>NC_092188.1:4997119-5600036 GCF_043641665.1 Enoplosus armatus
TGAGAAACAGGGTTAAGAATGTACGAGTCTGGTAGGGCTGCGTTCTGGAAAGTCGAGGGTGTATGACGACAACTTTTAAGATAGAGAAAACACTCTCTGTCCACCTGACACCCGAGGCTTCCAGCCTTACAAAACAAACCAGGCGTCTCACAGCTCATAGGCCTCTAGGAAGGGTTGAGAAAGACGAATGTTCTTCTCCAGGATCGGTTTCTTTCCTCTGTGGCTTTTTTTTTTTTTTTTTTATTTAATTTGGTTTTGTTTTTCTTTATTTGCAGTGTACTTTTGTGACCAGTGACTTGTGCATTGTGCTATCTGTGTATGAGACAAGAAGAAGAAAAAAAAGAAACATGACAGGTTCAAGGTTTTAATTTGGATTTTATTTTTGTACCCAAATGATGTTGTTTATTTTGCTTTTTGTAAGCTAAATCTGAAAGAAATATGCAAGAATGTTTAAGGGAAAGGGAAGGGGATTGTTGTCGTGTGTTGATCCACTGAACAAGTCCTTCATTTCTAAAATTACAAAAAAAACCTATAATCCATTAATTTAACAAGGTGTCATGTTAGAGGGAGGAGGGAGGTAGAAGCTGATCAGCCTCATGTTGTAGCTAGTCATCAAGGAGGCTCAGAAGAGAGGGGGCCAGCTGACTCCCCCAGAGGGATGTGGGTTGTGTTTGGACCCCTGTAAACTCCTAAAATGTGTCCCATCTACATCACCATCTCCATAGTGACTGTCCCATCATGCACAGTGCAAAAGAAAACCAGTATATGTGTGTGGCCATGCATTGAACAATAAAAAGAAACTCATATAAGATGACTTCTTTCTTCTTTCCATTTCCTCTGTGACCTATTTCTCATTGTGGGAATAATAATTAGTGCTGAAACGATTCATCAGTTAGTTGAATGGCAAAACTTAAATTTTGATAATTAAATGAGCATTCCTGTGACTCCTGTGGCTGTTTTTGTTCTGAATCCCTTCTGGAATAATAATCCTGATGATGTCACCTGGAGACTACGAGATGCCATTGCATTATGGGAAATGTAGGATCAGTTTTTTGTTTTTTTTAAGCTTGACCTATGCTAGGGACTAAAAGTCAGGATAACATGACCTTCATTTTGACTTTTTTTATGTGTTTGTCGCAAGTCTCCCAACAGTGATAGAGGCATATTAGGGCCATTGTAGGTAAAAAATTAAATTAAAAGATAAAATTGTGGAGCCGGGGAGTCACGAATTTGCCATAATAAAAACTCATCAATTCACTAAGATTGAAGTCCCAAATTAGGAGAAACATTTAGTTTATTTGGGTGTCCTGCACCAGCTGCCCTGTCCATGTATGCTTACAAGACAATAGACAGAAGCAACAACCAGGATGGCCACGTGATAAATCATGATCTACAGATCCACATATTCAAAAAGGGAATGTTTCAAAGAAAAGTCAACTTACTTAACAACAGTGAATGACTGGAGTCCCCGTTAGCTGTTTAAGTAATTTGTCAAGCAAATCATTTGCTGGTTTCAACAGCTCAGACGTGCAGGTTTTCTACATTTTCTACGATTGTAAATTAAAAATCTTTGTGTTTGAGACTGTTGGTTGTACAAAACAAGCAATTTGAAGACATTGGCTTGGGCTTGGACAGACAAAACAATTTTTTAAAAAAAGAACTGATTAATCAAGAATAAAAATAACAGTTGGGTCCAACCTCCATACTTACGCTGAGTTAAACCTAAGTGACCTAAACCCTCTCAGCTCCTCATGTGAAGACTTTGCAAGGACCCTGCCTCTGCCTCCTCTCTCAAACTAGGTCTCCCTGTGCCATTCTTTCTCCCCCCCCCGTCCACCTCTTGTGTTCCTCTCTGTCCCGGGCCCCATGCCCACCACTGACCGAGCACACAGAATAACCAATCCCCTGGCAGCAGGGTCAGTGCCACCCCAACAGAAGACGACTGGCACTGGTGCTGGCCCTGGCCCATTTTTTGCTTGGTAAGGGGGTTAGGAAAACCTCACTGACCCAAGGCAATCCTCTTTCTGTGAGCCCACGAAGCTGTTGGGCTGCAGGGACTTCATAGTGGACGCATTGGGCTGCTGGGACAGGATGAGAGGTTTAAACATACAAAAAACCCATTAGTTAGATTTATAACTGAGTTAAAGGCGCCTGTGATCTGTCAGAGAAATGTCCATGCAGGGGTCTGTGCTGGCGGTGGGGAAATGCCTCGCCTGCCTGGAGTTTATGTGTAAGTAACTTCTCTCTATTTGTATTTTGGGCGTGTTTGGAGTTCACATGTGCACCTGATTTATCATTTTCTTGTGCTAATGCATTTGGTTCAGAATGAATGCCATCCATGTTTGCTCTTATGGTAATGATGCTGGGGCTCTTGTCCTTTTTTTCTTTGCCACATCCAGTGGAAAAAAGCCTCTGCCCTGGGGGTGGGATTTCGACATTGGGGGATCCAGTATTGTTTTTATTCGGTTACTGCAGGAATGTGCAGAGGAAGAGAGGGGAGACTGTTTGCACAACAGGGACGGGCCTGACAGGGGAGTAATTATGGAATAAGTTTTCTACTCCCAGAAAATAATTTCTTGACCTATTTTTCCCCCCTCTCCACGCTCCGGATCTCTTTCATCTGAGCCTACAATGATCCCATCGGACTCATAAAGCTGAAAGGTCAGACCAGGTTTCTGTGTGTCCTGCTAGAACCTGCGTTAGTTTGGCAGCAGTTTCCCATCAAAACAGCGCAGTTACACCAACCGTGACAAGAGTGTTTCTCTGTCTAAAATCTAATGTTTCAGTGACCCTTCTTCCCTTCCCCTCGTAAAGAGACCCTGGAGGTTTTTACTCGTAAGTCACTCCCCTTTATAAGAACTTAGCTTCTCTTTGCCAAATAGTACTTCCGAAAACTTTCAAGGATATGTTCTTACTCCTACTCCTGACCAACAATAACATTAAAAATGCTGCTCAAATGTTAATGCATCAATAATGATAATCCAATAATATAACAGTATGAAAGGGGCGATTCTGCATAATGAGTACTATTGATACCTTATGTATATTTTGCTGATAATACTTCGCTTATGCAGGGCTGTTGACTTGTAATGGAGTATTTTGTACAGTGTGATATAACTACTTCTAATTAAGTGAAGTACTTCTTCCATCACTGGTCGATTTATAAATACCATTAACATTATCAAAATAACAGTTGCAAAGTCTCTTACACTAAAATAATATATAGAGACAATCAGATAAAACTAAGCAAGCTAAAACAAAACAATTATTAACAAATTATTCAAAAGGCAACTTTAAAAATCAGCTTACTAGAAGTGAGAAGCTCTAACAGCAAATTCTCTGACATGTCTCAGTACAATAAGAAGACAAAAATGATCCCAAGGAGAGATTATTTATTAATTCTAGTACAGCAGCTGAATTTCCCACAAGCCGTGAACAGGAGAGAGGTTTTTTTGGTGATGTCTCACAATAGGAGGCGGTACCAATCCCTTGAAATGTTCCCACTGGGACAATAAAGTTTTTATTTTCTACTGGATACACCCTGCTATTGTAAGAATTCAGAGTAATATGCTATACAGGTGGATTTGTTTGGGACACATTTTGCCAAGAGCACTAAGTCATGGGCAATAACTGCATGGCAAGGTTGCAGAGCTTGCTTCACCATACTGAGTCCAGTTTTGATCTTGCATTTTAATATTTATAGCTAATCATGAGCAAGCAAACAAACTCTGATAATGTATTAGGAGGTGGGGGGGGGGGGGGTGGGTCACTTAATGTCAAGCAAATAGTTTGAATAGTTTGGTGAAGTGCTGCTGCCGTCAGGACTTGTATGTGTGGAACTAAAATATCTTTTGTGTCCCTCTCGTGTTTACTGTCACACTGCTCTGGGTTTGGATGAACTGAAAAAGAGACAAACAGGACCTTTGCAGAAATACGATGGGATAGAAAGTTGTGTTGTGTGACGCAAACTGGATGTTTGTCTTGCGCAGAATAAAACAGGATGTCCTGCCTGGTCACAGTTTGGACAAAGGAGTATCCCCGCAGGTTCACATGAAGGCTCTTGTTCATCGAAGTCATGTGATATAGTAAGTAAGTCAAAGGCAACTGGACTTTGTGTAACTTTGAGGACACTTAGTCATCAAGAGGCTTAATCAGTTTTGCTGAGTGATGTTCAGTAACTTCCTGTATTTAACTACCATGGGTGACTGACATCTCCGGCCTGGTCACTGAAGTCATCACTGTCATGAGTCATTACAGTATGTTTTTTTAGCCATGCTAAGCTAGCGTCGTGGCTCTTTCCTCTAACGCCACCTTGAGGTTGACATTTGTGGCTTTCAGTGAAATGTCTCACCAACTTACAGATCGATGGCCATGAAATTTTTGATGACATTCATGTCCTTGTCTGTATGAATGGCCAACCTGCCATTATCAGCTCAATATTGTATTATTCTCTAAAAAAACAAAAATGGCAACTTCATGGTAGAGGAAAAGTCAGCGGATTACCTAAGGGACCACGAGGATGACGCCTACAACATTTCTTGGCAATCCATCATGATACATAGCCAAAACTACATTTTAAACTACCACTATATTTATTTCAAAGTTTTAGTTACTAGAAACTTTGCAGATTCTGATTATTAATACAAAATCAAATTAAAAAAATATATGACACCTACCTTGCAGTATATAAAGTAGTTAAAATGAAGCCCCACTTTTACCAGTGGCAACATTGAGATGACACAAACATTAATGCATCAACAATTATAATCAAATCATATAATGTATGTTATTCTGAAACAGGACATTCTACACAATGAGTACATTTACTGTTGGATATTTTGATGCCAATACTTTTTGTACTACACAACGGTATTACTATTTTTTATTTGAGTAAATGATACTTCTTTCACCTCTAATCATCCCTAGGCTAAAGCCAAGCTAATGTTGCTAAAAACAAGAGTGTAACAAGGCTAAAGATAAATCAAGGCAGGCTGGAGTATCAATAAAATGCACAAAGGCGAGAAATGATCACGAACATCTTGGACTTTTATATGTATATGTATTGTAAATTAGTAAAAGATACTTCTTTCACCTCTAATGGTCATCCCTAGGCTAAAGCCAAGCTAATGTTGCTAAAAACAAGCTAGCAAGAGTGTAACAAGCCTAAAGATAAATCAAGGCAGGCTAGAGTATCAATAAAAAGTACAAAGGCGAGAAATGATCACGAACATCTTGGACTTTTATATGTATATGTATTGTAAATTAATAAAAGATACTTCTTTCACCTCTAATGGCCATCCCTAGGCTAAAGCCAAGCTAACGTTGCTAAAAACAAGCTAGCAAGAGTGTAACAAGCCTAAAGATAAATCAAGGCAGGTTGGAGTATCAATAAAATGCACAAAGGCGAGAAATGATCACGAACATCTTGGACTTTTATATGTATATGTATTGTAAATTAGTAAAAGATACTTCTTTCACCTCTAATGGTCATCCCTAGGCTAAAGCCAAGCTAATGTTGCTAAAAACAAGCTAGCAAAAGTGTAACAAGCCTAAAGATAAATCAAGGCAGGCTAGAGTATCAATAAAATGTACAAAGAAAGAAAGAAAGAAATGATCATGAACATCTTTTATGTGTATATGTATTGTAAATTAAACTAAACCAAAATCTGCCTTATTTAAGGCTTCGGTTTTGTTCGGTTTTCGTTGTTACATCTTTCCCTGTCATGTCACCAGTGGCGCGCGCACGGCCGTTGAACACACATGGCTCGTGTTGTTGTTGCTCCAGTGATCCACGTGAGCGCCGAGCAGCGCTTCCTACTGGCTCGCGCGGGACAAGAGAGAAAGAGGCTGTAGACTTGTAGACCTGACACAATTACAAAACGGAGAGACGGGAGAGACAGGGAAGGCACCCAGCCCCGGTCGTCACACGATAAGCTGTTTTTACGGAGGCAGACGGGGAGGAATCCTGCAACCTCCGCATGCCAGAGGGTCGCGGTGAGTCGAAAAACTGAAAGTATTTGTGTGACAAAAAGGCGAAGATGATGTTTTTTTCTCCCCCGTCGCTGTTCATCGTTGCATTGTTGAGGCGAAGTTTTGACTCCTTTCAATAGAAGCTGTTGTTTTGCCTCTTCACCGTCTTGAGCTGCTATTGCATCAGTAAACTTAGCTAGTGTTGAAGGAATTCCTGGAAAGTCGTGTTTAATGAGTTAAGAGGAAAAAGGGCGAGGAAATCAAAAACACACATGGGGCTGAAGGATTGAGACAATCCAAGTCATTCTGAGAATGAACTGCATGTGACTCGCGTGTTTTCCTAAATTGTTGCTCTGGAGATGTGTCCAGGCGAAATACACTTGCAGGATTTAGCTTTTTTTTTTTTTCCAACTTGGAGATGTTTTGGATTTTTCCATGTTGTAAGCTTTTGCCACATGGGTTTACTATCTCCTTTCCCAGTTTACAGCTCGCACAGTGCATAAATAAGGAATGTGGTGTTTTGTTTTTATTGTTTACATGTTTGGCACCTTCCAGAGTTGCATCCATAAAGTTAGTTTTTTGTAGAATTAAGTACATCTCATTTTAGAGTTGCGGCTCTAATAACAGGGACGTTATCTGTGCTTTATGTTTGAAGTCATGCTGGGATGTTTTTCAGAAGGTGTTCCTCCCTGGTCACCCCCCCCCTTCCTGGTAAGTGTCTACATATCACAGTAAGGGACTACTCGAGGTTATGTAACAGTGCTGCCATGTGTTTTTACAGATCACAACGGTTAACTGCAGGAACAAAGAGGTAACTGTCACTTCCCAAGCAAGATCAAAACGGTTAATTGCTATCAGAGTATCGATTAGTTGATCAACAAGAAAGTAACAGACAACTATTTTAATCATTCATTAATCGTGAATATCTTTGGGTTTTGGACTGTTGGTTGGACAAAACAAGACATTTGAAGACATCACCTTTAGACTCTGGGGGACTGATAGGCATTTTCCATTATTTCTTTGATTTGTTTAATTGAGAAAATAGCAATTAGAATAATAATTAGTTGCAGCCCTATCTCAAATTGAAGCCAAACTTGTTGAATTTTGTTGTTTTCTTTCACCGCAGCTAATTAAAAAAGAAAGAAAGAAAGTAAAACAGGAAATTCTTGTGTGTGTGTGTGTGTGTGAACATAGATGAACCATGTTGATGGTCGGGTGCAGGTACAGTAGTAGAGGAATGAAGTGGGGAGGTGGGGGTTGAGGATAACAAACATGTTGGTGGAGGGGACTAAGAGTGCACGTGTCTCCATAACACCCATCCAGTTGACTCTTTTGTCTCACGCTTAAATGTATGACCTCATACTTGATTAGTAATGAGTTGACTGGTTTCTGTATTGTGTTCCCTTTATTTGTCAAAGGGTACCAGCAGTCACATGGAAGCCAAGGGAACATGCTGATGGTCAATATTGAGACATAGGTTCTAGATTAACTACTTGGTTGAATAATACAATAGAAAATGAAAATACTGTCATAGAATTGTTTTGATCTTACCGTGGAAGTGACGGTTACCTCTTAGTTCCTGCAGTTATTCATTGTAATCTGTAAAATCACATGGGAGCCGTGTTACATAACCTTGTGTAGTCCTTTTACTATGAGATGTAGACACTTAACAGGAAGGGGGGCGACCAAGGAGGAACACCTTTTTTGAAGAACATTCCAGCACAACTTCAGACTTCAAGTAAAAAGAGGGAAGTTATAAAACACGTCTCATGACAAGGTTCATGGTATGGACCTGTGTGCTGGGTTAGTTTGTGCGGTAGGAAGATATGAAAGATGCAGATGCAAGGATTATTTTTCTTTTGAGTGATTAATCATTTAGTCTATAAAATGCCCAAGATGACCTCTTCACATAGCTTGTTTTGTTTGTCCAAAACCTAAAGATCTTCAATTTCATTAATAGAGTAAAGCAGCAGATCCTGTAGAGCTGAAACAATTGGTAGATTGACAGAGAATTAATCAGCAACAATTTTAATAATTAATTCATAGTTTTAGGGAGAATTAAAGAAAGTAAACAATACTTCTTAGTGGTTAGGGTTAGATACAAATTTCTCCACAGACGGGTGTCTCAATGGACTGTACTGTGATGCAGTACAGCCAGAGGCATCTTATGGATTGAGTCATACTTTTATTTTCCAAACTTGAAAAACTGGCTCTCTTGATTGCATTGCTCCTAGTCCTCTCTTCACCAATTTTTAAGGCAAACAAGTGGATGTAGCACTTGTTTGGGCATGTTTTCTGTGGTTACTGAAAGGGATCCTGAGAAAAATACTGTAGTGAATCACAGATTAAGCAGATGAAAGTTGGAATATGATTATACAGTTACTCTTGGATTCACAAAAATGTGTTTGTAAAAGTACAGAACTAAATGTTTTTATTTTTTTAAGAGATGGTGCTTGGTGCATCACTGAACCCACCAGTCAATAACTTGTGTGTGAGTGCTGATTGTGTCCCATGAGCTGCAGGATGAGGTGAGGCTGTCGCACATGCAGTACAAAGCATGTGTGTCCCTCTGTGTGGGCAACATGTTCTCTGCATAGACTTCTTATTGTCAGCCTCTGGCCAATAAAGACGTCCATTGAGAAAGGTCACGTGACGCCACCACGAGCTAGTGGGAAAGAATTTGAGATGTCAAGAGAAGAACAAAAAAAGGAAGGAGGTGTTGTTATGGTCAGCTCAGAATTGCGACAGGGCTTACAGGTAATAACGGCAGGCTGGAGGTGAAAGGGGCATGCAGATGTTGTCATGGTCACTGGTAATCGCGTGAGCAGTCTGAGAATATATCTTGTCTGGGCTCTTTGTCCCAGAATGTAGCCCAAAACCCTTTGATAATAATCTCAGTTTGAACATGCACGTGTGCACAGTTGTCCAGTTTTCTGCAGCTCAGGAGACTCTCACAGATCAGATCAGACTGAAGGCAAAAAGCCTGAAATAAGCATAAAAGTGAAGATGGCTGAGGTACAGATTCTGCAGAGGATCACCAGGGAAGATACAGATTGGCGTCGAATTAAAGGGAAAATCAGCATTAAGTGTTCTTGTAAGGCTTTGGTCCACCATAAGCCTCCAGAAAAGCATACCTACACCTTGGGATAGATCCTTTATAGTCTCTTGAACTCTTCCGGAGAAATGAATTCTTTCTCTCATTTGGTGTTTTGATGAAAGTCGTGGAGGTGTTCAGTTGAGTTGAGACTTACCAGCAGTGAGTGCCATTTAAATAAATCTGTCAATTTGTCTAAAAACAGTCTGTCCCCCAAAATCTGCAAAACCAGCTAATGCTCCTACACTGTTCATCTAATGTGGATTTACACACCCTGAAATTAAAGCTGAGAGTCACCAACTACACCTCCATAGTCACTGTTTCTTCTCAAATCCCATGAATTAGAGGCAGCATTAAAAACGTTCACTATTTAAATACTTTGAACTGCACAATATTCACTTTTACTGCGGAATATGCTGAGGGGACGGACAATATCAGCTTCGGTATCTTATCTCTTTTTGAAGCTGACAAGTTGCTTGGTGGAGCCATTGATCGTATAGAGGTTAGAATAAAGACTCAACAATATATGCCTGGTGTCGAACAGAGCTGAAATCATGAAAACACACTGTGGTCTAACTGATTTTTTGCTTTACAAAAACGTTGCCGCAAACTAAACGTCTAGAGCAAACAGTTCTTAAATCATCTCAACAAGCAGGACTAACCCAAACAAGCCACCTTCTGTTCCGTCTCGACTTTCTCAGAAGTGCTGGACAGGAGGAGCCAGATACTTTTTCTCAAAGTCTCCAGCAAACCGCAGTCAGCTTCTAATGGTCTGTGTTATCTTTTTAGGGAGAATGAATGCAAGATTTGATAAACCACTTACACAGAAAGCCCTTGTCCAAACCAAGTTTTAGAGAGGCTCTACAAAGGAAAAGCACATTTCCAACATTCGATTTTTAACCCCTTTTTATAGGGTCTTGTATTGGGCAGCCTAAATGTGTGTATTGTCTAACTCCACGCAGAGTGTGTTTTATACCATGTGAATACTTCCTCCTGGTCTCAGGAGAGAAAGTGGAGAAGAGGGCTTGCTGGCTGACTCAGTTATTCCATCAAGTGAACAGGATGACTTGGGAAAGAAGGGTTGGGTGAAGAGGAGTATGTTTTTGGCCTATGCATGCTTGTATGATGCTTCACGTCAACACTAACATCTTGGGTTTTGTGAATCATTGGGAGGTGAGTTTGGTGTTTATTACTTGTGTGTTTTCGTTTTGGTTGCATTCTCTGGCACTTTCTTATCAATTCTTGAGCCTCTTGTTTATTGAAGGAGCATGTTGTCAGCATGTTGTGCTGAAGTTCTGGCTCTGGTCCTGAGCTTGAAACTCTGATTAAGTGTTGTTTTTGCATGAAAACGGTGCGTTCGATGTCAAACTCAATCTTGTGTTTGACGTTAAACACAAACCCGTCATCCTCTAGGATCTCCGCTGTGCTATACATACACGTCTGTATGTGTAATGTGTGTTTGTGCATGTGTTGATGAAGGAGTTTTGGGGTTGTGTTCAAATGTAGAGCATTTTTACAGTTGTTGTTGTTGGACAGCATGTCAGGAGACACTGCCATACTTCTTGGGTCATCAAGCTCTGAGGAGCTACAGTGCATAAGTGACTCCTGATGTCATTGCTGAGGAGAGTCCATGTCCTTAAGAGTATTTTTCTGGTTCATGTCCACAAACATCGAGTCAGCTGTGCAGAATTCACAGTAACATTAACATTCTTGAGTTGTTTGGCTCCTCGAAGGCTGCGTTCGGCTTCACAAAGTCTCTTTCATCTGCCATCTCTCATAGCCAGTTATAATCTAATCCATGTAGATTTTGCATGCATAGATGATGCCATTCAAATCAGTCACACAGTTTGCAAAAAAACACAGCCAAAACTCAAATTGGCTATTCAAATCATTGGCACCACATGATGCTAATGATCTGAATTCAAATGAGTATTTTTTTTCACACTGCTGTGAACCCAGTGGCTTTTCGTAGCTATTGTCGTCGACACAAGCTGTGGTGTTATGTGTTTGTGTGTGTGTTGTTATTGTTGTTTGTGTGCTCTGATGTTTTCCAGCCGTGATGAATGCAGGATTTGTACCAGTGTGCATGCATGATAGTGCTCAGAGTATTTGTGCATGTTCTCCATGGCAGAATACTGTGTGTGTGTGTGTGTGTGTGTGTGTGTGTGTGTGTGTGTGTGTGTGTGTGTGTGTGAGAGAGAGAGAGAGAGTGTGTGAGAAGCCTCATTTCCATCCAGTGCAGTGTGTAACAGTCATCCTTTGGCCCCCGTACTCTCAAGGCTTTAGCCTCCACAAAGCTCACTTTGTCACAGTTAACAGGCCGGGGCCTGCAGCTGGGTTGCAGTAAGCGGCGGTCCCTTCTCTCTGCTCCCACACTGCCTGACTTAACCTGTCAGGTCTTTGGGGGAAATGCCCAAACCCTGATGACCGCAAGGGTTATAGTGTGTGATTCCAGCTGGTTGTGCTTTAATTTTAAGAAGGTACCAGAAAAGTCTGGGATTACACTACTAGTAATGTCCAATATATATTTGAAGGAAAAATATTGTGTTTATTTGAGCTAGTTTCTCTTACAACCATATCATCACAGCAAAACCAAAATGTCCCTACAGTACAGTGCATGCTGACCGTCATGGTGTGTTAATGTGCAGAGCAGGCAGTGTGTGTGTATGAAGCCTGTCCTTAGTGGATATTTTTATGTAGAAAGAGACATGAGTATATGAAATAATTGTAATATACATAACAATACATAACAAATAATAATACGAGTACATCCATGTTAAAGTTAGTCCAGCTTGGATTTTGTCATATTACTGTATGTAAACAAACACCTCCATTAAATCGTTTGTCTTTTTGTACTGCAAATGTCAGCCATTATGCTGATATTGATACCTGTGATAAGCTAATAAGATAATATAAGCGGCCATGCTGATGTATCTGTCGGTCTGTAGTGCAGAACTTGATCTCACAGTGAATCTTTAATACGGAAGGAAAGGAGTGTTTTACTTTATTTCAGTTTATTTAAAATGTATTACAATTAGAAAATATAGGTAAAAATTTACACAAAATAAATGTTTTTGTCACTGTAAATACATTTGTTTTTATATTGAAGTAATTCAACCCTAGGTGGTTGCTACTGAACTGCAAATGATGAAAAAGTCAGTTATTGTCAAGGTACAGCTTGTCTGTAAAGTGGTGTTAATGTGGTGTAAGACGCAGTTATCTGATGACGTTCATCAACACTGGCTCTCACAAGCATGTTCTGTTCATGTTTCATGCGAGTTTTCAGTCACAGGCCACTGCAATGTGACAATGCCAGGCATTCTTCAAATTGATGTCTTGGTATGTCTCAAGAGCTGCCACAATAAGAGATTGTTCTCAGTGTCGGCTCCAGTCAACAAAGACACCACACTCGAGGACTCTGTCATATAAACGTTAATGCTACATATATGTGTGTGTGTGTGTGTGTGTGTGTGTGTGTGTGTGTGTGTGTATTTGGTGATAATACTTCTGTACTTTTACAGAATTAGGTAGGACTTTTAATGCAGGACTTGCTTGTAATTGAGTATTTGTACATTGTGGAATTGATATATTTTTACACCACAGTCCAAAGGGAGAGGCTTCAAAAGTTTTCCTTTTAGTTTGAAGCCTGGAGCGGGGGAACAACCAACAAACCCTGATCAGAAGCCCTCAGAGACCAGCTGGTGAAGTTGGATCTCTAATGTAGGCACGTGGCTGAACAAGCTCAAAAAGTGTTAACAAGAATCTGAATTTGAAGGCAAGTCTGTGTAGAGAATTCAAGCTTCTGCTGTTCTGTTGGTGTCTCACTGTGTGTGTTTTGTGTTGTGTCTCTGTCTGCAGTGTTTCCAGTGTGGCGGGGGATCGGGGCCAGTAGTGGCGTTGGAGGCGGGTGGAGCCAGGACTGGGGACGCTGCTTGCGATGGGAGCCAGACAGTCCAGGACAAAGGGCCCGGATCCCTGTGTTTGACTACCCTGTCTGGTTAGTCCTCTGTCGTGGGGGACGCGCCAGACTCAGGGAGGTTTGTCAGAGAGGGAGGGGTGCTATCAGACTGCCCACAGACATGCTCAGCATCAAGCTTCCCCAGCTCTTTGACATCCACCAGATCCCCAAGGTAAGGAAGGAAGAAGACCTTCTCTACGAGGTTTACAAGGTACACTGTAGGTCTGTCTTACAGTTTGTTTTATTCGGCTGTAAATACCAAATGTCCTGTGGCGATTCTCAGTTTCGCAGAGGAACTGGTGTGGCACTGGATCATAAAAGGTGGTGCTGTGAGCTCTATTAACCAGATTAATTGAAAAATTTGAATTAGGGACTTAACGATGAGGGTGAATGCAGTGAAAGTCATAGATGGAGACAATTTGGTATTATTTTGTGAATTCATTAAGTTAGTAAGTAGCCTGTTATTGTTGCATATCCTGTGTGTGGATGTTAGTTCTGGCTGGAAAAATGAGTAAACACAACATCTCACATATTATCACCATATAAAGTTAAAGTGGTAAATGTGTTAGCAAACAATTGCTTCTTTACACATCTTCAACTTCAACTTCTTACCTCCCAGTCTTTATATACTGTGAACAAACAATGTTCTGTTCCTAAAAGCCCAACACTATATGAGATTAGTAGGGGGAGATATGTGGTAGCTGATTTGGGCGGAGAGACTGTCCTTCAACAGGAGTTGCAGTTAAAGCATCTGCATGTGTTGGCAGGCGTCCACCCCGCTGTAGAGACTTTATCTCGTGTGATAAGCAGTCAGTGTTGTTGTGGTTTCAGTTTCAGTGTCAAGTACTAAAAAATATGTGACCTTGACTTTGTGTTCGTAGAGTTTAAATATTTGATGGTAGTTTTTTGGATGGGCTGCAGCAAAGTCCTCCAGACGTGAAAGTCTGTCAGTGACTTACTGAGTGAGTTACTGAATGATGAAGTTGCACCATTGGTTGGTCAAGTGTTGTTGTTTCCCTATGTGGTATTGCTCTTTAAACATTAATAGGTGCAGACATACAGTAACCCACACCTGTGGAAATTTGACCTATCGCTATGATATTAACATATAGTGTAAGTTGAGTTAAATAGACTATTTGACTTAAAAGTTGCAAGACATAGCTTAAGTTACTGAAATGCTCTGCTACAGCCTATTCAAATTGGCAGGTCAATATCAGGTCTCTCCAGCTCGGAGAAAATATTAACATTGTTGTCATCTTTGTTTATCTATCGTCCTTCTTAGCACATCCAATTACAACCTGCCTGAGACGTTTTTAGGCCCAAGGTTTTCAGCACTTCCTCAAAATGAATGTCAGTATATGACATTTATTAAGGTTGACTGAAAACCGCTGAAGCAGTTGATCCTAATCTGTGTTTTGAGATCCTTCCAAGGGGTCACAAGAATGCAAAGTTCTGCTGCACAAATTCGTTTTTGTTTTCTCTCAACTATGATTATTTGTCTTGTGAAATGTTGGATGTTTTGCCATTTCTGGCCTCCGACACTTCATGCTTCATTTTAAGGGCTCACATGCCAAAAAGGCTCAGAACCGCTGCACTGAAGCACACACTGTAAGCACAGAAGATGAGTTTTAGATGTTAGTTTGTGCACACCTTGAATTGCGCTTTACAGGTTAATTATTTACTGAGTTGAATTATCAAGGAGGCAGACCATTGAATTAGGAAAATAAAATGACAATAATTGCCCAAAAAAAACAATCTCGATGTCCAAGACTTGTGTACAGTGTAATCGCTCACCTGGAATGTCTGGTTGGTCCTCAGGTGTTCAGGGAAGACAGCATCATCTCTGGATACCGTCACCCGCGCAGCTCAGCGCTGGACTGCGTCCTCAGCAGCTTCCAGATGAACAACGAGACGATCAACATCTGGACCCACTTCCTGCCAACATGGTGTGTGCAACAACATGGAAATCATTTCCATTTTTTATTTGTCACATGCTCATTCAGTGTGTCTATTTTGCAATGTGTTACCATTACCTTGTACCAAAACATCTAATATGAGACAATGACCATTCATTGCTGTTTGCAACTTGGGTCCACAATATTTTTTTTATTTAAAGTAGCATTTAAAAACATCTACAGTTATATTATTATATATTATTATTTTCCCAAACAAAAGACATGAAATGATTTTTATCAAAGACAATGTTGTGGCTGAGACCAGAGCAAATATAGTTTTACTAGCAGTAAAATGAACACACATGTTAACTTTCCAGCTGTAAAAGCATGACAGAGTTTGTAAAGATCAGTTGAAGTATGAGGATATTTGTTTAGTATCTGAGATGTAATCCCTTAAATTCTTCGTAGTGCTGGAGAGAAAATAAACATACTATTAAGATTTTTAGAAAGGTTGAGGCAGGATCCTCTAAAATATGATAAGCCTAAATCAAAATAACTGACTGAGACTGAGTCCTGGATGTCAGAAAAGTCCAAGTACAACAGCCTCGGAAAGCGTGGGACAGTAGAAGACAGGGAGAGGCAGTTTTGAGCTGAGTTGATTATCACAGACATGCTAGAATAAGACAAAATGATGATTTGCAGGTACTTCCTGTGGCGTTTCTGCGTCCTCTGCTCCACTCTGAACTTCCTGACCGACAGCTACACCTGGCCCCTGCTGGTGTACATGCTGCTCATCTGCATTTACCCCTTCACCTCCAGCTGTGCACACACCTTCAGCACCATGTCCCCAGAGTCCCGCCACATCTGCTACTTCTTTGACTACGGAGCGCTCAGCCTCTACAGTCTGGGTAAGACTTCGGACACAGTGGTGGAATCCTAAAAATGCAAGGTTTGGTGCAGATATGCTGGTTTCCTGCAGAACTGAGTGATTGGCTGAGCTCTCTCAAGAGCTTGGTGCATAATTCATCAAATTTGCATTTTCACCCCATTCTTCTCTTTGCTACCTATTAGTTAGATATTTAAGCAGAACAGTCAAAGCATCTATTTGCCTTTTTGTCATGTGGCTGTGATCAGAGCATGTCTGATTTCCATATCACCTCACACCACAGGATGTCCCTCCTGAGAAATAATTTGTGTCACGGCTTATCTGCACCACAAACAGTGTTACTATGAAAAATGGTGTCCTGTCACTGTGTATCAGCCTTTACAGATGCAGCAAAGAATGAACAAATAACATATCTGTCTTGTAAGAGTCTAGAGCTTGTTGCACAAGTGGCCATTTGAAAACCTTTTCCTGCAGCGGCTGCTGTCACTCTGTCTGCCTGTTTGCAGGCGAGTACAAACATGCAAGGCAGATTTATCTTGTCTGCCCTTTACCTTTACAATCACACAGAAATGTGTATTTAAAGGTGAGCCTCCTGTTTGTATTGTCAATCTATATGTTCACAGTTGCACAGTTGTGTGTGTGCATTTCAGATTAGACAGTAGTGTTTGGCTTTATGGATGTGTTCATGATCCCTGCACCATGTATAAGATCCCACCTGCAGACCAGCAGTCAAAGCTGTACAAATGGTGTGGTCCCCGGCAGACTGATCCTTAATCTGCCACAAACTTCTTAGTGCCAAGATTCGCCCAGTTTAAAGTGTTCAAAAGTCCATTTCAGGGATAAGAGCTGCACGAGGGACAAAAAATTATAGGACAAACTTTACAATCAGATGCTGAGCTTTGATGGGGGGGGGGGTTCTATTGAAACAGATGCTCTATAGGGAAGAAGTCTTCACATTGCTTCAGTACACTGAAAAGATTTCAGGCAGGCAGATTGGAATTAAAAACAAACTCTGAATTTGCAGACACAATACATTTTATGATTTTAAACATACAAAAATGGGAAAGCCACAATGCGTAGAATTTGACACTTTCCTGCATTGGCGACCTCCAGTGGTTGTATCAGAGAAGACAGCTTTGTGGCTCTAAATGCTCAAATAGCTTTTAATGAATGGTGTGTTTTTTTTTTTCTTTCTTTTCCCCTACATACATTGTTTGTATTTATGTGGTATGATGTTTTTCCCTCCTCCTGTCCTCACAGTCAGTGAATGTTTGCTCAGTGTTGGTTTGTGTAACATTACTGTGCTGCCTTTCTCGCAAGTACTCTTGAAAAACAGATTTAGATCTCAAGAGGCCACCCTATCGTACAAAATTAACTAAAATGTAACTAATTTTGTTTTTATTGATTTGTTTGCATGTATGATATGTACAGAAATAAATACACAAAGACAGGTTTGCCTCCATATATTCAGATATACATGAATTTAGGAGAGGTAGAATTCCCCTAGAATTACATTAACCTCTCAGCTCAAGTCAATTAACATTCTTCTCAATGTCCCGCGTTTGTGTTCAGGTTGTGCTATAAGCTACGGATACTATGTCATACCAGACAGCTGGGTGAACAGCTGGCTCCATCAACATTTTGTCCCCATTGCAATTGGAAACTCATTGTTCTGTACCAGTCTGTCCTGCTACTCCAGGTAAGAGACTGCTGCATGCGTCCCCTCTGTCCCTCTGCCAAGAATGTAAAATTCATTTTTGAATATTTTCAGTTTAGGAGTTTGGATAAAGTCATGTAAATGTTCTCAAGGAAGTGCATGAATTCTCCCTTTTTTAATATCAAGCCCACAGGTTAAAAGGACTGAAAACAGATGTCAGAACAGTTACTTTAGGCTTCAATGCAGATAACTTCTCTGCAACAGCCCGGATGGAAATTTGCAGTATGCAGCACAACATATTTGTTAAAGTTAAAAGTCACTCCTTCGAGCCGGATTTGAACCAGCGACCTAAGGATGCCTGCTGTTACCTCTACAGTCCTCCGCTCTACCAACTGAGCTATCGAAGGGATGTGTTTGTGTCCACAGGTTCCTGGAGCTGCAGTTCCCCCAGAGAAGCAAAGCTCTGAGGACAGGAGCCTTTGTCCTTCCATTTATATTTGACACCGTTCCTCTGTTTTACAGGGTGAGTGTCAGTACTGAACATTTCTATTTATGCTCCTTTTTATATTACACACATCAAACAGGGTGGATATACTGTATGCGCATTTGTATTCTTCTCTGACTGAATTTGAAGCCTTCATTTCCACTATGAACTACTGTATTAAGCAAAAGCCACAGAATGTGTTGTTTTGTTTGTTTGTGTTATTATGTAAGAGCTCGGTGCTGATTAGTGCCAGGCTGTAATACTCTGAGCAAGACTTTGGCTCACTAACCCAGAGACTGATTTCCTTTCTCAATCTAATGCAAATATATCGCTGCCAACGATTAATTCCCCTAATCACAATTATGATTCGTTTGTGCATTACGCAAGTAGGTTTTTTTTTTTTGTCCTTAAGAAGGTCAAATGCTGTTAACAATACTGTGAGCATTAATGTTGATGACAGTAATGTCCATCAGGTACAGACGTCCTCATATCTTAAGCTGGTGTTGACATTTTCAATCAGTGCTTATCTTCTGAAAAACATTCAGATAAATCTGTTGGTTTCCAGTGTTTTCTGAATATATTTAATTTTAAAATCCGTCTGTGTCTCCGTGTGTAGATCCTTCTCTGCTGCGGGGGAAGCTGCAGCCCGAGTGACGCCTTGTCCAGCCACTGTTACCACCTCCTCTTTGCCTTCCTCACCTGCTTCCTGTTTACCGCCCACCTCCCGGAGAGGTTGGCCCCAGGGCGCTTCGACTACTTTGGTATGTCCTTTCATGGGTGTTGTTGTAGGTTGGAAGTGGCTTGTTTGACTTTGCACAGCGTATACTGATTGATAAGGAGAAGAAAGGCAAACTGACTTACTGAGGACATGTAAGAAAGTATGTAACCCCAGTTGCTCCAGTGGAGTTATAGATGTAACTGTATGAATTTGAGAAAATATGAGAAAATAAAATGCTGGCAGTGTCCAAATGATATGCTGAGCACCGTGTGCTGATAGAAATGTTCTCGCAGCAGTAAAATGTTTTTTTATCTCTACATGGAGCTGTAACTTTTATATATGCTGTCTTTTGACACAAAACAATATGAAACTTTTTAACACAAAAATAGAAATATAAAAATGTAGAGTGTTTAACAAACAGCCGTCTCAGCTTCACTAAAGCTTTTGGAACATGCCTTACATCTTTGAACAAGTTGCTCTTCATAACACTGCATTTGACTAACAAACCCTTATATTAACAAATTAATTAATTATTCATCATAAATGAAAAGCACAGTCTATCAGAATATTAAATTATTAATGGTTTAATCTGTAAGTGATATTTTAATGCCGCTGGTGGTCTGACTGTGTCTCTACTGTTGCATTGTTTAAGCTCGAATAAAGTGTCATTCTTTATGAGCTCAGCACAGCCTAATGTGATGTATTCAAATGGCTTGTTTTATTCAACTAACCAAACCCCAAAGAGATTCATTTTACTTTTATAAATGACCAAGAGAAGAATCAAATCCTCACATAGACCTGCAACTAACAATAATTTATATTATCAATTAACTGAGCGATTAATCATGTAGGCTATAAAATATCAGAAAATAGGGGGAAAATGCCCATTACAAGGTGGCACATTTAAATGATACTCAGATTACAAGGATGTAAATCAGAGAAAAGCAGCGTATCGTCATGTTTGAGAAACTGGAACCAGAGAACAGTTGATACTTTTGCTGGATGAACTGTACATGGCAGTGGAGAGGTGAAAGAGTGAGGCTTCAGCAGTTTCTAAATATTTAGATTTTAGACCCTCCCCTCTTTGTTCCACACTGTCATGTCCTCCTTCCTCACACAGGCCACAGCCACCAGCTCTTCCACGTCAGCGCTGTGGTGGGGACCCACTTCCAGATGGAGGGCGTGATAGCAGACATGATGTCACGGAGGGCGTGGCTCGTGGCCCACGGAGCGACGCCGTCCTTCCTGGGGACCATCGGGGCGCTGGTCGTCAGCGTCGTCCTCAACCTGGGCATCATCTGCATTTTCAGCGCCCCGCTGCTGTGGAAGCCCTGCCACGGCTCCAACCAGCCGCCACACGCTTCAACGTGTGAGCGCAAGGAGCAGTGACGGCGTGTTTCCCACCAACAGCCTCAAAATGGCTGATTGACTTTCCAAAGGAAAGGTTTGGGCTGTTTGTCTGTCTCAGCAGTGTGTTTGAGATGACCATTAACGGTTCACAGTAGTGCTTGTTTAACACCAATAGTCATTCAGAGATGAAGCTTTTACATCAGGTTGCTCAGTGCTAAAGCATTTTCTTTAACAGCGTTACACACCTGAAGTATTTGTTCACGTGTTTACACAGAAGCTGAGGACCCAGTCGCATTTCTTGAAGCCTTTTATCTGATGTTACGTTAAGCTCATATGTGAGAGGCTGAGAACATGTCTACCGTGTACAAATGTCTGTTTAATTTATTCTGAAGGTTCATCAGTGTGCATTTAAAAAGGCTCTGGGTTGAAGGAAGCATGCTGTGGTAACGCAACACATGAGTGCCTGGTTGTAGGCCTACACTTCATTCACAATGTTTACAGTAGATCACTACTAGGACAAGTTTAAACCTCCAACTGGAAACATCTAAAGTCGCAGTTTGCAGGGATTATATTTTGAATTAATGATGCTTCTTTGCATGTATTAGGCCAGACTCTACTTTATAAAGGATTTATTGAAATGTAACTGGACTAGTTGGTTAGTGAGGTTGTTCTATGTACAAAGCAGTCTTCAGCGCAGATGACACTCATTCAGCTCTACATAATATAATGCAGATTGGGTTGCCAGCTCTTATATATCTATTGATTCCACTCTGCACGGACTGGAATTGATTTGCAGCCCAGTGTGGTTCATTTTCTGATTGCCTGCCTTATTATGAACCCCACGATCTGCCCTCAAAAGAAAAAAATAAAATAAAAATGTTGGAGCGCAGCAGCCGTGATTAAAAGACAGGTACCATTTTTATAACCGTACGTTCCCATGGCAACGCTATAGCAGCCTCATGCCCCCCTGAAGGTCCTCAACAATTTTTTATGTTCTGAGCAAATGGCACCATTTTCTTTTCAAGATCTGTTCTGAACATTTATCATCAGTGGTTGTAATTCAACTTTATACATATTTGCAGTCCCGTCCAACTGTTAAACAACACTTTAACAACCGTCAGTGGAATTAAGAGATGTGGAGAGAGGATGTTTAGTCATAGTTTGGGGTCGTATTAACATGGGGGTCTTGTGGTGTTGCAGTATTTTGGTGCATGTACTGTATAACAAACCTTCTATACAGCGGTTATCTTGTTGTCCCATGACTGTTGCATACATTTACCAGTGAAATCATAACTCTGAACTGAAGAGGAGTATTTTTATTTTTTTTCGTGTGGGGGGGGCTCTAGAGAGCTGTAGATGATACAACTAGAATAATTAATAAATGAACAATTGGCCCTCTTATCAAGTCATTTGTGGCTGTTATTGAGATTCATTTTCTTAAAACAAGTGAATTCGGTTTCCAACACTAAGTCAACTTGTTTGTGTTGGAGTTGAAATGATTAGTTTATTAATCGATTAGTCGAGTGACTGATCTGAGTCACTTTTCAGGCAAAAATGTTCCCTGTTTTATGTCATCGTTAAGTGAATGTCTTTAGGTTTTGACTTAAGATGGGGTTTTTTTTTGATTTTATAGACAAAATTGAAAGAAAATTGCCTTAAATTTGATTAATCGACAATAAAATTCCAGAAAATCCTGAAAAACTGGTTCAAATTATGAGATTGTTTCACATGTTTTAAAAAAAAAAAAACTTTAGGGACTTGATGGACAAAAATGTATAAATTAGATAATAATAATACTGTCATAGCAGTATTGTATATACAGCCTAAGTATTGTTTAATAGGTTTTAATGGGAGACGGGGTGTCACACATTACTAAACATCTCTGTTGTAGCACTAACATGCTGGAGGCACAGATTTCATCAATGCTCATTTTACTTGACAAACACGTGGAAGCCTCATTTGTATAAAAATGTAAAAAAAAAAAAGCTGGTTTTAAAACTCACAGATTCACACTTCCACCAGTAACACCAGTAGTTCGTACACACAACCCACAGGGAAACACGCGGCTAACACACACTCACACAAACACACTTTCAGCTGTGCTGGTAGAGAGTTTAATAAGAGGGGAAAATGTATGTGATATTATGGGAATGAGGTGTGCTGCAGGTCCTTGTTGGACGCTGAAGTAGAAATGTCAGACGCAGAGTGAATGTGTAGAATCACAAAGAACACACACACACACACACACACACACACACACACACACACACACACACACATACACACACTTTTGTATTAGAGCAGGGGAGTTGTTTAAGATGTTTTCAAGGTTAGTGTGCAGAGTATAAAAGTCACATCGCCGTTTATGTCGCACACAAATCAGAGCAGTGTTTTCCCTCGATGATGTTCTGTTTTATCTCCACCCAGTTGAGCCTTGATCGATTTTTATTTTCTCTACAGTCATCATCTTACAGCGCTCCTCCATTTGACCCTGTTGATTCTTGGAATTGCATCATTACTGGCTTCTGATGTGTTTCTTTGCTATCGATCCAAACTAGTTTGGAACTCATTTATTTCTGAGCCGTTGTTGTTTTTTTTCTTCCATCTCACTCACTCTCAGCCGCTCGGTGCCCCTTCTGTTTTCAGCAGTTTCACCGTTTTTAAGAGCTGAGAGATGCCGAGCGTCGAGGCTTCCACGTCAAATAGATCGATGCTGATTGCATTTTTACGTTTATTTTGACCAAATGATCAATTCCAGAAATTCTCCAGACCAGATCACTGTTACTGCGAAGGCTATTTCTCATGTAAAACCTTGTTGGTTTACTCCTCAGTGGACGAGCTGGTGCACGTTGTAAATCAGAAAAAAATGGGCACTTCTCTTGTAACGACTTAAAAAAAATAAATAAATACTGTGTACTGAAGGATGTTTGATAACGTGACAGAGAGCAAAGATGAGTGCGGGATGAACCATTTGACAGCAACAATTTGTCTGTGTCAAAAAAAGGGTTTGAAACACAGAGTTTGAAAGAGTTATTGGTGCCTTTTTTTAAAAAAATGTTTTATACAACCTTTCTTTTGATATAATGCTCTGTATGTGGACAACAAACTACTCTTAAAATGTATAAATACTTATTTGTTCTTTGCTGTGTATAATTTGTAATTTGCTACTTTGTTCTACTAGACTTGTGTAATAAATTTAAGCCTTTTATAAATTGAATTATTGTCAAGTGTCTTAAAACAGACTGGATGTCATTTTATATTCGTACCATGTGATCAACACCAATTTCTTAAGATTACAGTCTGCCTAATTTTAGCTGATATACTATACACTATAGTCCTGTTATATAGGGCTGCAACTAACTAATAATGATTATTTTCATTATCAAATAATCGATTCATCGCTTTGTCTATAAAATGCCAGAAAAAGTGAGAGATTCCTGTTTAATTTGTCTTTTATTTGTCTGATCATGGTCCAAAAGCCAAAGATATTAAACTTACTCTCATGTATGACGAAGAAAAGCATCACATCCTGATGTTTAAGAAGATGGAACCAGCAAATGTTTGGCCATTTTTGCTTAAAAAATAAGCAACAATTATTAAAATAGTTGCTGGTTAGTTTTCCGTTGACAAATCATTGCAGCTTATAACATGAAGTTATGCAACTTCTCATCATTATACCTACAAAGGTGCAAAATGCTAAAATGTATTTTTTTGAATAATGAAATTTAAAATTTGGACCAAAAAAAAAGAAAAAGGTTTGCAGACAATTGCAGTTCCTTCATGTTAACATGTGAGTGCGAGCAGTGTGTGTGAGCGACCAGCAGAGGGCAGAACAGCACAATAAGAGTGTATCCTTCAGCAGATAGGAGCGATGAGCTGCTCATCAACAGTGTGAGAATCACATTGCAGAAATCGTCAGTCCAACAAGTCCGATGTTCAGCCTTCAAACCAGATTTTTCTTTAATTGATAACCACGGGTGTGAGAGTCTTCGACTTCCCAGTGAAGATGCTTTTGTTTCAACAAGTTAAAACATAAAAGATAATGCTGCAGGAAAAACTTCATTTCATTCTTCGAAACAAGCTGATGTAAAAAGATCTCTTACTCCTACATTAAAATGTTAGGATGCAGGAAGTCTTGTACATTAAATGCAGACTTTTTTCAATGCAGTTCGTCAGAATGAGCTTTTTGTAGTGTGAATTATTATTTTAACTTAAATTATTTTGACTTGAAAACTGCATGCTGCACACACAGTGTAGCTCAAAGGGTAAAACTTGGTACACACAGTGCAGACTCTATAACAGCGACCTCCAACTCAAGTTTCTTTCTCTTTCACGTTTAATAGATTTGAATGCTTTGGTCTGACTCAACATTTTGTGCCATATTTAATGCCTTACAGGATGGATAGTAAAGCACACAGAGTGGTTTATTATTAGCAGTGGACACTGACCAAAATGAATCGGCACTTCCATTATCATAGAAGAAATAATTACCATAAGAAATCAATATCCTGCATACATGCATTATACGACGAGGTGGAAGATTAAAAAGGAAAGTCTCCAGCTGCAAAGCTCTAATTGGAGTTCCATTTTAAAAATGGCCTTATTTCCAGCTCTTATTATAGGCCCAGTCATATTCCATTTCTAACCAGGCTGGAGACTCGGGTGCTTATTAAAAAGGTTCATTCTAAAACCACAAATGGAGCCCTCAAGGATAACAGGGACAAACACTACAGAGTGTACTAATCCTATCTGGCCAGGATCTGCTTGTATACACTAGAAGAAACAATAAGCCAGACACGAGTCCTCCAAGTGTTTTCATCCCCCCCCCCCCCCCCTCCACGATACACCAGAGGAGGTGGAGAGAAAGAAAGAGACAGAGAAAGGGATGATAGCATTACTCACAATCCATTACCACTCCCTGGAGACGCTCTGCATACAGAGTGATCGAGGAAGGGTGGTGGTGGTGGTGGAGGAGAGGGGGGGGGGGGGGGGGGGGGGGGGTTGGTAGTGTGAGGTAGAGAGTGGGGTTCGGTTTTGGAGGGTGTTTGTTTGCTGGAGGGCCGGCGGTAAGGCAATATGAAACTTGATTATTCCTTTTCAATAACCGTCTGCTGAGCATCCCGTGGAGACGTCGCAGGTTGCTGATTAGTTCGTCAAAATAATAGAAGGCTCTTGAATAGCCTTGTTAAGATGTCTAACTTTAAGTACAGGCGGCAGCCCAAATCATTGTTCACTCTGAAGCATACGATAATGATGGATTGACTGATGCAGAGGGATGTTCCTGCAGAGGCTGCAGCCATTTTTAAATCAAGTTTGTTTATTTTTAAGGGCAGACAATATACAAAGTGCTGGAGTAACAATACATGAAGATATATACTTTTTAGACATTAATACAGAGTATGTACATTTAGTATTTACATGTATAGGCATCACAGTGGTTTGTACACTCACTTTTTCACCCTCTAAATGCCCCATTTGGTTGAATTTAAACTTTCTTTTTTTCTCCATGGTGGAGGCCTCACCTCCAGTCTCTGTTTCAGTGCCATCTGTCCCCCTCCTCCTGGAGTTTCACCCACTTTAATCCATCTGTTACCTCTGAAACCACCTCAGTGTGGCACCTCCCCACCATCTTGCCCCCTTACCGAATTTCACTGCAGTGCTTTGATTTTGAAGGTCGCTACAGTAGCATGTTGAAACAACGCTAATTTGTACAAAAGCCAGTCCTGAGTGTGAGTCTCACAGGCAGGCCACAGGTCAAACATTATTTTTTCTGTTCATATTTAACAGCAAAACAGACAGCTTTAAATGTAAACACACACTTTCACTGCTAATATATGACATTTCTTGTGTTTGAAAAATACTCATATGATACACTGGATTTGACACATCAGAAACAAACAAGCTTTCCAAGGTTTTGATTGTACAGCGTTGATATCTTATATACATTTACTGAAAGCCTTTAAATAACCTCCCATATCAAAACTTATCCAAAATCAGTGACTATGCTGTACAAATGACTGTCTGCTGTACCCAAATCTGAAAAATTGGTTTCCACTTTTTGTCTCATGATGTGAAGTGCCCTCTCTTGTAATCATCCGTTTCATTTTCTAATTGCCTTTCAACACAAGTGTCGGCTGTAGAGTCATAAAAAAAAAATGCACCACAGCTCAGCTCAGCTCACGGACCTTTGCAGGGACTTCATAGCCAAAATCCCCCGACTAAGCCATCATCTGATATATACAGTTACTTATCCATGCATGTCCCTCCATCAGGCTGATCCCACTTCAGATAAACATTAAACACTTTGGTAAACATTTGACAGGTTTCCAGAGAACGACGGGGCTGTAAACAGGGCCGAGAAAAAATTGAAGTGGAAAGGTCGCTGCAGACTGTTAGTCCATCAAGCATCCAGGCTGGAAAAGCGGTAACTGGGAGAGCTGGGACAAACTTAAACCAAGAGGAACCTGTTTAAAGTAATCACCCCTGATTAAAGTAATGGAATTAAAGGAACAAGTTTTAGGTCTCAAATCAAACCTCCCCAGCCTCTGAACTCCACTCCCTGTTTAGTTCCCAGCCCCTTCAGCCCAGGATATCCAGGTAAACCGGCGGGTTCTTGACCAGGGCCAGCAGGCGGCTGTGGATGTCCTTGATGACCATCCTCTGCTGGGGCTCTCTCTGCCAGCAGCCCTGCATCAGCAGGTACACCTCCTTGGGGCAGGTGCGTGGCCTTTCCAGTTCCCGTCCCTGTGTGATGCATTCGATGGCCTGTGCGGGTGGGAATTTAAAATAACGATATATTAACAGGATATATTGTGTATCTGTCCTCATTTACTCCAGGACAAAGAATACATGGTGTCAGATCAAACCTCAGCTCTCTGGCAATTAACTTTAAATTCACCTGCAAACTGACTACTTTCTATTTAAAGAGTCATTTCACCCAAAAGAGAGACTTTGTGGATCTGTGGATGCTGCACTGAGGACAAACATTTTTTTTAATACAGACAACCTTAGTATCTACAGATATGTGTCCATTAGACCAATGAGAGCAGCAAAATTATGAATACCTTCCAGCTCAGATACTAGTGGCTCAATGGCTGATTGAGTTCATGCGCTCTTGCTGCTCAGTGAATAAATCACTGTCGAGGATGAGAGAGGATTTCACATCGCTCTCCATTTGAAGGGTTACTGACTCAATCTCTTTCCCATTGTTAACCTTGGCCTGATACAATGAACAGAAGAGGCCTGTCAGTGCTGAGCGACTTCACGCCCCAAAATGGCCCGTCAGTCAGCCTCACGGCTCAACAAAGAGACTCATAGCGGCCGAAACAAAATGGCCGCTGTCGCCAAGGCATGCCAAGTCAGTATTTTGGGATGATTTATCTCCACCACTGCGTGTTTAGGCAACATGATAATTTCACCGGTCCCTTATTGGCCGAGACAGATTAGGTTAACAAGGTTAAAGCTCATTGGCCCTGGGCAAAAATGAGAGCCAATGAGATTAGAATTGAGTGCCTGGGAAAAGTGATCTACCCCTCTCTTGAAAGGAGAGAGGGTTTCGGGCTGTAATAGCACCGCTGTGGTCGCAATGGAGTCCCGCTTCTTGGTGCTCGAGCTGAAAAGGCTAGACTCCACTGCCCTTAATTACTATGAACGTATCGATTAGTTTAAGAGCGCAGAGCGGTGAAAAACTTCAGCAACACATGCTCTGAAGTATCTACGACTACAATTAAAATGTTTTGTCCTGCAAGTTTAAATTATGTGAAAGCTCCCAAACATTTCAGGCTGACATTTATAAATGTGTTTGCACTTGTATTGGGTTGAAATAAATCTAGTGAATTTAAGTTAATCTAACATATTTAAATAGATTATAGAAGTGGCTATAATCAATATTTTCATGCCAACAATGCATCAATAATTCTCTGTAGGTTCAACACTAACTCACTTCGACCCCTTTCACATTATCACCTGAAACTGCAGCTCCCCTCGGCTTTACGGAGCTTTATAGTGAGTTTCAGCTCATTGTTTAGTTGTCCGGCCCACAATGTTTTGGTTCACTCTCACCGCTCTCATAGCATTGTTTTCAGAAGCCACAGAGAGCTGTTTTCAGTTACTGGCTGGTGGAGCATTTAGCAGCTGAAGAGCCCGTTATTTCCCTCATGAGTTGGTAGAGACCAAAAACAGAGCTAAAAGAGAGTGAATATTGGACTCACATTCACCAGGTCTCCAGAAACTCGACTCCAAATGAATGAATGTGTAACTAGGCAACTGTTTTCTGACAAGTTTGCTATATCAACGTAAAGCGTGGTGATATGTCCGTGTTGTGTTCAAAACCTTTAATTTCCGCTGCCTCAACAATTAACTTACCAGTTCCACATGAACTGAGTATGAAACAACTCTTATCAACATGTAAACTTTGCAGTTTAAACCTCAAATATAAATAAATATAATATGATCTCACACCTGCATTTGTGCAAAGGCTCACAAACCAATTCAAAGGAATAAGTTGAAATTTTGGGAAATATGTTTGTTTGATTTGTTTGAAAGTAAAAATTCAATAATAAATATCTCTTCCATAAACCCACAATGTTTTGAAAAACCAGAAAGAAACAATCACACAAGATAATTCCCTCTGGTTTTATCTGTCCAGTTTAAAGGGACAGTTCACCCAAAACACAAACACAAAAAAAACACTATTTAGCCACCGGCCACTCAGATAGTTTGTTGAGGTTTAGAGATCAAATTCAATTACCCCATGCCAAAATAAACTCTGATGTCTGACAGGAAATCTGAGCACACAGTGTCAAGTTAAAACCTAAGAGTGAAATACAAAACTCAGAGAAGAAGAAGAAGAAGAAGAAGAAGAAGAAGAAGAAGAAGCACTCTGTTAAGAGAGAACTGTCTCTGGGTGGAGCCACAATCCTCCCCACGAATAAGAAATGTATTTTACTGATGTCCTGTTGTTTGGCTGCTGGGTAGAGTTCAATCTTGGGCCATTAATTCTAGAGGCGAGTAGCTCTGCAGATAGGTATGTTTTTTAAATGTGCCCAGTTTTGACGGTCAACACTTTTCATTGGAACTACTTTCAACTGAAGAAATAGCAATCGCAATGAAAACTGTTGACAGCGTGTTCTGTGTATCATTCAGAGTAATCAGTCTTTTGAGCAGCACAGATGAAACTGCACTCACCTTCATTGTATCTGGGTGGCGGCAGAAATGTCAGATATCTCAAAACCTGGACAAAGAAAACTAACACTATCTGCATCGATAGATACCACAACAGGGAAGTGAGACAATGTGTCTTTTTATGATTTAACAGACCCTTTAAAGGGGGTGAGGGAGACAGACATGTTTGTGTGGGTGTTTCCTTTGGTGATAAAACATCTACTAAAATGCTTCCTGGCAACAAGAAAGAATGAGTTATTTGCCAATGGAAGATGATGTCTTAAAAATGACTAAAATGACTAAAAACTTTCTGTCCAAACCCACCTCACTGTTGGACAGCTGGTACCAGGGCTGTTTGCCGTAGGTGAAGATCTCCCAGAGGACCACGCCGAAGCTCCAGATGTCGCTCTCCGTGGTGAACTTCCTGTACATGATGCTCTCCGGGGGCATCCAGCGGATTGGCAGCATTGTGCGTCCACCCACCTGTTAAGGAAGAATGTATGCTAACTCTACACACAGTATAATTTAACATGCTTGGGAATGTGAAACATTTTATTATGATTGCATAATGGAAGTCTCAAGGTGAACATTTAACCATTCCTACTCCTGTTCATCCTTGAACTACCAATGACAAACTGGAAGAGCAGCTGGAAATCGATGCGAGACAGGAAATCTGGACACTAAGAGTTTTAACATCCAAAACAAATGGACTCACAGCCACTAAAATCAGCTTATGTAATCTACTTGGTCTGTAATGTTTTGCTGAATTTTCGGAGAAGTTGTCCATCACATTGGCCCCAATGACATGCATGTGCATGAAAACGTTCAGTAAAGTGACAAAAGGAAGGAGTCTTTATTTGTGCAAACTCTTCTGTTTGAGAGCAAAATCATGTGGTAACTGAAATCAGAATCAGCTGATTTTCAACTTCTTAGATCCCATGATGGCTTCTCAAACTGAAAAATGTAAGCAAGTATAGCACTATTAATCAGTTTGGTTGAAAACTTTCAGGAAATAGAAAGAAGTACTCCGCAGTCTCTCACAGGTTACTAGTTACATACATTGCTGATCAAAATGTACCAAAAACTCACATTTTAGTCACGTGCACGTTTCAATTTCTAAAGGAAATGTTTATAATTTGAAAAAAATGACGACTATCTTTTCAAACTTGCTGATAGCGTCAGAATCAGAGTGAAGTTAATCAAATTAAGTTTAAGGAATTTAAGGAATTTGATGTAATGTAAATGTGATTAGGATTTTGGTCGATTGTTTGATAAAACACTGAGGTTGAATCCTCAAATTTTAATTAATGGAGAATGATCAAAATCAAGGTACGATCGTTCCCCTCAGGTGGCTCCGTATTTCCACACCAAAACATGAAAATGGAAATCTTGGTCGTCTTATAAGAATGATTGAGAAGTTAGTTGAGAGTCCTTAAACTGCAGGATACAAATCCAAAACACAGGGTTTAATGGATGAATACAATGTTAAATGCTGCCTCTGATAAGTCTTCATTCTTGGAAATCCTTAACCAAAGATAAACTGCACTGTGGACAGTTTCTTACACTTTCTCACAGCAATCTCTTCAGATTCCAGCTGATCAACTTTGCCTATCACTGGATTGCTTGTAACTGTATGAGCCAAAACCAAACCAAAAGGGTCTTAATGGGTCATTTCACAACAATGATGTGATTAATGAATGGTAACAACAAGTCTGGAAAGGCGAGTTGCTGGTGAGTTTTTTTAATCACTTTTCGGTGCTTTGAGCACCACAAACAAATTCTCATTCATTGGCGAAGCAACAGAAATGTCGCAGATGGATGCTGGACACATAAAGGCAAAACTATTCACAAGGCCAGAGAACATAAAGGCTGAGAAGAAAAAAAAAATCCTGAATTGGCTGAATCAATCCTTTAAGAGCATCATAGCCGAGTCTTCATCTCAGAACTAAAATAGAAAAATAAAACATACAACAACAGTCTTGTCTTATCTTTTCCCGCCACTTACCCGGTAGTAATCTGTGCTGTAGATGTCTCGGGACATGCCAAAGTCTCCGATTTTGACCACCAGGCCCTCGCCCACCAGACAGTTGCGGGTTGCCAGGTCGCGGTGGACGAAGTGCAGTGATGCCAGGTAGACCATGCCCGAGGCGATCTGGGCGGCGATGTGCAGCATCTGAGGCAGAGTGAGCTGACCCAGCGGGGGCATCTTCGTCTCCTCCAGGATCCGAGCGTCGGGGCCGTGAGCTCTACAGGCGACACACGAGGAGCATGTGAGTGTTTTTCGATCGAGGCTGTTTGATTCTTCATCTCTTTTTATTCCAGATTATTTTAACTGATAATTTCTGCTTTATTAAACAGTTGACATGTGACATGAGAAGACCCAGACAGTGATGGAAGACGTACTTAGCTCCTTTACTTAAGTGAAAGTACCAATACAACAATGTCAAAATAATCCATTAGTCCTGCATTCAAAATAATACTACAAAAATGTAATTTAAGCATCAAAAGTAAAAGTACTCTTTCTGCAGAAAAATGGACTCTGTGAGTGATGTGATATTATTTATAACATTATTAGATTAATGTTTAAGCAACATTTTACTGTTGTAGCTGCTTGAGGTGGAACTAGTTTTAACTACTAAGACAGTTTGGTAGTTTAGTACAGTGGTTCCCAACCTAGGGCTCGGGCCCCTCCATAGGGTCACAAGATGAATCTGAGAGGCTCCAATTTCTTTTTTGTAGGAGTTCACAAGCCAAAAGGCTTTTAAAGCACTGGTTTAATCTCTAACAATGCTCTTTTTAAAATGTTTTATCAGATGTTTTTCATTTAAAATCTTAATCAGAAAAGTAACAGTGCTCAAATGAATATAATGAAGTAAACAGTACAATATTTCCTTCTGAAATGTAGTGGAGCAGAAGTATAATGTAGCATGAAATGGAAATACTCAAGTAAAGTACTTAAGTATAGTACTTGAGTAAATGTACTTGTTTTATTTCTGCCTGTTGTGTCAAAGCTGACAAAATTAAATAATCTTGTCAAGCACCATAGATTATCAAACTTGTGTCAAAGCCATCTGGATTTTTTAAAGTAAGTTATCAGCAAGTTTTCAGCAGGAGCACACAAACAATACTGCCAATATCTTTTTTCCCCCTTTTTTATGTTGTTTAATTGACTAAAGGCGTCTGCAAAAACTATACATCCAAGTATAGTATAGTCGTATATTTACATGTAAAATCTTGGAACCATTGAACTGCAAAAAATCACGAAAGATTCTTGAAAGAAATTGAGGACTCGTGTTTGTAGCTTCAAACATTTTTATCTGTTTTTGCAGTGCTGCGGGATTATAATCATATACTCTGAATTGGTTTTATTTTCTGCTCCGGAGCTGAACTCCTGTTCACTGTGAAGGGTACGAACACACATATTTCCATTTGTAAAGGACAGAACATGCTGGCCTCTGCTATTCTGCTCTGTTTCTATTGGCTGCTCAGATTAATCAAATGCTGGGATTGGGCTCCCAGTATGTTGGTAACTATGGCATCAACCTTGGGTGACCTGAAGGACAATGACCTCAGCACGCAATCTGCAGATTGAACATTTCTGACATGTATGAGCTCTTGAGAGCATTACAGACATGGTTGGCGTGACCACGCCATAATAAAGCCATTTAACAGTGATGGTTAATAGAAAACATAAGGCTTGTAATACGCCTACAATTGATTTGCAATAATGCAATTCGGAGATGCAGAGCACATTGACTCTCAGTTGTTCTTGTGGATCATAAACACCCACTCTCACGTCTAACTGCAGCCTAAATGAGCAAACCACAGATGATGTGTCTCCATCCATCCTAATATCTCTCCTCTCCACTTTGTCCCCTCCTTACAAAGGAAGTTGTCTATACAATCACTATTAGTTTAAAGGGCAGGTGGCAGGGTGGGAAAGCAGCTGCATTGTGGGGGCTCTCAGACGTTTTTCCCATTCTGTCTGCTGGAAATGCGATTTCCATCCATTCGTGAACATATATCTCAGGCAAAGTCAGTGTGCATGCATGTGTGTTTGTCTGTGTGTTTTCATTCCCAATCTGTCTCCTGTGGAGGACACCTGCCAGACAGCATCAACTGCTCTGCTCTAATAGTTTTGTCAGATGGTTTCCCAGGTGCCAAGTGAGCTCTAATAGGTCAACACAGTCTCAGTCCTCAGTGACTCCATTAGCTCCCTCCACAGGTTTCTAAACTTAGATGCTTTTAGATTACAATTTAAATAACTGAAAGACCACATTTTAAAGCTTTTCCATCACCATGTTACGCAATATATCGAGTGTTATTATGAACTAATTTGCTGCATAAATTCAGCTTGAGTTATCACATTAGTTCAGTGAACGGTTCAAGGAAATGTGTCTATTTCTGCCGAAGTGCTGAATCTGGTTATTTACTGCGTCCGTCAGTATTCAAATAAAATCCTGCCACATTTGAAATTCACTCTATTTGCCATCATTATATGAGGACATCTAAATATTGTATTCGCCCCACGCCTCGACATGTTGTTAATCACATTTGCACCGATACAAGAGACACTTTAGCACAAGACAGTGGGCAATTTATCCTCGAATTTTGAGTTATAAACAAAGACCTGTCAGTTTTACAGGAGATTGAAGTTACTGACTATCTGTAAGTCCCTAGATAAACAAGCACCATGCAAATAGGACCTAAGAGACCTTAAAGTGCAGAGATGGAGGAAAAGCAGCAAAATTAAAAATATAAAAAACTAACAGTCAAGTCAAAACACTTCCACAGCCAGTATGCATGTCTCATTTATGCATTTCTACTTTAACACACACACACTGAGTGACCACTGGAACCACAAGGTCCAGACAAGGTCAGCTGAGAGGGTCTGACTGTTAAACACACATCAGGCTTGACTGATACTGTTACACACAATGTCTTTAGAGAAATTGAGTCACTTGTTTTCAATGGTTTTTGAAGTATTAACAATTGAAAACATTCACGCAGCTGTAGGGCACTGAACAGATTCACAGTTCATTAACAGTTGGGGGTTAAATGCCTGGCTCAAAGACATTAAGAGCTGTTGTTGAAGGAAGGGAGGGCGATGTGAAGTGGGTTAACAGAGATCACCGGGAGGCCAACAGGGGTGAATTCAGACAATGTCCCCAGACATTTTAACATGTCACAGTAAGAAAAGTACTGATGTAAATCAGGGATGCCACTACGATTATTTTTTATTATTGATTAATCTAAAGTAACGTCAATTTGAGACTGTTTAGTCACATCTTGCACCGATAGAAAACAGTGAAAAATGTCCATCACAATATCCTGAAGCCCAATATTAAGATATTTAAATTTCTTCCTTTTTCCATTTCCCTGCTGGCTCTCTGTCACACTGTCTTACATGGACTTGTATAGAAGAGCCATGGTTAATGTTATTAGTAACACCTGAGCTTTTCCTACTATGTCAGGTCAAAATGTCTGCTGTGAAAAGGCAGACTGTTTGTGATGATGTGGAGTTTGAAAATAATAATGACAGAGGACGCTCTGTTTGATGCATGTTCAGGAAACTACTTTCTTTTCTATAATCAGCCATTCATTTGTTGTTGAGATGAAGGATACAGAAAGCATAATATTGTGAAAACCTTAATTCAGTTTCTAACACACTTCCTGATCATACTGACTACTGGAGGCATCAACGTTTTGTTCAGCAGGGATAGACAGTTGTTGGAATTGAACTTGTGGCCCTCAGGCCATCATGAGCAGGTCTGCTACATACCGAAGAAACCGATTGAGGTCTCCGTGCCTCATGTATTCGAACACCATGGCCAGCGGCTCTCCGTCGGTGCAGACGCCGTAGAATCGCACAATGTGCTGGTGTTGGAGCATCGTCAGCAGCTCCGCCTCCCTCTGGAAGTCCTGCCGGGTCGACTCGTTGGGGTCCTTCAGAGTCTGTAACCACACATGAGGGGTGTGCATTTACATGAAGGTGCTGGTTATTGGGCTTGAAGTAAAACTAAACATCTCAAATCCACAGTGTTAAAGCAACAAACTGTAAGAAGTGGCAGTTTTGAATTCCTGCTCACAGGAAGATGAGTGATGATGTGTTGCAATAAAAGCACAAGTGTGATTAATGGGATGATAAATCTGAGCAGAGCCAGATTCACTGTCTTGTTTTTATTCGCTGTGGTTTGCATTAACCTGTTGTAACATGAGCTGTGTAGTAAACCGCCTGACTGTCCTCAACAAAGACATCTCACTCTGAAACCGCAGGATGTATTTCAGTATACGGATGATTTAAGTATAAGTGCAATGCACTTGCTTTTATTCATGTTAGTGTAGTATCAAGTGGCTTTTCTGAGTATTTAACTTTATATGTAGTATGTAGTAAGTATTTATTTATTTATTAGATAGTGGACAGCAGAGAGCTGACAGGAAAAGAGGGGAGATGACATGCAACAAAGGTCCCAAGCTGGACTCAAACTCAGGATGTTGCACTTTAAGACAGCGTCTTAAACCTCTTGGCCACACAGACAAAGTTTCATACAGACAAACAAATCAAATGTAATTGTGATGATGATTTAAAGCTAATTGTAACCTAATTTTGCTTAAGTACAATTTCAGTTTTCACCTGTACTTACAGTAACTTAATCATTTCAGCACTCTCTCGTTCGCTGCTTAGACTTCACGCTGACAGCTGACATGGTTTCACTAATGCTGCAAATGTCTAGAGGCAATGAAACCACACTAATCGTAAAAGTGCCCTTTGAGACAGTGGAGAGTGCAGATTCACTCACCTTAATGGCGACCAGCATCTTGTCGCTGTCAGGGCTGAGGTTGGCACACTCCGCCAGGTAGACTTTGCCAAACGCTCCTTCACCCAGCTCCCACTTCAACACAATGTCCTTCCGTTTAATATGCTGGACACCTGATCATAAAACACATAAACGGTTTGAAAGTCTGGGTGAAAATATCTGAAGCGAATTTGCACCTAAAGTTATATTATATTATATTATATTTGCTCAAGATTTCACCACTTTAGTTTACTTTGTTGTACCTTATGAAATCCAGTTTGTGCTTATTGTAATTAGCAGACAAAAGCAACAAAGGCACTCAAATACAGACAGTAATAAAAAAAATGACCAACAGTGACCAAAACACCCCACATGAAAAAAATTATACCAACCATCAAGACACCAAAATGTCATTAAATTTGGGGAAATAAGCACGACATAACACGCAATAACACTCACACATGTCTTTCTCCTTGATGATGCCGCAGAAGTACTGTGGATTCTCTACAAAGCTGGATAAACCAGAGTCTTCATCTGACGAAGGCGGGCTGGTTCCAAAGTTCATGAAACGAAGCGACACTGCCAGGTCATCCTCAGTGCCCAAAACTGATGAACCTAATGAAACGAGGAGGGAAGCAAACAAGCAAAACTGAGAGATATGTAACACCTAATCAGCCTCCGACCGTTTGTGATTACAGTGGCCATCAAAAGAGAATTCAGAACCCATTTGTTCCCCTTCGAGGAATCGACGTCCTCCGCTACCAACTTGGTTGCACGTTTGTTGGTACCATGGTGACAGATGATGACAAGCTCTAATAATCACCATCATCAACCATGCAACAATCAGGCCACATTGAACTGAAAACATGATCATATAGGAAGCCTGAATGCTTAGCAACCCCTGAATACAGTGCGTATTAAAAGCCAAACAAGGGGCCCAAATTGTAAAACCCCACTCAGCAAGGCAAACCACAGAACCCCCAGAGTCCAACACGGTAGAAAATGGAACAACAAAGAGAGAGCACAGAGGTGATGGAGGGAAGGAAAGAGGGAGCAGGGTCCACTTAAGCAATCAGGCCCACTTAGGCACTTTGAGAGTGAGAAGGGTGGATGTGTGTGTATGTGCGTGTGTGTTGGGGGGTGGGGTCAGAGCAGAGCTATATCACGTCTAGCTGTTCCTCCATCCATCCATCCATCCATCTTCTTTAATGGCCCTCACCACGTGGCGGTGGCCAATGGAGGTTTCTGCCGCCATTCTCATGCGGTAATTAAGGCACTTTAGCTCGGGCCAACACAGCAGCTGCCTGTGGGCAAAGTTACAGCTCAGTGGAAATCCTATACAAGTCCGTCTCTCCTATGCATTACCTTCTGAGAGCCTGACAGAAACATCTGCGATTTGAAACAATAATTTGGCAGAGCGTTTGATTATGGCTCATTCCATTTTCCATATACGTCTTCAGATTATGATTCTGGGCGGAGACAATGTCACCTACTGGGTTAGATTAGTACAGCATGGCAGGGAGGAAGTTGAATGTATTTATGATTACCTTTTTCAAAAGGTCATTTTGACTCCAAACCTATTGTCTCAAAGAAATCTTGATGCCACAGGTGAAACTTTCAGTGGTTCCCAATGCAGTTTGACTTGCTGAAGAATGTTTTTCACTACAATGACCGAGCTGATAAAAAAAAAGAAAGTACTCGACACCACTCTCAAGAGCTAGGACTGGAAGTTGATTAGCTTAGCGCAGTGTAAAGACTGGGAGCAGTGGGAAACAACTAGATTGGCTCTGTCCACAGATCAAAAACAAAAGTTCCGAATTCCCCGTAAAAACCACAACGTGTCACTTTTACATTTCTGTTTTTGTAAAAAATTAAACAAACGAGATGTAACAAACAAGTTTTAGTGGTGCTGGGAGGTGGATGTTTTAACTTTGGACAGAGCCATGCTAGCTGCTTCCCCCTGCTTCCAGTCTTTGTGCTAAGCTAAGCTGATAGACTCTCATCTCTAGCTCCATAGTTCAACATTTTGGGAAATATCCACTTTCTTGAAAAGAGATGAGAGATGGGTACCACTCTCATGTTTGTATGCTAAATATAAAAGTAGAGGCAGTAGCTTAGCAAAAACAACAAGTTGGGATTTTATGGTGAGTTACGTCCTGGAACTATTACTTCTCTCTTTTTGTTCGTATTAAACAAACAAGATACAAAATGTTAATTAGTAAGCTTTAGAGGGAGGCTGGTTGGCTGATTTTCTTACCTTTGGACAGAGTCACGTTAGCTGTTTCCCCCTGTTTTCAGTCTTTATGCTAAGCTAAGCTAATCGCCTGCTGGCTCTAGCTTCATATTTAGCGTACAGACATGAGAATGGTATCAATCTTTTCATCTAACTGTCGGCAAAAAAGAGAATAAGCGCATTTCCCAGAATGTTAATCAAGTATATCGTGCGTGCAGTAAATTAAATAATGTGTGATAACTTACGATGAATACCAAATTTGGAGTGCTGGCCACACTTGTTAATGACCAAAACCATGATGAGAAGGAAAGTGCAGGCAAACACGGCAAGACCCACGGCCACAGACACCTGTTCAAACACAAACACGCAGACTTGCAGTTACACTCACTAACATCATCGATGATCATTACATTTGTATGTATGTAAATATAAATGACGACACTCAGACGTACCATAAACACTCGACTCTCCGGGTTCTCTGTGACGTCCATGTCTGATTTGTTTGTCGGACCTGAGGGGAAGGAATGAGATTTGTTAAAAGAAAAAATGACTCAAGACAGACCTCACATCAAGCCCATGTAGTGTTGAGTGGACAAGTTGAGATTTTTAGGAGAGTAAAAATCAATCAAAGACTTACTTGGATGCCCATCAAGGACTGGCATGAGGGAAGCGAGAACACAAACACATTTGTGAACACACATTAGGGAGAACCAAAGATGCAACCTGTGCTATTCAAGACTGACCATTTAGCGACTTATCAAACATCGACACACACCCTGTTTCAATATTAAACCTTACATAATGTACATTATTCTAAAATTCCACATATATTATTACCATCCTGTATGTAGTATGCTACCTATTAACTTCTACAGAACAGACCTCTGTGTACTAAATCAGATCATGCACCTTGTACAGCCTTGATTTACATTTTTAATATACAGTACATTACTGGGCACTATCATTGTACAGACTATATTCAATAAAAATTGGTTTAGATAATATCCCATCTCTATTCACAGTTTATATGTTATTACATGTATTCTATTGTATTTGTAATAGACATTCATTTAGCCTGTATTAGGCACTGTATGTACATTTGGCTTTATAATTGCATCATATAATTTGCATTTCTGTCTGTCTGTCTGTCTGTCTGTCTGTCTAAACCCATCTACTTTTCATAGCATCATTTGTAACATTCAGAAATATTGATGTTTTTATTCAATTTGACTGAAATGTGATTTACTTTTTGATGTATTCACTTTCCCCCTCACTGCCTTGATTTGCTGTTGATTTTAACGAAGGGTGGTGTCTACACGTCGTTACAAGTGGATTTCTGTTACTTGTGCAACACGTGTGGCTGTACAAATTTAAAGCTCTTTAACATGTCGAGCTTGGGACTGTGGAACAAACTGTTGTTTTATTGTAATATTTTGTGGACCTTATTGTGAAGTGTAACAGATTAATCCAGTCATTGTTTCAACAGTGGACCAAGCAGTCTTAAAATCATAAGATATTCAGATAGATTTCTCTTTTAGCTGCCCTAATGGCCTCGATGTCTCCTTATGGGATACTGCTCGGAAAAAACATTCTGCAGCTACGAAACAGTTTCAGGAACTCACCTGGAATTATCCCCTCAGGATCGAGCGGGTCGAAGGGGTTGTCCATAAACATCCCAATGGCTGTGGCCTCATCCCTTCCCAGTTTGTTCTGCACAATCAGAGTGTAGCGGCCGTTGTTGATGTGGGTGGGCTTGTTGAGGAAGAGACAACCGTGTATCACTGATCCGTCGCCTGAGTCATGGATGAGCTGGATGTACGTGTAGCGGGTCATTTTGAGTTCATTTCCGTTGTACAGCCAGGTGAGGGTTGGTTCAGGATTGCCATCCACAGCAAAGGGGAAGCACCAGTGGTGCTGCTGCACAGCATCCTTCAGGAAGAGGATTTTGACTGGAACTGGTGGGAGATGACAGATGGGAGATGATAGGTTAGAGAAGAGCAGTAGTAGGAAAGGGAATGAGGGACTCTCTTTCCTCCTCAACAAAAGCTGAGCTGCAAGCTGGTGAACTGCTCCTGACTTAGTATTTCTAAACTGGAATGTCAACTAAGAAAGTGAAGACTCAAAGGAATAGTTTGACATTTTGGAAAATACGCTCTCGCTCATTCACTAGATGATAATTGATGCCACTCTCTTGTCTCTGTGGTAAATATTAAGCTACCACCAGTTAGCTTAGCTTAGCATAAAGATAGGAAACAGGGGGAAACAGCTAGCCTGGCTCCTTCCAAAAGTAACAAAATGAACCTACCAGCACCTCTAAAGCTCCTCTAAAGTACCTCTGGGCAGTGCCAGGTTAGCTGTTTCCCCAAGTCTTTATGCTAAGCTATCTTCTCATCTATCTGCGATGATTAGTTGACAGTGAGTTGTACTTAAATGCCTTAAAAAAACTATAACTGTCAAATGACTGTCGTAGAGTAAAAAGTACAATATTTCAGTCCAAAGTAGCATAAAATGGAAATACTCAAGTACAGTACAGGTACCTCAAAACTCTACTTAAGTAGAGTAAATGTATTTTGTTACCTTCCACTGCTGGAAGTCAAACAACAAGTCAAATAATTACAGAGATGCTACCATTGTATGCTGAATGTGCACCTTGATCATGTACAACATAAAGCCAACAGTTGGTGCCCTTTAGGTTCCCTCTGAGTTTCCATGAATCAATGTTCTCCATCTGTACTGCAAACCTGTGCTGACCTGCTATGAATAATGAATCCTGGTCGTCTTTGTGCCCCTGACCACAAAAGCTACCTGGAAGCTCCGCTGGACACAAAGTTACAGGAAATTGCTTCGTTTAGATCGAACACGACTCTCGAGTGCAGAGACCCCCTCGTACTGCACAGACCAACGTGCAGCTCTTAACCCGTGACCCAGCCTCAGAAAGTGCTGTGCTAAGGGGATACTGAGGCATTTGTCTCTTTAGCCGGGGCTCGCTAAGTCTGTTACACTGACTGAAGATTAGTGCTGTTTATCAGATTTAAGTAATCATCCATTAGCGACCTCTACAAACGCTACACAAGCTATTTCACTGCAGGGGTTAACAGGAAGGCTATAATTATGTTTAATTCTCATTGTAGGATTGGACAATGGCAAATACACAAAAGGATTCCTGGCATCAGTTCAGGCAGATTCATAGTTAACTGGAACATTTATTAACTTGTGTGATGATGGACATTGATCATCTGAATTCACCTTTTAACTTTAAAGTAAAAAAAAAAATTACATTGCAAAAAGCTCTTTCATGAAAGGGAAGCCACACGAGTACCATGAATCAATGGCACAGAGAGCCACTCAGCAGTAAACACCCACTGTTCTGGGAGGTAATTAAGAGTAATTAAAGGGCTAGCGGTTAACGAGTGTCCGTCCACCAGGGGGGCTGATGTTGATAGATTAGCTGCACTAACGCATTTACAGACTGCCAATCACTGCGGATGAAGCGGTTTTCCGGAGTAGGAGGGAAAAGTCCATTAGCACAGGCTCAAATCAGATCTTAGCACGGGTTATCAGGCCCATTTTCCTGACGTTCATTATCTGTCCCTTGATGCTTGTGCATTTGGCTTCAGCTGATTGGCGCCCCCGCTCTTTTTGGCTTTATTTTCTAATGAGTGTCACTGAGTTGGTGATGTATGATATTGTTTTGGCAGTATTTTCTCAGTAATGTATCACTAATGCATCTGACTCTGTTTTCTGTGGGACCGCTGGGTGCTGTCATTCCTCAGTGTTCTTCAACTTCCAGATGCACTAATGCATCTGGAAGGAGGAAACAACAGTAAGCCTCCTGGGTCAAGCTGCAACTGTAACTTAGAAGTATAAGAGGTGAAGGAGTTCTTCGAGAGCAAGACGAGGTAAGTTCTTTTGTCCTCTCATTGTATCCCTGCATTAAATGGCAAGCCATACCTGCAGCACTTCACTCATTATTTTAACACTTCTCACCAGTTGCCAGAGTGAGTGCCAGGTGACAAAGAGCTCCATTAGAAGCATGGTGGGTACATACTCGTATTTGTAGAGGGGACATTTAGAAGAAATCAGTGCAGTGCAGTTTTCTTTTCTCTGGCTGTCCACCCTGCCTGCACTAGAAAAATGGCCCCAGTGTGCTCTTGCCCTAACCTCCATTAAGCCCGGCGACTCATATTGAGCCTGTGAGCTTTCAAGAAAGTGGTTTTATTTCGCAGGCACTTACACTCAATGTCCAATTGCACCATCTCCTCCGCAGGCCCAGCTTGGTTCTCGGCCTCACAAGTTAGGTTGTGCAGGTTGTCATTGGAGGAAACGTTGGTGAGGTAAAGCACCAGCTCTAATGTGGAGCCCCAGATTCTTTCCTGCAGCAGCCGACAGCCCGCACAAAGAGCAGAGGAGGGGGTTAATGCACCCAGGTCACAGCTACATATGGATCACTTAGAGGTATAGACAGGTTAGAGGGATGAAATGGGATCCAATTTACTATACTGTAGATCAATAGATTGCAGAACACAACTGAACTTTATTTAAGCACAGCACGGTTGAGCTAAAGAGCTTTACAGCACAGTGAGAAAAGCAGAAAATAAAGGACAAAGTGGATTAAAACAGAATAAAATCTACACACAGAGAACCAGGTCCTACAGACATGTGGCTTCAGGCCATTGCAGCCACAAGCAACAACAGTCAGACACAGTTAAAAGCTTGAAAGCATCAAAGTGAGATGAAATGGAAGAGGGGAAGGAATTACATATTTTTCAAGGGGGCTACTGAGCAAATCCTTAAACCTTAATCCTTAAGGAGTCCTGAATCTAGAGGCAGACAGGTCTCTGACAGAGTGGTTTAGGGACAGTAGCTCACAAACATATGCAGGGACAAGACTACTTAGTGGTCATAGACAAACGAGAATTCAAACTCAGTTCTATAGTTGAAAGGGAGCCAGTGGAAGGAGGTAAGAATCAGAGTAATATTGTCCCTTTTTTTGATCTCATTAGCCTCTCTACAGCATGTTTGACTACAGGAGTTGGAGATTGGATAAAGAAGTCTCAAAGGATACGTCTGATGATATTCCATATTTTTCTTAATGTCAACAAATCCAATGAGGAGACCAAAACCAAAAATGAATGCGTTTACATGCACATAAGTATCCTGAACATCTCAGCCACTCATTTCTGTACCAACTGAGAATCTTCAGAAATCTGGATATGGTGTTTACTCTATCTGATACTGCATCAGGAGTACTCCTGCTAGCATATCCAGGTTTCTGAAACCAGAATTGAACATGAAACCATGTTACAACACATAACAGGGACACTTCAAAAACCTGAATATAACCAGGATACTGGTGTGCGTGTAAACGGCACTCAGCCCCAAGTTCCTTCTAAAGACATAAATATTTTTAAAACAGGTCACGAACATACAAATAATTTCCTAAAAATGCACTGTAGTTTCTAGCAAACAGTAGTAAATAGAACATTTGTTGGAGACTATTTTCAGCTGCAGATTTGGCGCTCGACTCTGCTCTATGTGGGATTGACTCAAAATAAATTACAGTGGCCATGTTCATCATTGATGTGTTTTTAATAGTTTTTGGACAACAGTGGAGCTTGATGGCACAGAGGAATAAGATTTATCAGGCTTTGGCTACACAGAAGAAGTGTAGAATCATTTTTTTGGTGCTTTTTATGGGATTTGTTGACAATACAATTTGACTATTTGTTGACAACAAAAGAATATATATATGATCACCAGAAGTATCCTTTAATGATACCGAAATATTTAGGACATGAAGGTGTGGATGTTTGTAATAGTAATATTCCTGAGTTTGGAAACAACACGAAGTTGGTTGAAGCTGGATATAAATAGTCATTTTATTTATATAGCCCAATATCACAAATTATTATTATTATTAAGGGCTTAAGAATCTGTACAGCATACATAAAATGTTATTTTCTATAAAATCTATATGACATATACATATGTACATATGCTGAAAATATTTCACTACCTCGGTAAAGAAGTGAGAATGGAGCTCATCAGTTCGCCATCTCACATTGGGGCTGGGACTTCCTGTCACATGACACTCAAATGTCAGGTTGCCTCCTTCTTGAATCTTGTATTTGGTGGAGGGAATAGTCACCTCAGGCAGACCTGAGAGCAGTAGAGGAGACAGCGTGAGCACATAGCAACGAGTACAGGCCGCTAATGTGATGGTACAACTAAGAGCCGGGAGAAACGGCACAGAGCCAAAAACTCTCTCATATGTTTCCTGGCAACAAGATGCTCCTGCTGTATGTGATTAAAGCTGCAATGCTGAGACAATTTCTTCCCTGCATTTCACTGCACCTGCTTGTTGAAGGCATTAATAACAAATTGCTTTTCCTTTTGAAAACCAATTGAATAAAGCTGCGTCTTTTCAAATATTCATTACATGAGAGGGAGACTTATCATAGAGATTAAAAATGTCATAAACTTTACAATAAAACATTTAAAGACCCCCTCCAGACATGTTTTAAGATGTAGAAAAATACTCTGCTTTGAAGAAAAAATTGTGTCTGTTGTGTTTTTTCCACAAATAAAATCACAATTACCTCATTAAATTCTTGAAAAATCCATAATCCAATTTCAGAAGTTTAACTATAAGACAGAAAATGTCTCCTACGTCACTTAAAAGTCCATGTATGTGCACTGGAGGATTCAAGTTTCCACTTCATGCTTGTGTAAGTTGCATATTGGACCATAACTGGCTTCCAAACTAGCTGTGATTTCACAACATTACGCTGGTACATCCACATGTTAAACTCACAGAGACACTTTCTACCTTCAGCAGGTGAATGTGAAAACTTCTAGTGTCAAACAGACACATCATTTTGCACAGCGAAGGTCAAACATTCAAGTGAAGTAACAATAAATAAAACACATGTTGGAGACTTTAAATGGATTTAAAAATGTGAGATTTCCTCATCGTTTGAACAACAACGATATATAACGCCACAATACAGTGAAAAATTTCAGATATCAGAATGAAAAACACTCAAAACTCACTGCAGTTATCTATCACCAAAGAGTTGAGGAGTACTTCCTGATCACTGGAGAAACAAGACAACATTTGGTTGTCCAGGTCACCACGGTCATAACGCTGCCACTGCTGGAGCCAGTGGAGGTCGCATGAGCAAACAAGAGGGTTGTCCCTCAAAACCCTGCAGAGAAAAAGGAGTAAAATCAGCTCTACCGGCTATAAACCTTTTTAATTCTTTTGTTTAAATTTCTCTGACAAGAACTGTCAAACATTATGAATCAGATTTCCATGGAGAAACTATTGAATGAGTTTATCTTTTTGTGTAATAGGTTAAACATAATAGGTGAAGATGGAGTATATTTTTATTTTAAGTTTTCTTTTGAAACCTCTAACTCCAATATTTATGATTAGAAATATATGCAATTTTGATTTAATATAAATCCATGAAGAATTTTACCTTCAGACAGAAATTAACCTTTCAGTCCCATAATTATTCTGTTTTTCTTCAGCTTTCAAAAGCCCTATGAGCCGCAACTAGTGAAAAAGTATTGCTGCCATGCACTGAAAAGAGTGCTGTCAATCAATTAGCAAAAGGCAGCAGTAGTTTCTTTTAAAATACCTCACTAAGTATGTTCACCTGTGGATTAATCTCTGCGGAAGTGTGGTGAAAGCACAATGCTTTAAGACCACAAGACCACTGAAAGGCCTCCTAATATAGAGATTAACCTTTGTGATCTTTGTAGTTTTTCTCAGTATCGTCAGTATTTTTACCTGCCATTTTTGTACTTGAAGTAGGTGCACATAATAATGTCAGCTGACAGCACAAAGGCCTCTTTCTCTCTGCTAATAATGTACCTAGTTTGTCTCGTTTTAGAGCTGAAAACTACTGTTGCCCTTGGTGAATAAAATTATAGCAGCAGCAGTATTTGTTGGTTATCAAACTGTGGTTGCCAACTTGAACATTTTCAATTCAGCCAGACTGTGATTAAGTTTAAATTTTAGGCCAGACCTTTCAAGTTCAAACGAGGCATCCTCCCCTATGGCTGTATAGGTACGCTGGTTAGCTCGCCAGGGGCCGGTTTCACCAAATTTGCAACTAACAAACTACGATTTGCTAATTTTGACATGTGTTACTAATCAAAAACAAACTTCATACTTGCGACCCATGCATGAGCTTGTGAGAATGTATCTATAATTTGTGAGCAACAATCATTTGTGAAACGTGACACTGCCATCATAAGCAGCGCTCACAAGATCATCGCGTAAAAAGAGCCCCTGGCACACAGAGACCATGGGGACAGCGTTGGGCCGTGAGGGACTCTGGCTTAGTGGCCACTGTCGGAACTGCAGGGCAAGTGACATCCACTGGCCCAATAACACTTTTTCACATACACAAAAGAAACAACTGTAAAGCGATGAATAACCTGTCTGACTCTCTGTATCACAATTTGAGCCACTGAATCCAATAAAGCCGCATTAGTTAATTACTTTTGTGCCATTTATGTGTTTGGGGAATCGGCAGGAATCAGCCACAGACGGACTCTAATCTGCATGCTCTGCCATTTAAACTGAGAAAGGTCTATCTGCAGCTTGCTGACTCCAAACGACCTGACAACAAACAAAGCTTAACTCCAATCATTGGTGTCTGGGAAGTGGTTTGTCTTGAACGTCTATCTGTTGGCATGTCTTGCACTTGTGTCCATGTTATCTAAGGAGTCCACAAGCTGCAGACCTTCTTGTTCAAGTTTATCACTTAACTAACTTTTGGCTTTGAGGGACTGTACAAAAGTTATTTGGATGTCTCTCTGATTCTCTCTCTTATCTCAAAATAGCATGTTAATATTCAACTAGCACTCTCTTAACCAAAATAACTGAAAGATGCAAAGCAGACAGAATTTAAGATGCTGTAGCTCAATTTAAACATCGCGTAAAAAGAGAAATAAAATTACCAAATGTCAAATTTATGCCAAACAAATGATGGGTCCAGCTTACAAAATATACTTTAGGCAACCAGCAACTTTAAACCAAGACCTGGGCTGTTAAATGAACAGATATTATGCCACTGAATGAGTCAACTGGGCACAGGAAGTGGTAGATTAAAGTGGTCTCGGACTATTGTGAATATTTCTTTGCTCCTTCTGTTGATGCGCAGCCCAATCAGTAAGATTTTTTCCTCCTTTACAGGCAACTCGAACTCCAGGGAATTTAAACTTATTTTAATGAACAAGAGCGAATTTAAAGGGACTCACAGGTTGAGCAGTGGTAGAAAATGAAACACCCTCCAGGAGATGTGTTCTAGAGAGTTTGAAGCCAGGTTTCTATGAAAGAAAGACAGAAGACACATTATATTGCAAACATTTGTTTTGCTGTTCAGTCACTACAGTATGTAACTCAACAGTAATTCAACCTATCTTGTTCTTTTGCTTTGTCTATATTTTACCTTCCTAGGGGCACTAATAGCAGTTCTTTTAATAGCTTAATAGTTAGCACAGTAACAGTATCTTGGCAATGTATTTGAAATTAGTTTCACAATCATGTCATCTGTACAAATGTTGCTTTGAGAAAGAGTGTAAATCTTTCAGAAAAGAAATTAACTCTTCTCAGCCTAAATTAAAGAAAAACTAAAGTAAAGAAAATGTTCTTGTCATTGTTGTAATCTAGTCCTGTTCTGCAGTGGAGTCACGCTGTGATTTGATTGCTCACTTTCAGAGCAATGCTTACCTGCTTTGAATTACTCTCAGTGGAAAACGTTAATGCATCCAAATGGGTTGTGATCAATTACCTTGGCAAGTATTTCACGCAAGCCAGGAGCTACATTCACAAACACCTCCAGCACACCTCTCAGTGTTTGCTTAGTGTTCAGTGCATTAGGTGATTAGTCCAGAGTCACAAACATTTCTCAGAGGAAGAATGCTGCTGAAAAACTCCACAGAAATGTATTTTTGGGAAAAAGTTTGGAATTTATCTTGTTTTGACATTCATGGTCCCAAGAGGATGAATCCAACTGACATTTCCTCTAGCGCCACCAGCAGATTGAGATTTCTAGATTTGGTACATAAATCTATGGTTCTATGGAATCCTAATCATTTGGTGATTCCCTGATATTTTCTCTAGCGCCACCATGAGGTTTTCATTTGTGGATTCATGTGCAATTTCTCAACTTCTTAATTTCAATTTGTCCACTACTTTTGGTTTGATTAATATCTGCATAACTAATGCCATTCCCATCAGCCTCAGCTGTACAGCTGTAAATGTTAGCACGCTAACATGTCAAACTACGATAGCAAACATGGTAAATATTACACCTGTTTAATATCAGCATGTTAGCATTGTCATTGTGAGCATGTTAGCATGCTGACAATAGCATTTAGCAGACTTTAAGAGCCACCAGACTTGCTTTTGACACTCACACATTCTTATTTAACTAATAATTTCCAAACATTTAAATGCAAACACTGTGAATAATGTAATCCTACATCTAAAATTGTGTATCATAATAATCCTGTGACATATGAATGCAACATATCTTTTTGTCAATCCTCCCAGATCACTAAAATATCATCACAGTGGCTCTCAAATGATCCTCAGACGGCCAAGGAACCAGGCTGTAAATAAACCTCCCTCAGAAGATGACAAAAAACCACACTGGGGAGCGCGCACATGGAAGCCAATACATATTCACTCTGGCAGGGCCAAGGGTTCAATTATTTGTTTTCCTTGCTCTCAAAAGTTCATGTCAGATGGGTTAGCCATTGGGGCTTATCCATTACCGGCTCGATTTCTCCCCGGGCCCACTGGAGGAGAGCAGAGCCGGGAATCGCGGCTCATTTTCTTTTGGGCATTCTTTTATTTTTTATACAAATTTTAGAAAAAGACGAGTTCCAGGAGGACGAAGACGAGAGCAGAAGGAGAGAAAGGAAAAGTGGTCCAAGCTGATGTAACCTCCATGTCCCCTGCTTAGTTTGGTTATAGTCTGTCCCTCTTAATCTCAGAAATACATCTGTCACACAGAAGCCCCTATACTCCACCCAACCCCAGCCCACCCTCTCCCTCCACAGTGAAATATTGATTAAGTGATAATGGACCCTTAGTGGAGTGTATTTATTATGCATCAGTTGTCGATAATCCGCCAAAGTGAGCGAGTAAAAGGTGACTGGTGGATGTCTTCTCCAATTTCTCGAGCTCACCCCGCCTACCTCACCACCTCCACCCCCCGTCTCTGGTCCTCGAAACCCGCCTGTCCTTTAGATAAACAGCATCGGACATGTCGCACACGCTCAGTAAAACGATGAGGACAAGATGGTGCCGATAAGGGTCAGCTGCTGATGAATAGACAAATTTGATGGTTCCAGTCGATAAGTCTTCATAGTATTATTTATTGTTGGGCCTGGATTAAAGGGGCCAAACTGTTCTTAAAGAATGACAGAACTGATATGATTTAACTTTTAAAAACTGGAAAATAATTGAAAAGGCTGCAATTTAACTACCAGGCTGCTTGCTAATTTGTTTTCCAAATGATTGTTGAAAAAGGAGGTAGTTACTATTGAATAGTAACTACGGTATGTTTCTATGGCCCAAGGAAATAGGAAAAAACATATTTTTTTGTCAGTGAAAGCAGAATTTATTGACTTTAGGGCTGCAACTAAAGATTATTTTCACTATCAATTCATCTGCTGGTTGTTTTTTTGATTAATCAATAAACGCTTAGTCTGTAAAATATCGGAAAAGAATGAAAAATGCTCATCACAATTTCCCAGAGCCCAAGGTGATGTCTTCTAATTGCTTGTTTTGTTTAAAACCCGAAGATATTACATTTCTAAGGTATGTCTAAATGTGCTTGTATTTATTATGGGACCCTACGTCACAAACAACTGGATGGAAGAATATTTTCATCTAGAATGATGACTTCTAATAAATGCAATTTGTGGTTTCATTATCGTAAATGAGCTCACAAATTTACCAGATCTGTGGATGAGTAATGCGGCTATTTGAACAAGCGACTGAGTCACTGTGATTTTGAGAAATGTAGCTCTCAGTTTATGTGACATGTGCAATATTAAAGGCCTGGCTGGCTGATCTCTGACTGACAGCGACAAATAGGCTGACCCACACACAGGTCAAAACATGACCAAGGGCAAAACAATCCTTTTGTATCGACAAGGACACTTACACATACTGGAGTTTGAGGTTGTGTTGGAAGGCATTGGCAGAGATGAGCCTCAGCTTACATGACGTGACCGTGCTGAAGAGGGGGAGAAAGCACAACACGCAATTATAAAAAAAACAAAATGGTTTGTTTTGATAGAAATAAAGCATTAAAACTCAGAAATAATGAAACTTTTGTGTGAGCTCGATTAAAAGCAGTGGTTGCATTATTGTCATTATCGATTCATCTGACAATTATTCTTTCAAACAATCAATAAATTGTTGAAACTTTTGTAGAAATACTCACATTTGAGAAGCGAAAAACAGTGAATTTTGGATTTTTCCTTAACAAATTACTTAAATGATTCATATATCAAAAATGTTTTGATTAATCGTCTGTTGATTAATTGACTAAATGTTTCAGCTCTATCTAAAACTTAGTTTGTTAGATATACATCTAACTGACTTATCTATCTCAGACAAACTCATTTTCTCTACTAGGGTCATCAGAGATTTTTAATCCAACGACCTTCAGATACTTTTTCAGACGGTGGCCAAAAGTGTGTGGACACCCTTTACGGCACACTTTTTTGTAGAAGTGTTTGTCATGGTTTGGTCAAAGCCCCTTAGTTACATTTAGGGAAAATGTTAAGGAAAATCTGATTTCTGAAAATCTGATTTTGTGCTCCATGGCCTTGGAAGTAACTCTTGTTGCTCCTCTTGCGAAATTTGTAATTTCAAATGTCAAAACTGACAGCTGCCCGCTCGAGATGAGAAACTTGCTTTTGTCTGCCTCTGTTTGAGATTAAGTACCCATTGTTTTAACAATTATTAAGAGCTTTAACTGCTAAATCTGCCACGTTATTGGAAAGCTTGACAGGCAACAGTAAGTAAGGGCTTACTGAATGGTCAGTTGTATGGAATAACTTATTGTATGGAGAATTTCACTGATAGAACAAACAGTACTCTGTACAGTGCTGTACAACAGTAATACAATATGTTAGCCAGCTATCTGGAAGCATGAATTGTTGAACATTTGTCTCTGTCGAACAGTAGGTTGTGAGAAAAGCATTACTTACAGGTTCTTCAGCTCTCTGTAGTTAACAAGATCAATTTCTGTTATATTCTCCAGGCTGGCTTGGTTTTCTATGTAACTGGTTAATAGAAAAGGAGAGAGAGACAGAGAGAGAGAGAGAGAGTTTGAGGGTAAAAACATACGTTTTGTTGTGTAGATATTGAATTAAGACAACGCTGAATGAAAATAACAGAAAACAGACCAAAAAAAAGGCACAAAACGGTTGAAAATTAGAAAAACATAAATCATAGAAATGTCTGTTGACGATGACAATCCACACTAAACACAGAAAGCAACAGAAGAGGCTGAATTGAGGTCTGTCAATACTCAACAGATAATTACTTAAACTATTAACCCCTTTTTAAAGGCATCATTACTCAGATTTGGGAGAAACACCAGGGAAGAAAGGGGATGGGAAGAAACACATGCAACCATGGGAGTGAGAGGGATTTGAAACCATGATCATGTGAATCGAGTAAGAAAATAAGAAAATAAAGGAAGGCATTAAAGAAGGGTAGCATCTAAATACAACCCCGCTGACGTGTCTGACCTCCCTGACATCTACCAAACAAACTAACAACGGATAACAAAGCCAGTCGAGATGTCCAGGGACGCAGAAACCGCTCATATCAGAATCTTCTGCTCATGTGGAAAGAAAATAATGTTTTAAGAAACGCCAGGCAGACGAGGCTGATGGGAAATTCTTTTCCAGACACAGCCTACCTCAGAATAACTAGTGAGCTGTAGATCAATTCAGCACTCAATACAAGGACAGCAAGCTCTTTTCATGAGATGTTTGAATAGATGGCTTGATCGGACCTACCAAGGATCTCGCCGAAGCAAACTGTCCACCCTATTCTCTGCCCTCCTCCACCTCTCATTACACCCCCCATGTACTAAATATGAATGTTGTCCATTTAGCTCAGGAGGACGCTTCATTGACCTGATTCAAATAATGAAGAATTTCATCAACGTGAGTGTCTTCAGCCCTCTCTTGAACGCATCAAAATATCCTTGGGAAAGCGTTGCTTTCCAACTAAAATGAGCCAAATAATCATAATAAAAGGGAGGCCTTGAGCAACCACAATGGAAAAAAATTGGAAAAAGAGATATGAAATGTATATGTGCATCATGTTCATATTTATAAGGCAAATAAAATCAGTTTATGGTTTGTTGGAATATAACCGGAAGGCGAATTTTTATCATAAAATTGCACAAAAAGGGTTAACAAGCTCAACATATTGAAACAACAGCAAACTCAAAAACCACTTGAATATGTGAATAAAACAAAAATGTTTTTTCAAACATGTCTTCTTTATTTTGTAATATTAATGAAGTACTTTTGAGTACTCCATCAGTTTAGCATTGCACTCAGGATGGACAGTTTAAAATCGATGCAGCAGAACCAGAGATACCCTTTTCTTTATTCCATGCATTCTTCCTCTTTGTCAAAACATGGTGCCTACATTACCCACAAAGCAACTCAACCGTCAACCACTTTGGTCTGAGATCCAGTTGTGTTATGCCAGTAGCGGCTAATGTAGCCTCGAGCTGCTAGCCTTAAGCTGAGGTGAAGAGCGGGCTACAGAGGTCTGGTAAGCTCACTTCTTTCTAACTTTCCACACCACCATCACTTGATGTCTCAAACTTCACTGAAAGGTCCATTGTCAGTGTATGTGCACTTGAGGTTTCAAGTTTCCACATCACACTTGTGTAAGCTGCATATAGGTCCATGACTGGCTCCAAACTAGTTGTGATGTTACAAAATCTTCTGTACGTACACGTCTTTAAGTCAGATTCAAGTACAGAGAAACTTTCATTCAGCAGGCAGATGTAAAAACAGCCTTTTGGTGTCAAACACATACATCATTCTGCAGTGTGACGGTGAACATCCCAGTGAACTCGCAACAAGAAAAACACATTTTTAGTTGAGGAGGGCTTAAAATAAACATGTAATGTGTTTAAATCCAGTGGTAAACAGGTCCAGCTCCTTCAGCTCGAGGCTCATTGTAAAACAATATACCACTATAAAACAGCAATGCGTCTCCATAGTGGGATGATGTTGATGAGCATTTTCCACTACATGCATATATATATATATATATATATATATATATATATATATATATATATATATATATATATACGGTATGCATAACAGTAAACCTTTTAAAGACATGAAAACTTGAAAACATATTTACACAATCAAAGCGATGGAGTTCAATTTAAACACAAAACAATCTGGAAAAATATCAGAGCAGCTTTTCTTATTTCACAGGACAGATTTCTGTGTTTTTTTTCTCTGTGCCCTTCTCACTGGTTTGAAGTGGGCGGCACTCAGCGGGAAAAGGTGATGTCACATACCTCTGTGTACAAATCAGAGCTTAGCAACATTTGAATCAAAATCTGATGACAATAAAGGCGCATTCAACATTAATTGCATGTGTTTCTGAATTTCCAGAGCTGAACAACAACAAATTGGCCTCATATCGAGACCAGGCAAAAAAAGATATTTTCCTGGCAAAATATCGGCATGCAGATGCAGCTACCAGGTGTGTTACAAAAGCACTGTTTGAGTCTCTGAAACGTAGCGATCAACTGTCAGCAACATTAGCATTGTAGCTAAGGTAGCACCATTTAGTGCAGCGCCACTGGGAGTTCCAGCGTGGTAAATACTGCGCCGACCAACACGCAACGAGCAGTGCAAGTTTTTCCGTTTTTCCGCTGCAAAGTGGATATGCACAGTCCTGATGACACAGACTAGCTGAGTTTTTGAGCGTTTAACTTTTAATAAATGGTTCCTAAGCATATTTTTTTATGAATACCTAAACTTTGGTTATTGTTTGTTTAGTCATGAATATTCAATGATGTCAAGACAAAAGAAGTTTTTAGTTCAGATCTGGGGGGAAAAATGCTTTTAAAGTACATTTTTGTTGTGAGACACCACAGCAGCTGCTGGAGAGAGCAGACAGAAGATTGTAAATGGTTTCCAGTGGGTCATGTGACATATTAAGGCTACAGCAATTTTACAGTAATGACTATCACTTAACCAGAACTTCAAGTAACTTGAAAGCTGTGAAACAAACGTAGTAGAGTAAACAACTTCTACAAGTCGAAGAATAAAGTGGCATAGATAGATGTATGTAGTGCATATGCCAAAAAAATACCTGCAGTAATTTCCAAGTGATGACAGCCACTTTCAGCATGCGGCATTGTTTCAACCCTCCAGTTCTCTGTTTGTCAGCTGCAACACACAAACCTTTTTATTCATGTCTGATTGACCCACACAGCAATAATGTGATTACAGGGCAGGTGGGCCCAGGATCACCCATCGCCCTTACTTATTGGATTGAGCCAAGTGGGTTGTATATCATCTATTGTTCCCGGGTGGGGGCATTGACTGGCAATTCACAAAATTGAATTTATAACTCAGCGTATGATGAATCTCAGGCCCCTGTTCCACAGTTAATGGCCCCTTGTTTGTTCCTGGTATCGGCTGTATTCCCTTGCACTGCCAATACGGCGAAGTGTTGTTGTTTGCTGGCATGTAGAGCACCGCGGTAAACAGAGGCAGAGAAAGGCTCGCTCACTTATTGATTGAACAGTTCAGAGAGAATGTCAAGCCTCACCCAGAGCTCTACGAAACATGTTCAGCTGCAGGTACAAGGAAATACCTCTGAGGTAAGAGACAGGTATAGGGTGAATAGAGGCTGAAAGCGGCAGTAAATTGACTTGCTCCACCGAAATGGCATTTCATAAATGTAGTTTCTTCTTAACAAGTGCTAATTGCTCAGATCGGGGGACAGGAACAAAGAGAGAACAGCGTGGTAGAGCAGAGACTGACATTTACTTTTCCATGTTGGAGCTGATGGTGGGTTGCATAATAATACACCAGCCCTCTTTAAATCACAGGTGGTCAGTTTCTACTTTTTTTTTTCCATGCAAAGTTTCAAAAAGCCAATGTTAAATAACAGTCATCTGCTGCAGAGGTGGCGTAGCTGAGAGAGAAGTCTCAGTGAGCAATAACTTACATGGGTTTTATTCAAACACATTCCCCCAGGGATCGCCTGTCCATAACTCTGTGATAATCAAAAGTATGACATGTATGGCTGTAAAGGACTACCAACATCAAACTAGCCTCCAAACCACTGCATCAAGGGAACATCATCAGCCATCTTTTCCATTTCTTCTATTGAGCAGCAGTTGAACCACAGAGAAGGAACATTAATCAGAACAACCTGAGTGGTACACGCACGTCAGCAGACCGCTCATCAGAAATGGAATTTACATTTGAGCCTCGTAAATTGAAAAATACTTTCTCCAGCCGTGTGTCATCTCAGATTACAGCATGTGGGTCTCCACAGCATGGTACCTGGACATGAAGTAATGATTTATTAACCTTCACAACATAGTACGCATGTACCTTGTCCTTATCTTACAAAGCAAAAAAGCTTACTGGTTTATTACAGTGGGAGCAGATAAAAAGTCACACTCTGCGTCAAAAGTGTCATCTTGATGACATGATTGCAATTAGTAGTAGAGTTTGGAGTCACAGAGTTTATGGAACTGTGCTTGGATGATAACTTTGTATCTCCAGATTTGAAAAAAAAAAAAAAGCAATAAGACAAAAAGATTTTCTCAAGATTTTAGGACCTGATCAAACCACACCGTCCTGATGAAGCTGAGGTGAAGCTTTTAAACTCTTAATAAATGCCACCTAAAGGTGCTTTTTTTTTTTTGGTTGAAAAAGTCAGATCTTAAACTCAGCAACATGTGACCAGATAAACTTGCAGCATTCATAACAAAAAAAAACTGGAGTTGTGAGGTTTTCCGCAATACTATACATTTTACAGCTGAGATCCTTTGAAGACCCTGAGGACACACTTTGAGGCACAGTGCATAATATAACATCGTTCCCTTCACTCTATGCCAGTTATTGTCAGCAGCAATCCATAATTGATTTCCAGATACCAAAGTGACTAAATTACTGCCGTTCTAATGCATCTCAAATAACAGTAAATTTACTTTACATCAGCCAGCGTCTGGATTTGGGTAACGCCAAGAACAAACTCTCAGCAGAATGTGACTGTATCAAATAATGGGCAATAAACAAAGCCTTGCAGATAACTTGCATTTCGCTCATTGTGATCTTGAAGGACTCAAAGCAGATACTCTCCAATACTTTGCTGTAGTGTTTTGGTGAGACATCATCATTATACCAACTGGACAAACAGCCTGTGCTAGCATCAGACCTCCGCTGAGTACAAACTCTCTTTTTCACATGGTTTGACAACAGACCAAAATAAATATGTGATGAGAAATAAACAAGGACATATCTGCACTCCAACTTAAGAAAAATAACCCATCTTCTTCAAGCATGAAGAGAAGCACTTCTTAGTCAAAGTGATGGAAAGCAACTTTCTTGCTCAACCTTGAATGATACAGTCAATGTAACACCTCCATCTTCGTCCAGCGGATTCTTCTGCTTCACTATCACTCGATCAGAAAACCTTGGCAATGATTGTAGATTCATTTTCATGATTACTATATTTTAACAGATCAGATATGAAGCCTCTTCCATTGAGACACTCCAAACCAATTCAATGGAACAACCAATTCAACTGAATACACACAGAGAAAATCAAGCTTGGAAAGCCACCAACTTGAAGGCATGTGAGCGTATCTGATACACTGATATACACGCAGAGCAGGTGACACATCATACTCACATCTCCGTCACGTTCTCGCTCTCTTGTGGTGCCAGTGCCGGGATGCTGGTGATACCATTGAGCTCCAGGCACTGCAGCATGGCGAAAGAGCACCGGCAAGCTGGCGGGCAGCCTCCCAAGGCGGGCGCCGGCGCCAGGCTGAGCAGGGTGAGCACCAGGGGCAGGGGAAGTGCCAGGGCCCAGGGTGCCTCAGCCATGCTCAAAAGAGGATTTTCTCAGCACCAGCGGAGAGGTTTGGCGGCTGTAGTTGGAGTTAGTGTCTATGTGGTTCACCTAATGAAGAAGAGTCAGCGAAGAGAGGCAAGGAGCTTTCACACAAAGTGGCTCTTCTCGTGGCTCTCTGGCAGGGTTGAGATCCCAGCTGGTCAGGGTCTGGTACTGAGCCACAGCTGTACTGAGCAGCAGGAGGGGCAGGCAGGCAGGCAGGCAAGGGGCCTCTGGGGACATGGTGGTGGGCTGCAGCCTCTCTCTTTCTCCCTCTCCCTTCCTCTCCTCCACGATGAAGGGAGGGGCAAGATAACGGGCCAGAGTCACCAGACACCTCGGAAAGCAAGAGGGGGGAAAAGGGAGGGGTTGGGGGTGAAGGGTGTGTGTTGATGATGAGAGGAGGAGATGGGATATGGTGATGGAGATCTCATCTGGTCCCCCCTCCGGGTGAGAGGTCTGCTGTCCCGCCAGCAGCTCGAGGTGCAAGCAGAGCCAAGAAGTCAGGGCTCTTGGGTGCCGGGATGCGTGCAGTAGCGCTCTTACACACCGCACTAACACGACTGTAGCAACATCCTGCAGCATGGATGGATGGATCTCTCCGTCCTGGGAGAATTGATTGTTGGAAGGTTTGTGATTGTTGAGACATAGGAGGTCAGTGATGAATTTAATGGCTGTGGAAAACGGGGGGGGGGGGCACGCTATCTGCAATAAGCTGTTTTTCAGCAGTGTGAACTCCCAGCAGTATTTAATAATTGGAAATGGAAGCAAAAGGACTATAGATCTCTGAGTTTGTTGTTTTTCATCACTGGAACATATTCAGTGTTACCTTACAAGGCTTGCACAAAATTTGCATTTCGCTAAATGTGAGCTTGAAAAGCTCAATAGGAAATTCACTTTCACTCGTGTTATGGGTATGTTCAACAGTTGACTGTACTCTCTGATACTTTGCTGTAGAACTTCAGCATTATCTCTCGCTACAAACACAGTATGCTATTGTTAGAATATGGATTTTCTTCTATAGACATGAAATCGGGTCTGAATGTTCCACTGAAAACTGTGAATTTGGGATTAAGTGATGTTACCAGACCTCTGTAGCCCGCTCCTCATCTCGGCTTGAGGCTAGCAGCTACTAGCATAACACACCTGAATCTCCGACTGAACTGCCAGTGGTCGAGTTGCATTGTGGGTAATGTAGGCGCCAGGTTTTGACAAGGAAGAAGAATGCGAGGAATAAAAAAAAGATTTTTATACTTTTAAAAAAAACTGTCCATAGAAGTGCATAACTTCTGCATTGAGACAGTTTTAAAGTTGTTGATTTGGTTCAGGAGAGTAAGAGGTGGAGCACTACACCCTTCATTCAAATGTACACAAACATCTTCTTGTTAATTAGATTGTGAAAACCTTTCTGGATGACAGTTTGGTCAAATTGCTTGTTTTGTCTGACAGTAAGTCCCAAACTCAAATATATTCAATTGACAAAGATACAAAACAGAGAAAAAGCACAAAATCTGCACATTTGAGAAGCTGAAAACAGTAAATCTAGTAAATTATAAAACTATGTGAGCTCATAAGCAAAGTGAAACCATGCTGGCAGGTGGACTCATGCTACGTAGCATCACTGTCAGTCCCTCTGATCCTGTAACTGCTAACAGTAAGTTGCTGCAGAGACCTGGGGTTGTCCATCACACACACACATGTTCTTTACATGAGCAGAGCTGGCTTTCTACCCATGGGACCAATACTGTGCCCCACCCCCATTCCTCTTAGTCACTCTGCACATGAGTAAGGTCATAGTGTCCCGACCACAATTACTGGCCATACGCTGAATAGCCATTTTTGCTGCTGTCGTCAGGATTATCTGGTGGCTTAATTACTCTTCCTTTTACGCCCATTTTTCTTGGTCTTAGCTCAGCAAATAGTGTGACGGGACAAGGCGCTCATTCGCAGGAGAAGTGTTTGAGAGCTCCGGCAGAGCGGTTAGAAGATGAAACACTCAATGGGAAGTATTTGCTGGGAAGTGTAATTAAGAACATACAGAATAACCACTCAAAACAAACATATGCAAATGAGATCATGTAAGCAGGTTGCAATGTGCATTATCTGAACAGACTGTATTTATGTTCTTACAAGCGCTTCCTTTAATCGTCTATCTTTGTTCGGCAGTTTACTTTACATTCTGTTTATGCTTATGGATTATGTGAAGTGGTTTGATTTCAAATATACAATGTCTGGAAACATTTTGTGCATTCTTTAATTCATATTAATTGTCTGGAAAACTTTGAAACTTTTGAAAACTGCAGTTACACATTTGTTAAAAGGAAGTCTCTGTCATAAATCAGCAGTTAGGTGGGACAGACAATGAGTCCTCATAAAACAATAACCAATCAAGTAATTTACACGTATCGCCCACGCACATCATCAGCTTCCTTCAGAGGTCCATGATAACTTTATAAAGTGGACAACTAGAATAAAACATCCATTGAAATACGCCTGTTCTAAACAATAGATGAATATGAGGCACGATACGAAGAGTTTTATTCAGTGAGATATACACCAGCTGAAAAATACGTCACCTCTTCTTACATGATGAAAAATATCACTGAATATGTCTGATAACTTTTTACGTTCTTTTTATGTCCTTCTCTTTATTTCAATCCGCACAATTAATTTACAGATAATCATATTTTCTACGAGCCATACGACAATATTCAACCTCACATCATTTGGTAGTAGTGGACGTTTGACAGATAATAATGACTTCATTTCTCTCTGGGTATTTAATTAGATTACTGTTTTTATGCATTATGGTGATTGATGGTCATAGAAGGGGTTAATTGCGACACTTGGCTTTTGAATCAATCTCCCCCTGTCACGTCAAAGATAAATACACTGGTTAGGACTCCACTCACAAGGAACAGACACAGTCGCTGTTGCATCCTGTGTTATAGACTTGACCATGTTAGCAGCCGTATCTCCATCACATGTCTCTAACTTCCTCCCTGGCGCACACACACACACACACACACACACACACACACACATCATGCAAGTGCACTTTGCATAGCCTCATGACATCAATCCATACACTGAGATGAAAAGATAAGGCAACAAATCCCATGAAAAGACCAAATCCAACAGTGGACTGATCCCATTAACAAGTATTGCCGTAGCTAAAGCTTGATAACATATTCCTCTGTGCCACAGAGCTCCATTGTTGTCCAAAAACTATTACTACATCACTGAGATACACTGGGTCACATGTTCCTTCATCACCACTTTGGCTTTTGAGTTAATCTCACATACACCGCCTTGCTGCTGTAAATACTCACTAGACACCAAATGTGTTTTAATCCACGGCTGAAAATAGTCCCTAACAAATGTGGGATTTCCTCCTGTTTCAGTGATGTTTGCTAAAAACTACAGAGCACAGCTGTTTAAGAAAACTACTCTTCCTAATAAGCCATGCTAGCAGTAGCGTGGCTCTATGGATGTCTGTCAGTCAGTCGATCAATCCACCACTTAGGTCCAGACTGGAATATCTCAACAGCTATTGGATGGACATGCACTCATGGCCAACAGAGGACGACCATGTTCCCCTTCGGATAAATTGTTATAGGTTTGGTGATCTCATGACATCTCTTCTAGTGCCACCATCAACTAAAACATTTTACTTGTCCAATACTTAAGTTTATGACAAAATACCTCCAAAACTAATGCCATTCCCATCAGCCTCAGCTGTACTTTGTGTTAAGTGCTAAATGTTAGCATGCTAACACCCTAAACTAAGAGGGTACATATTAATTGTTTAACACCAGCATGTTAGCATTGTCATTGTGAGCATGTTAGCATGCTGATGTTAGCATTTAGCGCAAAGCACCACTGTGCCTCAGTACAGCCTCACAGAGCTGCTAGCATTGCTGTCCTGTTTTTACACCAATTTCTGATTTAAACCATTTTTTTGCATTAATTCAAGCATATAGCCACTTTTCTCCAACTGTGTTGTGCTAACCCAAACCAACATACTGTACAGAATTTGAACTTGAACTTTTTCTTTCTTTTATCTCCCTTAGTCCAAAGGAAATATATATATATATATATATATATATATATATATATATATATAAATGTAACTTGTTTGGCGAGAAATACCAAAGAGACACCTACGAAAGACTAGAGCTTTTTGGATAAGGTTTGTATAAGGTATTCAAAATAACATTCCTCTTTTTTGACAATGTTTCTATGTTATAAAAGTTTGTATAAAACTTAATATAAAAGAAAATATTGATTATATTATGTTGGTAATGCCTCCAGAGAGTCTGGAGAAAATTATAATGGAATTCCCTGTCATTCTATCATCAAAAAAAACCAATGGGTGCATTTCTGTTAGTTTGTATGGAATATATGTACCGCAACATCTGAACAGCGAGAGCACATTTGGGGGGGTTAAACACGTGCAGAGAGGAAAAGTCAAAGAGAGGCTCCACTTCTGTCAGACCCTTAAACAATAATCAATCAATTTCATATTTATGTCCAGCGTCAGAGGGAGAGAGAGAGAGAGAGAGAGAGAGAGAGAGAGAAAGAGAAAGAGTGGTGGACAGAGAGAGAGCGAGAGAGAGAGAGAGAGTAAGAGAGAGAGAGAGAGGGAGGGAGGGAGCGTAACAAGAGAATGAGCGGGTGAGTAAAAGCTCTTTTGGACCAAGTACAAGGAAAGGCTTTTATACTTTAAGTGGTAAATGCACGTAGCTGCCATGTTTGTACGTAGGCTGTGTTGCTTCTGGGTGCCGTTCACTTGCTGTACATTGACTCGTGTACAGAACACTGATATGATGGCTTATGTTACATATGTTGGTCTTGTCATTATTATAAAATCTTTCATTTCGTAGTTTGGTTGTCTAAAGCATCACCCATGAATATCAAAGAAAAAACATTAGATTTTGAAAGAAATAGTTCCTTTCAAGTGGATGACCACAGATGTTCAGATATATTTTTGTTATTTCTTCTCCTTCAGCAGCTGTTCTGGAGCTTGCAATTATATCACATGATCCTCTTCAGCAGATGGAGTTTGCCCAGTTGTCATGGATTTGTAGGTGTTCAAATGTCACTTCAAGGACTTCTTGAAAAACGGAGAAAAAAAAATGCACTAAAAACTAAAAACGTGACAGTAAAAACACAGACGAGGCCACAGATTCATGATATGAGCAGTTCAAGCACCTGCCAGGATTTTGCGCATTTTACTCATCACAAAGTTTTACTACTCAGCCAGTGAAAACAGTTGTATGATGTCTTCTGTGGCTCCGGAGGAACTTTCCAAAGTAAAAAAAAAAATGCCAAAAATGATGTCAATGCTGTAGTGTTTTTGGAGTTTAACTCAAACTTGATACTAAAATTCTGAATATTTCAACCTCTGCTGCTTCGATTTTGATAATTGTTTTAAAATGTAGGTTTTCCTTCCATTGATCGCCCGAAGAGCTGAGTAACCAGAAGAACTGGCAATGATGTGTGGACACCTGACAAGCTTGTGAACCAAAAGAAGTAACACAACTCATTGACCATTTCTCAACATTTAATGTCATGAACAACACTTTTCTTAGGAGCAACACAAAGTTGATTCCAGCTAGTTTCACAAGATGTGTTTAAAAGAGCACAGGGTTGAACGTCTTTAAAAGAGTTGCATCTCTAAAAGTCAGTCATAACAGCGAAGCGTCAACCAAGACACCCGCAGTGAGATTTTAGCACAAGTGGGTGGCCTGAGAAAACAGAAATGAGAGACGTAGCCCTGGTCATGTTAACGCCATAGAGCTCTATGGGAGCACATGTCCTCGGTCTCATATCAGATGGGGTCGTTCAGTACAAGCTGATGGAACAAGATACAGTGAGGGGACTCTGTGTAAGCCATCACATGCTGCAGTGTCTTTATCTACAGATCTGGACATCACAGCCTCCAACCCCTCGTCCGACAAAGTCCTCTCCTCCCTGATCGATACACCACCAAGCAAAACAACGGTGTAGGGTGTAGCCGTCTCAAATTCTTCATCACTTCTCCTCTCGTCTTTTTTACATCACCCAACCCTTCCCCATCTTATTTTCCATTTGCATCTGTGGCCGGATCATCAACACCCAGCCAGTAATGCCCAGACCAGTGTGTGTGTGTGTGTGTGTGGTTGCTAGGTGTGTGCGTGGTTGCTAGGTGTGTGCGTGTCTGTGGAGTTGTTTTTGGATGAGCATGCATGCATTCAGCCCTGTCTGTGTGTGTATGTGCATGTGCTGATGAGTGCCTTAGTATGTTGTCAACTACTTTATGCAAGCTTATTTCCTGCCATATATATATGTGTGTGTGAATGTGTTAATTGTACATCTATCTTTGTGAGGACCAAGGTTTTAGTCCTTTGGGAGAGACCTTCAAAGGACTGCTTGACTTGACCAGACTTGACCAGACTTGGTTTTTGGGTTGGAGTTAGGCCTTTAGTTGTGACGGTTAAGGTTAGGGTAAGTGGCTAGGGAATATGTTATGTCAATGAGGGTCCTCACAAGTACAGAAAGACAGACGTGTGTGTGTGTGTGTGTGTGTGTGTGTGTAGATCACAGGGGTAAACCCAGAATCAATGGGTTGGAGGAGGCTAGGGTTGAACTTTTTTTTACGTGTGTGTGTGTGTGTGTGTGTGTGTGTGTAAGCGGATAGGTCCGACTCAGCCCCTCATTAGTAGCCGCGCTGTGGACACCAGAGGCCTCCGAGAGGCTCATGCAGATGAGCAGAAACCTGAGGAGATGTGGTGGGAGCTGGGGGGACGAGACAGCAGCAGTTAGCTCAGGAGCTAATGAACGACAACAGCGTCTCTCCTGTCTTTCTCTCTGTCCTCTTACCATCTATCTGTCTCTGTTTTCTGCTGTTTCTCTTTTCTTTGTCTTCCTCCTGCTTCCTCCTTCCCTCCTTTTATCTCCTCTCAACAAAATGCCACATGGAGACCCATTTTTTTGCTTTAATTGACCATTTGCTAAGCCTCGCCCCGCTTAAGTGTTGTTGCTAGCATTCCCTTCAAGCTACCTGTTCACACATAGCACAGCAGTGTATAATAAGGTGTGTTCCCATCGACCTGTTCTTTGCACATTTTCAATTTGCACAAAAAACGTGAGTGGAAAAGTTTTATCGATCAAAACGAAATGGAAACAGAGCTAGTAAATAAATCACAACATACATGAAGAATGTGACTCAAACCTCCACTGCAGAAACGAAAACATCAGATCTGTGTGAAGCGATGAGGAGACTGTAACTCAAATTAATAAAAGGAAACAAACATAAATGTCATATTTCCATCATGTTTTCTACATTGTTTTCATTTGATTTTGGTTAAATTGTTTGAATTGAATTGGTTACGTTATGTTGTTGTGACCTCTTCTGACATAATTCAGTATTAGTGCCACCAACTGTTTATCTCAATGCACCTAACTCCTAATAAGTGCGTAACAGTAGGGGATGGAAATTCACACAGAACTTTTGTCAATTCTCTGTTAAAATGCGCACAAGATTTGGCTTTCAGCAAAGTTTAGAGCCTGTCCTCCCAAGAAAAACGACAGCATCTTAAATTAAGACCTCTATAGTGGCCGTAGGAATTATGACTGTAGTCCTTCGGGAGGAAATAGTCAGACAAAGCCCACAGAGGGAAGAGGTTGGGGCTGTTGGACAGGTCAACAAAACCTCGGACTTTCACATGAGAGACGACGTTGGTTTCTTTTAACGATGATCACCACTGTTTCCTAATTTTAAAGTAGTTATTTTAACCCAAACCATCCTCTTTCCTTTCATTTCTGTGCCTGAACAAACCTTAACCGGTGTTGTCACATTTGTAAAGCTTTTGGGAGGCTCAGACAAATGGCGTCATCCTGCTGATCGGGGCGTCAGATCAGAAAACGCTTCTATGTGTCGTTCAGGAGGCAGTTATAAATGACGTATTTTGTTGTTTAATTGGGAGGACTTGTTGAAAGCTTACCTTGGATGTAGCTCTACTCTTTTCATTTCTCATCTCTCACTCTGCCTTTCTTTCTCTTTGTCTTTCTAAAAGCCTGTCTGTCTCCATCAGTGCTGCCGAAGCACGTGAACACATTCAGCGTTCGGTGCATGCTGAAACTGAGTGACAGCAGTTCATAAGGTACTGCTTCCTTATAAGACGAACTGAGCAGAAAACAAGACGACACCCTGCAAAGCTCGATATGCTTCTATTGGAGCACCATGTTTCTTAAGACAAATTCATACTTGCCGTGTGACCACAAGGGTCTGCTTTGGTTCACCTGACATAAATGTCATCAAGCATTTTGGACCCCTATGCGGACGTCTCTGTGCTCATGGATGCTTGTTTTGAGTTTTGAGACGAGACCGACAATTTATATAATACGTCTTTAAAAGAATACAAAGACAGCCAAATGGCTTTGAGAAATTGCGCAAACGCTTTATTTCCTAGTGCGCATGCTTCTTCTTCTTCTTGATTTTTTTGGCGGTTTGGCAAACAATGTTATGATGCATTACCGCCACCAACTGGAATGGAGTGCGGCTCGGCAAATGCGCATGTGTGGAACGCCAGACCCTCAACTGAAAGTATGTCCGAGCCTTTACTCTATACTGACTCTACATTCAACGCCTTCACTGTCAATCGCTCCTTCTCCCCACAGCGTCAGAAATACTCTCCATAGCAGGTCAAGAGCAGTATACCTGGCAGGCATTGGCAAGATGCACCAACTAAATAGATGGAGAGTAAAAAAGGAATTCAGTGAGCGCACAATGAGCTTTCTGAAAACCCAGAAAAATCCTGTAATTCCATGTCAGTGAACCACACTGTCCGTTTGTCTCTGTGTTGGTGATATTAAAGGTTCAGCTCAGTGTTTTCTGTTTTGCCTTAAAAACAACTTGATTTCTTAAAACAAGATTAGTTTAAATTTATTTTTACCCTGATTTTATGTCCTCATGCATACAAAAATTATGTTTCCTGTTGCAAGAAGACGCTGATCACCATAGTTACAGTAAACGAGGTCCTCTTGTGATGTTGACACTTATATAAAAAGCTGCTGGTTAGAAAAAGAATGAGAAGAAAGCACAAATGAGCGGCTGCCAAGTTTCCTTTTAAGAAATAAATTGTTAAATTACAGAGAAAATGTGTGCTAAAATGGTGAATTCTACCAGATTTGTCTCTTTTTTTCCCCCCTTAAGTTTAAATCCAATTTTCACCCACTCAATATTCAAAATAAAAACAACATGAAGTTTTTTAAAATAAATATCAAAAAACAAAAATATGAGCTCAAATTGAAGGATAGAAACATCCAACTGGCTCACTGCTGTTTTCATATTATTATCGTGTCTTTATTTTATAATTTCTTGGAGGAAATTACGATTTACCATTAGTGACCTTGTCATAGAGGCCAAATCTCAAAATAAGAGGGATGGGGCCGTTTTCTCTGTTGCTGCCCCAACTTGTCATTTAAACCATTAAGGCTGATGTATTAAAACAAGTGAAATACATGAATAAAAACAAAGAATGTAAGAATTGCACTAATTGTATAAGTCTCTCTTTGTTTGACTGTCGCTCTCGCTCTGCCGCCTCCTTCCCACAGCAGCCACATCTCCAGCTCATATCCATGTTTATAAAGAGCTGCTCTCCATTATCCTAATTGAAAAATGAGAGTAAAGTGCCACTTTATTCACAATACACAGCCATAACCTCTCAATTTATCTCATGCCCTGCAGTCTACCTCTAGGGAGCAAAGACAACGCTTCAGTGTTGCTGCTAAGAGATGACAAAGTAAACTATAGAGAACTGTTTCTGTCTATATTACATAGATTACCATCTATTTTCATCTTTTTTTTATCAGTTTTATTTCATCACAGAGCCAGAATCAGACATCACACAGAGCAAAAACATACACACACAGGACACACTCATGCGCAAAGTGAGGTCCAGATGATTTATCTGGTTATAATCATTTTTATGACCACCCTCTCACTGCACACACACACACTTTGTGTTTTGTTTGCATTATTATTAACATTGAAAGTCCACTCATGATGAAGAGGTTTATGGAATATGTTTTCTGCAGCTCTGGAAAAAGTCAATAATCCAGTGAAATACACAGCAGGAACATTATAATTGTGTACCGCTCTCATTCCGTGATGCCACGAGTTATTAGTGTAAAATAAAGTACAAATGCAGGAAAACATCAAGCACAATGGATCCAACTGATAGAGAAAAACAACAGCCCTCTGAGGCGATCGGCAGCATTACGGAGTTATTTCTGAAACATCCATATTTATGTACGTGATGTTACTGTCAGAACACGTCTCTTCAGTTCCTGTATATTAGCTCATGTGGACAAGAAAGAAAAACAAAAATCTGTAATGTGTTTTTCTGCAACATTTTCATCTTATTAACTGACTGATTTCACCATTACTTTGACTCACTGCTTTCACTGTTTACACAAAAGTCATTTAGCCCAGCAAAAATACGTTTTTGCTCTTCTAATCACTGCGTCCGGTTAGTCTTTCCTCGCGAATCACTTCCTGTATACCAGGAAACAACAAATATTGACCACTGTAACCCTAGTTCTATGAGCGTAGGAGTAGCCCTTAACAGGCTTTCCCAGTCAACATGCAGGAACTGCAGGAGCAGTTACTGTGGAATAAACAGAGGAATTTGGTAGTTAACCATTATTACAATCACATTTCTAAAGAATCAACTTTTTTGAATCTGTTAATCTGTCAATTGATCCTGGTCCCAGTCATGGTCATTGCAACAGAAGTTTTTTTTCCCTTTTCTAGGGAAATTACAGTAATTCTGTCCTCTGTACAGCCGAAAGAAAAAACCACGAGTCGATGTCAAGTTCACCCCCAACCCCCCCCCAAAAGGCTAATTTGTGGACAAATTTACACCGTCACGTCCAGCCAGAGAACATCTATATTTCTCTTTGTTTCAGCTCTCCGTCAAGACCCCCCAAAACAGAGCAAAACAGCCTCCAGAGTGTATAAACAACTGCCAAACATCAGCCAGTTGCAGATCACTGTATCCCAGTATGTTAGTATAAGGGTGTGGTGTAGTAATGACTTCTGAGTACTCGTGTATTAATCTAGTAATGACTTCTGAGTACTCGTGTATTAATCTAGTAATAACCTCTGAGTACTCGTGTATTAATCTAGTAATGACTTCTGAGTACTCGTGTATTAATCTAGTAATAACCTCTGAGTACTCGTGTATTAATCTAGTAATGATTTCTGAGTACTCGTGTATTAATCTAGTAATAACCTCTGAGTACTCGTGTATTAATCTAGTAATGACTTCTGAGTACTCGTGTATTAATCTAGTAATGACTTCTGAGTACTCGTGTATTAATCTAGTAATAACCTCTGAGTACTCGTGTATTAATCTAGTAATGACTTCTGAGTATTCATGGGTCGGAACGTCAACATGTTGACCCGCGTGTCTGGTGTGATCCCATCAAAGACAGTCTCTAGTTTTGTTTTAGGTCATCAATTAATATTTTTTGACACAGTTTTTGTTGACAAAATAAACACTGCTTACTCATTTTAACAGAGTAAAGTTAGAACAAAGTTTGTTCTTGAACTTGAAAACAATAGTTTGACGATGTAATCTTAATTCAAGGTCAACTTTCTATCTTTTTCTGGAGCGCTGAGCGAAGTCAAACTTGAGCCAATGAAGTTAGATGCAGTTGAACGTTTCTGAAATATTTAGAGAGCTGACCTTTTTGGATAATTCTTAATGTAGATTTACTGTAGGCCATGCACACGCTGGACAGCTGTATCACACGTAGGTGGGATAAAAATATTGGCATCAGGAGAAACTCGATATTAGGAAGGACTTCGATAAGTATCGGGATATAAAGCTCCAAAGGTGGTTTTGAGATTAAAAATTAAAAAGGAAGAAAAGAAAAAGTTCTCTAATGACAAACCACAAGATTGACTCTTGTAAGTGACAAAGAACTGCTTTAAGCAAAACCTACATAAGTATTTAAACAATAATAGATCATTTATAAATAATACATTCATTCATGTTTGTCCAATGTCCAAAATATGATAAGGATGATATGCATTTCTGTTAACCAGTCCTTTTAAATTCCATGCTATCCCTTAAAGACATCTATACATTTTTCAAGTTTGTTTTCGTGCAATTCACAATTTTAACAAGAGTCACCGTCAGTGTAAAGCAAAACACAGCTTGTTCATTTGTACCGTGTCTGAGCAGATTCCCTGTATTTCATTCTGTCACTTGCTGTTTGAGCTGTCGTGTGAACAAGACGAGTGCTGAGTGTCGACTTGGCAGGATCGGCTGCTGCTGCTCTGTGATCAGAATGTCAGATCAGCTGTTAGCGGCACCAGGAGGAGTCAGTGCAGCTCTTTCCAAGTCACGCAGAGCCCTGCAGCGGGAAGCACCAGGGACCAGCAACCTGCGTGTGTGTGTCAGCATGTAGCACATGTACACTTGGGTACAGCTTCACTTGCGCTCCCTCTCTATCCCTATGTGTGTACATGTGAGTGTGTGTCACAACTGCATTTTATTCAATGACTAAAATTTGACCTGCAATTTCGTGTAAGTTATTCTGATCCTTGCGGAAGAAGTGGGCCATTAACATGTGCAACAGAATTTCCACCTTTGCTTTTGCATGTGAAAGGATAATGGAGTGTGCCATCCAACAACGATTTGATTGTGAGAAGGGCAGGTCGCAGATTCAACAAGTCCAGACAGATGCTTTTCTGAGCCAGCATTCTCGATCAGGACATCATCAAAACATTTACTGTGTGGGAGGAAGACGTTGTTCCTCTCAAGCTGTTAGAGGTGATGGCTAGTCTACAGTAAGACAAGGCAGGTAACCTCACAATAAAACAGTATGGGCTGCTAATTTCAGACGTTTTGTGTGTGTGTGTGTGTGTACAACACGATTGTTGGACCAATTAAAGTTGAGTTGGGCGTGCAACAGTTCCCGTCTGGTCATTTTGCTTTCCAGTCAGAGTCCGTTATTCCCATTTGGATTATTTTAATGTTTGATCTTATGACAGGAATCGGGACAATCTACGTTACAGGTGTGAGAAGAAGGAAGAAATAATAATAAAAAACAACAGCCATGCTAGCGGCTCTATGAGGCTGTACTTAGGCACAGTAGTGCTTTGAGCTATATGTTAACATCAGCATGCTAACATGCTCACAATGATAATGCTAACATGCTGATGTTTAGCAGTTGTAATTTTTTCAGTTTACCATTTTTATCATCTTAGTTTAGCATGTTGGCATGCTAACATTTGCTAATTAGCATTAATCACAAAGTACAGCTGAGGCTGACGGGAATGTCATTCGTTTTGCAGACATTTGGTCATAAACCAAAGTACTTCACTACGAGGGGGGCCCAGCTACAGCTCAAGAAAATCACAACTGTTTGCGCTCCTGGCTCCACAATGGTGGAACGAGCTCCTCATCGACATCAGGACAATCAATCCAACGGTTGTTTAGACATCACACTCAAAACCACAAATGTCAATTCATGGTGGCACCATAGGAAAAGTCAGGGGGTCAGCAGAGTCAGTAGAACGCATCCTCCGGGGACCATGAAAGTCTGTACAAAATTTCACGGCAGTCTAATCAATAGTTGTTAAGATATTTCTGTCTGAACCAAAAGACGGACATTGCCATCCAGAAAGCCACCTCGCTAGCATGGCTGAAAGAAATCACTAAAAACAGCAAGAAAGCAAAGAAATACTACGGTCTGCCAAATAACACATTTATTTACAATCCACAGACAGCTAAAAAGAGCCGTTAAACACCCTTATCAGCACCTAATTAGCAATATCCTGAGTAGGGTAAGTGGAGAGACACAGACCCTGAGCAGCATGAATGGCTGCTGGATAATGATTTAATTAGTGAGTGTACTGACCAAGAACGCAACCAAACAACCCCTTGGGCAACATCTTAATTTATCAACCAGATGCATCCCTTTGTTAGCCCCCTTGTTCAGGCAGAGACTTGCCCCATCCCATTGGTGGACCGAGGACGGTCCTTGAAGGAGGCTATAAAGCTGCCATTTTGGCAGAATGGATGGGGATCGGTCACCATGCTGGGAGAAGTGGCCCACCAGAGGTCTGGCAGTAATTACGGTAAATTGATGGTGGATGGGTAAGGGTTCAGGAACACGCATGGAAATATTAAATCCCACGCTCGCAAACTTAAACAAACAGTAAGGTGATATGTAAGTTTGGCATACTGCGTGCATCTAACCAATTTTATCTTAAATCACAACTTTTAGCTCATTTGTATATACGTAGACCTGATTCTTTGGCTCCCCATCCCCCATTTCTCTAGTCCATCAATATATATATATATATATGATATCTAAGTGAGCACTCAGGGAACTCACACTTGAGGAACAGAGATGAGATTTACCAGTCCATTGCTGGCTTAATCTAGCTGTTATAAAGTTGTAAAGTGATGGCATTTTGTCAGTCAGACGTAGGTGACCTTTACGGGAGAGAGACAGAATTTAAAAAAGTAACGATAGTGAGGAAGAAGAAACCTATTTTGCAGTTGAAGCTTTAATGACAACAGAGAAATTACTGATACATTTTCACATCAGTTTATTCATTTGATGTTATTTGATAGTGAAATCTGCTGCCTGTTTTATAAAATCTGACAGTGCACAGGTATTGATGACAGCACGTTAAGTTGAACTCCTATTTGCTCACATGCTGTGTGTAAAATATTTGGCTGGATATTAATTTATTCATCCACACAGTTGGCATGAATGAACATGGGAATTACATTACGTTATTATTGTAAGAGGGTCTTTAAACCTATTTTGGCGAGAGGAAAAATATTTTTTGATCTAATATGAGAAGGTTGATCGCCTCAGTGCTCTAAAATGGGCTCTTTCACAGTGTTTCCTAGTTCATTAAAACTGATTGTGTGCATATGAGATGATGATTGAGATAATGCATTTACTACAGTGATCTTAGAAGGCAGTACAAGACGAGCGTCTCTCTCTCTCTCTGCATGTTTCACCGTGTGCTGCTGCAGCCTTTACGTTAAGACTTGTGCCGTGTTGAAAGTGATACAGAAATGTTACCCGGTCCCACCTCATAAGATTGCCGTTGTGGCTTTTATGTAAAAGTGACCAGGATTCTTAGTCAGACATGAGACCAACATGTGGAATCGCAGTCAGATTAACGTGAAGGGGTGCATGTCTGAAAGGGGATTTAGTTACTCACCCAGGAAGTGGAGAAATTACGCTCTGAATGAGGATGAAATTATTCCCCAGGGCAGGAGCTCACTACTGTAATCATATCCTCCGGCTTATTGATCAAGAAGACAAAATCACCTGGTTAATCAACTTTGAATAAAAAGCTGAATTCTGGCAATTCATTCATTGTTCATTCCAGCGACAGAACAAATATTTGTGAGAATGACCGTGAGAAAAGCCTCGAACTCTGCTTCCCCATCTATTGATTTTCAGAAAAATCATCGTGCAGCGACATGTCTTATCTCTCCTGGTGTCACGTTTTCATGTTTACCCCGAGCCTATTAACCTCTGGCGGTATCAGTCCAAACCGTGGCCATGACCTGTGTGACCCGGCCGGCCTCTGCGGGTCAGAACAGAACAGGTCGAGTCCCAGAGCCTCAGCCAGACGGATCAATGACAGGCTCGGGTCATCATTGATCAGGGGAAGAAGATAGCATCATCACTCAACGAGGAGCAGCCACAGATGTACATGATTTGTGTGAAGGCTGGAAATAAGACGGCATCCACGTCCGACACCTAAATGTCTTCAGAATGCTTAAATGTGCAGTAAGTAAGACTTTTAGTGCCCTAATTGATGACAAGATGTGTGCAGGGGGTTTGTAAGGTTGTCGATCAATACCAGTGACTCAGTGGCTGCAATAAAACCTCCTTTCTGTCCTCTGAACAAAACCTCCTCACCTGTACTACTTCAGCCCAGCCTCCTGAAATGTTCTCAAAAGAGAATGCTGTCTTTAAAAGCAAATCCATTTGTCCACCACAAAAGAGCGGTGTGGGGTAAACAGTACAACACAAACAGCTGATACTAAAATATTGCGGTGTGAGGGTTGAGCTGATGGATGATCACATAGATCAGCCCTCCACTTATATGCAACTACGTTTCCTACATTTCTACATTATTTCAAGTTTCTTATTCAACAATGACACAAATCTGCTGTATTCCTGCAAGTGACAAATAATCATTTTGGGATGAAGAACTATAATCTGGTGTTCTTACGTCTACAGACATAAGAATGCATTTGATCTCTTTTTATAAGGGTTTTTGGTTTTGTTGCAACTTCACTTTGTGAGTGGTGATCATCTTTGAAGTTGTTCAACGTCCCCCCTGGATCATATTCTTCATATATGTTTACAGTCTATCTATAATTTTGTCATCCTCGCCTTCCATATTGTAATTTTGCTGTGTTGGTCTGTTCTGTCTGTCCGCCCTGAGAGAGGGATCCCTCCTCTGTAGCTCTTACTGAGGTTTCTCCCACTTTTTCACCGTTACAAGGTTTTTTGGGGGCAGATGTCCTTATCTGAGGGTCTAAGGACTGAGGGTGTCGCATGCTGTATAGATTTTAAAGCCCCTTGAGGCAAATTTGTGATTTGTGACATTGGGTTGTATAAATGAAACTGACTTGTCTTTAAATGACACCAGTAAATACCAGTGAATTTGCTTCTTGTAGCATATATGTTTTATACATTTTCGTTGACCATTTTCACATGAATGCTACACAGTAGGGGTTTCTAAAAGTACCATCTTTTCTATATCTTCCACCTTACCTTATGAATCTCCATACGGATGTTTCCTCAACGGTATAGGCCTTTGCAAACTTTGGTATGAGGCCTTGGTTGCCTTCAGGTTCACGTTCCTAAACTTCTCAACTAAACGTCATTAGCCAGGCCTTCTTTACAAAACACACACAAGCTCTGCATTGAATCATGTAAAAAAAAAAACAGCCCGAGCTACTGCTCATCATATTTCCTCCATTTTGGTTTATCTCCTATCATTTCAGGCTGTGATGCTCTGGGTATCAAAAATGCCAAGTGCCTTAACTGCCTCCATGAGCTGTGTGTCACAGTCCACTGCTGCTGCTCCAACTGCCGACCATGCAGACAAGCGGGCCAAATCAGTGGGCCAGACTACAATAATACAATTTCAGAGCACCGGCATGCACCTGTCCATTTCACTTTGCTTTCTATTCAGACTCTGAATAGATGCCTGGAACTGTACAAAGGAACATTCACATTGCTAGGTTGGCACAAATAGTTTTGATGTAAGATATATGTGTTTCATTGTAAAGGGGCTAAAATATGCCACTAGTGTTTTATTATCTACGCCAGCCCACTGTATCGAGAGCCAGAGACCAGTTATATTGAACTTTTATATCATATGCTGCGATATACACATTTAAACGGATGTAATCTTTAACTTGTCCATATCGTATATTTTGGTTATAACACATCATAATAATTTAATGGTTGTTTTGCGTAACATGCTGACATTCTGAGACTGTCCTCCATTGAAGTGACCAGGACCGCGATGATGATTCCCTGACCGTAACCACGTGGTTATTATTGTAACCTTGACAGGTTACCCTCATCAAATATAATATTTTTTGTGCCTAAACCCAATGAAACCTTAGCGATGTAAGATCATAAAATAGTTTTATTTTTGCAGAGGTGATGAAGGCACAGACACATGACATCCTGCTGATTACAAATTACAAAAGAAAGTTGGAAGGATCATACAAAAAGTTAAATAAGTATAACAGTTCTTGATGTCTGCCAGCACTGAACCTATATTCTTGCACATATGACATGTTGATAAGTGGTTTTCTGACACAAAACTGATATGATGTTTGAGATCTTGATAAATGTGGTTGTAAGTATCGCTCAAGTCTTTCATTTTTGTTGTTGTGTGAGCTTGATTAAAGAGCATTAGGGAGCTGCGAAGAAGTAGAAGAGTAGGAGTGAGAATATAAAGACAGAGCTGTGGGAGAGCAGAAAGCATGAGGGGATTGTGATGAAGAGCATTAGGAATAAAAGCAAGGTGCTAGAAAGAGGGAAGGCTGAAGAGGGAACAGAGGAATGGAGGACGGTGGTGTGTGTGTGTGTGTGTGTGTGTGAGTGAAAGAGAAAATATAGATAAAGAAGAGGGAGGAGAGAAAGAAAGAGAGTGCGACAGAGGGAGGGAGAGCGGAGCAGAGATGATGATTTGTGGCTCTCTCCAGTGTGCTAGCGTTACAGGAATGGCCCTCCAGGGCAGCATGAAAAGCCTCTTGATTGTTAGGAGTGGTAACTGGAGCCCCCAGCTCCTTGCCCTGATAGATTTATTTACATTTCAGCGCCTGGACCCCACTCAGAAAAAAAATGATACGAGGCAGCATCAATATTTTGTAGTAGTGATGATCCTCCTTGGCCCAACCCCCAGCTCTTTTGTTTCATGACGATGACTTAATGCTGCTGGTGATGCTGCACGTTACACTGGTGGACACAAGTGGTTCACAGGCCATTATATCCATAGTCTACATTTGGATACCTAATATAGAACAAAGCCTCTGGAGATATTTTTTGATGGCTGAGCAAACCAGGAGTCTGACAATCTTTTTTTTGGTCAGTAATTAACTTTAACATTTAATCAATGGCTATTTCATGAGCATGATTGCTTTATCACGTCTGATTGAGCACAATGCCGTACTTCTCAGTTGTTGTACCACTATGATTACTTTCAAGTAATTCCAAATGGCCAGGCTGTCACTTCATTTTGAAAGGCTTAAAGACATTTGTGCAGAATCCCCCCCGCTGTGCCAAATATTAGACCAAATGTCTAATCTAAAATTATAAATGGCCCTCAAGGTTTTAATTTCTGCCTACTATGTAATTACTACAAATCAGCCAGTGAATGCCTTTAGACTGCATCTCTGTATAGTTTTAACTTACTACTTTTTTACGTTTTTTATTCATCCTGACCAACAAAAAAAAACAACACATTTTCAATATCATCTGGATGATTTTCACCACAACAGTCTCCATTGCTGCCTTGCTTAAGAGCAGCTACAGTAACTCTTAAGTGGAAAAAGAGATCAATTCTCATTCACTCACATTTTCCAGCCGGTCAGGGGAAACTCCTCCACACACAGTCCAACCTCTAAAACCTCTGGGCTCCTGCCTGGACAGAGGTTAGCAGCAGGCATCAATTGAGCTTGCGGTGGGAGAGATGCCTGTAGAGTAATAACAGGAAAATACATGTGAACTTTCGTCAGTTGTCTCGGAAAAAATTCAAACAAGACTAAGAGGCGACGGCCACGTTAGCAGTACTGAGAGGCTGTGCTTAGGCGCAGCAGTGTTTTGAGCTAAATGCTCACAGTGACAATGCTAACATGATGATGTGTCGCAGGTATAATGTTTACCATGTTCAATATCTAGTTTAGCATGTCGGCGTGCCTAATTGGCGGTAAACATGTGGCACAGCTGGGGCTGATTGGAGTGATTCATTTTGACGTGATGATGTCTTTACAGGAAAAGTCACCAAAGACATTACAGTTCATCCTGTGAGTGTCTAAATGTCTGTACAAACTTTCTTGGCAAACCAATAGTTGTAAAGGAATTTCAGTCAAAAACACAAATGTGGCATTAGAGGAAAAGTCATGGATCACTAAAATCAATAGGATAAATTGGCTGGGCACCACTAGAGCCACGCCACTAGTGTGACTAAAAATGAGTTAATGAATTGAATGAATGAAAGTGTTTTTTGTTGTTGTTGTTTTTTTTAACCCGGAAAGACTGAATTATCAGGGAAATATAGAAATCCAATGAACTGTCAGAATAAAAAAAAAGCTTTTCTTTCATGGTCTTGCCGTGAGATAATTCATGCTCAAGCTTCGTGATTTTCCAAAAGGAGAACAAACAGAAAGAAGAAGAAGAAGAAGCAGCAGCAGCAGCAGCTCTGGACACCCAGCAGATATCCACACGCAGACGGCTCTCAGTCTTAAGTGGAAGAGCAGCAGCCTGTCTCCCATTTAGGATAGTGGGCTATTTAGCCTGACAGCCATTAAATATGAATTAAAAACCACACAGGCCTCTTTGCCTTCGAAAATGTCATTACATATCTTTATGGCGGCCGATTGTTGAATAAGCAGTTTGCAGGGCTCCCCTGGGGGCAAGGCTGGGGATGGGAGTTGAGTGGAGTGAAGTGGATGGAGGGAGGGAGGGAGGAAGAAACCGGGGTGGTCAGATGAGTGCTGGAGTGGAGAGATAGCAGGATGGGATAGGGGGACAGATGGGTGGAGGAGCGAGGAGGAATGAGAGGATGAGTGGAGGGATGGCAGAACGAAAACAGAAGGGGTGGGGGTTGAATGGCGACGTGTGGAGGTGAGGCATGGAGGATGGAGTGAGGGGTGGAGGAATAACGAACAGGCAGGTCTGCTGCAACGGATGAGGCCTAATAGCAGCTGAAATGGAATCTACATTACAGGTCCTAACTGAGTGCAGTACTTCAGGGGCCGGGGCCCGAAAGGAGCAAATAATAGCACTGGCTTGAAGTGGTGCTTCAGTTTCTCTCCAGCAGACGAGGGAGATGTGCAGGGGGGAAATGAGATTGAAGGGGAAGGGGAGTACTTCAGAGAGATACAGGCCTTCTTAGTGTTTTCAGGGTTGTTAGAAATGTCTCAAAAGGTCAGCGTGTGCCTGGCGACTCATTTTATTTCACAGTGTTTATGGCGTGGCCAGGAAGCGCAAATCACCAGGCTGTAATTATCCAAGCTGCACTGCCAAATTGTGATGACTATTGTTAAAGAAATAAAGACATTACCATTGGTCGTGTTGCGTTCTTGAATACACCCTTTGTTGCCTTAATACAACTAATTTCACTGAAAATGGTATATTGACATTTAATAAGGTTATTTTCATTTATGCACTGAAGTTTATCCGACAGAATAATGCTTCAGATTGTCGAGAGGGCCATCGAATGAGAAAGAAAAACAAGGTACCATAATGTATGTTACATGATTATTTTCCGTCAGTCACACGGCCCGGTAAAGTGCACTTGTCTGATTTTGCTGCTACAGTACAGTGCAGTAGCAATTGTCATCCCCAGAGGATTAATGTTTCATGATGGCGTTGCCTATCTTTGTCAGAAAACCCCGTAGAGGCCACGTACTGCTGCCCTGTTATCACGGTGACCTTATTGAACTTGTTTCCATACAGCCAATCAAATCGCTTCATTTTAAACTTAGCTTGTTGAATGAGCGATGTGAAAAGTGCACAGCTAACTTCAGCATGTGAACGTTCCTGCAAATGTCACTTCGGTCAGTTTAGATATCGGCGTGGTTCTAATTCTTCAATAACGCTGCTAAAAGACGCACTCTCTGCCCATGACTTAGTAAACTATACTTTACTTTGTCTCTGGTTCGCCTGCGGGGGGGTCAGCCTGTCAGCTGCTGTCAATCAAACACAGACACAGACATGCCCCGCCCCACAGCAGTGGAGAGGAAAAGGAGCATTTCTGATATTTACCAAACATCTTTTTTCCTCCTTTTAATAAAAAAAACTATTGACAATAACAAAAACTGTGATTTCAGTTGGACTGTAAAGCCTCCTTTATATTTTTCAGCATCATCACAAGGATTGAATATTAGATTGAGTCAAAATGCAACTACATTCCTATCCAAATCTTGTTACACTTTTGCTGCATGTCCTGTTTTCAGCGTCTGAGCACATATCTGTGTTTAAAACGTAGAGATGGACATGAAGCGGTGGGACTGTTTACAATATTGCTTCAGCAGCCGGTTGATTGGATGGATTGAGAGGAGGATGGATGGATGTTTGGGGAGACATAGCAGCAAATAGACGGTTGTATGTAAGGATGGAGGGACCAGACAGATGGTGAAGCAGACAGGCTGCCAGACGTGAGCAGCCGCTGATTGGTGTTCTATTGACCATGTGATTGGTCAATACAATGCTCCGTCTGAAACATTATCTTCCACTATCAGGTTGTCCCACGCCATCCACAAAGACAAAAAAGGCCCCACAACTTATTTATCCAATACAGGCATGTAGCAGCAGCCAATATAGTCAATACATGCACATGTGCATGCCTATTTTTGCTAGTTTCTTGTGTTCTGCCCAAAGAAAAAACCTGCTTCACTCCTATTCAGTCCAATCTCTCCTCATGTTCCAAACAGCAACTGCAATATTTCGGTCGAGCATCTACACACACAGTGCACAGCTTCACTTACACTCTCCTTTTCCTTGCATCGCTCTATTTTGTGAGCGTGTGTGTGTGCTTTCACTCCTGTCAGTCCACTTAAGGGCCTTTGGTTTCAGAGGAGGCCATTGTATTTCCTCCATCGCCTAGCAACCATCACCAAGGCCAGCACTCCATTGTTGCGGAGGCTGAGCACCTGAATTGCCTGCTGCCTGTTTCTACTTTTCAAAATTGTACTGTAATTTCACAAAGTGGTGTTTCAGCATTAGAGAGAGAGAGAGACGGCCGCGCTACCAAAATTGGAGGGCTATGAAAATTGGGGGAAGCTTCATTTGGTGGTTTCACATCAGGAGCTGCGTATATTTGCAAAAGCCACACAAACAGCGAAGACATTCAGAGCATATTGTGCGTTCAGCTGGCGATGTCAAAACGAAAACAAACACTGAGCGATTTATATAGAGTAGTGTATTCAACCTATACCATGCGTGTGTGTGTGTGTGTGTGTGTGTGCATATTTGTGTGTGTGAGAGAGAGAGAGGGATGGAGGCAGAGAGAGTGATAAAGACAGGAGCTGAAACAGAGATAAAGAGCTGCAGCAGATGTGTGTTTACGGCTACATAGTTTGTTGAAATGTACTTTATAGAGTGAGAAACTGATGGAGAGAGATAGAAATCCACAAAGACAGGCGGACAAAGAGTGAAGAGAGAGAGGGGGGAGAGAGAGAGAAGTGGAAAAAAAGGAGAAAATGGGAAAAATATGAAAAGAGCAACATGTAGTGGGCGGGACTTGAATGCTGAAAAGGTTTGTGGGCTAGATTTTTCTCAGTGACGTCACTTTTACACAGTTTCCTTGAATAGCACCTGTGTGCATGGGGGCTGTCTGTCTGTCAGTTCTGAGTAAAAACATAACCCATGCCAGCAAATATATATCTATCAGTGTTCTCCACTGGCCAATGGAGACAGACTGTGTCCTTTTTTCCCCCTCAGAGGCCATCATCGACTCGGTTGTCTTTAACGCTAGATGTTGTTAGAGATTTGCCCCCTTTCAACCCCTCCATTTTCTCAAGCCCAAAGCATTTTAGCATCTTTTTTCTGTGAGCTTGTGTAGATTTTTTTAAATTTTTAAATTCTTTTTGTGAGTTAATTTTTTTTTTTTTTTTTTTGACAAAGACTCCGCTTTCTCTTTGTGCAGTGAAAATTATTCTTTTTTTGTGTGCTTGCAATCAACGCCCTTGTGGATGACCCCAGGTGCCTAATTCAGAAAAGGTAAGTGCCAACAATTTGAGCCTACCGTCAGATAAATCAGTGTGTCTCATTATATTGTATGTCTTAGTGCTGTTTTGACTGATACATAGCGAGAATCTCTGTATCGCCTTTTGAATATGTACTATTTTTGTCCTGTTTATTGCAACAATTGTGTTCTGCTAATCCAAAGAAACATTTTTTTCCTATATTTCGTCGTGCCATTGTCTGTCAGTGTCACCCGTTTTCTCTTATTGATTTTCAGCTGTGCAACTGGTCCATTCTGTCTTCGCGTTTAACATTAAACTGCACATAGATGTGACATCCGGAGATATCTGGTTGTTCTCAATCACTCTCATGAAAGGCATTTAAAATACACAGATTCTCATTAAAAATAAAACACACACACATAAAAAGGCGGTTATCTACCAACATGCACACCTTAGACTGCCACACACACACACCACACTGACATACTGTAGATGTATGCACACACAAATACAAGCAAAAGCACACACGCACACTTGCAGATCAGGTTTCATTGTGTCTGTGCAGTCCACACACACTCACACACTCACACACACAAACACAGAGCGCTGTCTGTGTTGAGGGTCCGGTGAGATGGCAGCACTGTTGGCCGACCTGCTATCAAGTTTCAGTAAATACTCACATCGTCCTCTGCATTCCTGTCCAGGATTTATGTTCAGTAAGAATCAGTTTCACACTCATTTTACGTAAATTATGAGTTCAGATCTGTGAATGCAGCAATAATGAGCCACTTTTTCTTTAGACAGCGGCAGAAAATATGTTTTTTTTGTTTTTATCTGTCAGAACTGAAGAATAAGCTGAACATATGCAGGAAACACGTGTATAAATCCTACTGCCATCGGCTATTTTCCACTCTTAACATGTTCTATATGATTTTATGACAAAAGTATGCGATAATTCAAATATAGATGGTGACGTGTTGGTATAACACGTAAAATCAAAGTGCTTTTTCTGATATAAATCAAGCATCTAATATGTAGTATGTGCAGTATAATTTGTTCACTGCAGTATGTGTCCATCACTGTAATGTGTGTCCAGCTAAAGCATTAACAAAATGGCAAAGAGCCAGTGAGAAACAACTGACAGTACGTCTTCTCTCAAAAGCTGACTTCAGACGTCCAAAACGCTATTATTAATGTTAAATTATTGATCATTATTGACGACATAAAGATCCTTACCTGGAACCTGCAGACTTTATTGACAAAGTGGAGTTGGGTAAAGAACATGCATGTGGGAGAAATGTTAAATGAATGCAGTAGTAGTAGCAGGGGGAGCTGGTTTATGGGATTTATGTGGGAAAAAAAATACAAAATGTTTTACTTTCACATGTAAAGTAATTCGTTTTTGTAATACCGTATGTTCCTTGCAGTCTCTCTTCCTTTCGCAGAAACGCCTATCACAGTATCCTAGAGCACAAGGTGACATCTTCAAATGTCTTGTTTTGTCAAATCAACAATCCAAACCCCAAAAATGTTCAATTTATTATAACATAAGACCAAGAAAAGCAGGATTTTCTCAGATTTGAGAACTTGAAACCATCAAATGTTTGGCTTTTTAGCTTGAAAAATGAATCGATTATCAAAATAGTTTAATGGATTCATTTTCTTTGGATCAACTAATCGTCGCAGCTCTACTTATAACTGCAACGTTTTAGGTTATACTGTTATGAAACATAATTAAATGCCCTGTAAGTCTACTGCCTTTAATCAGTATAAACTTCATTATAGAGACAAAACTGAATGAATATATTAATATATAGCTTTAAAATTCTGAAGTGGAAAGGATATTAATGGGCTTCACCCTTCACATACTTTATTGCAGCAGCGTCGCTGACTGACAGCTGAATCAAAGTGACGCTGAACTGATTAACTCTGACGTCAGTACATAAAAACACACCACTGTGACTGAATGACAGCTTGTCAGCAGGTGTTTTCTCTCTGTTCCAGCGTGCAGGGTTTGTCACCAGCTGTACCGAGCCTCGGATCACACAGTTTGTCCTGGCAGATAACCCCCCGACGCCAAACCCTGGCCCTGCTCCAAGCCTCTACACCTTCATCCATCCCTCGGCCTCGTCCTTCCTCCAGAACATCAGGATCTCGGACACTGAACCCTCCACAGGTTCACACAAAACTGTTCGGTTCCATGTTTCAAGGTAGAGAAACTAACAGCATGTTGTGTGGACTGTTTCTGATGGTACAGTACATAGACAGACGTGTAAATATAACAAAATATTCAACACCAGTAAATTCAGATGCAAGATGATGACTTTATGTTTTCAAATATGAAAAATGGTAGATGAAAGATAATGAAGTAGTAGCACAGAGATAATTGCAGTAATTGAAATGATGTCATGAGTTCTAGCACTTTTTACAGATGGTTTCCTAACAGTCTGCCAACCGATTCATTTAATCTCCACGAGCACAAGGAGAAGGCCGCTCCGGACTGCCAGTTCTGCTGCAACAAACAGGCCTTCAACTGAGAGGTCTGAGTGCTGAACAGAGTTTGGTTTTGAAGGAGAGCCATGAAGGTTTTGTCAAAAAAAAAAGCTCCTTCAGCCCCCCCTCAACTCCACAGGAGGATTTGGATCATACATTAGCTCAAGGAGGCCACCTTGAGTATGGCTCGTAGCTTGGCAACAGAGCTGGAGGGAGTATGCAGGGACAGGTTAACACAAGAGAGAATAATACCCTTTAATTACTCTGCATTTTATTTCTTTGCTAATATACTGTATATAATGATTTAATTGGTTCATTTGTTTTTGGCATGAAAAACGCTTTTAGACAAAGAATAGATTTTAGGAAAATGCTGCTCAGTTATTTGACAAAACTACCTGGATGAGGGAGTCCATAGCAGCATGGAAGACTAGTGATTTTGTTGTTTTGTGCTTAAACTAACAACAAGTCATTGTCTCCCTCACTGCTCTGAGACACAAGCTTGAACTCAAGCCAAGTCTATAAAATATCTCTCAAAATGTGACACTGAGCTCTCATTCCCATTTGAGTCGTTGCATAACAAAAAAAAACCCATCAAGTGCTCCAGTTGCCTCCCAAGAAAGATGAGCAGACGTTACACCCTGATGTCGTCCTGTCGGGATGCGATCCAGATTTATCTCCGTGAAGAAGTCGCACAATTTTGGGTGAAAATCCTGCATCAAATGTTTAAAGGCACAGTTTTTTCTCTCTTTTACCTCTTTAAAAAATATTAAACGCTTCAACTTCACGGTGAAAACACTGGCTCAGTTGGGACTTATGGAAATGTAATTTCTTAATGGCATGCAAATACTTTTGCCAATCCATATTATTGTTAAATTGAGTTATTGATAGATGAGGAATTAGATATTTTCTAACTGTGTGTTTAAAAATCATTGCAGAGCTTTAACGAAGCATTTTGTTTGGTGTTTTACTTTTTTCACCTGTCAATTTATTCGTTTCAGTTTCAATTAAATTGGCTCGTGTCTGCAGGGTTCGTGGTAAGTGACGTTTTGTTTTCCGTCCGGATGAGATGGCAGCACGCAGAAAGTGGTGGAATCTGACTGGTAGGAAACACACATTTGTTTTCAGGAAATTTGTCAAAACAAATTTGCCAGATTTACCTCACAGTTACCTTATTGTAGCTTTGAACACATTGTTTAAACTGTGTTTCAAACAGAAACAATGCTGATCTAACCTTATATTATTCCCAGCAGTTTGAAGTAAATTGCTCACGTAGAGGTTTGTTGTCGCTTTTGTTAACAGAAAATGGATAAAACTGCTTGAGGTGTTTCTGAGATATTGATTGATTTGGTATAAGCTGTGTTTAAATGGTAAATTAAACATACAAATTCATCTGCTTATTTTTTTTTTTACATGCCTATGGAGGTGATTTTCTGTCCCACAAGCTTAAAGGTTGCTGTGATAAAAATAGATGACGAAAGACATGTTCAGCTTTTACACGGTCAGATTAGTTTTGGTTATCACTCTGATGGTGTATTAGGTTAATTATTAGCCTGAAGTCAATACATTCATGAATTTGAGTTGATCTCATCAACCTGATTTTATCCATGCTGGAACCTACTTGACAGCCTACTTCAGAATATTGAACCATAAATGATGGAAAACACAGATGACCCAAAGGTTAGAGGTAATGTTGATATCGACTTCCACTTCAATGATTAACTCTCATCAGATTCTGCTACAATTCATTTCATTTTCAACTTTATTAGTTGTGCTCAGAATGAAAATAAAATACAGCGTTACTCATATGAGCTAAAATAAAGAATAAGTCAGCTCAACATGATCACTTTTAATTCAAGCGTCACATCTCGGATGAGAGACAGAGGACAGACAAACACCAGTGAAGCATTTTGGGCAGAACCAAAAGCTCTAGCCCGGCTTGCGTTGTTACATGTTACTGCCGCCGTAACAAACTAACAGCAGGCTTTACTGGGGGGGGAGAAGGGCCTTGGTCTGGTCCATCACCTGCTGGAAGAACTTCTCCATCATGTCGGACAGAGGCTTGACCTGGGCGTGGAAGTTGTCGGTCAGAGGCTTGACCTGAGTGTTGAAGTTGTCGGTCAGGGGCTTGATCTGTTCCTCAATGTTGGCGATGTAGGGCTTGACCTGCTCCTGCAGCTTGGCAGCCTCAGCCTGGAACTTGTCAACCAGAGGCTGGATCTGGACCCTGCTGTCCTCCATGTAAGTCCTGTGGAAGGTAGAGAAATCTGTTAATCACTGCTGCTGACTCTGATTTGTGTTTTAATAAAGAAAAATGAACTAAAACTGCTTGACAATCGAGTCTTTAGGAAAATCTTTCTTCAAAAAACAGCTGTGGTTGACTTGTTAATATCCAAAGAGGTGGTTAGCCTTCAGCCTTGTGTTTTACATGTAATTTGTCATCATAAATATCACTTTTTCATCTTGAAAATGGTGACTGAAAAGTGACACAATTGTTGTTTCTAAAGGCAGTTTTTCTCAGTTGTGGAATTGATCAACTACATGAGATTCGAATAAATAAACTTGTACCGAGTGGATTGGTGAAAATATAAAATAAAGTCAAATTTGCTGCTAGTGGGAAAATTAGCCCTTCTGGAACTTCCATGTGCCATTTTGACCATATTGTTCTAAGAACAATTTAGCTGTCATACATTCATGTTAACACTTAACGTTTGCCATTTACATTTAGAGCTTATGCTTGAAGCTTTTCCCTGAATGTCCTATCCAACCTGCCACAATTACAAGCAAAACTAAACCAAAGTTACTGCATCATAAAAGATAGAACAATATTAGTTGATTAATATTAGTCAATAAAACAATCATGAACGACTGAATGAGCTAAAGCATTAAATATTGAAGACAGAAGGAGAAAATAAAGGTAGATTTTTCTGTTGGTTGTTACTTACTGGGCAGTGTTGGTCACCTCAAGAGCCTTCACCTTCTCCACCAAGTCCTGGGTTGCGGTGGTGATGCTGGCGGACATGTCATTGATAATCTTGGTGATCCTGTCCACCTCAGACTGGACGTCACGCTTCACCAGTGACCCGGCCTCAGTGCCTGTGAACACACATATGCTGTTCTTTATCCAAATCCACTAAATGCATTTCAAAAACTGACACACAGCAGGATGTAAAGACAGTGAAGAGCAGCAATATGAGCAGCAGTGCCTTCAATTCATCAGACTGAAGGGTAGGCATACACACACACACACACACACACACTCTGACCATTTGACAAGCACTCAGCTGTTGCATTAAAACCCTTTTTCAGGATATGAATCAACCTGAAAACTCTGGTTCTCTGTGGGTTCAGACTACTCAACTAAAATGCTTATGGCATAGAGTGTATTCTCAAGTTTTTACCTGTTGAGCTGTCAAAAAGAAAGAGTTTTGATCTACTTTATAGTCTATATGTGATCTTAATAATACATTACGTATATCAAATACAGTTGAAAATGTGTCTTACCATGGGCAACAGCCAGCACAACGACAAGAGCGGCAACAAGGGAGAATTTCATGGCTGCAGGTGAGCAAGACCAACCTGGAGAAAGTTAAAGGATTAATCAGATGACACTGAAAACTGCATGCAGAGACTACAATAAAATGGGGGCAAACTGTAGTAAAGCAGTTTCTGATAATGTAAGAAATTTAAGTAATAGTTGAGACTATAGTTTTCCTCAAATATAATGAACAATACAAAGAATAAGAAACACCAAAGTAAAGCAGCGAGAGACATACCTTAACTCCTGGGGTTCTTGGACCTAACGGTGCCTCCTGACAGCAAGCCAGAGGCTTTTATAGCCCCAGAGGATGAGTAAATCACGGCCAATCACAATTTAATCATCTCCTACGTAAAGCAGTGACCCGACAAGAACTGTACAATCTTTACGTTGGCTGAACCTTGATGCTTGATAGCTGTCGCAAGAAAGACACAAAGTCCACTCTGTGTGTTTGAGTGTGTGTGAGTTGGAGAGAAAGATTAATCGCGAACTGTGACCTGATGAATCTTCACTTTACATTCACTCAAGTACTGTACTTAAGTATATGTTTGAGGTACTTGTGCTTTACTGGCGTATTTAAATTTTCAGAGGGAAATATTGTACTTTTTACTCCATTACAGTTATCTGACAGCTGAAGTTACTTTAAAGATCAAGGTAACATACAAAACAGATGATCCCCTTTTAAAATATGATGTATTTGTTATAAATTAAACTACCCAACGGTGTATAAACTACTCAAATTTAGCTTTACTTCAACCAGCTACGACAAAAAAATGCAGCTTTTCTTTTTTAATCAATCCATCAGAAATAATAATCCTGCATTATAAAATAATACTGGCAGGGCTCATTATTCCTGCATTATGAGTACTTTTACTTTTCATACTTTACGCCCATTTTGCTGCTTATACTCCTGTATTTGTACAACTGTTTTACTTGTTGTGAAGTCTTTCCCTTGAGACTTTGCTGCTTTTACTTAAGGAAAAGATCTGAATACTTCTTCCACCACTGCACAGGTATAAAACACTTATAAAATACATATCAAGTGAGAGAAAGAAAAACACAAAAGGGATTCTCACTGAGGGGCAAAATAAAAGAGTAGGCAACACGGACTCGACAAACAATAACAAAATAATGTTTTTGTGTGTGAGTTCCTTCCTTTTCCATAATATACATTATACAGCATGTATTTATTTTTGATGTGCCCTCTCTTTTGGTGATGGTAAGGGTTAATTCATACATTGTCTAGTTAACAGAGGCTCAGTTGATGAGACAGTCACTCAGTTGTGCTGACCTTGGACACCAATCTAATTAGGCCTATCAGCAGTTGCTCCATACTACATGTGCAATCTATAGCAGGCAGAGATGCGCTCCTGATAAACTCATCACAGAAGATACAGTACAAGATACTGCAGTTACTGGGGTCTTTTTGTCTGTTACTTCATATCTTTTAAATCCACCATACTTATGTTACTGAATAGATGACGATACAAATCATCAACTGGTTCTTTTGTATACACGTGTATTTTATTTGTAATACTTTGAGAACATTCTTCGTGCTTTAACACACTGTGTACTTTTGCATTGTTACAGCTGTAGGCAAGGTTGGACATTGTGTGTCTGCGATGTCACTATGGCAACCTACTTATCCATCTGTTTTTATACCTCTTGATATTGTAATACACTCCTTGTTCTGGAACAAGGAGTATAATAAAGTGATTACAAAGAAAATCTCACATCTTTAGCAGAACAAATTGTCTTAAGCTTTGTAAGTGTTTACAAGTCTGCTGTGCTGTCACTTTTAGTGCTTATTAATGCCTTGTGTGCCATCTTGGATTCTGTCTTTTGAAGCATGTTTGAGCAGTGAAAATGTCAGTGCAGTAGCTTCAAACGGCTAAAAACCCGTTTGCTTTGTTCGACAGGAGCATTGAGGTTAAAATAACGTAATTAAAGACGGTAATTTTAAACAAATAAATACAGACTGAACATTGATGTAGAGAGAGATTAAGGAAAATAATCACAGAATTAAGTCTCTTTCTACTGTCATTCATGTCAGGTCGTGGATGTTACTATGGACTGTATGGCTACATATTGACACATAGGTGATATGCACATTTTCATGCTTACATCCTACTTCAACATCCATAAGATTAAAGTTCAGGTCAGCTATTATCTTTGCTTAGCATGCATCACACTGACTTCAGGCTTTTAATAGTATAGTTTTGTGCTAAAGAATTCTGATAGGCAACACACACATGTATACACATCTAAACAAATGACTTGAGATACTTGATATATTGGACTTATAAGAAAGACATTTTTTAAAAGGCTTTCTTTGGTGTCAGATTATCTTTAACTATTGTGGTTATCTACACAGAGTTCACTTCAGTTGAACATCTGTGAACCCACCACGTGGCATGTCTTACTGATCCTACTCCAACACTGTAATAAATGCTCAAGAAAGCTCATAACTCGACACCAAACCATTTCCTCTCTCTGGCCACTCGTACTCTTTTATTTTATTCATCTATCAATCCATGTTTTTGCCTATATTGTGGTTTTTGGATTGCAACAGGGCAGGCAGCAGAGCAGCCCACCAAGATTTCCTCTAATACGCTTGGAGATGCTGTCCCTCTGACATTGGCCACTAGACGTCAGCATTGTAAGAGCAGTTTTCTGAAATTGCTATGTGGAAAACAACAAACATCAATAAAGGGGTTTGTTTAAAAGAAATGTTGCCCTTTTAAATCTGTGACTTCAAGCAGCCGATCACTGTCTTAATCTAATCTAACCACAGATGTGGGTCAACATGAACTTGTCACTAACATAACACATTCCCTAGGCATTTCCAGCACATCCTTACTACATGTTTTCTATTCAACAGGTCTGTCTGTCAGTCTCCTCTGTCACTTGATCCAACTCACCACCAGAAGGTGATCAAGTGACAGTCCGTCTCTCTACCTGAGCGTCCAGAACATGCAGCCACTGGCCTCAATACATGGACTGTGTGATGCATCAGAGCCCTCTGCTGGTCAATTATTTTAACAAAATGTGGATCTGTTCATGTGGAACCATGAGAACCTGTGGTTGGTCAAGAAGTAAAAAATCAAAATTAAAAGTAAAAAAAAAAAAGTCTCAGCAACATCAGGACTCAACCCCAGTGGTCCCTAGTCATCCAGTTGCCTGTGTTGAGCTGAGTGGTGCATAAATGTACACAAATTCATCCACCTTCTTACTTCAAGGCCAAATGAACACCCTCAAACAATGCCAAAATAAAGCTAAATTGTGGTTATGCATGGGTTATTAGCATACTGAATGTTCAAAAGCCTCTCCAGCAGCCTGCAGTCCATTCTCAAGTTTGCACTGGGATCAACAATTTAGTTATCCCAAATACTCCAGACAACGCACATGTAAATGTAAGGCTATGGTGGTAAGGGAAACAAAAATATAAATCAAAATCAGGAAGAAGTGGAAGTGGAAGAAGACTTAGACTTTATTTATCCCACAGCGGGGAAATTTACAAGTCACAGCAGCAAAGACAGAAAGGTGCAGAGACACACAGCAGACAAGCACTGTGTCAATAAAAACCAGAAGTATTTAAAAAAAAAAACAACAATATACATATAATAAATACAGATATAAAAAATATGGGGAACAAAATAAATATAAATATATACACGGAAAATATAAATTATATAGTGCTGTTAAACAGTCTTATAGCAGCAGGAATGAACGACCTCAACTACTTTATTTTTCAACTACTTTATAAACTACCAGGTAGCTTAACCTATAATAATACATCATACATTTTTTGTTGATTTATATTTTGTATTAATAATCAGAATCTGCAAAGTAACTAGTAACTAATGTTGTCAATAAATGTAGTGGAGCTAAATTGTGGCTTCTAAAATGTAGTTGAGTATAAGTATAAAATAGCATAATATGGAATATGGAAACTCAAGGGAAGTACAAATACCTCAAAATTACAGTACAAGTACAGTACAGTACTTGAGTAAATGTACTTAGTTACATTCCAATACTGCTAAAAAAAAATTTTTAAATATTTAAATAAATAAATAATAATAATTTCAGCTTGACTGTTGACCGCTGGGGCATAGTCAGCAGAGAAACTGAAGCAGAAGATACATATGAGTTACTGTAGTTTACTGTACAGTGAAATTTACAGTAGTTACTTACTTTTACGCAACCTGGCAACATCCGCCAACCTGTTGGCTCTTTATGCGTACGCACGTAACGTTGGTCAGCCGCATACACACACACACACACAGACATCATGGCGGACGTGTTGGACCTTCATGAAGCGGGAGGCGAGGACTTTCCAATGGATGAGGATGGTGATGGTAATTATGATATTTAATCCCACTGGTAGATGCTCCATAACCCCAGCGTTCAAGTTATGTGTAGATATTGAGGTTTACATCAAAATGGCCGTGGCCGAAAATGCTACAAACGCCTACTGCGTGGTAGCAGGCCTGAGAAATGCTAACAAGCTAATATTAAGCTAACAACGACTGGTGGTTCATTCAAATGTTCTTTAAGTTAGCTAGGTCGTGGTTATTGTAAACTTTAAAGGTCAGTTTCACCAAATTTGTCTGCGAATGTGTTTCCTTACATTACCTTTTACATATAACTTGGATCGCATTTAGCCTGTGATTAGCCGCTGCTAGCGCTTTCCCTCCTATAACTGTTAGTTATCGGCTAACAGCAAGATACACTGACAAACATGTATAGAACTTTCAAGTCATACGTATTTCAACATCCATATAATATGTTTTGTGTCACTTTGGTGTTACCATAGCGGTATCAACAGAGTATCTATGCACAGAGGTTAAATCACATTCACATACTTGCTCTCTGGGAGCGCAGACAAAGATGTGGCAGCATGCGTAGATTGTGACTTGTTCAACTCTTCATCCACAGAAAGCATCCACAAGTTGAAGGAGAAAGCCAAGAAGAGGAAAGGACGAGGCTTCGGCTCAGGTGAGTTACCACTGTTGTGATATTGGTTCATGTAATCTCCTGAAGCTTTCCAGTACCGTTTGTTGGGCTAGTCACCAGTGTTTAATATGTTTCTGTGTTGCTGTTTCCAGAGGAAGGAGCCAGGTCCAGAATCAAAGAGGACTACGATACTGTGGAACAGGACGGGGATGAGCCAGGCCCTCAGAGATGTAAGTGTTGCAGTATTTATTAAACATGTAATTTAGTTTAAGTGTAAACTAATCGAAAAAGTCTTGAGCTACGCGTTTCACCCTAATGTGTCAAGTCGCTACCTTCTTTGTCATTTATGAATTTAGTTAACTCACAACAATTCACATTTTTTTCCCAATCCAATTTACATCCCATTTCTCAACCACCATTTAAAAGTTGTGTGCACATGAACTACCATCTTGATATAGTAATATTTTGTCCGGTGTACAATTTAAAAGATTAAAAGATTTTTAACCCGTCTCCTAAGTAGCAACTCTGTTTCCTGAGAGAACCAAGTTTCATTATCGATTTGATGTTACTTTCTTGTACTTCATATTTTCATAAACAGTGACATGCTTATACTTTTGTGTCATAGAAAACAAGTAATGCCATATGTTATGTATATGGGAGTATATAGAAAGTGAGCAGCTTGATAAACGGGTTGAAATATATTTGAAGTCTATTTTTTTTATCGTGCAGTGGACATAATATTTTTTATACTGATGGTTAGAATGGTTTTTGATTATTCTGGAAATAGGTTTTGGAAAAATGTCAGCTTAGCTCAGTGAATCAAATGTAATTTTAATACAAAAGAGGCACAAACTGAAGCTAATTAGGCTTTATGTTGGTTAGACCAGTGTTTTCATGACTTTACTTGGCTCATTAGTTTACCTAGTTGAAAGTGCTGCTTGGTTTATTATTTGACCTCTGATGCCTTTTCTTGTCTTTGTCTTGTTGCAGCTGTGGAGGGCTGGATCCTGTTTGTGACAGGTGTACATGAAGAGGCCACAGAGGAAGACATCCATGACAAGTTTTCTGAGTTTGGAGAAATCAAGAACCTGCATCTCAACCTTGACCGCAGAACAGGTTACCTCAAGGTGAGACAAATAACCATGCATTAATAGTTGTCCTAGGAGAGGGAGCCCTCCTCTGTTGCGCCTCCTGAAGTTTCCTCCATTTTTCCCCCTTGGTTTTCTCGGGAGAGTTTTTCCTTATCTGAATCAAGGGTATAAGGACAGAGGGTGTCGTATGCTGTACAGATTGTAAAGCCCCTTGAGGCAAATTTGTGATATTGGGCTATAGAAATCACATTAACTCGACTACTTGGAAATGGCTGTTGGTAAACAAATCACATTTGTCGTATTTTAACTTTAGTCTCATTTTAGCACGTGTTGAAACTGGAAAAGATACAGACATGTCAAGAAAGACAGAATTAAAGTTATCAATGGTTTTTCAAAAATTTGCAGTGTTTAGAATGTATCTGTTTTTCCCCTGATATGATATGGTACACACAAGTTGACACATTAACCCATTGTTTTTGCTTTTCAACTGTACTGTATGCTTCAACTTTCCCCCAAGCCACAAGGTGGCAGCATTGTTTTGAGTATGAAGTAAGAGCAAAGCATCTTTGGCCTGAACTCCTTCTCCAGTCGTTTCAATCAATCATAGAGAATGTCCATTTTCATTACAGGCTGTTTGAAGATTAACATGATGTAATAATAATCTCATACATTTTATTGGTCATTTTTTCATTGCTTCAGAGACATAAAATGTGTAGAGTTGGCTAAGCTTTTGTGCCAAGTTTAAAATGTGATCCCACACTGTGGTTTCAGCAGGGCCGCTAATAAGAATATTTGCTAATAATTATATTAGATTATTGAGTGATCTGTAGCCCTGTTTTCTGTGCTGTGCTACCAAATTCCAAAACAGTAATGCTAAAAATGTGCAATGTCTCACATGATGTCCTGATAACTGTCCCTAGGGATATGCACTGGTGGAGTATGAGACATACAAAGAGGCCCAGGCAGCCATGGAAGGGCTGAACGGTCAGGACATGATGGGCCAGCCTATCAGTGTTGACTGGGGATTTGTCAGAGGGCCCCCCAAGAACAAGAGGAGGTGAGGGTGGTTTGTTTCTGTGTGTGTGTGTGTGTGCTTGCTGGTAAAGGGAGTGTCAACATTTCACATGTTGCACTTCGTCAATCTGCATGTTCGAGGAATGCTGTGTTGCATTCTTGATAATTTTGCTATTTAAGATATCTAGAACACCCCACTTGATATAGTTTTTTTTTTTTTAATTTTCACAGGACTGGTGGACGGAGACGCAGCAGAAGTCCGGACAGGAGGCGGCGTTGAGTTTGGCAGTTATCATTGGCCAGAAGAGTTGTCAGTCACTTTGACAGGCAGTTTATAATCCTCTCATAAGAAGCTAAGTTTTTGTACAATATTTTGGTGAAACAGTTTTTCCGGCATCTAGTTGTGCAATTTCAAATATTGAGATAAGGAATTGCTCCTCTAAAGAGATGAATAGCAAAAGAATAAATTGGTGTAACAGCAGCATTTTCAGTTTTTTGTGAAGTGCTTATGCTGCTGTACAATGTAACAGAAGGATCACCCATCAGCTCAGTCAGTAAAACTAGGGTTTTACTTTGAACACCAGGCAGTACATGTTAATGGTTTTTCATGATTCTCTCAAAATGTTGTTTCAGTTTGCTCAATGTTACTTGCATTTTATTGTGCTGGAGTGTTTTGTTTTATATTACTTCGGGAAAATAAAAACTTTTTAAAAGGTAAATGTATGCCCTGTTTTGTATTTTTATTTAGTACTTCTAATGACGTATTGTTTACATCATCCTCGATGACCTCACCCAGCAATGGTGTCGCCCCAGCTTTTTTGTCCAGTCCAAAGCACCTGTCACTCTGTACTCGGTGCCACACTCATAGGCTACTTGGACAAAACCCCTTGCCCCTTGTTTTTTTGCAGCCAATTGGCAAGCGAATGATTTGTACTCTGCCGTTCTCATTTGGTGTTTACTCTATTGGGGAACATCAGTCAAAGTCCCCGAGAATGACCATTGGTGCTTATAAATGTCACTGAAATAGACTCTTCTCTCTGATTGGGTCGTTCCTCGCGGGGGCGGGTTCAATTCTTCGGTTGACGTTGTTGTTGTAAGTGGTGGAGAAATTACTTTGTCGGTGGTGGTCCGGTTTGGGATTTTACGCGTAGTTCCACCTCTGAAGATGCTAAAAAGTTAGGAATTGTTGCTCTTGGAAACGTATATGCTCTTCACAAGTTGATACTTGCTGGAAAACTAAATGGGACGATGAAAACAACATCTGCTGGGCCGTTCAAGGTAAGCAGTGAAGGGATACTCTAGCTACCAGCGTTAACGTTAGCTAACGTTAGCTGCTGATTAGCCAGGCTTGAAGTAGCCACTTGCTAGCCAAACGTAACGGATCGGTCTACTTACTGAAAAATAAACAACTCTTTGTAATGAGCATCCATGCACACGTATGGTAGTTTCCCAAAGGGGTGGTTAAATTATCTGTTACGTGAAAATAAAGTTATTGGGTAGAGTGTAAACGGTGCGTGAACCCCATGCGTTTGAACGCCTCAAATGCGTTTATGTAAGCATGTGTATTGTTCGTTGATATTTTGTTCCAAAGAATAGTCGTAGCCATAATAGCTGGCTCAGAGTCAACATTTAGGACAAGCTATCATCAGTAGCATTGCTCTGCATATATGTGCCGTGGCGAGCAGGTTGCTGAACTGAATTGGTCGCCGAACATTAACATTAGCTTTATGAGCTGTCAACGAATAGCTGTGCAGTTTAAACATTGCATTTTAAAAAGTTGTGCTGAATGGGAGATCAGTTCTACATTTGCCCTTTTATCAGTTATGTTTTTGTCTTTAGAATTAACTTGCATTTTATTACCTAGCTTTCTAAGAGCTGGCAGTCACGATCCAGATTATCTGAGCCCGGTTTTTATTTAAGGTGCATGTGTGATGTAACATTTACTTAAAGCTCCAGCTTAGAGAAAATTGTTAACTGTTTACACTCCCTCGTGTGTATTTTCCAACCTCTGACCAACACAACTGGTTTCATTAAGCTAACCTTACGTGGCTAACTGCATTGAGTGAGTCAAGTCAGCAGAGCAAGACATGTCTTCTCAAAACCTCGCAGCCAGATATGTGTGACTGCAGCCAGAGGCGGCTGGTCATTGGGTTCAGTGCTCCTTGCTGGTTTTGAAACTAGGACTTGGGTTATTTGCCGTCATTTCCAACATCACCACGTTGAGAGAGGGTTGCGTTACACTTTGCCTTGAATTATTCAGGTTCTTGTGTTTGTTGGCTCTTCTGTTAGCTGAGACACCAGGACACACAAGTCAACATGAAAAGTATGACAGAGGTCCTTGCTGCACTTGGCCTTAGGGGGACTGTTTATGCTGTTAAAAAGCCATATCCTGTTGGAAACACACGCAGCACTAAGTAGGCACCTCATCTTACAAGGCTGATGGAATTTCAAGAAGCAAGTGTAGTAGAAAAATGAACTGCATCTAGCCCTCCCACCTGTTCTCAGTCTTTCCAGTGGCTGTGCAGGGTGATGTTTGAAATGCGGGACACACAAATGACAGTTGCAAAGAAGACTGTTCAGTAGCAGTGTGGAAATTTAGAATGAACTACCAGCTTAATGCTGCATTGCTAATAAAATATGGCTGGTGGGTTTGTCACCGCGGCAGGTAATCAGCCATGTGTTTATGCATTGCTTTATCTCTCTGGATGATGAATTTATTAAAAGTTCTGGGATCCACCATGCACTGTGGCTAGAAGATGAGAAAGATTTTCATACCCCGATGCACCCTGTGAGGGTGTATGAGGTTGTCAGGCTTTATTATGCAAGTCCTCAACACTTGAAGGAACATATTGATGCATAAGCGGCATAGCGAGCACCTCGGGCAAGTATTTTAAGTAGGGTGTAGCATCCTTCCCTGTGCAAGTCAGATTCCAAACTGGCAGGCTGTAAAAGGAAGAATATCACGAGAAAAACACAGTTTTGCCACTTTGTAAGTAATTACATGATATGAGCCAGGTTGTGAACGCTTGAATGGCTCTATCGGTCAGTGCACAAAACAGCCAGTAGATAAATCCACTCACATCCTGCCTCCAATGGCACAGAACAAGGCAGAATATTTTAAAAGCCTTTATTCACTGAGTTGTTGCAATTCGATTTACTGTGAACCATTTGAATGTTGCTTTCCAAATGAAAACATGTAGCTTGCAATTTGCATCTTATCATACAGAGATCTCCGACTGTATTCAAATGGGCTGCGGTAAGCATTTCACAGTAGGCTTGTTTGAAAATGATACAGATGAGAGGTGATGAGGATGGTAAAATGTTATCTTCAATGATCAGTTATGTGTAGACACTTGTAATGTCTGTCAAAAATGGTTTGTTATAGAACTGTCATCTTAAAGTTGCAAGACCTTGTGGCAATGGGATTATTGGCACACTGTTTTGCTGTGACACATAGCAAAGGTGTATATGATTACACAATGGAGGGTAGCGAAGCAATTAACTAGCATGAGTATCAGTTTATAGTTAACTTGTTTGTCTTTGGTGGTGGGAAATGTGTAGTCTGGAGTATTACTTTGCTCAAAGGTTCTGTGTTACTATCTTAACTATCTTTCATATCTTTAACATGGATCTTACTAACTGTTTTTGTGCTGGATGGCTGTGGCTGTTATGACTGCCTTGGTGTATATAGTGTTTCACAGGGTAAACATGCTGCTTCAGCAATGCAGAGGGCATGAAAATTTAAATTTGTCTCTTGCTGGGCTCCCCCAAACAGCTGCTCACTTAGTGTGTATGCGTGTGTCATGGATCCAGTGTCAGTTTCAGAGCCAGGCCCATTTGGCCATGGAGGCATCCCCATAGGATCTCTCAAACACAGTCCGATTAATAAGTTAGTAGATGAGTGCTTCTTCAGGTTAGTAGGACAAACGCATGGCTTTTGTGTCAAGCATTCATGTTCCACTCAATTTTGCAGCGTTTACGCTTATCCAAGAAAAGCAGGAGCTAAGCCTAGTACCTGCTTCTTTTCGGACAATTTGCAGCTTTCACTATTGTCAAGATGAAGAAATGATATATGATAAAACTTGCATCCATACTACCATGTATCTGTATTCTTATCTCTAAGTGGCAGCGTCCAAAACCACAGGTGAAAAAACAGAACAGTGATACGAAAGAGAAAACTACCTTGGTCCCAGCACTGCCACAGTGAGACGGGGATCAATAGGTGGCTTGTCTCCGAGAGGCCTCTGTGTCCAGACAGCAACTCATAAAACTCTTTGGAGCCCCACCCTCCCCAGCATGGCCGGTTGGTTGCCTGCCAGTCTTGTGACACAGCAACCAGCCAGTGCCCAGGGCTGTTTGTGTCAGGGTGGAGAGACCTAGAACTGAGGCATCTACCTGGGTGCCAGCAGCTGCTTGTCTTTGAACTGCATGTTGTGGACAGACGGCCTACACTGAATGCTTTGGGATTATATTTAGATAATTCACACAGTTCTTATACAACATAAGTGACTGGAAAGTAGGTTGGAATGGTTATATGAGGAAAGATATAGCCTTATATACCAGCTGAGCAGCTATAATCCCATACAGCATGAGATGCCACTCCCACAAGAGAAGCTGTGGTAATGAGAGCTTGCTGTATCAGTTACTATATGCTCTTCACCTTTTCCTCCTCTACATACAGTACAGGGTGGGGAATTGATAATAATTATACTTGCCAGCAGCCAACACCTCACAGTTGTATGTGCCCTGTCAGAAATTTTGGCACACCTTGTTGTACAGCTGTTAAAATTAAAATTACTTCATTAAAAAGGACTTAACTTTTTACAGTGAATAAATTAGCATAGCAAACACGGCTGCAAAGGTCGATCATTTTAGGTCGCATACCAGCAAGCAGTATTTGTTGTTGTCTGTTGTGATTGTCACATCTCTGCTTGTGACTGCTGTTGCTTTTTCTCAGTGCTACTGGACTTTTTTTTGCTTATGTTGAAATAATTTTGCTGTTTTTGATTCGATTTCGATTTGCCTTAAAATAATATCACGATATTGCAGGGCAGTTTTGAGATAACAATATTTTTTGATGATATGATAAAATCCCAAAGTCTTTTTGGTTGTTAAGTTAGGTTAGAGAAAATTGTCTCTCTTTGGACATCAAATAAGCTGTTGCACTAGTTCCCTCACATGATTTCTGGCTCTCTTTGTACTCAAATTTGTGAAACATGGAGAAATAAATTTTTTTGGCCTTTTTGGCCTTTTGCCATTATCTTCTTCTCACATTGCTTACAAGTTACTATGGTTTATTGTAGACCTAACTTTTACACTTTCTAAGTCACTGTTGTTTTTGGTAGTGATGTTACTTTTGCTTTCAGCAATTCAATATCATCATATGCCACATTTATATCATACAAAAATGATACAGATATTATCATGAACTATGTGGTATGGCACACACCTAACCTGCAAATGATTTAGCCTCTTTGGACCTCTGTTTTTTTTGTGAAATTTGTAAATCAATGTGGTGTTAACAAAACCTCATATAGCTGACAAATTGATTGAACCTAATATGACACAACTAAGTGATAAAATTACTTCAGAGTCAAAGTCATTTTTTCATAAGACAGGCAACTACAGAAAGCAACTGGTAGCCGGTGGATTTGAAAATTTGCAGAGGCTCCAGAGGAGGGTTAGATTGGGTTGTATTGGTACCTGTCAAAGTGGCTGGTAGAGCTGATAAATTCACCAGCTATAGCCAAAGTATGACAACATTTGTTTAGGGGGTAATGTTTATTTCAAAGCCTTGAAGCAGGTGAATAATGAACTTTGGATGCCCCTGTAGCCTGTGGACAGAAGTGTAGTTTCCTGTGCAGACTAGAAGACACCAGTCCCTCCTGCCCTGCCCTGTTGATCCAGGACAGCAGGAGTAATCCCACACACAGCCCTGATGAGGAGCCTGTCACCCAGGATGACATCACATAGGGAGTGACGTGAAGCCGCCCTGCTGTGTACAGGGCCTGGCCTGCAGCACGTGGGGATTCACATGAGCATTAGTGCTGCCCGCCTGCAGAGGCGGGTACTTGTTTAGCCACTGGCTTTAGATCTAGCTGGGCTTGGTTGGCTTCACATTCAGGCTGATTAAACAGGGATAGATCTTGAACATTTGAATTAGTCCTGTGTTGCAACATGGTAGTTGCAAGTTGCAGCTCCATTTTGTTTCTAATATTAAAGCCTTTTTGGAGTTACTCTCTCTCTTACAGCAGTCTTTTGTTTAGCAGGTGAAAGTGAAACAAATGAAGTCAATTCTAAAACAGCACAGCCTGAGGTTCAAGTTAGTGTCTAAGAAATGTCTTATATTCCTCAAGGGTTAATATGCAAATGAAAGCAGTAGCCACCTCACTTGCCTTCTAAATGTGAATTATGTAATAATAGGGACACTGTTTGCACACTAAGCAAAAATTATATTTTGCCATCATTGCCAACCCGGAACGGGTTTGTTACCGGTGTGTCGTTATCTATGAATATGCCTAAAACAATGTGAGAGGTAATGTTTTTCCTCTTTAGATCTTAAATGTCTTTATTTTTCTTTGCATCTTTATTTGACTGTCAGTCTGGCTTGCACAGCATTGATAAAAAAAAACTACTAGAATTTATTTCTGTTTTTTTTCTTCTTGTATTTATGATATAAATTGCATTACTACATTTTTGAATACATGGGTTGAGGATAGGATGCAGGTGGTTGTACTTTGTTTGGACAGAAATTCTGCATTGCATGAAAAAGCTTTCCAAAACTAAACTGTGGCTAAGCCTTGTGGTTTTAGAGCTTGCCCTTCATCACAAATCATTTTGTAGATGCTTTTAACCAAAGTGCCTGACTTTAATGTGACACTATACTTTTTGACATGTATAGCCACAGTGGGAATACTGTAGTATTAGCACTATGCTCTATTTATTTTTACAACACATTTGGATTATTTTAATCATCTTAGTTAGTACTGAATTCACTGTGGAATTACCCCACCCTTTGCTAATAAATAGGTGGGCAGTGTTCGGATGGATGCAGAGGCTTGTATTTCTTCACAAAGGCTGAAAATCGATAAAGAGGCCGCAAGGGCTGAATGAGGACTTCTCACCCACAGTCTGGAGTTTACTGTAGGTTGGCAGCTTTCTGGAGTACTGCAACCAATGCATAATGTCCACCAAGTGAAGCAGTTTAGCCTGTGCTGCTCTCTTTTAGAGGCAGAACAACACTTTGCAGCATTGGGTGCTCTGCAGCAGCCGCTCTTAATGTCTTGCTTTGGGTTTCTTTTTATGCACATCTCTAAAACAGTAATGCATTGATAGCAGATTAGCTTCCACTTCCCCCTCTCACTTTGAGGATCAAATACCCTCATTACATTTTCTGCTGTTTCAGGTGTCCACTGCACTGACATGGTACACAATGTAATGTGGTCTCTGTGTGGAATGTGGGAATGCCACTCATGGTCCCCTATAGCCCTCTCCACAGTAGCCTGCTTCATGTGGCTGTTAATTAGCACTCCTTGACTGGACATTACTGGGCCTGACTGCAGTGACATGCCCCGGGCACACACTAGGAACCTCTGAGACCAGCTTTAATAGACTGCCTAATAAACTATTACAGCAGACAGACAGGAAGAAAATAAAGCTAAGACTTGTAGCAAAGGTGGACAATATAGATGAAATTATGTTTATCACAGCATTTTCTTGTGTAGATATATTTACCATATATATATTCAAAATTACACGGTAACATTAAACTCAAGTCTGTCCACTATTCATTTTTGGTGTTTTACTAGAACAAAGTTCTTATGATGCTGTCAATCATTTAGTTGTTATGGAGAAGTAGACCTCTGGTAATGGGATAAAGTTTTGTCCTAAAATTCAATTCTGAACCAGCTTTTTCTCCACTAAAATGTGAGTTTGTCGTTTCAGGCATTGGCATGCTGTGCAGTATTTTAGGGAAGTATTCAGCTACATGCACTGTTACACCATGACATCAGCTCGCAGACACTTTGATAAACACTTGTGCTCAGAAGCTAATACTGCCCATTTCAGCTGGCCGGACTCGGCTGTTATTACTTTGCTCCAGTGAATATCAGCAAGAGTCCACATTAGGCTGAAGGGAACACTATGAAGCACTTGAATACGTCCTCCACAGACTAGGAGACGTTTTGTCCGAAGCCATGTCCCATTTCCCAAACCAAATTTACACCTTGTCATAGCCAGTACACTGGAATATGAGTTTACGTCATCTCGAACCTCACTTTAACCCATCTTGTCTGTGTCTGGGATATCATTGTCTGTTTGATCATAAAAATAGGGCCTAAACTGGACGGGTACGTGGTTGTCAAGCTTTAAGAGAGCAGATGACTTCACCAGCATATGATTGTCTTTAATTAAGACATTAGGTGTTCACCAAGGCCAGAGTTTAAATGTGAGTTGTTTGCTGTTTTTGAACTCTGAGTTCAGAGTTTCTATGTTTAAACTCTGGTTATGAACGGATTATTCTTAGACCATCTGAAACAGGAGGTTGCGCTAATTCTAGCAAGTCAGAGATTAGGTGGTGATTCTCTGTATGCGTTGGTACTGCAGTTGTGCTTACACAGTTGTTATTGCTCTGGTTTAGATCCAAGGATAGATACACAGAGCAAGCAGTCCGGTGTCTTATGGGCATTATGAACAATACTAATAACAGACCTTTTTCTTTTTTTCTTTTTCCTCATGTTGCATGGATTCTGTGAACTATTTTTAGATCAGACGCACTTTCTTCAGTTGCAGTAGCTCAGTCATAAAGTTCAAATCTACTGCGACCTGAGGTTAACACATCTTGTGGCTCTATACTTTCCAAACAATAAAACTGAGCTCAAATTCATGATCTGTAAGTAGATCTTGTTTTCCTCACCTTATTTTGCCCCGAGCTCTCATGGAGAAAAAGACTGGTTGCTGAGTTCACGTGGATCAGGTTTGGATGTTTTTGAGCCAGCAAGTGAGATAGGGAGGCCGCGAGAGGAAAGTTAGACTTGGCAAATTTTTGTGTGATGACTGGACAGCTTTTGGACTAGACCAGCTCCAGTGGCATGGCCTCCAAGAGGGCAGGCATGGTGTGGAATCTCTGACATCAGCTGTGTGTGCATTCAGACTGGTGTTGTCTTACGTATTACACACACAGACGCCCACAGCTGGTGGTCAAGCCTTCATCAGGGTTGGAATGTGCATGCTACGTGTTTCACACTACAAAAATGTTATCCATTGGAGTAATAATAATATACTTGCTTAAGGAATTAAGGAACATGTTTTGGTTTCCTTGTAGGGAGGCTAATCTTTTCCTACTTTCTGGGGTCTTGAAATCCCACTTGTTTGTAAGTACTTGGTAATCTTGCCACTTCTTTCAGTGTAAACTGAGGCAAGTGGTGAAAGATAATTAATGTCCTTATTTGGGAAGAAGATAACCAGTCCTTGCTGCAGCCACATCAGGGTGCTTTGCTCCACTACAGACAAAAGCTTTTTTGGATTCACATGAAGAAGCATTTTTTTTTAGCTAATGGACTTGAAACAGTCCACTAGTTCCTATAATTCACATGTCAACAACAGCTCTGTGGATGTTCTGTTTTGCTGCAGTTCAGTGGGGTTTATTGATTTTCCTCCAATGATCAGCTTACTAGTATATTTCCTTTTGTCCAGGGAAATGGTCACACTCTAATTTACTGTATTGATTTTCTGAGATGTAAACCAATAGCACCTGAAAACACCAGTCCCCTCCCTCAGTACTGGTCAAGCACATTGCTGAGATGAGAATTAGTGAGGCAGCAGTTTACAAGCAGAACAGGAAGTAATGGCTAGCAGTGCCAAGCTAACAGAATCTTAAATTTTGTCTTGTTTGCATTTTCCTTTTCTTACTTATAGGTGAAAGGCTTTGGTCTTTCTCCTCTATGATGAACGTATTAGTTAAAAGTGCTTTATAAATTAACTGATTTTGACTTTGAGAAAGGAGGAAGAGCATTGACTCGCTTTGCTACGCAAACCTCTCTCTGCAGCGGCCTTGTATAAGCCCGAGGGGGTATTTACAATGCAATGCTTATCATATGCTTTAGCATTATGCAAGCCCCTGGAAATTAATGTGCCTACATTACACTGTTCATATGATGCATCTAGTTGCCCTTGAAGACAACTGATGTTGCAAAAAATGACAAAATTGGCCGAGATATCTTTTTCTTTTTCTTCACAGACGAAGCAATTTTTCTATCTGCCATAATGGATATATTTATCTGTGCTTTTTGTCAACACACACATTGTCAGTAAAGAAAGCATTGCCCAGCCCTATAGAATATTACGCTATACAAAGCAAGGATTTTGCATCACTATGCTCTGTTGTGCATTTTCTTGTCCAAGGCTGTAGGGTCCACTGACAAACCCTGCAAAGTACATGTGCAGCAGTGCTATTGTACTGCTCCGTTCAGCTGAGAGAAACTTTGGAAGAACTGGGTAAAGGGCTTGGTTTTCCACCATTCCTTAGCCAGGCAGCGATCAGCCTCCTTCCCAGCTGTAGCTCTCATGTTATATAATGAGTCAGTGTAGGCTGACTGGGCTCAGTCAGTAACCAGATTACAGCACTCTACAGATAAAGACAGCTGAAGGACAGCCATCTCACCACACCTTTGTTTTTCTTCCTCTTCTGGTTTTCTTCAGTCACAAGGTGTTTGCTGTGATTGATTGTTCTCAGCAAACCCAGCCCTATTTCTGGGGAAAACAGGCCTTTGACTCACTGAGAAAGCGAATTAACAAGGAAGCATTTGCTCCGCTCATTTCTACAAGCTTTTATGCATGTGTTTGCGGTTTTAAGGACAAAAGGCTACGCCTATCGCAGATCACTCACTTAGACTGACAACTCTGACAACATAAGACTTAAGTGCATCAATCGTGTGGAGATTTAAGTCTCTCCAAATTCTCCTCATTAGCTGTTTTGTATGGATCTTTGAGGGTGATGTCAATATGAGAGAGTTCAAAAAATCTGTTTCCGATATATCAGCCAATAGTACTTATTTTAGCAAAAGCACATAACATAAACAATCTTGATAGGGATCTACAATAAGCTAATATTGGTCGATATATAGGTCTAGCTGTCAGTACTCAAAGCTCTGTCCAATGGTTGGAGGATTGTACTATCTGTCCCATCACCCTGGACCAGATATGGAGCACTGTGGCCACACTTATCTCTCCTGCCACAACTCCCACCAGCCACGCTGCCCACTCCTGTTTGCTTACTTTATGCCCTTTATCTCATTACTCATATGCTTTTGCAAGACTGAGAGAGTGTGTTACATTCACTGAGATCACAGAAAAGGTTTCTGTGAACTAAAATAGAACTGACACATCTACAGACGTGGTCATTCATCCTGTCTTGACCATTAAAGGGAAGCAGAACAACTCAGTCGTGCTCATTTGGTAAAGTCTCATAATAAAAACCTAATTCTTAGGCTCGGGTCATTGTTAAGTGTTTATTCAGGTGCAGTGTACTCCTCTTGTTCTATGACCCCTTTCACTTTTAATTGTACAGCAAAGCTCATGTTTCACACCATGGATGTAACCTCAGTGAGCCAAACAAGAAGTGGTGAATCTTCCATTGTAGACACGATACAGTCTATGACCCCGTTTCCCTCGCTCATGGTATACTACTGTTGGTATACTAAGTTTAGTCTGATAGGCATGTGGAGAGGCAGGTTCTGTAAAAAAAAAAGGCAAAAGATGTGAACCACATGTAAATAAAGGTGTAAATCCATTACCAAAATTCAAATCACAGGACTGGAACATGCTTTGACTCTCAAATGGATTTAGGTATTTTAATGCACTCAATTGTGACACAGTTGTCTATCAGACTAAATACAGGTATTGACAAACACAAAATGATCAGGTTCCTTCTATATCTCAGACTCTTTAGAACGCCTTTAGCTTCTGTAATGTGACGTATTTCTAAGTGAAACTGAATATGTGGGCAGGGTTGTACAGGAAGAGAAGAGAGGGATTTTGATATAAAAATACTCAAAAACCATTTGTTTGACACATATTTAGAATATAATGAGATAAATGAATCCAAATGAATGATAATGTTGCTCTGTAATGGCTGGATGTGTAAATAAGAATCTGTTTGCTAACAAGATGACCATTTCAACTTACATCAATGTTAACAACTTGTTTCTGCTGCCCCAAAGAGCATTTAATAATGCATGAGAATTTTACTTCCAACTCTTATGGCCAAACTAATTGTGGATCTTAATAAAAGGCAGGTTGCCACAGATCCTCTTCAACTTTGAAAAAAGATATAGTTCCTGGTGTTCCTCATAATTTAGGTCATGCCATATTGAGTGACCTTGCATGAGTAACCTACACAGTGAAGCATGACAAAGCATTTAGAGCACAAGCATCTTTTGCACGCAGTAGGCTGAAGGCCTTGTCTTTCTGTCTTTCCCTTTGTGTGTCATAAGTTTTATTGTCTGTTGTTTCTCTCCTTATGTTGCTTATCTTGGTTTTGCTGTGGTTTTGTGCTCACCTCAGGCTGATAACAAACACATTGTACCAACACTGCCAAATCCTGTCTGGACTTAATAACAACAAAGACAATGCAGACAGCAACATTTAGCACCTTTCATTCAAGAAATGCAGTTTAAAATGCTTTACATAGAAAATACAACAGAGTCTAAAAGTGAAGAGTTATTGCATGGTTACACTAAAGAATCAAACAGAGTGATAGAAAAAGAAAAAGTATTAATAGAAAAATAGTATTAAGGTAGTAATGACAGCAGAGTAAGTTGCTTATTTCTTGTGGCTTTTGACATTTAGTTTTTGCTTAAAGAAAAATCAGACATGTGGACTGATTCAGATGTCTGGAGCCAGACTATCTTTTTTGCATATCATATCTAAAAATGTCTCGTTGGTGTATTACTGCTTGGTTACATAGCTGTTTCACCATTTGGCCAGTTTTGTTTTTTTTACACATCTCTTTTTCTCACCGATCAGTGTCTTCATCTTCTCTCCTACATCTTCAGGAAGTACTTGCCATTTTTAGCTAAGTCACATACTGTAGTTTGCACTTGTCTTTTCTGTCAGGCTTACTCCCTCCGGAAGAGGATGATGCCTTTTTAAAACCTCACCAGTTCAGCTGCTCATTGGTCAACAGTAGAAGACAGTGGCTGTACTCAGCTGTTTCTCCTGGTGTGAATGTAGGTAACATCTCAAATGTGAGGGCATGCATTCCATGAGAAGAGTATGAAAATGTTTCCTTCATAAATGATCTAAAGGCTAGCAAAACAAACTTCTGTCCCCAGTCCCAGCAGTAAGTTGACCCTCTCAGCCCACCGAGGGCTGACGCAGTGGGCTGTGGTGACCTCTCTGTCTCCCTCAGTGATCCAGGCCATTCTCCCAGCCCTCAGCTCAGCACCCACGTGTTGTCAGCAGCTCCTGTTACGTAAGCCCTCCTGCCAGACAAAAGCTCAGCCATCCCAGACACAAATCACTGGCTGCCCCATGTTGGCAGCAGCGCTGCTAATGTTAGCCAGTAGTCCACACAGGGTCTTTCTTGTATTTCTTTTTTTCTGCTGGTTGCCAAATTGAACATTTTGGCCACCAAATTAAAAAAAGTCTGATTTTGAGGGCATGAAATCTAATTTTATAATGTATTTGAATGATCTCTGTGCGTCATTGTCATTGGACAGCCTTGACATTAGAGGTGAACATCGGCTTCACCATCATTTCCACACATTTTTTTTTTGTAGAAGAAGCATAAACTGGCAACCATGTGAAGGGGTAATATCAGACTTTACATACACCCCACAATTTATCTTGCATTTGATGAACTCGATAAGCTTGTACCCTCCTACACCTTCGCTGTTGTTCAATGTTCTGACGTGTCCATCATTGTTTAAGTCTGTCTTGTGTCTTTTGTTTTGTTATATTGCACCAATTTAAAAGTGTCACAATGTAGGAAGTAACCATAACAGAGACCACAGTGGAAGTAATGAATTATGTTCTTCTTTTTTGAGTGTACCTTTTAACAATCTGTAATTTTACTTTTACTGAAGTATTTTTTTATTTCAATGTTGTACTTAATACCAAACACACCCACGATGTTGTGTCACCAACAGGTGCGTGCTTGGACTAGCTAAATGCTTAAATGCTCATAGTGGATCCTCCAGCAGTGATTCCTGCATTTACGTAGGAACTTCTCCTTCAGTGAGGTGTATGATTCTGCCATTTTTGACAAACAGACAGCGGGACCAGAAAGGCGGCATGGACTGGTTATAGTGGGACAGAGAGGCTGAGAGGTCTGGTTAGGCTATATTATGTTTTGAGAATGATCAAGCTAATAAGTTGAACCAAGAGCAGAATGAGGAGGACTCACAGTTGTTCAGACAGATGAGTATAATAGCAAACTAACTCTCTAGTGAGGCGACACTGAGGAAGGCAGTTGTGTTATTGATCATCAGTTGTATGAACAGGCTGCAAAGCACTGTCTATAGAAAATTGTTGGTTTGGACATACGGGCTCTGTGGTGCTATGTGCGTACGTTGACGTGTTTATTTGTCCTTTAATTTAACAGGTCTATCATATAAGATCATCATTTTGTTCTAAATCCTCCCTCCACTCCTTTCCCTTTTTAAAAATGTAAGGGTAATGTTTAATCAGAGTACATTTTAACTGATATCACTTATTTATGTACATTTTACACAAGTAATTTTACTTGTACTAAAAATCTCTTTAATGTAACTGTACTTTTATTTGAGTAAAATATTGTAGTACTCCTTCCATCCCCGACTAAGACTTGTTGCAACAACCTTCCTTAATAATGCTTGAGTCATGTAGGGCAATCTGATTTGCTAATATGCGCTCTCTGATCCAATAAATAAATAATAAAAATGACATGTCCTTTTCATTTCATCCTTTGCATACAGATTGATTTAAAACATTTTTCAAAAAAGATGAGTGATTTTATGATATTATGGTGCAACGTCAGAGGATACTGGCCTTTTTGTGTTTTATAAGTGTTTGAATGAGAGCCATGCGCCATTACATCAAATGCATCAGAGTGGGTTCACAGGAATGCCTGATGTTAACAGTCAGCCTTTTGTTGCTCTCTGTTGGTACTTTCTCTCCTCAGCCCTTTATCGCCCTTTTCAGTGCCTTGTGTTGTCAGTTGTTGTGCCAGTATTTGTAGTCAATAGGTCAAATGACAGTGTTTCTCAGAATAATCGAACCAATAAATTGCCTTTCAAACAAGTTTACATAGTACCCTGAGGTCCAGGCAGAGGCTGGATTCTGCTAAAGCCATTGGAGCGAGTGAAGGTAAGCCTGAACCCCAATAATTATTAATACAGATATTTATAGGTGCTTCACTAAATTGGTTGATGAAGGTTATTAAAACTATTAATGTGTGGACTTTGACATTTTCTTGTAGTTCATTATATATTTAGTTCACCTTTAAAATCCTGTGTATTGAAGCTGGTATTCTGTTTTTTCATCCGAGTTGGAAACAGCACTGAGTCAACAGAACTCAAGGCTTCTATAATACCTCTTTTATATAGGAGAGCTATGTGTGATGCAGGCCTACTGCGTCACACAAACCTCTTGCATTGAACTAATTCATATGAGACTGACAAACGAGGCGTTAACTTGACTCCCGAATCTGCTCCTGTGTTTCATACTTGTCACTGTGAAACCAAACTACATAGACTTTCATTGCATAATTACTGAAAAGGTTAGTTACAGTTTTACCCCTGCAGCCATGCTCTCTGCTCTGTATTTCTCTTTGTACTTTGTTTTGTCTTTTTGGGAGAGTTTAATGTTTAAATGTCAGTAACCTTAAACTCTCATCCCCTCATATTAATTCCTAATCAAATTCCTTACGCATATCCACCAAAACCAGGCAGCATTCAACCAGCGTTCAACCCAGGTCAGGATGAGGGTCACGAAGGTCAAATGATCCTTTTAAATCACCCTCCTGTGCGACAATAGCCCTATGTCAAAAAAACTCCTCCTTCATTCGAATAAGGCTCCTGCACTGGTGTTCATTGGTTGGCTCTGGCAAAAGAAAATGCAGGTCAGTCCGATACAAAAGTTGATCCTGGCTCAGCTTTTACTGCAGTGCAGTGCACCTCAGACGGACAAACATTTTATATATTAGAGGTGATACCTTATACTGTGTCCCTTTTATAGCATCATGCCAATTATACTGTTAAATAATTGCTTGCCTTGATATCTTCCTGATTTAATCTGTAAACTCCCACCTTAGAGGACTATAAACATGATTTTTTGAGTGGTTGAGTGGACTGGTTCGCATTACATCTTGTTACTGGTACCTATAGCAACACGCTCACTCCACACAGCCCCTGGTGTTTTTTTGATGCAGTGCTATTATTGGTCAGATCACAGTCTAACCTGCACCTCTGCGCTGGTCTGAACGAGGTCTAAGTCTGTTTGATGGCTCAGTAGACCTGAATATCATAGAACTGACATACTGCAAGAATGTTAAGAGACCCTGCAGGGGAGGCTGCTGAATGCCTGACTTTGCAGAGAACGCTCTGGAAATACTCTGCTGGCTGAGAAAGGCCTTTTGTACTGAAGTCTGTTCCTCCCCTGCGTGCCTGTGTGGTTTTTACTGTTATAACGATGGAGAAACTGAGGGAGGTAGGGAGAGCGTGTAGCGAGAGAACGATGGAGAGGTGTAAGAAGAGTAAACTCGTGACTCATCAGGCGCAGTGGAAAAGGGTTCACTGAGTCAGAGATGAGGCAGGAACATTGGGTGGTGGATGAGCCATGGGACGGATGGGAATAGATGACTGTAGGTAGATAAAAAGAAAAGTCAGTCAAAACTGGATTAGGCAGTTTCTGAACTTCAATGCACCATAATGACTGGATACTTTTACTTTTGTGCAATTAAGCAATTAAGATACCCAAAGAACATTGTCATTATTAGTGCGCTAATTACATGTTTGATGCTTTGTTGAAGTCACTATGTTGGTATGTGGCAGAACATAATATTCTTCAGACCTACAAAACAAATACTAGTGATTCATAATAATGCTCACAATGTTAAGTGAAAATAGCATTCTGCAGATTTAAAAAAATAATTTCCTTGTTGACCTGCATCGATCAGCAAGGTTTATCATTTATCAGATGTTTGAAACACTTATTTCCACATTATACTAATCCAGCAAAGTGCTGTGGGAAGTCAAATGTTACAGAACAAGGCTTGTAACTGTCTGAGCGTGGCTCAAAGCACTGCTGAAAAGGTGTATGTACGCTCAGAATATCTTTCCTGGTAAAATAGAGGCTTTCAGCTTTAGCTTGGCCCCCAAAGTACATCTTTTTAGCCAGAGCTCCTTTGATTCATGCCTTTTGTCTGGCTGTGCATTGATTGCCCTCTACCTCCTTTGTGTCAACAGACCATTGTTGCTGACTCTTTTTTTTCTCTCACAGTCTTGATGATGTTTCTGTATTGATTTCAGTGCCCAACCGATGCCGGTCCTTTGGACCTGCCGTTGAAATTTGAAGAGTAAAGTTGTCTAATTGATTTCAAAGGGGCCTCTTTCAAAGGAATACTGTTTCCTTATGTCACACTGCTCAAACAAATGTCACTTTAAAATGTATATGACATTGAGGTCCATTTACTTACCTACCCTTGAAATATATATATTTTTAATCGAATTCTAACACCATTGTTGATTATGATGATGTATGAACAAATATTCCAGATTTTCCAAATATTGGCATTTCATATCAGCAGACTTTATCTTGGCTGTTTGCTGAACACTTCACACACATGACTTACTTTCTCGTACACATGGGTTAAGTGTTATATTATCTGTTTCTCTGGCAGAAAAAAAACCTTGTCTTGTTTACATATTCAACAGGTCACATCTGAAGCCGGTACTGAAGCACATCGGTCACAAGTCAAGATTTTAAAATAGCATGACTGAAGTGACGGATCTTTTCTGAATTCATAACCGCTAATTAAAAAGTGTTCACAAAAACAGGATGAAGACTGAAACCACACAGTCAAGTTGGCCACATGACGAGCATCACGCCTGCGTGATGTGTCGTCTTTTGACTTTTATTAGGTTTTAAGGCAAATCTGAGCAGTTGGTTAAACCTGTTCACTTTGTGTGCCACAGCTGTTGGCTTGGGTGGGACAAGTGACTGCAAAGGTGTCAAGTTGAAAAGCAACCAGGTCGCAACAGGCATGCATTTGAAAAGGGGTTGAGCTGGGTCTTTATATCACTGTGCCTCCCATTCACTGTTGTAAAAATCCACTCCTTTCATCCCTTGTAAATCTTTCTGGAAAATGTTTCACCCCTGGTGAGTTTATTCTTGCAGGTTTAACCTTTTTTCATCTGTGTCCTCTTTTCCAGGTGTGGCTGGTAGAGTAGCACAAGGTAGAGGACTGGACCCCCTCACCCCTTCCCTTGCTGTCCTGTCAGGGAGAGCAGAGTCTGTGTTTGTTTTTTCTTTTTGTTTTTTTTAATTTTTTCTGCCCGGACACAACCCGCAAACTTGTGAATTCATGATCACATGACCGTGGATATGGACGCAGTCCTGTCCGACTTTGTCCGTTCCACTGGAGCTGAACCAGGATTGGCCAGAGATCTGCTAGAGGGTGAGTTGCAGAGTATTTCATAATACCACTGCTATGAGACAGTGACAGTGTGATTGACACATTGTCTAGTGCACATGCTACACAATAATGGAAACTTGGGACTGATGAATGGAGTAGGCTTGATTTTTGTCCAATCATTCTCTATCAAATCAAGTTAATCTTAAAGAGCAAACTTGTCAAATTAGTTAGGTCTTCATCAAATGTTTTCAGTTAATTTGCACTTTGATTCCCTTTATTTTTATCCTTTACTCTAGTCTTTGTTCACTCCATCCCTTACACAATATAACTAAGAAAAAAAAAGGGGGGGGGGGGGGGGGGGGTCATATGAAGCTGACAGCTGGTGATGTGATGAGCAGCATCCAAATTGACCGTTGTCTCAGTCAGTGCTTTTGGCTTGCTGTTAATTAGACTATCATACAGGAACAGAAGGAAGATATAGCTGGAGTCAACAGGGCTCCTGTTGCCTAGCAGCAACACAAGTTGCAGATAAGAATATGGGTTAAAAATGCAATGCAACGCAGTGAACAGCAGCAAGCCAGCGAGCCGAGACGTGCTCCAAATTCTGATATTTACCCAAGTGAAGGAATGCGCCAGTGGCCTTTACATAAGATAAGCCTATGATTGCATTGAGTTGTGGTAAATATTTAAGCTCCATTAAGGACGTGTCATTAAAAACAAGATTCAGGCTGTCATGCTGGACCTGGTGGCTCATACAGATGTTCATATCTCTCTCTCTTTGTCTGTAGGCAAGAACTGGGATTTTACTGCTGCCCTCAGTGACTTTGAACAGCTGCGACAGGTGCATGCTGGGAACCTAGCGTATTCTTTCGCAGAAGAGAGGACTTACCTCCCTCCCGAAAAGGAGATGGCCAGGGTAGGAAGGCCTCTACTCCACCGCCAAGATGAGGTGGTGCAAGGTGAGGCCACCAGGTTTTTATGTTGCATAACATAATGTTACTGGTAGATAATGTTACCAGGTTTTTAGATAACTACAAAGAATTACCTGTAAAAATCCCCCTTTCTCCACTTTCTCTCCTTTCAGCCACAGAAAAGCGCCTGTCGAGGGGCATTTCCCACGCCAGTTCAACCATCGTGTCCCTGGCCCGCTCACACGTCTCAAGCACTGGAGGTAGCAGTAGTGAGCCACTTCTGGACACGCCGCTGTGCACTTTCCAACTACCAGACCTCACCGTGTACCGGGATGACTTCCGTGGCTTCATCGAGAGGGACCTTATCGAGCAGTCGATGATGGTGGCCTTGGAGCATGCAGGTGAGAAGAACTGAACACTAACTCACATATGAGATTCCAGGATTTGAATGCAGGGGTTCCTGTTTAAGGCCCTGATCAGACAGGACGCAGCTTTTACAGTAAGAGGCATCTTTTTCCAGTTGTTTTCTATAGGCAGTAAGCGTCTTCAGCACTGATCACGCACTCTGATGCCTTGAGTTGAAAAAACGTAAACTCGGAGCAGAAAAGCGCCTGACGTCATTTGCGTTTTTTCCCCATTGTCCAGTGATATGAATTGAGAGGCGGGCCTTCTGTGGTGGTGAGACCTGTGAGTTTGCTTCACAGCAAAATCACAGTTAGGCTAAGAACAGGTGATTCGGAGGTTGCCTAGCAACAATAAAAAAAAACGCAGCAAGTCTCTTCTCTCTTTTTTTTTTTTTTTAAATTGTAGACTTCTGCAAAACAGGCAGCGCAGTGCGTCTCTGATTCTCTGTTACACGGCATCACATCACATGCATCTCTGTGTGTGTTGATACAGAGCTACTACAGAGGATTTACAACTGATTCGCCACACATCATATAGTGGACATCACCACACAAAAGCAACCAATCATACATCAAGCAACCATACATTCAAATGTAGTGCCTTGCATATAACATCACATCACTGGAAAGCTAGAACATAACAGATAATTGAGAATTACACAATCAGTTATATTGTGTAACCATCCAAATGGAAATTTAAATTTATTTGAGGAATTATGATTTTAATTTCCCATAGGCCTTTTTCAGGGAGGACATTATGACATGTCGCAGTAGGAAAAGCCCCGGTGTAAATAATAAAATGGATGATGGCGGAATTTCATTTAGCTGTTTCGGTTTCAGGGTGCTGGCATTGTGCATGCTGACTGACTGTTACACTATTGTGGCTCACTGGGATACTTTAATACTGCAGAACTGAGTTATTGTTATTAGTAAGGCCTTTTGTCCTCAACCCATAGAACAGTCATTTTGTTTTTGCACATTCATATTGTAATTATATACTTTAATTTCAAAACAAGATAATCATTTAGGAAAATGACTGCTGACATAAAAGTAGTAAACTGTTCTATATTCTTTAATAATACTGAGTCATGTGACTAGTTTCCTAGTTTCCAACATGGAAATCTAGCTTTGACACAACATGATTATCATCCAGACCACTTCCTTTTTTCCATTTGGAAAGGACTACAGCAATTGTTTTGGATTAACACCGTGCCATATTTGTAATGCAAACAGGTAAGCTAAGTTTTTCCTATTTTTCTGCAGGGCGACTGAACTGGTGGACGAAAGTGGTTTCAAACTGTCAGAGTCTGCTGCCTCTGGCAACAAGTGGGGACGGAAATTGCCTGTTACACGCAGCCTCGCTTGGTGAGTATCACGGACCTTTCAAACAGGACCCTAATACTGTGCAGGTTCACACTCCATTAGCATTCATCAAGAGAGCTTCATTGTTAGTTTAAGCACTAATTGCATTTTACAATGTTGCAGTGCACATTCACTTAGCCTTTGTGGCCCACTTAGGAGCCCTAGCCCTGAAAATTAATAATGTCCTGACTAATGTGCAGGCGTTGTTCAAGCCCTTGTAGTGCATCACCTGAACAGTAGATGTGAAAGTAATATTCCTGTGCTTAACCTGAGCTTTTTTAATGGCAGAAATATCTACAAATTCAGCTTTTCATTTATTGATTTGCAGTAAATTTATTTCTTTTGGTATTTCAATAAGAGAATTAGTGTCTTTTAAACATGTCAACACAAAAAAAACATTTAAAAAAAGCTCCTGAAACACCTGCTGCTCTTCATTATTTTTTTGTTATTATACATATAACATTTTGTTGATGTGTTAAATGTTCTGTTTTCAATTGCAGGTATGTGGGGTTTTCATGACCGGGACCTGATGCTACGGAAGTCCCTGTATGCGCTGATGGATCACGGGTTGGAGAGGGATGCACTGAAGCGCAGGTGGAGGTGGCAGCAGACCCAGCAGAACAAAGAGGTCTGTTATAGAGGCTGCACATTTCTTCAGGTCATCTTTGTAACTCTGTGATGACTGTACGAGGGAAGTGGTAGTCTAAAGCATAGAGAGCTGTTGCTAGTTTGACTCCTTTGACCAAATGGGACAAAATATACAGGGACAATGGACAAGTCAAGGCCTTTACATGCTTCCTATGCCAGATAGTGCATACCTGCCTGCAGCTGCTCGCACGTCTGCAGTAATATATTTGAAATGTCAAGTGGCCACAGCTCATTTTAGATGTGTATGATAATCATGGCCTAGACTTATATACTTGATAATTTGGTGTACCAGTCCTATACAAGTCAGTTACTTGTAGTTACATGTAATTCTGTCGTATTTGTACAATCCAAGGTTGAAAAATAAAATAAAAAACGGAACATTATAGGCATTATAAAAGTACACTGGCAGAACAGTTGTATCTCTTTTTGTCAATTTATGCTTTCTTGACAACATGCGGATGACTGTATCAAACGCAAACAGTGGTTTCAGATTGTTTTATCATCACCCTACTGGAAAACTATATTGTCTGTAAGTGCTGGTATGATTCTCTTGATCAAAACCCCAGAAAGAGACTGTTTGAGTTGTGTATGCTCTACACTTTACTTCCAATGTTCTGCAAAGGCAAAAAGAACATCTTTAGAGCCTTTTTTTTTTACAGAAGTCAATGACTTTTCTCCACATGAAAGAAAGCCTAACAGCACACTAAGTATATTTTCCAAAGTGGTTGCAGACAGCATGCAGACACCCATGGAGGAGATGCCACACAAATGACTGCTTAATTCTTCCAACAGCTACCACAGAGGTGTCCTTAAGCAAATCACTTAAACCAAAATTGCTCCAGTGGAGCTGCACAGTGGCTTGCAGTAGAGGACTGTGGCCGCACTTTTCTGAATGTACTGGAGGTGAATAGAGACATTGATTCTGAGGAAAAAACATAAGCTGTTTCCTTCTGTCCATATATGGAGGTTAAAAACATGATATTGACGAGGGTTCTGTTGCTACTGTGTGAACGACACAGGGATTTTTAAAGGCTCTAGTTAAATTTCAACAACTCAGTTCTCCCCAGTTGTCAGGATGTAACCTTGTGGTAAGACGCCATATCGTCAGTGCATGCTTTTGTGACATTTGACACTCCCTCTCTAAATGGCAAATGTGTGTGTGTGTGTGTGTGTGTGTGTCCTTCCTTTCTCCTCAGTCTGGTCTGGTGTACACGGAGGAGGAGTGGCAGAAAGAGTGGAATGAACTGTTGAAGCTTGCCTCCAGTGAGCCGAGAATACACTACAGCACCAACGGCACCAACGGGTAAGGTCTGGCTCAGACAATGCAGGGACTGTTAACCCAACACACACTTTAGTCACACTCATGTTTTTATTCATGAACAAACAACTGCGCTCACAATCAGAACTGAGTGGCTGGCCCTCATTTTAGTCAATCTGCTATTTATTGTAACAAGCATCAGTTCACTGGGTTAAATATACTGGCAGAGCTCTATAATACAAACGCTTAATGTGGTTCCAATTACTTTTATGTGTAAAACCAGTTTAATTATCTCTCAATATTCTTACTCTCAAATGTTATGAAGTTTGTGGCCCACCAAGTCATGAGGAATCCATTAATAAGACCGATAAAAATGTACAGTCTGCTTTAAACTTTGATTCTCTGGTTTTGCAAGAGTATTAGCAATTCTGTTTCTATTAACCAAAAGCTGTGTTGTTGTTGTCCTCAGGGCGGAGTCCTCAGATGAACCTGTGTATGAGAGTTTGGAGGAGTTTCACGTCTTTGTCTTGGCTCACGTCCTCAGAAGACCCATAGTGGTGGTGGCCGACACCATGCTGAGGGACTCTGGAGGAGAGGGTAAATATGCCAGAAGCTTCACATTGCTAATGGACCATGTACTGATCATAATTTCATCTTATAATTCATCCTCAGAAAGATTAGTCATATACAGAATTTGCACTACACTGAGACAATAACAAGGAAGTATTTGAAAGAAAACAGTTTATGTTGTTTTTGGGTGGTCCGTCCGTCTCATTCTGTGAACGCCTGAAAGGAATTTCTTCAATTTTGGCACAAACGTCCACTTGATACAAGGATGAACTGATTAGAATTTGGGGTTGAAAGGTCAAAGGTCACTGTGACCTCACAAAACACTCAAGAATTTATATTTCACAGTTGAATAGACACTTACAGGCTTTCCTCCATCTCGTACATTCAGCTTTTCACTTGTATATGTATAAACAATATATATTCACTGGAATCACACCAAGTATTCACTACATATATTATATGAGTGTGGACAGACATGTAGTTTGACTGGTTGGCGGAGGCATACAAACGTGGGGCGGTATTGGTCGGTGACTGTCAGTGAAAGTTGTCAGTGACTGATGACTTGCCTGAGTTGCCCTAATGAAGTAAACACCACCCATCTGGTATCTTAAGCAGGTTAAAACAAACAATACTACTGTCAAATACTGTGTGACCCATTTCTTTCTCATAAAACAAATGTGCAAACTCACATACATTTTTCTTTACAAAAAGCAACCTACAGCACTCCTGTTAGGGAATAAAGCAACGACTGTAATAGTTTGATAATTGTGGTAGCTGTTAATTTGCTTTATTATTATATCAGAGACAGATTTCAGAGATTTAGGATTTGAGTTGAAAGCTAAGTTTTATTTTTTGGCTCAAATCCACACAGGAAAGAGTGCTGAGGTCTTGCTTTTCAGATGCTTAATGTCCTTGTTACTCTTCCCTAGCCTTTGCTCCCATCCCGTTCGGAGGCATCTACCTACCACTGGAAGTGCCAGCTGCCAAGTGCCATCGCTCGCCTCTGGTCCTGGCATACGACCAGGCGCACTTTTCTGCCCTGGTCTCCATGGAGCAGAAGGACAGCTCCAAAGAGCAAGGTAATGCACTGCAGCATCTGAATATTGATTTTCTTTTTTCTTTTTCTTTTTTTTTGCAGCCTCCTAGTAAGCAGTTGACATTTTAAAGCTATAAATCACAGCACATCAATCATAGGTATAATACTTTTTACATAGATTTCTCCTGAGAAGATTTGCTGAAAAATCAAAGACCTCAAATAATTTTCACATAGAGTTTTCTGACTTTATGGCTTGGTGCTTTTGCTTCATGGGTCAGTCTTTTTTTAATATTGACCATAGTGGTTTATTTAAGAGTGGTGACTAATGGCCACTGGGGCTTTTGAGTATATCCAGTGATCTCTGTAGCTCAACACCAAGCAAGCAAGCAAAGACCGCCTTCCAGTGCTGGAGTTGAATGATTTTGATGACAGTTCGACTAACAAAATTATAGGTTTCAAGATTGACATTTAATCAAGACCTGTATTGGGTGAGAATTTAAAACTGTGAGTCTAAATGCTGTTTCTTATGTTTTTCACCTCATAAGAGTGGTGACTTTTGCTCACACTGACGTTTGTGCACAAATTACAAGTTTATCCTTGAAAGTCAAGACATCGCCCAGACATTGAATTGTTCACCAGTCTAAAAATATCAGATTGGACCATCCAAAAACAATATTGGTCAGACTCAGCAGGCTAGACGTTAAAATAGAACGTGAAAGAATTGATTGCACTCAGAAGTATTTTTGTCTGCAGACAATTCAGAGTGCCGGATTAAAAAGTTTTAACTTTTCTTCTAAGAATACTTTTTTTCCCCGTCTCTACCAGCAGTTGTCATCCCTCTCACTGACTCGGAGCACAAAATGCTGCCTCTGCACTTCGCTGTGGACCCTGGCAAAGATTGGGAGTGGGGCAAGGATGACACGGACAACGTGATGCTGGCGAGGTATGATCTCCTTCTTCTCTTACGCATTTACATCCATTTGTGTTTGTCAGCTCAAATGTATTCGCAAGGTGCCTTTTTACAAATGTTCACTTGTATGTGTACGTCATTATAGACAGCTGTCCCTTTAGGACCGAGTGTCGGTGTGTAGGGATTGACCCCTGACTCCAGATTAGCGACACTCACTGCCAGTGACAATAAGATTAGCTCTAAATACCTTCTATGAATGGACCAGGGGAAGGAGCACCAAAATAGCAGCTTGGTAAAAATAACCTTCCACCTTATTTACGTCAGTTGATGACACTGTGGATGTCTTATTCCGATGAAATGGTGGCTGGAGATAATATTACATGTGTGGCTGTTTTAATATTGTTTGGAAAAGGTCATTGAGTTAAAAGGCTAGTGCAGAACAAGAGTGCACAACAGCTTGCTTTTAGTGTATTTGCTATCTACTGCACCATTCAGAGCCAAATTACCAGTTATTCAGTCTTATTATCGGCGACCTTTACCATTATCCCAGGGAGCAGCTTAATTTATTTATAGTGGAATAAACTTGTATATGCGCTCACAGTATGTTGTTTCTTGTTGTAAGGCTAGAAATGCTGCATTGTTTTTGGCTGCCTTTGTGTGTTTTTTTTGATCCATTTTCTGTTGTTACACCTTGACTGTTGTCCAATATTATCTTACAAAAAGACCATTATTACATTTTAACATAAAATAACATCATCAGCTACCTAAACAACACCAGTAATTTTATTTCTGTAAGTACGACATTGGAGCTCTGACAGGAAGTGTTGGCCTCCTCTCGCTGAGCTTTAAATTGTTTCTCTCTCTCTCCCTCCCTCTTCCTCCCAGTGTGGCTCTCTCTTTGGAGGCAAAGCTCCAGATGTTACACAGCTACATGACAGTCACCTGGCTGCCCCTGCCCTGTGAGGTAAAGATGAAAGTCCACACTTCCATTCTGAGTCATGTTTGCTCCTCTACAGCAACAGCCAGCTCAGACAACAAGATTATTCATCAGTTTTATTGGACGTCCTGGTTTTGCAACGATATGCAAGATAAATCAGTGATTAAAAAAAAATGAATGAATGAAGTTAATTATTCTTCAACTAACCATGAACGCTGGTTGAGGATTCCAAAGACTCATTCAGTATTTTACCGGCCAACTTGAGTTTTGGAATAAAAAAGAAACCCCAACTCGTAACTTGATTATCAGACTGATGCCAAAGCGACTTCGTAGTAGACGAGACATAGATTTAGTCGCTTGTGGTTAGTGTTAATTTCCCACGCTCATTATAAACAAAGGCAATATTTTTTTTCCATTTCCTTCAGACCAGCTGTCCCCTGACTGCTGTACACAGTGTATTTGAAAACAAACTACACTGGGCCATTCAGGTCATTAAGTCACGCCACACTAACACTGTGACAAAGGTCCTCTTGTGTGCCACATGCTAACATCAGGGCTGGAAGGACAAGTTCAGAGCAGTTTCATGATTGAGCTGCAGGGGCTGGTGGCAATACAGGGATCCTTGTATTAAGATATAATTTAAGGGGATTGTTCTGTTCAACAATGCTACCAGAGGATAGCTGTGTGTCGGCCGTTACTGCTGAAAGATGGGGCATTCTGTAACTGCCTCGTGTTTGAGATCAAAATACTGCGTCATCATGTAGGTCATGTCCTTTCCAAATACAGCATTCTTTATTTTACAGCTTCCTTAACATGTGAAATGTGATATGAAATAGATATGAAAAGGCATTTGGAAACTGAGTCATTTGTTTTTTTTCTGCATTGGTCGGCAAGAAACAGCTCTGTGAATCACTCTTTTCACATCCTCTTTCTTTTTTCCCCTTCCATACCTGAGGGGCATGTGCCTGTACTGTTAGAATTATGCCAGAATGTGACTTTCTCTTTTCCCCCCATTTCTTATGAATATTATATATTTTTGTTTTCTTTGTCGTTGTAATGTGGTGACTGGATTGGGGCCTTATGTACATTTTTCTACAGTATTTTTCCACTAGCTTGTGTTTCTGCTTTGTTTCCTTGCAGCAAGCCCCTCTGGCCCAGCCCGAGTCTCCCACAGCATCGGCAGGAGAGGACGCCCGCACGCCTCCTGACTCAGGAGAGTCAGACAAGGAGTCAGTCAGCAGCAGCTCCAATGGCAACGGCGACACAACCACAGGATCAGCGGTCAATGGAGGCGGGTCCTTGGCCAAGAACAGCTCCTCTTCTTCATCTAGTTCCTCCAGCAGTGGATCGGCAGGGGTGGGAACTGGAACAATGGGGAAGGACAAAACCAAGAAGGAGAAGGACAAGGATAAAGACAAGAAGAGGGCAGACTCTGTGGCCAATAAGCTTGGCAGTTTTGGCAAGAGCCTAGGCAGCAAGCTAAAGAAAAACGTGGGTGGACTGATGACAGGAAAGAACGCTGGAGCTGGAGGTGTCAAGCAGGAGGGTGGGGAGAAGAAGAAGGGCTCATTTAGGGGGAGGAAGGGCAGCAAGGATGGTTCGCCTTCAGCCCACGCCTCAGAGGATTCTGGGAAAGGCTCCCCCTCCTCAGGTAGCGAGCGTCTCAATGGAACGGGGAGCAGTATGAGCAGCAGTGGCGGGAGCAGTACTGAGAGCGATACCTACAAGTACAGCGCAGATGTGAAGGTCAGCCTGGGCATCCTGCGAGCCGCCATGCAAGGTGAGAGGAAATTCATCTTCGCCAGCCTTCTCACTACCAGCAACCGGCAGCCTTTCCAGGAGGAGATGATCCAGCGCTACCTTACCGATGCAGAGGAGCGCTTTCGCGCCGAGCAAGAACAACAGCGTCGTGATGCAGAGAGGAAGGGCGTCACCAACGGCATTCAGCCGCCTAAGAAGGAGACAGTTGGTGGTACAGAGCTGACATACCGGCCGTATGAGGCCAAAGAGGAGCTGTCGGAGAACTCGTCACCTTCCTTCAACCAACTCAAGCCCTCTCCTTTGAGCCCCTCTATGTACTCTGGTGTTATGCCCATCCCCCGGCCGTCCTTCATAGACCAGCCTCCTGCTGCGGCACCCCTCACCCAGCACCTTCATATGCATGGTTACATGGATACTCGGCGCCAGTTAGCTGGCGGCTCTCCGGCAACCTCCTACCCCGGCCTGCCCTCATACGCCACCCTTCCCCGGCACTGCCCCACAACACAGGGTCCCTCCCATCCCCAGTACAATAACTCACAAGGCCCCGCCTCCCTGAGTCCCTCCCGCCTTGCGCCCTCATATCCCCCTGAGTTTGACCCACCAGACTATCCTGGGTCTGAACCCGCTGGTGGGAGTTACACCAATGGTTTCCGGGACATTCGCTCCAACCTAGACTCTCGGAGTGGGCAACCCCCAGTCAGACACTACTCACTGGGCAGCGCCGGTGGTTTGGCCAGCCTGCAGTCCAGCCGCTGTCGGACACCCAGCTGCACCTACTACGGACACCCCGAGACGGGCAACTACTGCTCCTACTGCTACCGGGAAGAGCTGAAAAAGAGGGAGACAGAACCAGCCATCCACAGGTTCTGAATGGACCTTGCTATGGCTTGAATTTGATGAGTGGCCTTTTTCAGTTTAAAATAAATAGATGACCGCTGGGGCGGATCTGCCTCTGACTGGACAAGAGAAAGGCACAACCAGCCCCCTCCCTTTTTTTAGCTGCGTCACTTCCTGTTGGAATAGACAACCTCGGAAAGTGTGTGGGTGGTTTCTGACTGCTGGGGTCACACCTTAGACCATAGAATAAACTAACTGCACTTCTGTTACATTTTGCTGTGGCTCTTATGCAGGCGTTATGTATGAGTGTGTATGAGTGTGTGTGTGTGTGTGTGTGTGTGTGTGTGTGTGTGTGTGTGTGTGTGTGTGTGTGTGCGTGAGCTGCAGGCTCTCCTCCTTTATCAGAGTTTAACGCCTTGCTACTGTCTCCTCCTAGTGGAGAGAATGTATATGGCAGGCACCATACATAACACTCATCAACACACATACAGTACATGCACAGATCTACACTAAGTCAGACTCACACTACTTCATACACAGCGATGCAAGCACAAACAGAGAAGGCACGAGCGTCTCCACTACATTTGTGGTCTGTGATAATGTTTGGATTGGTCCATTAAGGGATGTTAGAGTATTTTGAAGTCACATCCTATTAGGGTGATTTCAGAGTTACACACATTTTACACTACTGTTACTAGATGCTTGCGTCATATGTACCTCGGGAAACAGCAGAATTAATCCTTGTCGAATTGCTTTTTCGTCAGTCACCATTTGCATAATGCAAATTGAAACTACCATGCAATGCTAATGATAAAGCATTCTGTGGGCTGCTGTGGTGCTAATGTTCCAGAATGCAAACACATAAATGTCCATGCATTTAAGACAAATGCTCTGCACTGTTAGAAGTATCTCTTTGGCAAAACAAATATCACCTAAAAGATTCACGTTTTTGTCCAATTCATATACCTATAAATTGGATTATTAAGATGTCAAACATTTGAAGATTAAATGCATTTCGTCACGTTATTAATCAGGCATTGTAGAACAAAAACAGCATAGCAACATAGCACTACGGTAAGATAATGTTCCCAGAGCCTGATCCAGAGTGTTTCATATGTTTGTTAGGTTGTTTCTCTTTCATAGTTTGGTCTTCCTCTTGCTGTAACAATGGTTGGCGTTGAGGCATTTGATTATTGTGGCCAACCCAGGCATGCAATGCTACAAATACCACAAAGACAAAATGTCACATCCAGCACAACAGATTTTGGAGACACCCGTCACATGCGTAACATGCTGTTAAGTTAAATTATTGATGTTACTAAACACATTTTGGATTTCAGACAAGTAAAGCAAATTCACTGATTTGTTATTAAACAAGCGACATAAACTTGCTTTGAAGCAGTGACGGTGTTTGCAGTTGTGACAAATGTCTCCAATTTGTGTTTGCATGATGCAAAGGAATGCATGCACTTTTGTTGGGATGTTGATACCCAATAACATTCACATTGTATTGACAAATTCTAGGTAACAAGTTAACATGCTCTGATGGTTGAGAAACATGTTTCATACAATCTCATGATCACACAAAAGGTTAACTTCAAAGACATACATTCATGGTGTTCTTACTGACATCCTAATGCCTATTGGTCTGGTCGCCCACTGCAAATTCTGAAGTTCTACTGAAGGCGGTTTCATAATATCTGGCATTCGTCCCGCCAAAATCCAGTTGCGTTACCTCTTTTTGCACAAATTCAAGCACTTTCCTGATATCCGTTGATACAAAACTTTTTACTGTTTTTGAAGTGGCCTGACTGTTGTCCTTTGTTCATCTCTGCAGACACTGCCACCTCTGTTCATGGGAAGTCAGGGGCCAGGTCAGAAGGGTTTCTCTAAAGGATTCAGTTACTGTAGAGCTACAGCATTTTGGTGCCGGCGTCACCATCTATCTCAGTTTCCTAGTTGCCTTTTTCAGCATTTGTCCTCGTGGCATCACAGTCCTGTTTGTACGTTGTGCAAGACGAACATCAAGTATCCACTGCTTGCTTCATTGCCTGCAGTTTTTACTACTGCTGCCCCCAAGTTTAACAAATTATCATTTTTATTCTTCTCAGTTATCAACTAGTTGATACTGACTGATGTTCTGTTTTGAGTCTTCCTTATTATAATTTCAAATTCAAGGCTGTTTTAGTTGTACTAATGTCAAAATGACTATTTACATTTGTTATTATCTCCCTGATAAGCCATGGTGAGGAATTTCTTTTGAGGTAGTGTGACTCTAGTTGCCCTCCTCTTGTTTATTGACACTGTTCTATGGCATTAAGTCTAGAAAAGCACAATTTAGTATGCAATTCACTGCCTTGCCCAGTTGAGGGCACTCTTGTTTCTCTCTCAGTCTTCGGAGCTTACCCTCATGACCCACACTCAAACTAAAGACAAAAATGACTAAAACATTGGGGAATTATTTTTACTAGTGCTAATTTAACACTATATTACAATATTTACTACGTTACAAAAGCTGGTCAAGGAAGAAGGGAGTTTTTTTTTTGCTGTGCATTTAAAGTAACACTAGAGTTTTAACCACAATAAAACACTTAAATCATGCTATTTCCCAAAAAAAAAACATTTGCATTTGCTGTGTTTATTTGTGTTGACATGTGTCCATGCTAACATTTTAATTCAGACAAGACCCAAAAAGTGTTCCCTTACTGTGGGAAGGTGATGCCTGTTTTTAAAAATGTGTATGTGTGCGTTCTCTCTCTCCCGCCCTCCAAAGTAATAATTAGCTTACAAAAGCATTTTTTAAATTTTATTTTGTTGCAATGAAACAGATGCCTCAGAAACATGTAAAACATCAGACTTTACAGGCTACAAACACTTTTTTGTATCTAAGAAAAAAAATAGTGAGAGGTTGTATAAATATGTTCCAAGTTATTTTTGTAAGCCCAAAGTTTTACAGTGTTTTTAAAAGGGTAAGAATGTATATTGTTGGACACTAAAACAGGTAGTGATGATAAGCCTGGATTTGGGGTAGAATTGGTGTTTACCAAAAAGTGACATTTTGGCTGTTGAAGGCGACTCCCAGACGGGCCTCTTGATACTCAAGGGTCTCTCATTGCAAACTAATTTCCTCAATGCTGACCTAACAAGATACCATTTGAGAATATATATTTATAGTGAGATTTTTAATAGGTTTCCTTGTGGAATGTTTAGTTGCGACATTTTAGGATGTTCTTTCTCACATGGCTAATTGTCTAGCAGTCTGGCTTTTATTTGTTTGTTGCTTCTTTTTTTTATTTTTTTTATTTGTACATTTTGTTTACTTTTTTCTACAACCACCAATCCGTGCTATGCTAAAACATGACAACGACATGTTCTTGTTGACCCAGCTCGTTTCCTCCAAACCAGAAGAGAAATGGCTCAGAATTAGTTTTGCGACACAGCTGACCCGGTATATTTTTATATATTGTACAACACTGTAATTTCTGTGTGAACAGAATATTCATCATCAGTGTCATTAACATGGAATACTTCGAGTTGCATGGGACTGGAACTGTTGCATGTAAATGGCAATCCCTTTTACCAAATTTGTGCATTATTTTAACTTGATTTCAGTTGTCCTGGTATTTTGATCTGTTTTTATTTTTTATCGTTTTAATGTTTTTGCTTTTCATTTTTTTGAGAGGAGAGTCCTAAGGCTGTGTGACAGTGCAATCTGGATAGAAAGAACATCAGATTTTATGTTTTAGGTTATTATTATTATTATAATTATTAATTTTTTTTGCACCGTTTGAATAAATTCTCATTGTATTTCAAGAATGCTGTGCTTACTCTCTTTTCTGTGTTTAATATGAAAAGAAACCTTTTGCTATCTTGCTGGATCGTAAAAGCTACAACCACATGATCACTGATTTATTCCTTAAAAATATAATTGACAGTCTAATGACATAAAGATGGTTTACACATTTTCAATTAAGTCCATACATAAAGTCTCAGCACTTGGCTGGAATATCTTGGAACTAGAACTGCGACAGATGAAAATAAATTGACGATTATCTGCAATGATATTGATAACTGACTAATTAATTAAGCAATTTGCTTTTAAGCAAAAATGCTTAACATTCCCTGGTTCCAGCCTCTCAATTGTTAAGATTTCATTGTCATATGTGACAGTAAACTGAATGAGTTTTAGACTGTTGGTCAGGTGAAACAAGCAATTAGAACATTTTGTAGACGTGGATATGACTGACAGGTAATTCAAAAATGAAAACAATCGTTAGTTGCAGCTCTACTTGGAATGGACAAAAATCTAGATTTTCTTTATATCTGAAGCCAATTCCAGATAAGTCAGCTTGTTTAAGGTTGTAGGGTGGTGGTGTGAGACTGTCCTCTAACTGGACAGAGTCACCAGAAAGCATCTGTCCAAGTGTCCTTAAGCAAGGCACTGAATCCCTACTGTCATATAGCTCCCAACTCTCTGTGCAGGGTAAGAGAAAACAGAATTTCCTCAATTGTCAATTAAGTATCATATTATTATCTTCTTATTAAAGTGGAGCTGCAGAGACAAACATTGGAAACATTTCAGTGGAATAGAAACAAACTGAACAGATAAACACGGAGCTCAGCCATATATTTTATTGTGAATTTGTTATCGGTGTCGTTCTGTATTACCCTAACCTTGTTGCATTATACATAGTTGAATATCTCCAGCTCTGATGATGCAAGGTCCTGTGTCTGGGACTGTTTTATGTATTAGAGAAATCGGAGACCCTTATGTAATATTGAACAGTTTCCCATGTGGTAAAAAATCCAGACCTCTCTCTATTATAGTTCACAAGGACACCGTCTCACCACCTGTTCGGCAGGACGGACTGTCGCTCTGGATTATTCAAAGTTTCCCCTGTTCTCGCTGAAAAGGAATTTCCTCTGAATTGGCCTCCTGTGTTTGTCTGAAAGAGAGTTATTTGTGGTTTCTTTGCACAAGTTTGGATGAGAGAGGAGAGGAGCCAGTCACCACACAGACCTGCGAAAGGATTGGATAAAGGTATTGCTGACCAAAAAGAGCCTTTAGAGCGTAAATTAACAGGATTATTTTGTTTTATTAGGAGGTTTGCAGGCTTGAAACACCAGAAGGTCAAGAGTTGAATGGTTTTATTGATGTTGGCTTACTGGCACAGCTACTGGTTCAAATGAACCCTCAACAACAAGTTGCCTGAGTACAAAGCCAGAGCACTCACTATGAAAAGTAAACCTGACTCTTTCATTTTACTGAAGGGAAATTTACATGAGAACCACTTTAAACAGACAGATTTGTCATGTCAAGGATGCAGATATACTTCACCACATTTCAGACAGAAATATTTAACTTTTTACTCCACTTTATTTATTTCGCAGCTCTAGTTACTTTGCAGATTAAGACGTAACAGGACATATGATGCATATTATTATAGATTCAACTACCCCAAGTTTGTATGAAGCAGATAAGATTACCTGTACCTGGACCAGCTACAATAGTAAAATGCTCAACACATGAATATTATATACTATTAACAATCCACTTACTCAAGTACTGTTCTCAAGTACCATTTTTTAGGTACTTCAGTCAAGTATTTCCATTTTATGCTACTTTACACTATTGTACTTTTTACTCCACGACATTTATTTAACAGCTTTACTTTGCAGATGAATATTATTAATACAAAATATAAATCAACTAATAAATTAGGATATATTGTTATGGATTAAACTACCAGCAGCTGCAACATTAGTGATGCTTACACATTAATGCATAAATAATCATAATCAAATAATATAATAATTTTGAAAAGTGCCATTCTGCATTATGAGTACTTTTACTTTTGGTACTTTTAGGTTTATTTTGATGCTAGTACTTATGTACTTGTACTTAAGTAAGATTTTGAATGCAGGACTTTTACTTGTAACAAAGTAAGTCTACACTGTGTATGCTGTATGTGTATTCCTACTTTTACTTAAGTACAAGATCTGAGTACTTCTTCCACCACTGTATATATATAACAGCAAGACAAGTACTTTGTACTATAGGTGCATGTGGCTGATAATACTTGTGTACTTGTACTTTCTGTGTATCTTTTGTATTATTGTGGTACTTCTTCCACCACTGTGTAATTGGCAGTGTTGAGTGGTGGTGAGTTCAAGGGGTGTAGCAAAAGTGGGGAAAACCGTCCTCTTTGTACCCTCTGTCACTGTGCTCACCTTCTAGTGAGTAAAATAAAACTTCTGTGGACTTTCACTGTCAGTTTGGGACTCTCCATGTCATACACCTTTTCATGGTCAAGGTGTACTGCCCCTTTAAGAAACTCCACTGCTGCACTTAGCTTTTTTTTTTTTTGTTACACCAGTGTGTGTTTCACTATGGCGAAGGAATAAACAAACAGAGCGCAATGGGTAGGAAAGCAGCAGTAACGGTGAACACATCTCTCCGCTAGTGACTAACACCCGTTAGGACCGGTCCGGTGACTGGTGGTAGGTTTCAGCAGAGTGTGCTGTCGTTATTTGTGTGGTTTGGACACGGATGCTGTCAGTCCGAATAGCGATGAAAAGAGCGAAAATAGTTTGCTTGTCCACACTGAACCCCTCAGTTGTAGCAGCCGCGATACAGACTAACCGTTACTGGACCCCGGACCTTTACTCTCTTTCTGACGGCTGAAATGGGAAGAGAAGAGCACTAACCCAGCGACCGTTAGCTTATTTTTTTCATTTTTCATTCCGCTCGTATTTTTCCTGTCTAAGTCGACTCGACCTGTCGTCAAAAAAAATGTTGACAGGATCTAAAACCACGTTCAAAGTGAGACAAATGCTCCCGGATATCAAGGTAAGGTCATAACGTTAAGTTAGCTAAAACTGACGCTAACTAGTTAGCTCTCTTTAGTGAAAGACTTATACTTATACTTGAGTATAATGTTGATTATGCTTTTTTTTTTTTTCTGATAAAGAGTAGATGTTAATTTTTTAAGTCTTTGGTTATGAAAATGTAGCTTGTTTATCTTTTTGTTTGCCTATTTGGTTAGTCTCTTGACACCTATTTCTTTCATCTTCTCTGTTCTGGGACTTGCCACTACAGCAAAAGCTTCAGTATGAACAGTATAGGTTATATCATTTTCAGTTGAATTATGATTTTCAAGTCAATCAGGTGAAGGTTTGAGTTATAGCAATTTTCTGTAATGTTAAAGTCATCAACACTCCTCATATAGGTAAACACCAGAGAGGCCAGGAAGCAGACAGTGTCATGATGCAGGAAACACCTGCCATCATTCACCATGCAGACCTATAAATGTACATTCAGGTAGCGTGCAGTCTGGCTGGATTAGAAACCTGCGGTTCCTCCTTAGAGATCCCTCTGAGAGCCCATTCAGTGTGTGAATGTGGACTGTCTCATGTTATTTTTGTTCACAATTCAGGAGCAGCTTTGGCAGCTTTAACAGGAGGAAACTAGGCTGCATAGGGCTGCTGTTTCCTTCTGCCTGGACAACAGGGAGATGCATAATTAGCAGGGGTACATAATGTCACTGTCTTTGGCTGCATGCCTTATGAAAGGCCAGAGAAATGGTGGTGAATCTTAATCACTTCACATGGCAGGTTGGTTGCCTCATATGGGATTAAGTTGTTGTACACAAAGACAAATGGTGCAGGCGATCATCATCTCCGGAGAACTGTGAGTTTTATCTGCTTTAGTTTCCAAAGCTATGAAAGCTCACATCAGGCTACTCTGAACTGCTTTGAAATGCTGAAGATGAAATCCTTATGCGACTGCATTTCAAATGATCAGTAAGATACTGTCCCTGTTTACTAGCACCTGAGAGGATAAAGGTAAGAAAGACTCATTAGTTTGATAGACAGCACAAAGCAATGTATACACATAGTATGAATGTGTTCAGGGTTGCTCATTCCTTTGGGAACAGTCTCTTGGCACCGCCTTTGTGTTGCCTGGATTTTTGTCTCTCCCTGGTTATTTTCAGCAGCCGCAGGGGGAAACGGTAACAGATGCCTTATTGCTCTGCCCTCGGGCGGGACTTGCATGTGGAGTGGGGGTGATGTGCACTGCACAACATCTGGCTGTCGCCATGGAGACAGCAGTTGGGAGGTAGAGGAATATTGAATTTGATTACCTCAGAATGAGACGCCATCACAGCCCCCCACCAGTGGAATCCCGTGTGTCCAAGTATGAGAATGTAGCTGAGCCTAAGATATGGTAATGTGGAGTAGTAGGCTGTGTAGATTATATGCACAGGCCACCCACACACTCCTGTGGGTTTCATTTCCATGAGCATGTGTTAAGACTGCTTTAGAAAACTGAATATCCCGGGCTGAATTTGGACCAGATGGCTTTGCAGTTTGCATCTACTGGTGAATCTTTTCTTCTTTAATCCCAGTTTAATACCCAAGCCATTTTGGATGGCATAAATTAATGATTACCAGCCTATTTATTTTTATTATCATTTAATTTGCGGATTGCTTTCTTGATTGATTATCTTTTTTACAAAAAGTCAGACGAAGGTCACGTCTTCAGATTTCTTGGTTTTTACAACTAACAGTCCAGAATCCAAAGAGATCAGGTTCACAGTCACAGAAGGTAAAGAAAAGCAGAAAATCCTTACAATTAAGAGTTTAGAAAATGTTTGGCATTATAGCTTCAAAAATGACAAACCTAAGAGGTATTAACAAAACAACAGCAGTACATACATGCTACATAAGGATGCTCAGGCCTCTATCTTGACACGATAGCAGTCTTATTTTGGCTTATTTTGGCTGAGCCTATCCCCTTGAGTTCACTCTATCTGCATCTCCCAGCCAGCTTTGAAGCAGGCAGCATGAAAGGCACACAGCACAAAGCTCCACAGAAGCAAAAATGCCAGAGGAGGGATCATCTGAGCTCTATTCAGAGAGGCTGAAGATCCAACCCTGATAGGAGTGGGCCAAGGCAGTATACTCACCCACATCCGCTCCCATAAGACCCAGACGCCACATTCACTGCCTGTCTCTGAGCTGCTGAAGCTTCACACTGCTTAAACAGAGCACAACAAGCAGAACAGATTTATGGTCCCGTTAGAGGGTGTATTGATCTGGCATTGGGTGATAATTAACCAGCAGCACTATTCACTTGCGAAAGGGCTGGGTCTTGAGAAGCTTGGTCGTTTATCTGCTCTGAGTGTATGGAACGGCTCTGATAATCTCACTCGTGGGACCTGAGTTGTCAGAGTAGAGCTGATTGTCAAAATAATGTTTCATACGGGAGATGATTATGAGCCACTGAGAATGTTCAATATTCAGCATTAGATTTTCACTTAAGCCATTTAGCTGACACGCTCATCTGCAATGATGTACTGTTAGTGAGAATATAAAGGGTTTAGAGATACAAGTGTGCTCCAGAGACCACGAGGAGGAAATGCTTCTGTTGATGGACACACTGTCTGTTGTGGGTGTCAAACTTGTGATCTTTGAGTCACAGAGTGGTCTGTCTAGCCACTAGGCACACAAAAAGAAGAATCACTGAATCTGACTTGAAAACTGAAATGAAGACTGTGAAGGCTGTGAAATCAAATAATAAGTGATTTGTGAATGTAAGCTGCACTGGTACCTTTTTACTTGGTGTTTTCTAATAATGCCATTACTCTGCTCGGGACATCTCTTTCAATAACTTTAATGATCTCCTTACTTTTTACATAGTGTCGACATCACAACAAAATTTCAATTTGTCTAACTCTTTGGGTTTATGACCAAATACCTGCAAAACTAATAACGTTTCCATCCTCCTCAGCTGTACTTTGCTTTCAGCGCTGATTAGCAAATGTTAGCATGCTAACACACTAAATGTAATGGTGAACATTATGCTTCTTAAACATCAGTATGTTAGCATTGTGAGCATGATAGGATGCTGATGGTAGCATTTAGCTTTACGCACCACTGTAGTACAGCCTCACAGGGCTGCTAGCAAGACTGTAGACTCGACTTGTTAAACCACTATCCTCCTACATTAAATAAGCACTGTTTTATTTGGCTTCAGGTGACCTTTGAACCTTCCTGTACTGACCTTCCAATGCATCATCAGCTGCACAAACATCTGTTAAGAGGAAGGCATAATGTAGACGCAAATGTGATATGAGACAATGAATTGCAAATCATTCAGCAGGGATAGCATTAAACGAGCCGGTAATGATCTGTTTGTTGTGCGTCCAGAAGTCTAGACTGATGGGGTGATAATAAAGTACGGATGAGAATGCAAGCACTGCTGTAAACATTCCCTTGTTGCCAGACATCCATGGGAGGTTTTAGAGTAAAACGTGACAACAGGAAAGGCTGTACTAATTGCTGCAGACTTCTGCACAGAAATGGGTTAAAAGCTGGATATTCACTATAGTGAAATTCTCCCATTAAATATTAACCATCTGAATTCCCAATTCATGAAAAATGTATTCATTATTTTACCATATATGTCGGAATCTGTTTCTGTCTATTCTGTATTTCTGTGTTTTCTCACATTGAGGCAGCTTTTGCATTTTGAAGGAGACATGGTGATGAGTCGGTCTCAGTTCATTTTATTTTCGTAGACAAAAGTGTTATTCTGAAGGAAACACTTCAAAGTGAGCCCCATTTAGCAAAACTACCTCATGTCCTCATTTTCCTTCCAAGCCAGTTCACAATGCCATATGACTCTCCCCATTCATGTGAGGAAATGCAAAGCACAATACAAATGGGCTGTGACCCTTTTCATACAGTGAGCAGTGGCTAAAAGCTAAAAGTGTATTTTACAAGCCCCAAGCAGAGCATATCTCAGTAGGAGTAGCTTTCTAAAGAGACTCGGAGTTGTTCATCTTAACAACAGATGGTAAAAGTCCACAGTGTGTTTTGGGACAATTGAGTCTTGTTTGGAATTTGTTTAAATGAAACCCAGCTTGTTGGTACATTTTTTTGTCAAGAGAGGTGGTCGTGTTAGTCCAGAGCCTTTTCCCCTGCAGAAAATCATTAAGAAACAGACTTGAAACAACTCTCGTTATCAGTGATCCCACGTAAAGCAAGATTTTAAGAATGATAGGAGATTTAAATTGGGATGAAACAAGAGAATACTGTTTCTCTACCCTCCGAAATTCCCATTCGTTCTCTTTCCTCATGGGTCTGGCCTGTCGTTTTAAGGAAAGAGAAATATGTTCCAGACCCGGGAACAAGCACGCTTATTGCAGAAGTCTGGCTCCAGTAGCAAGGGGAAGCCATGAGCAATGGAAACTGCAATAAGCCTTGGCCACTGTCCCTGGGGGTGAAGGGAGGGAGCAGAGGAGGGCAAAAGTGGGGCAAAAGGCGTCACGGAGGAGAAAGAAGCAAGAAAAGTGATAGAGTGGGGGACGCTGAAGCCACACAATGAAAGCAAAAGTGAGATCTCAGCTTTAACACGGCCCTGGAAATGTGGTTTTTGAGTGATATGTGACTCAGAGATGAGGGCAGCCACCTTTAAGTTTATGCCTAGACATTATCTCAGTCCATTTTCCTTATCTCTGTTGCCTGTTTTACCTCTGTAGTTGCAAGTGAAGGAGAAATTCCTGGATTTCACATATAAATGCATTTGCTGTCTTTCTGTCACATTTATTGTGTCCTCAAATCAAGTTTTTGCTAGTTTAACCGAGCTCCACTCATATCACCCTTATCACATTATGTACATAGCCCAGTCTGCAGTAGAGTGCCAGTAGTACTTCACCTTGTGCATTGCAGTGTTATCTAGTTGGTTCACTTGCCTCACAAGACCCTGAAGTCCAAGTCTGCCAACATTCAGAGGACAGATCTAAGACACTAGACTTATGAGAGGAATAACAAAACAAGATCTGAATAGCCTCTGATGTTCTTAAAAGGGGAGAAGGAATTCAGCTGCGGGTTTTCTGTGGGTGTTGATGGAGAGACTGAGGGAAAGCACAAGACATTTTAAAGCCACATGGAAAAAAATTAACAATGCTCTGGCAAGCAGAAACTAAGTCTTGTAAAAAATTTACTGTCCTGCCTTATCATCAAGAAAGCTTTGTTTTTCCTCCAGTGGTTTTTGTCAACACAGAGCCTTCAGCCTTTTGTATTTGGTCAGTAAAATTGTTGGAACTGTAATCATATTTTGAATGTTTTGGAATGAAAAATATAGGTCAGGGTGACCTCTAAATGCTATTGGCTAGTGTAGTCTTATTACAGATGTTGGAGTTGGCAATATAGAAACATTTTACAGCAAGCTATTGCACCAGAGCAAATTTTCCCATAATGCTTATATTATTTGAATTTATTCAAACAGTTACATGTTTTCTTTTTTTTACTGTGTTCATGGCTAATAGCCCTAGTTTAATTAGCAAATAGTAAGGTTTATTCTTTTTTAACAGTTTACAAAGACAAATACAGTTCATTCTTTCTTTTAGCGAACATTTGAAATATTTGCTTCATATATATGTCATTATATCAAAAACAATTTTAAAAACTTGACAAATCTAAATGAAATATCTCTGATATCATGTAAATATACCATCAGTAGCAAACTACAGAATCTATGGGTGTTTGTTAAAGAAACAGTCAGCTGCTCTGACATGCAAAGAAAACAACCAGCCATGAATAAGTGTGATTTTACCACCTTTTCAAGGAGCAAAGGTCCTCTTTGTGAAATGTTCCCTGTTTTTTTATGGAGGGCCACAAGCTTAGAGTCTCAGGTTTTCATGAACAGGCTGCTAACACAGAATTCACCACACTGCAAAATTGTTAGCATAACATTGGCAACTGAGTAGACTCTTTGTTATTGTTCACACATCCTTGCTGACTCGAAGAAATACTGGTTCTTTGTGATAGAGCTGGTGCCTTTAGATGAAACAGTGATTAATAGTTTCATTGTGGGCCAGAACTGCTGAGGAGACGTTTGAGGCTCTACAATGTATAGTTTTCTTGGATGTCAGCTCAGAGCCTTCACTATTTCTGTACTACTATAAAGTTTGTTCACCTGTATAATCATACTGCAGACCTTGGCATATTATGGGATTTGAAGCCGATAAATGTAAATGGCCGTCTTAAGGAGGGTTAGTAGCAAAGTTAAGTGGAAGCATATGTGCTAGTAAGCTCACAGTCTGATTATAGAAACCTCTGTGGCTCTGTGGGGTTGGATTCTGCTTGTAGAACAGACTCAAGTACGTGAGACTTCATTACTATTATAGAGAAAGCGGGAACAAACAGCAACATGGAAACTAAGAATCATGGAGCATTGTGTGGTTTGGCTTTGTTTCTTTGTCTTTGAAAATGAGACGAGCCAGATGAGAGAAGCAGGACGAGACATCATTTAGATATAATCAACAAGACGAAATGTGACATAAGGCTCGGGCCATGTGTTTGGTGTGTTCTGAGTATATTTCTTGACTAAACAATTTAAAGAGTCTGTGGGTTAGGTTAGAAATAGAACATTATTCCTTTCAAACAAACACTGCTTACATAATCATTCAGGGTATTTAGGTTCTTTTGATGTGTAGTCTACAAACTGTCGCATTCTGTTGGTCTGTCCGTTATATTTAAGGCTACAGCCAGCAGACGGTTAGCTTAGCTTAGCATAAAGACTGATCTTCTCATCTAACTGGCAGCTACAAAGCGAATAAGCGAGTTCCCAAAATGGCAAACTATTCCCTTTTAAGCACAAGACATCTCCTGTCTGTAGACAGTCCTTTTGGAAACAAGAAGGATTAAACAATGTTGATGTCTGCTGTGGTTCTCTTACAGGAGAGGATGCTGAGTCAGAGTGGGGTGAATGCAAGGAGTCGAGATGTGTTTGGGCTGCGCTGCCTACCAGGTAAGACTGTGCTTTAATGAGCTATTGTTTAGAGATCAGTTCAGAGATTAGTTGTCAGTTTTTATCAGAATCAGAATCAGAAATACTTTATTGATCCCTGGGGGGAGATTGTACAGTACCGGTGCTCCCATTCAAGATTAGAAAGTAGCATAATTTAGAGCTAAAAGTATGTACAAATATAAAAATAAGAAATAGAAAATAAAAATATACACATTTACAGTATTTAAGTGAAAAATAAAAGGAAAAAATATATACAATAACAATGTATATGTATGTGTGTGTGTGTGTGTATATATATATATGTATGTATTGCACAGTTGTATATGACTATATATGTATTGCATTTACTAAAGCTACCTTACTATAACCAACATTTTCTATTGTACTTCCTAAATTGCAGCTTCTGAGAAATTTGACAAATCCACACATAAATAATAACTACCACTGTAACAATAAACAGGTTGCAGCTGAACATCGCAGCCAGTCAGACAGAAGAAATGTGTAAAGGCACTAAATAATATAACACCCCACGGCATGACCTTCAACTGACAACTGCCATGCTGCTCCAGGATCAGATGAAAATAACACTGAGGCAGAAAACTGCTGCTGCAGTCATTGTTCTCTGTGGTTTGAAATGTCCATTGCACTTGTAGCCACACCTGGACCAGGAATGTCACAGCAGGTGTTTTGCCTTTGAGATGGGAAAACATCTGTTGTTGAAAATCTAATCTGAACACACAATGAGGGACTCACTGAACAGTTGTGTAGCTGAGATCAAACAGTCTTACAGCTTAATTGCATAATGAAATGTGCTCTGATGTTAACAAAATTAAATTAAAATCATCAGCAAATGTTTCAGTGTCGTATGCAACTAAAGGTGAGGTGTTGCAGAGCTTACTATACCAGATGTTTATAACGTGTGGACTGATTTATAGTTACTGCAGAATTTAACCATTTGCTTGTAGCAGCACTACCACAAAACTACATGGATGACGTGCATGATGTGCATTATCAGGCAGTGTTGTGTATTCACTAAAGTAGTTGGGTAGCTGGGTGAACTACATTAATTACTACTATTAACTGTGCTCCCCTGCCAACTGTGACTAGGTCTCTCCTTGTTTAGAGATTAAGCTGCCTTGACAAGATATGGCCCCCAGATCCTGGTCACCCTGAAGTCACTTTCCTTTTCCCCTCCAACTGTAAAAACCCCTGCTGTAGAGAGAGTTTATCCAGCTAGCTTTACCAGAGGTCAACCCTCTTAACCTATGTGATAATCTGCTGGATAGTGCAGGGCCACAGAAAATCTCTGCTGCTGCAGTCTAAGTTATTTCGCTAGCCCAGCCCTGCTCATATTCTTGTGTCAGCAACACCCTGCAGGAGCTTTTCATGAGAATGGCAGAAGACCAGAGCGCCTAGATCTGACACAGGCTAATCTTTAATGCTGCACATCAGCAGTTACTCACAGCGCTCTTCACCAGAGCAGATTAATTGTAAATGAGTGTGTGTGTGTGTTTGTGTGTGTGTGTGTGTGTGTGTGTGTGTGTGTGTGTGTGTGTGTGTGTGTGTGTGTGTGTGTGTGTATGTATGTGTTTGTTCGAGGGAAGTATATGAGGCGGAGAGATGCTGCCGTGGCCCATTTCTGTCTCACTTTATGACTGTTCTCTCTTTTTTTAAATTTTATCTTGCTTTTTATGCCTCAGGTGTTTTTTGTTTGACATGGGCTTACGTTGACCTTTCACACACACTTCCTCACAAACATACAGTACACACACATATTCATGCATGCACGCATACTCTTTACAAACACCCACACTTCCTTCCTTATTTTCATTCACTTAGCCTAATTTGTTTTCCAGCAGTGTGTTTTCATCAAATACTTTCCAGACTCTGCTGGTCCTTGACAACACGCACAGAGGTCCTATTCTTAGCTGTTAACATTTCACTGTGAAATGTCTTTACTCTTAACATTTTTTCCCCTGCTGGCTCTCAAATTCATCTCGACCTCCATTCCAGGCAGAGTATTAAATGCAGCTGTCCGTGAGAACCTGTCTTATATTAAGAGAAAGAAGAATGCAGATATATATTGGCAGCACTGTTATGTTTTCAGAATTATTATTCTCTTTTTCCATTGAGACTTATATTAGCTCTTCTGTAAGCTAAAATTACTTACTATTAGCCTGCTCGAAATGTAGCATTTAATTTTATTTTGGTAAGTTTTTTAAAAAACAGATTCAGATTTCGGCCGCGGGAAATCTATCCTGTGGCTCTGCGCACGCTCTGCAGAGTAAGTGTTGAGACAATTTGTGAGAACAAGTTCACTTTCAGACACAAAGGAGTCGCGACTCGGTGTCACCGCACAGAGTGAAAGGGCTCATATTGCACCTGTGGACTCTTTCTCCCTTTCTCTCTCTCAAACACACACATGCACATACTCTGCAAAAAGGATGAGTCGTTTGTCAACCCTGCGAAAAAACAGCATTTTAGTAGTTAGTTCTCACATCAATTGCTGCATGGTAGGGTAACTCAGGTTGTGTTAAAAAGTGCCTTAAATGTGTGCTGTCTCAGACTGGATCCACTGACAAGTTGCGAACAACTAAATCAGAAATATGTTTGCAGAAGTTGTCCCAGTAGTTAACGGACAGTGCCCAGTGTCCACGGTGTTCTCATGTGACACCGGGACACAGGACCGCAGAAACCGAGCCGGCCCGCGGGAGGGCAAACAGGTCAGGACAGCTCCGACAGCCATAGGTAGATCACGTACCTTTTCAATGCTGTGAGTGGGGGAGGGGGTATACTGTCCATTCACACACAATGCCAAGAGGCCAAGGCCCCCTTCAGAGCAACTTCACAATCCCTTTTCTCCACAGTCTTATGTTACTGTGGGATTAAAAGGCTGTCAATCAGCTTTATCCTTCGTTGATTGATGGACAAGAGACCAGAGCATCGATATTTGAATACTTGGGTTTCGATCTTGATATTGGAAAAAGGTATTAAATTCTCTTTGTTTGCATGAGTTTGAATGAATGTTTATTGTCCATGATTGGAGGAATTTATTTTTCTGATAATCAATATGTCTTGAGATGTAGTGTATTGTATAGTTGTTATAATTTTCATGTCTTGTTTGTTAACTGGCTAGCAATTACAGTAATCTGCATACGACTGAGCAGCTTTACAGAGACCAGCTTAGTGGAGGGAAAGTTTTTGCTTTTGTTGTATTACTTGACCAGCTGACCTACCTTGGTTGTCATTTTAAAACTGCTGTCACTGTTAGTGGATGTTGCATCACGTGAAGGTTGGTAGTTTGTCAACAGAGCAGTCTTCTGGACATTTTGTGCATTGTCAAATTATAGGTAAGACTCCAGGCAGCGAGGACTTTTCTCATCGTCATTTATACAGAAATATCCTTATCAGCTGCTAGTCTGTCGATTTAGCCCAATGTAACTTATTTCTCGTCTCGAGGAGGGCAGAAACCTTTCGCTCTGCATGCATCCTAGCTGAAAATGAGAAACAAATGTGGATGAAAACAAATAAAACAGAGACTGAGAGCATGTGGTTCAGATCTCCCTCAGCTGTATTTTCTCAGGCTGATTATTCAGGCTGCTCTCTCCTTATATCCAAGTCATTGACCACAACATCAACAAAAGCAGCTGAAACATTAAAGGGGAAACTCAAATGTAGTCTTAATGTGGAGGAAAACATCCCATATCTATGCCCAACAGCATATAAGATATGCAAAAACAAATGCTTTCAGATCGTGTACATTTAGAACAACAACTAGAGTTGGTCTTCATAGGAGCTCACGTTCTTAAACAACTTCCTGAAAACTTGAATTAATTGTTGGACAGCCAGGTCCCGAATTGTTGTGTCATGTGAGACCTTGTTACTCAAGTAAGAATAAGAAATGCCAGTAACTGCTGAGTTTCAGAGTAATAAAACTTTGTGGTGTAGCGTCTCTAGTTTTGCCCTTCTGATCCTCAGTCGGTCAAAACTCCAACCCAACATTTTATTTTCGCGAGCTGTCCACCCTGTAATGCTGTCAGAGGTTGATGTAACTTCCATCTGTCAAGTTGCTGCTGGCACTGAAGAATATACTGGGAATCTGACATCTTAATAGCTGTAATCCAGCTAACTGTTGGCCACATTTACCAAACAAAAGTCAAATGTCCCACCATCAGTGGCATATACACACAGGGTCACAGACAGGAGACAGATTTATAATGTATAATATTCTACTGTAATGTAAAGTCTGGCTTTAATCAGTGTGGAAGAAGCTTCAGGTTAACTAAGACTGTGTTTACAGCATATATTGTTACACTCTGTCTGGAGCTCTCCAGGAAGAACATAAAAGATTTTATATTATTACAGAGACAACTGTCTCGTAAAACACCTTCCCTTGTCCAGCAGACTCATGCTGGGTTTAAGCACCTGCTAGCACAAACTTCTTAAATCTCACCAAAGAGTGCAAATAGGCCCAGAAGCCCTTGTTCCCTGTCTTCCTCTTCCTTCCCTCCTCAGCTCTCAAAACTTTAGGCTACAGGAATGTATTTGGCTCTGTTGCACCCTGGGGAGACATTAAAATGAGGCATGCAAAGCCACAGATTGTCCTTTTGAAAGACAAGCTCTCAACAGGGGTTCACTTGTGTTCACTGTGCTAAGCATCTGAAGCCTCTGTAGCTGGATCATGTGTGGTCAAGTTTAATTGAGAAGTCCAGCCTTGGATTTTTAATGTGCGGTTTTGGAGGCTGAAGGGCATGAGCGTAACCATAGAGCACGCCCAAAGATTTAAACTCCGCTTTTGCAATCAACAAATTATGGTGTTGGAAGTAAACATTCATTAAGCTAAGAGTAAGAAGAATTATTTTGCAGAGACTGGGCTCAGCCCTACAGCTCTACTGTCAGTTTCCAGTTTAAGGGCTGTGCTAGTTCCCTCCACATGTGCAGTAAAGGAGTTTAGTGTTTCCTCAGAATGTTTTTTCAGTTTCGAGGAACCGGCAGTCCTTCCCTGTCTTTTTCATGGTCTTGAGTGAATATGAAAACATTCGCCTTGCCATGTGTCTCTGGCCAAACTCTCCTCTTGTCATGGACAAAAAGGCCATTTTCTCCACGTCTACCCTATCCTGGACTCTGTTGCCATGGAAACCCACAGTCTAGCTGGCAAAGCCTTTGTATTCCTGCGGGAGACTGTTATAAATGTGCTGTGTCACTGCTGTGTGTGTGTGTCTGTGTGTCTGTGTGTGTCTGTGTGTCTGTGTGTGTGTGTGTGTGTGTGTGTGTGTGTGTGTGTGTGTGTGTGCCTGTTTGCCTTTCTTGTTCTTCTTCTCTGAGAGTGTTTATGCACATCTCTGTTTGTGTGTAAGATATTTGTCTGGGTGAAAAGGTTTGTTTTTGGAAGCTTTGTCCTGGAATTTCAGATGCTTCTTCAACCTTCCTCTCCTTTTCAGCCAATCATGAGGACTCATCAGCAGGTTATTAATACACAGTACTACACACACAGAGTACATATTTCAACAAATCAAATATTATTAAAACTTGCCTGGGACGGAGTTCTGTTTTCTCTTTAGACATTTTTAAAAATCTAGTAGCCAAGCCGGTAGATGATGCTCTCCTTCTCTGAGTCATCAACATGAACCCTTCCTATACCTGATTGGATGAACACTCTATTTGCTGACTCTCTTCATTTTGTATCTACAAGAAGTACCTGTAATTTAAATACCCATTTAAGGGAGTTTTGATATCCAGCTGTACATTAGACAAACAAATACGTACATACTAAAATGTGGTAATTTACTATATGTAAATATATATGCAGTTACTGTCATCCCTAAGATGGCGTTTTTGTTCTGCTCCTTGCTGCCCATCCACCGTGGCCTGAGTGCTTGCAACAACAAGCAACAACTGCTGTTTCTCTGTGTGTACACTTCTTGTTATGTATCCTCACTGGAAGCCCCCCTATACACACTCAGACATGTGCAAAACTAAGACCGCTACATTACCAATAAATCCCACCGTGTAACCTCTGTACTGCATCTCCCTTTTGTCCCCACCAGGCGAGTGTGTACTTCAGAGAGCTGTTATGGTGAGGAAGAAGTTGACTGCCAGGGAAGGAAGAGGTTGGCTGTCTGGGACCCTCTTCTGTACCCACTTCAGAGTGGCCTTCGTGCCCCAGGACAGTCCCAAACCTGACGTGAGTCCCTCTGAACAGCTGTACTGATTAAAATACTCATATTCTATTATGGTTTAATAATCTGCTGTTGTTTTTTGTATTGTTTTTTTAAAATGTTTTTAAATAACATTTATGGTGCAGGACAATGCAGACCCATTGCTTTTAGGAGATCATGATGTGGCTTTGGCTTCCATAGAGAAGGTTGTGGTTGGTAAGTAAAACCTTATGCCCAAATGCAATTACTCTCAACCAGAAAGAAATATTTAATATTTAATAATAAAACTACTTTGACTCAAGATTTATTGACTAGTATTACTTTTGTGTCCAGTGACAGACTAGTATACTCTATATCATGCCTTTTGCTGTGATACTGTTAATGCTACAGCTAACAGTTGTACCACCAGCACTTATGTTACTTATAATAATATTAATGATAAGAGACTAGGAAGCTGACATGTTGCATAGTTTGTAAAAATGGCTTTGGTATACCTTCAGACCAATTGTTTGTATTATTATTAAATTGGTTTGGATTGAAGGGCTTGAAGTTGTAATACATAAGATTTCACCCGTGGTTACCGTGGTTAACACATACTGTATGTTAGCATGTGCAGGTTTTGGGCTCCCTGGTAAAGTAGAGCCCTCATACTATAGGTCAAACCTACATACTGTAAGTATGTATGTAATCTATACTCTGGAGTTCTTTGGCTCTTGACCCGTTTCATGTTTAATGTTTAATGTAGGTTCCTTTTCCTTCCTGTGTTGCAGTTGGCCCAAACAGGACCAAGCTGGTGACCCCAAACTCCTCGCTGAAGTTCACTCCGGAGGAGCTGGTGCTTTACTGTAGGGACCTGCGAGTCATCTGCTTCCTGTTTGACCGCCTCACTCCTGACGCACAAGTCATAGAGGTGTGTATCCAGCTCCTGATTTTAGGATTTTTTTTCTAATTTTTAGCATGACTAGGTCTGAAAACTGGAATTTGCAGAAAACCTATTTGTCAGAGGGTGATTGTTTTTTTTCCCAGGCTTTAAAATCATGTTTTATATATTTGTTTTGTTGTTTTATGCAGTTTTTGTTTTTCTACATTTTTTTGCTCTTTTTATTGTGTTTTTCAGTGTAACCTGTTTTATGCCAAATTCTTCTCATTGAGATTTTTGCACTGAAGTTGGTAATTATTTGCATGCAACTGTATATTTCAGTGTGTGTGTGTGTGTGTGTTTTTTGGCTTGGATTCAAGGGTCTGGTTACCGTCATACTGTCATCAGTCATTTCAGAGCCTGAAGACTTCTGTGTAGAGAAGCTGATCTGTACCATAGAGCAATGATCTGACTCTGCAGGGCATTGATATTGAAAGCTGATGACCTTTGTCATGTTGATGTGCTCACTTTGGTTTCCCTCCTCAGATAACCTACACCATCGCCAAGACTTACCAGCCTCCCAAACCAGGGTCAGTTTTATCTTTCCAGAACGCTGCCCTTGGGAGTGTAGGTGAGTAGATTAATGTATGCATCCTCATGTATACAACCATCCATTCCCGCCCTGGCACTGATACAATACCTTATCAGTCAGTCTGTCTATCATCCTGCTGCTGTATTCAGTCCCAGAGAACATGGAGGAATAAGTAAATATAACTCACGTATTATTTTTTGGTATTCACGATTTTGTTTGGTATGTACTAGACTCACGACAATGATGATATTCTGTTCAGTCAAAAGGTTGTTTACTGCATGTGTGGAACTATTCACACAGATCTTGATATACAGACCGATGTCCTGTAAAGTGTAGACAGGTATTTAATTCGGATTTAAAGCAAATAATCAGTAATGAGTGACATTTGATGATCTAAAGTATTTATCAGTAAATCTGTCTATGACTCATTTTTTCTTTGCATATTTCATTTTGATGAATATTCATAAAAATAACAGCTCATTGAAAGCGAGAAGCAAATACCCACATGAATCAGAAAAGCAGCACAGATGTGTTAGTCATGTGCTGTACTTGCTTTCTGAAGCCTTAAAAGTTTTCTCCTGATGTGCCTTCATCAAGCCTGTTCTCACTTTCACCCACTCTAGCTCCAGGGACAGACTGTACCCAAAACTGTGATCACTGTTTGTCATTTGACTTCAAGTCTGTTTTGTCTATTTTTGTTTCCGTCTATTTCCACTGTCTGCCGTACAATCAGAATGTGATGTTACAGCTCTTAAGACTGGAGAGAATATTAAACAGTATAATGAGATGTAAAGCTCTCATCCTCTCTGGTTGGCAGCATTTGAAACATTCTCCTCTATGATGACACAATAAAAATGCTGACTTTGAAATTATAGCCAGATGTGAGGAAATCTCTTAGTGGTTTCAAGGCGAGGCTCACTAAAGTCCTCGAGGGCTGATTTTCTCAGTGATTGAAAAGCTCAATTTGTGAAAGATTTATTCACCATAATTAAATGTAATATTGTGCTACCAGAGAGAAGGAATCCAACCCACTTTTAGCAAATAGGACACTCTTTACATCTCACTCACAAAACATAAACTCTTACCATTATGCCCAGTTGTAACCAAGCCACTTGGCTGTTCACCTCAACCATATAGAGTAATATGAGCCTTTCTGTACAATACATTATGCTATGTTAAAGCTACGCTAGGCTGACCAGGCTGAGGATGACTGTCAGCTGTTGGATAAATAATGCAAGCCCCCCTCTGAAACAAGTCGCTAGATGCCCTACAGTTCAACTCTGCCCCAGGGGTCAAGTGTGTCCGGTGTGTGGTCAGTACTGAAAGTATGAAGGCATCACTTTAACTTTGTGACTGGCCAAAAGATTCAGTCACCTCGGATGTGCTTGTCAAAGTAATTTATAAACAAACATTATATTCAATCTGCGAAGACAGTGTGTTCTGATGTGAATTTGCATTATTTTACCATTTTGATCTCCCCCTAAATTTAGCTTAGTGGAAAAGGAAGCAAGAGCTCAGACTGGATTTATTTAGAGGTCTCTCACAGTCAGCTGTGCCTGTCTGCTGAACATCATCCCAGTGGATAGCCAGTATCAATTGTTTTTCCATTTGGTTTCAATACTGTTTCAATACATCTTCCCCATGATGAGGACTGACGATTATTTCACCAATTCATCTATCAATCATTTGGTCTATTCTAGCTCTACTCATGATGCACAGTTACTCATAGTGTTTCTTCTGAAATCATATTAAAAAGTCACAATATCACCATATACAGTACGCCATCTGATCTTGTCTCCAAAAGTGTCAGAAGCATCAAAACAGTATTGCCCTCTGACACAAGATATTTAAGAAATGAAGTGTTTGAATCACTTTCCTCCTCCAGAAATGAAGCAGTTTCTAAGCAACCGTCGCCGTAACGCCCACATGAACTGGTATGAGTCTGCCTCAGACTGGGAGCAAGAGCTGGAGAGGTGTGGGGCCACGGGCTGGAGAATCAGCTCAGTCAACGACCGCTTCGAGATGTCCACCAGGTAAATTCACACCCGAGGTGAATAGTAACCAGCACATCTTTCTTTTAAAATTGGTATGGTATATCAGTTTTCCCAAATATCCTCTCTTCAGTGTTATCTCATAACCAAAAGTGTAGAAAAACACAAAATGCTGCGCCAAAGCTTTTGACATGGACATAACAATAGCATTGGAACTGCAACATACAATTATGCACAAGCACCAGATGCACTGTATTTAGGGTTTTTTGCGAAACGCTAATTTACACTTGTCCATCATGTTACATCATACCAGTAACACACTTTTTTTTAGGAATGTGTGAATACATCTGCTTGCAAGGCCTTGACAAGAGCATGTTTGGAAAGCACAGTTTTGCAAAACATGAAGGAAATTGAGAATGTCAGGCAAAGTCATGGCTAAACTCCTATAAAAGACACAAAGAAGACCACTTAGTATACTCAACTGATGTGTTGAATATAAAAGAATCTCATCACCCATCATCCATGGCTGCTATCACTCTTCTATTTATATTCTGTCAATAAAACCAAGCACTCTTTCTGTCTCCTGTCAGCCTGCCTAGGTTCATCGTGGTTCCACAGAAGGTTTTAGACACTGAGCTGAAGAAAAGCTTCGCCCACTTCAATGAAGGACGCATCCCTGTGAGTGCACTTAGCATTGAGAAACATTTGGATTTCACCTACTACCACTCATTTTAAGAACAAAAGTAGGGAGGGAGCAGGGAGTACTCTGTTGAGTATTTTGGAGGTCACAGGATAAACCACATTATATAAAAACTCTAACAAACATGCTGAAGTTCCAAAATACTCAAGTCTCAAGTTTGACTTTTTACTATTTTCATACTTTAAGAAAGAGGTGCGGACTTTCAAAACTAACTTTGGAACTTGAGAAAAATAAAATAAAGTAGGAATTCTTCAAATGAGCACTTGTCCTTTTCATGGGTATCTTATGTATTATAATAGAATGATATTTCAACTACAGTCATTTTTCCCCTCTTATTAACATTCCTGTGACACAAATTACAGATGCAGACGTGCCTGTGGGGAATTTCAACAATGTGGAACGTGTTATTAAAGACAGTGAAATTGTGTTTTTGTGTTGCAGCGCTGGTGTTGGCGACACCCCCGAGGCAGTGATCTACTGCGAATGGCCAGCTTCCAGAACAACATCTACCACGAGAAAGATGACATCAGGTGTGTGTGTGTGTGTGTGTGTGTGTTTGATGTTTTACAAAAGGAGTTCAGTGCATGTGTGTCTGTCAGTGTAAGCATTAACATTTGAATGTGTTTTAAAATAATTTAGCTGTACTGTTAGCTCCAACTATCACGTGGCAAAGCATGGGTTACAGGAAAAGTAATTACAGGTTTGATGTTTTGCCTGTAAAAATGTAGCCATTAGCTCTGTGTAAATCAAAATGAAGGGCTGCTACAAAAACCATCCCATCCCACCTAATTATATATATATAAATGTCAAACAGAAACATGAGTGGTCTACTGGGGAAAGCTGGAATCACCAATGTTAGATTTTTGTCCTCTTGCATCTTTGGTATGTTTCAGCAGAAAGTGTTCACAGGCCAGCAGAGTTGTCTGCGTGCATTATATTAAATCAGTTTGCATTTCTGGATATTCATATTTTTCAAGCAATTAACCTCTGCTGTAATTTAAGATACCAGTGTGCCTACAAGTTGCCTGTTACAGGTTTAACTGTAGCTTGTTCGCCTCACCAGTTGTTTGAGGAAGTCTGACACCTTTGGCAATACGATTAGCAGCCTGTAGAGAAGATGCTGTTTGATAACACAGGAAACCTGAATCCGGAAATAGCCTTACCTAATGGGTGCAGTTAGAAAGTGGCCTAATACAGCATGAAGTCAGAATAGTAGACTCAACTTGCACAAAGAGTTTTTACTTTTTTATATTGAATGATTAAACATTGGTCCCTATCAGTATCAACTATTTTTTCCCTCTCAACTGAAGCAACAGTTAAACCCATACTTAAAAATAAATATTAGTTTGCTCTGCCACTGAAAGGTGGCTTTTTAGATTACAAAGTAGTCCAAGCTTGTTGCAGGTGTAGCAGTGTGTTAACAGCAGGATGTCCTTCTCTGTAGAAACCTGGAGATGATCCTGTTTGGTTGCCAGTCCTCTCTGTGTGTGGTGGTGGAGCTGGGCGAGGAGCTGCCCTCACCTGCCGATATCCAGCTGGCACACAGCCGGCTGCGCGCCCTCTGTCTGGGAGGTGGGGAAAAGACATGAACACACACATCCACACACAACACCTGAGCAAATATGTATTTACACACAGCACAAAAAAATCCAAAAGCATATAAAGACAAATGTGACAAATGAAGCATCCACATCGTGGCAGTCCACTGGTTATATAAACCTCTATCATGTCAGGTATGTGGTCTGAAGGATTATTTATTTATTCACTTGAGTGTATGTGTCATTCAAACCACCGATGTATTCGATGTACATTTCAAAATGTATAATTACATCACTGTTTTGCAGAGTTGTTTGAGTCACTCATACTGTGGTAGCTCAAAACAGGCTTCATGAGATGGTCTTCATTGTTGCTTTTGTCATGTAGGCACACACAGCACATTCCTTGTTTGAGTAAACAGAGAGATGATAAAACTCATGGTCGTCTACAACTGAAGCTGGAACTGAAATGCTGACCTATCTCACACACACTCACTCTCTCTTGCACATGAACAATGTGTAAAGGTCACTGATTATCACGGTTCACACATTTGTCAGCTCTGTGTTTTGTCTTTTGTGGGTGAGTGCTTCACAGTTCCTGTAAAAATGGCCACTCAGATGTATTTAGCAGGCTTACTGGCAGTGGGCTTTGGGTCTTCCCAACAACTAGATAGAAAATGAAAATAGATTTTGGGGATTTTATTAAAATCTAATCCCCCTGAGATTATGTGGATTTTGCACTTAGGGTCCCATTCAAGATATGGATGTTTTAGTTTTGAGGAGGTAGCTTTACTTTTGATGTGAAATGGTTGTCCAATCGAATGTTGTTATAAATAACAAATGTATAATCAGTATAATTGATTGATTTTCTCAATATGGATTTCTGGGTTAAACACCAACAAACACGCAAAAGAGGAATTTAGACATTCAATTGTAGCACGCAGCTTCTTTAAGGAACTCTTTACAGCCTGGAAGACATACTCATATTTAAAGTGATGTGCAGTAAATAATGTTTCAACAAACAGCAAGTTTTCAGTAGTCTTTCTACATATATTGAATGCTTGATGTAAGTTGCTGCATCTTATTAAAAGCTTTATTTATAACTCTGTGCTCTAGATTTAAGACTTGTCTTACATTCTCATCTTCTGTCTTTTTCCTGTTTTGGCTTCTAGATATCTCCACATCTGTGTCAGTGCCTGATGACAAATGGTTATCTACCCTGGAAAGCACCCACTGGCTCGACTACACCAGGTAACAGCTCTGGTTGTCCAGTCAGGGAATCAATATCATTCCTAACAAAAAGTTATCAGGTTCTTCCTCCCCACTGCTTTTGATTGTTAAACTCGTGCTGGCTAACTGTTAACTGACTGAGGAATTTGTGTGATCATTTGGGGCATTTGAAATCCTTGAACTCAAGACCTTGAAAGTTTGTACAAGTAAAAGGATACTCATTAAAATACTAGGTTTCTATTAAGTAGATCTTCCAATACAGCATTCTGGTCTCTTGGGGTCACTGTATGTTTGTTAAATGCATCATCCTTGATGGAGAAACCCCAAAAAGTTGCTCTTACAGTTGCCTTATATTTACTGAGACAGATTCACTTTATCTATTTATTTACTGATTTTCTACCTAGAATTGTAATTGGCTTCAATACATTTGATAATATCAACCCGCCTTTTGTCTCCAGGTCCTGTCTGAAGAAAGCTTCAGAGGTAGCCTGCCTGCTTCGCGGCGGTCACCTGACTGTGGCGCTGCAAGGTGAGTCATGTGACCCAGACCCCGGCTCATATTATTCAATCCATTCATTATTCAGGGCGCCTCCCTCTCATTAATCCCACATTAGGGCTTGCCCTGAAGTAGCTATATACCAGCGACAAGCACACTCCACTGAGCCTACATGCACACTGTCAATAGGCCTCCATACAACATGCTGTTAAGGACACGGTTACACCAGGCTGCAACTGTTGCATATGAGAGGCCTCACAAAACTGTAATATAGGTACATATAGACCCACACATATGTGCAACAAAAGTTCACTCTACTTTAGCACGAGTTAAAGGACTTCAAGAGAATTCTTATGGCTGTCTGTCTGGGAGAGTTATAATGCAGTTGATAGTGCGGATTCATTATCTGATAGTTTTTAAAATTCAGTATTGGTTTGAACTTTTAAGTTCATCGGGTCTGTTAGTGCTAAGTGAGCCCATCAATCACGAGGCTAGTTGTAGCGGTCTGGTGCGTTTCTAGTCCAGCATCAGGGGAAGACAGCGGCCCGTCTGTTTGGACGTGAAAGGTCACCTCTCTTTAAAGGTAGAACTGTAGATATCGCTTGGCTCATCTCTTCACAGCACGGACTCTTGGACCAAACTTCTTGATAAGGATTTTCCTTTTCTGGACTTGCCTGGGATGAGAGGAACTGAGCGGGTGTGGGGATACTCACAGTGTTTCAGTGGAGTTTCCTCCTTTGAACAAGAGAAAAGAAAGATGCTGACTGTTGTTTGTTGTGGAGTAGAGGTGTCAATTGATCACCACCTGGCAGTGAGATGTATCAGGTGGTGGGGAATGCTACTGGACCGATCAGGTAAACCCAAACGTGCAGTGAGGGTGACCTCAGAGTGTTTGTCTGGGGCTCCTGTCAGCTTTCACCTCCACGTTATTGCCAACTGATTAATTGTGTTATTTTAGCTCTAACTCCTGACGTTGTCATTGCTTAGGTTACCAAGAAACAGTAAGATTGAGTTTTTGTTGTTGTTGTTTTGTTGCACTTATAGATGTGTCTTGACAGCGAAGGAAAGGGGACAAAAGAATACAAAAGAAGGCTGATTTTAAAAGATGACATTTTGAAGTACTCCTTAAATTCCATTGTATGACTCTTACAAACCGTAGGCTGTTGTTGATTTCTAATCTTCTGGTCTGGCTGCCTGTGGTGCATTCATAAACACCCGGAGAGACAGACCCAACACTTCATTACTCGAACAATGGCTGTTTTCAGCTACGAATGTTTACTACTTGCTTCTGGTGTTGGACTTTCTCTGCCACTCTGCAGCTGTGAGTGATTAACATCAGGCCGGCCTTTACAGGGCGCCTGTTTAGCTGAGAGGTTCATATATCAGTCGTGCTCTAAGTCTCTTTGGTGCGGCAGATCTGTCAGTGGCTGGATCAGCAGTAAATATCCCACTGCAGAAATGACTCACTACACCAGCCCAAGAAAACTTTGTCTCTCAGTGTGCCTCTCCCTCTTCTTTTATTGTGTCTAGGTCTGTGTCTTCGTCATCATCATTTATGTGCTGGTCTGTTGTATCGATATTTTCTTTGTCTATTGCTGTCTCTCCCTGTCTCTATTGTCAAACAGCTAATAAGCCTTAAGAGGAATAAGAGCAGAATTAAATGGTGGTTGTAAATTAAAGTGCTGTGTGTCCTGAGTGGTGCTCTAAAATTGAAATTCGTTTGAGCTCAATGCACCATTGAAGTACATGTAACATTTAGAAATGCATTCATAATGCGACAGCAATAGTGTACTAACGTTTGACTTCATATCAGGTTGATGGAAAATAAGTGTCAGGTAATAACATAGAGGTTTGATGAGCTTTTAGCATGTGCTCCCCTTTGTTTTGACGTTACAGAAGCGGATGACCGGGACATGAGCTGCGTGGTGTCCAGCCTGGTGCAGGTGATGTGTGACCCACATTGTCGGACCCAGCATGGTTTCCAGAGCCTGGTGCAGAAGGAGTGGGTGATGGCTGGCCATCGCTTTTACAGCCGCATCAACTACCACCGCGACAACGACAAGGAGGAGGTGAGCTTCACCCCAAAACAGCACTGTCACACTGGATCCCCAATCACACATTTAACCATGCAAATATGGAATTACACAGTGATGTTGCAGTGGTTTTATTTATGGTTTTATATTTTGTTTTATGTCTCAGTGTGTGGCCATTTCCTGAGATTATTGTTGTAAAATGTGTTATTGCTTGTAACTTTAATAAAGTTTATTTACTTACTAACTTCCCTCCCCTCTGTCCCTGCAGGCTCCAGTCTTCCTGCTCTTCCTGGACTGTGTTTGGCAGCTGTTGTCCCAGTATCCCTCTCGCTTCCAGCTGACAGATGACTTCCTGTTGGCGTTGCACGACAGCATCCACCTGCCACTCTTCTCCAGCTTCTTGGCCAACTGCCAGCGAGAGAGATGCAAACGCTCGCAGGTACTGGACACCTGAGAGGGACTTTGATATCTCCTGCCTGATTACAGGACTGAAAAAGGCACAAAGGCACATTTTATGTGACATTTTTATTGCATTTTAAAGTCATTACTAGACATTTTGCTGCATGCATACTGTAGGGATATTTCTGCATTTTAAGGATAAGTTGGTGAGGAAACAACATGTGATATATAGTTTTCTTTATCTGTTGTTTATCATGAAGAATACACTGACCTAGACAAATCCCCAAATGATTACAGCGGATAGTCTGTATAATATTGAAAATTGATAACAACATAAACCTTCGAATGTATATCCTACTCTACCCAGAACCTCGGGCAGTCATACACTCCAGTCAATGGCTGGAGAGATGTGCTTCATCCGGATTCTTCCTCAGATCCATCTGACCCTCCTCTGCCCCCCGTGTGGGACTGGGCCCTGCAGTACAGCAAGCAGAGACTAGACCGTTTCACCCAACCCGTCCCCCCAATCCCTCCTCTCCAACTGCTGCTCAATGGCAACCTCAACACCAACCCAGACACACACAGGGTATGACTGCCAACTCTTTTGTGGTGCAACACACCCTCTAGTGGCCCTGGTGGGAACTCCAGGTTTAAAAGTGGTTGACATCAGACAGCATCTCATGTTGGGATGTTAATGTTTGGTAATGGATGTTAAGCTTTTGACTTAACATGGATCATTCCACATGAGGGACTGTTACAGATTTTTTGTTCCTAGGAAATCGTCTAATCGCCTTACTGAGCTGACATCTTTCAGTGCCCTTAGTATTTGCAACAGGCAACTGCACCCTCTTGTGGTCACAAAACATGCATCCAGTTCAAATCGACTCCTTGGTAACAGGTTGACAGTAATCAAACTGACCATCAGCTAATTTCACTGATTTATTGCTTTTCTCTGGTTAGAAGAGTGCAAGTTAGTGAAATAGTCATTTTCAGACTTGATACAGCCATTTAACTGATGGTATGTTTTCCTCCCACATCTCCCCACCAGCTGACTGACACCATCCCCGGCTCAGTCTTCCTCCTCTCTCGGGGGACCTTCTCCTGTCCTGCTAACCTGCTTCCCTGGCGTAGCAGCAGTTCAGGCGTTTACAAGAAGAGCCACCGGAGGGCGGCGTCGTCTGAGAACGTGCCTGGCCTGGAGAGGCTGCTGAAAGCTTGGGCCCTGACAGAGTTTCCCCAAGGCCTCACTTCCACCTCCGGACCTCAAGGACCACTTGACCCCTATGAGCCGTTACTGCCCCTCCTCATGGGGCCCTGCATGGGTCTGTGGAGGGAGTGCTACCTCCGGGGGGCACTCCATGCACAGGTACATTGACTGACTTTTCTCAGTTTCCCACCTCATCAGACCTCTAAAAGTCTTTTTAATGAAACACTCTGAGAAAGAGAAACTCTCTTCGGTTGAACTGACCACACATTATCTGTGATGAGGAGTCGCAGCTAGACATTGTTTTGTGTTCAGGGCTCACAAGCCAGAAAGGTTTGGACCCACTGGCTTTTACACTGTAGGCAATGCCTCGGTGCTCCATTGTTATACGAACCTATTAAAAATACCATTCAACTGGGTGACAGATTCCATATTTGAAACAACTTCACCGCTGCATTTTAAATCTTTAGAGTCGAGAGGAGTTTGTTATAGTCTCCAGTAGCTGCTCTGAATTCACACATTTCCTCTCAGCATTAAAGGTGAGCTGGGAGGAAATGTTAGGATTTAGACTGCTTATTTGGTGCTACAACAAAATCAGGGAATGTTACCACAAACACAAAAGGCTTTTTGTCATTTAATGTTAACATTATAATGTCGGCCCCTAAATTATCATGTAAATTATGTTCGCCCTGATATTCACAAATAGAGTATTTGGTAAAGGTTTGACAGCCAGTGAAATGATTTAACATTTTAAGTAATGAAAAGGATGTGATTTACTGAGAGTAGGGATACACTCAGTACACTGAACCATCAGATAGGCAGCACTAATCATTGCTGTCTAATTTAAATATTGCAGGGTTGATGTGTCATTGGGTTTAACAAGTGGGCGACATCCTCCACAAATGTTTTATTAAATCTGGCCCACAGCACTTCCGGAAGGCTCCACATATCTGCAATGTTCAGCCTCATCATGTCTTCTGTGCTGCATCCTGTCACATCATGACTGAATAGATGACGTTGTCTCTTTGATGTGGAGATTAGTTGGAGCTGTTGATCGGCAACTCCCAATATGGACCTTTGTGATGTCTGTACAACAGCACGTCTGTCAGTGTCCCCATGGTGATGTTAAGAATAGTTGAGGGCTGTGTGGGTGGGTGCAGTCATCTATTTTAAGGGAGTTGTAGAGGAACAAGTAAAACCACTAAAGCACCAACTCAGGTTAGCAGTGTAGAGAGATTAGGGTATAAATCTGTGCTTTTGTGTAATTGAAGTGTGCTACAATTTCACACACCATTAAACTGCCCCTCCGGGCCGACAAACTCCCTTTTTTCTTATCCGCATTGACACAGGATATCTATTCATTCAGAAATCACTGAACATTTGTGCTTGGGAACTTCTGCACAGCTCAGTCCGAAAACAAACACCAGTTAGTTTAATTACCTGGAGCACAAGACCTCAAACCAACTCTAACCCTTGTTTTAATGTGGCTGTTGCTCTTTCACATAAAAGTCTTGACACAAACAACTCTCATGTATAGTGCACTTCAGTACAACAAAACCACAAACTACAGCATCAAAAATGACTTTACACCTCTCTAACACAGTCAACAGAAGGATTGGTTAAAGGATTGACATTCTACATGTTTGTTGTTGTCAACAAATCCCACTAAAGATCAAATGTGTTTCCCATGTGTGTATCCCAATGCTCTCCGACTCCCTGACCTGTCTGTGACACTCAACCACAATCCCATTCGTTCCTACAGAAGACGAGATATTTTAAAACAGGTCACAAATTCTGTATATAGTTTCATTTTCTATTTAAAAAGGCTAAATATTTTTCCTAAAACAGCTGGGCACTGTAATACTTGGCAAACTTTACTCAAATAAGAGTAAATAGTGCTTTTTGGGGGACTATTTTCAGCTGTGGATTAACACACCTGTGGTGCACCACGGCTTATTGATGTGTTTTTAGTAGTGTTTGGACAATAATGGCGCTCTAAGATATGATAGGATACAGTATATCAGGCTTTGGATACACAGAAAATACTTATTAGTAGGATCAATTCACTGCTGGATTTGTTGGATTGGATTTGTTGACGACAAGAAAAATACAGAACATCATCGGATTCTTTAATCATGATTTGAGTAATAATTCTTCCTCCTCCGGTGGGTTCGTTGAGGTTGAAGAAGTTAAGTTAGTGACCACCTACTGTAAGAGAAATTGACCATGTTGCTTTCCATCCTTAGGCATTCTCCCACCCCATCTCTGCAAACCACCCCCACCCTGTGGAGCGGCTAGCCCGGGAGGTGCAGCAGCTCAAAGACAAGCTAGCACAAGCGTCCACCGGCACGGATCCAAACCCGCCCTCCAAGATGGCCGAGCCCCGGCGGACCGACACCAACCTGAACCAAAACACCAACAACGGCACCTTCCTCTTCCCAGCGCCGAGGCCTCAGAGCACAATGATGCCCAGAGTGGCACCCCTTCCTACCTCCACCAACCACCACACCTCCAGGGGCCCTCCACCGGCCTCAGCTCCACCATCCAGGCCCGGCCACAAAGACAATGGCGGCAGCAACAAGCACACCTTTCTATTTGGGCACTCTTCAGTAACAGAGGCCCGTCCTGACCAACGCTATTACCCAGCACCCAACAACGCCAAGCTGCCTAAGAGCAACGGGCCCTCGATAGCTTCCTGAAGTTTGGTCCTCGTCTTAACTGTCCTCATATATGCTCCACCCGGGACCGGGTACTATGACCAAATCCCCTGCCTGCACAACATGAGACTGACGTGTCCCTCGCTGGTAGCATGTACTGAGGACACCTGTCAAAACACATTTGATTGACTACAAAGTGATATAAAACATTTGGGTGGACCCAAAAATAATCAGTGCAAGAGCTCTTGACTCTGCTACTTATCGTCTGTACTGTATTAAAAATGTGACAACTGTTTTGTATATTTGTAAAGAAAATCTTCAATATTCCACTAATGAAATATATCTAAGACAAAAAGAATAAGGGCTGAAGATGCTTAATAATGTAAACCGACAGAACTTCATGAGCACGTCTTGCAGCATGTTAAAATGCAGTGGAAACTGTCATGACACATTTTGCGTCCTGTCACCCTTCAAGACAGACAGAAGGCTTGTAGTTTCCATTTTTAGCTTCTTATCCAAAATGGGTTACAATGACTGGGCAGGACATAGATAGATAAGGGCACTTTGACGGGTTACATGGCAGTGAAGAAGACTTCTTTTACAACTGGCTCTTTAGGTCTTCAATATGTCATGCTAACGTGCAGAAAGACATATTCATTTCCTCGTTTTTTTGTATTTTAGCTTCAAATGGAAAAGTAGACTGTTGTTTGGAAAGCGTCATTTTTGAGCTCCCGGCGCTGTGACCAGTGACTTTAATGTGGAATTTAGGGCATGAGAGCTATTTTGGTACTGCTCTCATATCGCTCCACTTACATGCATGCTCAGGAGCAGCGAGAGGCCTATATTCAGTTCATATTAGCCTGTGTGTGTCTGGTTGTGGCTAACGTCACTGCACATTATTGCATGACTGACATCATTTCAGGGCTTTAGTAATATAATATAAACTTTCACCTTTCTTTCAAGTATTTTTGACCTTTATCGGTCAATTTCTGATGTCATAAATGTAAATAAGCGTGATTTCTGAATTGTTTCTGACCAAATTTAGTATTATTTAGTATTAATTTCTCCATCATTTTGTGGTGGAATTGGAAAAACACAAAGATTTTTCTGCCTTTTGATCGCCGTACCTTGAGAAGGTACCAGTGTTGGAAGCAAAGGGAAGCTTATTTCTTCCTGTCTTTACCTCTTTTTTTTATTTTTTTCATCCTGCCTGGTGGTCTATTAGTATGCAGCCAGCATTTAGGTCAAGGTGTCTGACTATATTTAAAGCACAAAGGGAAGTATCTGGACCTGAATCTGAACAGGTTGTCGTTCGCATGATGTGGGTGTCAAGTAGATGCACTGGCGTCCCACGGACGAATGAAATTGCACCGTTATGTGTTTGAAAAAGCAGGTTTTTCTGGGCAGGATGTCAGATATACGACTGATGCCGACCTTCTCTCATGTCAAAAGGTACCTCACTTGATAGCACTATGAATTATTCAAATGTTGTTAATATTCATTACATCAATATCAAGGCACATCGATATCAGCTACAATTTCAGAGCTTTCCAGGTGTGATGCCAATGCATTTGCTTGTCTTCCATGGAAAAAGGTCATCATTGTCCTGTTGCATGGAAAATCTAATTTGATCTTCTGCTGCAACTGTTGGTCTGTTGTATAATTTAATGTTTTTGGTACGAACATCAGTTAAATTTGCCAGATGTACATATTTTTTGTATCAGCATGTTTTGATCCTGATAAATAAAAAAAAAAAGTGTTATCAGTTCATAAACTCTCAAACTGAATCTGTGCCACAAAAGCAAACCATCAGTTCTCATACACAGCTCACAAACTTTATTTTTTAACAAAATAAATATTTACATATGATCTGGAACACTTAAAAAGTAGCATGGCACTTTACAAGAGAATTAAAATGTAAAATCTAAACGTCTTGCATGATATGTAAAGTCAGAATAAAACAATTTGAGAATCGTGTGCAAAATGCTCAATACTTTCACAGGAAAAACGTTAAATATACAAAATATCTACTGCACAGTTAACTCATGTAAAGCTTCTGGTTTGGTCTCTCCAGTTTCCAACATTATGTTCAGTAGGATGAAACTAGAAGTAGGTAGAACACCTGCATGCTGTTAAAAATATGAATGGAGGTGGACCGAAAAATGGACCGAAATATAAAGACACCTCTCTTCCACATTTGTTAGGATGACGTACAAGTTTTCAGCCATCGACTGAGATGCATTTTGGCACTTTAAACCGAAGGATTCTCACATGTTTCACCTGATAACCACAGACGACAGAGCAAGAGAGACAGAGGAAAGTAAGATGGCCTTTAGTTGTAGTCCATGGCATCACATAGCTATCATGGCACTGCATTAAAAATCAACCGGGTCACAGCTGAAGATCACAAGAGAGTCTTCACCCCCACCGACTCCCGGGCTCCTTCCCTGTGACCTGCTGCTGCTGCAGGATGCCGTAGGGCCCGTAGAAGTACCCGGAGGAGGAGGGGCCCAGGCCTCCGAGCTGGCGGATGGACTTGCACATGGGGCAGGGGTAGTCGGACAGGCCCTCGATGTCTTCGAAGGCCAGGTTGACGATCTGGTCGCAGCAGGGGTCGCAGTAGAGGTGTCCGCAGGAGAGGCGCTTCAGGCGGGTCTCGTAGGAGATGCAGCACTGGCAGTGCGGCAGGTCGGGGCCCAGCGACAGGGAGCCGGTCAGGGAGCTGCTCTCCAGGCTGCCGGCCTGGCTGGAGCTCTGCTTGGTGGGAGACCTGAGAGGGAGCACAACAGTCAGGATGTGAAGGCAGAAGTCAGACAAAAGATCCACACACTGAAGAGCTGACACGATTAGTCGACTAAATCAACGGCCAATCTATTTTTGATAATTGAGTAGTTCCCAAATTGTCAAACTATTCCTTTAAAAAACTAAACTCTTTGTCTATGTTATGTGTTTCTGTAAAGAAATGACCATATTATTGTCTGGTTTATTTTCAGATATCCCTTTCGGTAATTGCCGGGCCATAATGGTAATGTGGGTGCTGACAACCCTTTCTTATGACTTTTGTGGTCCCCAATTGTCTGTTTTAATGTAGGAAAGCAACTGACAATTATTGTCATGATAAAATCAAAATCATCATAATGTCCCAGAGTCACAGGTCTTTAAATTGACTGATATTCTCTGATATTGTGTAACCCCCCCCCCCCCCCCCCGGGGATCAATAAAGTATTTCTGATTTTCAATTAAATCAAAAGGGTAAAATAAACAAACCGCTAAGTTTTCAGAAGCTGGAACAAACAAATGTCCGGCATTAATCGACTAATCGTTTCAACGCTGTTTCATAGTATCACTTTATTCCATGTTGTTCTTCTTTAAAGCAGATTTGTTTGAAGTCTACAGCAAACAAGCCAACTGGGGCTCTAACTGAGGATTATATTCAATATGGATTAACTGCCAATTATGGTGTTGACTAATCGATGAATCATTTGGTCTATAAAAACAAATGTCCATCGAAGTCCAAGCCGACGTCTTCAGACAAAACCCAACCAAACCTTAAAAATATGATTCAGCTTTTGTTTATGACATTTATATATATATTATTTTTCTTTCTCTCTTGATTATCTTATCCCAAATGATAATGCTCTATTTTCATGTTCTGATTATACTATAAAAAGCTCTGTACACTGTGTACAGGTATCTATCTCTTTCCCAGTGCACACTAATAACAGATTTGGAGTTGTTTGCACAGATTTGTTCCAGGGAACAAATAACTGGTAAAACAAGACCTGAAATGATCTCCGTTAGGGTGCAGTTGGGTGATTGCTCAATAATTTAAAACTGTGGAGGTGTGTCTTTCCATTGAGACTGTATGTTCTGTGTCTGTTGCTTCCTCATTAACAGGTGCAGTGGATACCTGAAATACTGGGAACACAACCTCATGTTGTCTGAAGCCATTTTAATGTGCAAAGAAGATCGGTTATGTTAATATTCCTGGACTGGTTTTCTCATTGGGCTTTATAGGATCTCAGCTTCCCTGTTTCTAAGTTGTGTAACATGAACTGGCCTTTCAGCGAGGCAAAGCTGGACAAAATGACTCAGAAAACCTGTTGTCATAACAACTGTGAAGTGAAGGACGATACTTCCCCTCAGTGTTTAAAAACATCTAGTTTTGCCTGATTTATCACAGCCTGCACATTGAATCTGTCCTCAGTGTGAATAAAACAAACAGTTGCAGGAAGGACTACACAATTAAGGATCATCCAGGGTGCTGGATTTATAAATATACAAGAAAATAGGAGAGAAAAATAAACAGGCAGATTCACGGGAGGCTGGAAAACAGGTCAAGGTGCCCACAGACACCAACTAAACAGGAATGTTGTGGGGATTTCAGGGGTTTTAGGTTATATCCGATGAAACACAGGTTGACCAATCGTCTCTCACCTTGACGACGATGAATCTTTGAAGCAGTCGAAGCTGAGAGCTGCCAGGATCCTCCACAGCAGGTCCATGCCGGTTCCTCTCATGGTAAAATCCAGATTTCACCGACCTGGTTTCTGCCGAGCATCATATTTTAAGAAAACCACCGACACCACTGAGTCTGTTGTCTTTAAATTCAGCACAAAACAACTCCCCCCTCTCCCAAAAAAAAAAATCCTGCACCACCCTCCTCCTGCACCACGTTTTAAATATGCGAATGAAAGGGATGCGCCATCATCATCATCATCATCATCATCATCATCATCATCCGCAGGCATGTGAAGGGACGTAAACAAAGCGCTACTTTCATTTCGTGCCTCCGTCTGTACGTGTTTGAGACGCTTCCGACGGTTTCTCCCGTCCGTCGTGTCTCTCCTCCTCCTCTTCCTCCTCCTCCTCCTCTTCCTCCTCCTCCACAGCGGCAGCGGCACAAAGTGGACGCAGAGAGGCGCAGCCGAGGTGTTTCATTTGCATCAATCAGAGCGAGAGAGAGAGAGAAACAACCAATGAGCACAAAGTGGAGCAGGAGACCGAAATGGCCTCGAAATCCTGAAGAGGATCCATGTCGCACCAAACTGGTCTGATCATAATAATCTCACCAAGTCCGCCGGAGGGGATTTCCTTTATTAGGCTGTTCACAGTTTGTTTATTATTGTGTGTCACCATAGCATTTTAATTAAGGCCATTTTTAGGTGTCTGTTTGTGGGATAGTTGTCATGTATTTTCATTAAAATAAATATCTGAAAAATATACATTAAAGTATTTTATTTGTCTGATATTGAGTTAATCATGTAATTCATTTTATTTAAAACAAAGATATACTCTTATGTATGTAAACATGTCACATTTAATCAAAATATATTAAATGTTTTGTAATTTTGTAAGAATATTGTATTACAATAGTGTCAATATAGATCCATAAAACTTTTAACATCATGTTTATTTATATATGTTTAATATTTCTTTTAAATACATTTTCCCTCTAAAAAGAAATCTATATTATTTCTCATCACTCACATCAGTAGTAGTACTATTAGCATTAGCTTATGGTAGCCACTTCAATTAAATTTAATGTTATATGTCCTCTTTTTACTTAGTGAGGCTGCTCTAATATTCATATAGTCATTTATTGTTCAGTACTTCATTTTGACCTTCATGTGTTCATACCATATTATATCAATTTGTGTTCCTGCATTAATATTCTACTTAGAAAATGTCAGTCTGCTGAAAGACATCAAAGATCCTAAAAGTCCAGTTGAAAGGTCAGGGTCTTGATGGAGATGGAAAATGGCGCCCCTCATTCAGACAATATCATCCCAAGGGGTAAAACTTTTTACACTCTGACTGGATCTGAATATGGTGATCTATAATACGTATACACAGTATTTGAGTTAAGGGAGAATGTGTACATTTAAAAAAGGGGAAGTGGAGACAGATTGAAGGAGAGTTTGTCCTCGTCAGTGAAGGATTGGAGCTGCAAAACTAACTGGTCAGAAAATGAGGAACATTTTGGTTTATAACACGTTTATAAAACATCGACTCATTTCAGGCGTTTGTTCGTCTTTAAATCAGTGTATATTAATACTGAGAAGCTTCAGTTCTTCAGGTGGACTGAATGACTGTAAGCGTTACCTCAAATAACCACCAGATGGCGACTAAAACCAAACTAAAAACTCAAGACAAACATTTATCGTTTATTATTTTCTCCTTTAATTATGAAAACCATATTTTTACCATTAAAAGGGAAAAATACTGTAAACTTAAATCCAACTGTGACTGTCATCATAAACACCAACCAACACAGGATATCTTACAGTAAACCCCCATTGGAATAAGAACAATACTGATTGTCAGAGGTCGTACGGTCATGAAAGGCCTCAAGGACGTTAATGAGTCATGTTGCATCATAGAGATTAATGGACACAACATTACAACACATGTACCTGTGCAGTTTAATATAAAGCCTCTGTTTCCTGCTGTGGTTCATTACAGCATTTACAACCGCAGATAAGCGCTGCCTGAGGCACTTCATTAAATGCGTCCAGGAAATTTGATCCTCTTTGGGAATTAAATTGAAGTAAATTTCGTTAAGGCAGGTACAGAAGACACAATAAAATACAATTAGAGTCAACAGTTGCAGACATACAAACTGTGGAGCTGCAGTTTGCAGTTTCTGGAGGTATATTTTGAGTTTGTTGAGATGATGATCTGGTGTGTCAGGGCTTCAGCCAGGCCAGCTGCCGGCTGCTGCAGGGAAACGTGTGCAGCTGCGTTCGTCCGCTCTGTCAGATTACCAACAGGTTCCTCTGCAGGGCCCAAAAACTCTTTCGACCAGTTCATTATATCATTCTTTCTGCAGCTCTTGAACGAGTCCACACTCGACAAAACATCACAGTCATGTATGTGTATCTTTTAGGGAATAAGGTAAAGCAAATTCAACTTTCAGCCACCAATAATGCGTCACTTTGTCACTGTTTCATCGCTCTTCACAGTCAGACTGAGCCGGACAGACGATGGAGGTCCTGGTGCCTGCAGATAGCAGCAGCCTTTCAGGCCGGCTGATCAATAGATGACCCACACAGACAAAAGCAGCTGAAAGCCTGAAGCGAGATGAAAGGCCTCATCTGATCTGGCGGCTCCTGATGACAATCAGACGACAGCTGGAGTGTCAGTGGAAATCTGAGTGACGGCACAATGAGGTCATGTGGCGTTCGACCAATCGGAGATGGCGATGTTAATTTGCTTAGAGGAAAGAGGGAAAGAGGGGTGAGAACGAGGATTCCTCAGTTAATTCGTTTTTATAGTGTTTTTCAATAAGTTCAAGTCTCATTTATTTGCCTTCACTGTGTGTTTTCATGGCTTCTTCTCTTTACATCTCAATAACGAGGCTTTTGTGTTCTTGTACAACTTTTAAAACATTCTCAGTTAGTATTTAAAGCATTTTTAAGTCATTTTCTTAGTTTACCACACATGACAGGCACATTTTGGGAACAGACCTCATCTTTGCCAGTTAGGCCTCAGAGTCACAGTAAGTAAAACACAGGTGTAAATAATAAAATTATTTCATTTAGCTGCTTTGGTTTCAGGGTCCTGGTGTTGTTCATGTTGGTTCACTGTCACAGTGTCATGACTCACTGGGACACTTAGAACAGAACCATTGTTAATGTTATTAGTAACACCTGTGCTTTTCCTGCAATGACAACTCAAAGTGTCTGCTGTGAAGAAACCATGTTTCCAATTTCTGATCCCTGAAGACTGCTTCCCACTGCTGTACCTATGTCGTACAAAATACACAGTCAAGACGGTTCTGAATCGAGGATAAAAGGTATTCGATGAAACAGTTCGGGCCTTTTAATTCAACCCACTTCATAGATGTAATGTCAGGTTTTGAATAAAATCCTGGATTAAAACACCTTACTTTACCATGATTTTCCATGTTGTAAATATCTGTATCTCAAACTCCTACAATGATGCTCACTGTTAATGAATCACTTTATTGCTGACCAGGCCAACATGTTATTTTAATCTCATGGCTTCGGTCTATTACAGTCAGATTAATGAATAGGACTTCAGTTATCTTCCACCAGGGGCATCCTTGTGTTTTTTTCTTTTTTCTTTTTAACATGGCCAATTATAGGCACGAGCCTGAGCACGTGCAGGGAGACAATCGTCTTGCACCACCAAATGGTTTGGTGCATATGGAGCCAATCACAAGTCTAACCACCACTGAGCATGAGCGCAGTTTGCACCGTGTGAAGCCCATGTAAAGTGTGACATTGTACTATTGAGACTCACCAATGATTGAATCACTCAGGAGAAAAATAAATCGCCTTCACCGTTTCAGGTTTCATGAAACCTTGCAAACCCCCCTCTTCTTCCAGCGAGGAATGGTGTCTGCTGGAGGAAGAGGAGGGGCGGTGTCTTCATCCAAGAGGGATGTTGTGTAGTAAGTGAAGGGGGCGGAGGAGGGAGGGGGGTGCAGCTCTCTGCTACTACGTCAGCGTACATCACAGGAGAACACAGGACCTTTTTGCTTCAGGTACTCGGGGTGACTCCCTGCACAGAAAAAGCGAATCCCGGTCACCCTAAAACGCGCTGACCTTCCCTCCAAAAGGTAAGAAAATGATTCATCCTCTTTAAATGCGCAGCTTTCTCTTAACCTTCCATTTAATGCATTAATTCCCCTAATTGCCTCAGCTGCTGTCGTTGTCGACCGTGCATCCAGGTGCAGGATAACAGGTAGATTTACATGTGTTTATGATACAAATAGACATTTATTTGTCACTAAAAACGAGTTTATAGGCCTCTGCTGCGCAACGCGATGACCCCTAAACCCGTACCCGGAGGGAAATCAAGGAATAAGTCGACTTATGGATAAGAAAACGAAGGCCATTCGTTTGAAATGTTGCTTTCAGACAAGAGTGGAAGATTTCTGATTGCGGGTTTTTGGCGAAATGCGCCCCTCGTTCTTGTTCTTGCGCGGAGGTCTTGTGCGTTAAGAGCGATCACCGTCATCCATCCAAGCGCAGAGGATTCACTCTGAGGAGGAGGAGGAGGAGGAGGAGGAGGAGGCAGGGAGGGGAGCAGGGTTACGAGCGTTATGTTTTAATGTCATTAAACAGCACACATGGCCAGCATCCCGTCATCGATCCACTTTTGTCTTATTGGCGACGGTTTTGGCTCCAATGCCCTTGCCCCTCTCCGTCTCCTGTTCCGCCTTTTCTTTTTAGTGCACGGCCATAAATGTGTAGTTCTGCCTTAACCGCACATCTTTTTTTTTCTCAAATTGTGAAAAAGAAAAAAGTTGTCCTGCTTATGTGTTGTTACATTTAATTTGTACAATATGAGGACCCGCTCAGAGGTGTCAGTGCAGCCGGGTGTCCTGTCCTGCGTCGTGCGCCAAAATGACCTTGTGGAAACCCAGCGGGGAGAATGAGATGGAGAAAGAGTGTTGAGCAGTTTTCCCCCCCTTGCTTTCCTCTGTGGTGTTGCTTTGCGGTGGTTTATATCAGTGGTGCTAAAACGACTTTGCACAGAGAGAGAGAGAGAGACGTTGCTTGATATTGTGATTGACCTTTAACGCGCGTTTGAAAGAGGAACAAGCTGCTGGAAAATGATTGATGGCATGAATTTATGGTGCTTTCTGTGTTTTGGAGGTGATGCGTTTTACAACTTGCCATGTCTGGTCTCTTGTCCCTCTGGCAGCCATGATCTCAGCTATTTATGCATCCAGCCCACATGAGGGGAGCAGCTGCTGTTGCGAACCTCAGGACAGTCCTCTTTTCCTGAGAAAGATTTATGGTTTGTGATTCGAAACTTGACACACATTCAGCCTCTTAATTATCCTGTATCAGGCTGCATTGGTAACATCTTTATCTTGACAGACAGCATAGCAGCTCCTCCTTAAAGAAGTTCACAGCAATCAAATGTATCCTGTTGACAGTTTTGTTTTTCTTTTTGCTTCAAACTAGTGGTTGTGATTTGTGTATAGACTTTGGATGCATTTGACACCTAAATGGTACCCATCCATTCTCCAGGAAGATTACTTTTCAGTTTTGTGTTTTCTATTTTTCTACACCTGCAGTGCTGTGCTGGAGCGTTTGGACGTGCAGGTTTGGGTGCTTTCTCTGAAGCACCAGGAGAACATACCCACATAGAAAGACCCAATCCAGCTTTGGGAATCGAACCCCAGACCTTCTTAACAGTAGAAATGATTGGCTAGAAGTATTAATATGAATCCAAGTGGAGCTGTCACGCAGCATACAACAAAAGAGGCTGTAACTACTGGTAGTGATGTTCGCAGTAACTAACTAAGATAGCTGCAAGTGGTGAAGCCAAATCCAAGCTTCAACACATCCCTTTTTAGAGCTGCAACAATTAGCTGATCACAGAAAATCAACCAGCCACTATTTTGATAGTTATAGTCAAACAAAAATGCCAGATATTTGCTGGTTACAGCCTCTCAAATGTCAGGATGTCATGCTTTTCTTTCTCGTATATATATGACGGGTTTAGGACTGAAACAAGCTATCTAAATAATTGGGCTGTGGGAAATCGAAATGATTATGACTTAATCGAGAAAATAATCTTCAGATTTATCTCTAATGAGATTAATCATTAGCTGCAGCCCTAATCCCTTCAGATGTTTAAATTATTTGATTCAAATCTTTCCATGCCCTGAGCCGCCACTCAGCACAACAAAAGTAGAGTGATGTGACATCTGTGTTGCAGGTGAGGCTGACATTCCCATCTAAAGGACTGTTCACACTGCTGAACACACAGGAGCTCCACTTGAAACCAGGAGGAGCTAAGGGAGCTGCTCTGTTTGGTGTTCTCATTTTCTGCCTGCTACCCCTGCTGATTGGGCCGTGCTCCGGTCTGTCCGCAGAGATTAGCCCTGTCACAAGTTACAACTCGCCTCTCTCTGCAGCTGGGAGCAATGGTGCCGGATACATTAGCATAACATCTTTAAAAAAAAAAAAAAAGTAGAGCACAGCCTCCCTCCTCAACTACCACATCCGGGTGTTGTCGAGATCAGCAATTAGCAACAGCTGTTTCGACATTCAGATCAGTGCTTCAAGGAAACGCTGGTCCACTCCTGCTGCATTGTTTTTCTGGACGGATCTGTTTTTCTGCCCAAGCGTTCCTCTCTGCGAAAGATTTACTGTGAGGCTGAGAGATAATCGATGGCCCTCTCCGTCGTCTCCAGATGGGTGCGTCGAAGCGGCGATTAGTGTCAAGCACATAACTCTCTATTAGCAAGTGACAGCATTTATTTCTTACATGCCAGAGGAGGTGTTTAACCGCTGTCTCCTGCTTTTTATGAACAAATGCATATGATTAATATTGTAGTCCCAAACTTTCTACTACTAATTTCATTATAATTTCTTAGAAAGGAACATATATGTAACTGTAATTTCATATAGGTTTTCTGGTTAGGACGATGTCATTTGGCACTAATATTAGGGCAAATGGAGACGGTGTTGTACACCTTTGATTTATTCCATTTAACAATCTTCTTTTACCAAAGTCACTTAGTCAATGCAGCTGAACATGCAATAGTATAAATATTTCTGTTTGGTTGATAATTACAGGAAAGTGTACAATTAGAAAAATATGGAGAATAAGGTAATATATACTTGAGTTTAAATGGATCTGTCAGTTCTTTCAATTGTACCTTTGCTAGCTCATTGGATATTTTGGGAAATGTACTTAATCGCTGTCTTGCTGACGGTTAGATGAGAAGATTGATATCTCTCTCTCATATCTGTGCGTTAGCTACAGAGCTGGAGCCAGGAGGCAGTTAGCTTAGCCTAGCACAAAGACTGGAAGCAGCACGTAACTCCCAATAAAACGCAACTTTTTACATTTCTGTTTGTATACAGATTAAACAAATGACAAATGGCATACTGCATGTTAATTGGTGAGCTTCATAGGTGCTGGTAGGGCCAGGTTAGCTGTTTCCCCTGACAGTCTTTATGCTAGGCTAAGCTAATCGCATCCTTGATCTGGCTCCATACTTAACACACAGCACAAGAAAGCAAATAAGCATATTTCGCAAAATGTCAAACTATTCCTTTTAATGTGTTTGCTGTCTCAGATTATTCTCCCTATTTTCCCTTTTAGCACCTAATTACGAAGTCCTTTCAAGAAACCTTCCAGGACATTATTAAGAAATAATGGAACCTGTAAAATAAAGCGTCTCCTCTTATCTACTCCACTTTCAAGACCAGTGTTCGGTAGATTGAACTGGACGCAGTAATGAGAAGACATACGCCCCCGCTCCAGCAGAAACACAAATAGGCTTTGATGCACAGGGAAGCAAGAGCAAAGCTTGTAGTGGGAACAATTTAATTCACCCAACCATAAAGAAAACATTACAGCAGAACATCTGCAGCGCGCAGAGGTAATGATGTCTGCGTATAGAGCTTGGCCTACATATCATTTGGTGTCTAGGAAGAATTCACTTCCTCCTTGGAAGTGGTGGTGTTGTCTTGAAGTGCACAAATCACTATTACATAGAGCACGTTCACCTTTTTTTCTTTTTTTTTGTCGCAGTTGTGTTCTGGCAAAGTCTGCAATTCTGCCGTAATTCAGACGACGAATCCTTTTTTGATCCTCTGTCTTTTCTCTGCACCATCGCGAGCTTCACATTTGGAGCTTTGAGTGAAATGTCTTGACACATGTAATGAAATTTGTTTTCAGTCTCTGGATGAATTGTAATAACTTTGGTGGTCCTGTAACTTTTCATCTAGCGCCATCATCAGGTCAAGATCTGAATTTGTACCAGCCAAACGAATGACATTGTCATCAGCCTCAGCTTTACTTTGTTACTTAGCAAATGTTAGCTAATACGCTAAACTAAAACGGTGAACATAAAACCCTGTGAAACAATAGCATGTTAGCATTGTCACTGTCCTCACAGAGCCGCTAGCATGATGTAATCTCTTAGTTTGATTAATCTCAAAACAGATACATTTCCTCAACAAAATCTTGACTTGACTTCATTGACTGAGGTTATTGTGTTGGTAATGATTCATTTGTCACGTTTTCATTATGAATTTAGTTTCATTTTTGTAATTTGTCGGATCTCAGCAGGTCAGTCAGTTTCTAATAAACACACCTTCAGCTAAAGAAAGACATGTTGAGATGACTGCAGGTCACAACACAATTAACTTGTAGAGACATTACACAAGCGGTGAATGCTAATGTATTAAATATTAGAAAGTGACACTAATGTGAGCTGCTGGTACGTGCTGTGAAAAACTCATTTTGTGCACGAAGCTGTATCGTGCACAACAGTTTTTATCAGCTGTGCTGCAGGTTTTGAACTGCACCTCTCAGCTGCCCTCAGTCTGGCTCCTCTTCAGTCCATTTTGCAGTGAGCAAAGCCAAAATGGATGCAGAGAGCTGACGTCACTGTGTTTGACATGGTGTTGCTAGCCGCCTTGGTGCCACCAGGGTGACGGTGCACAAGCAGGGGAACAATGACGAGACTCATGTTAGGCTACAGATTCTCCCAAAGGGGACGTTACAGCCGGGGAGGAGCGATGACCCAGTAAGCCTAACAACCAATCATCACACCCTCCTCTCAGGCTGCTGTTATGTCGTTAGCCTTGATGGGCCTGAAGCCATGCAGGAACATGGTGCAGCTGAATAAAACTGTCACTTCCTGTGTGACTCTGTGCAGATGTCACATTGTGGTTGGTGCTGATGAGCAGGAGCTGGACCGAGGCTGCTGTGAGAAGAGTTTTTTTTGTTTTTTTTTATAGCACCAATACATCACTGCTGGGGGACGAGTCGACTCTGTCTCCTCTGTCCGTGTGGCCAGGAAACAAGACATGAATAATGGATGGGTCCTCCACACAGCCGCAGCAGGACTCCCCTGGAAGCTCAGGCCAGAATAGCTGATAGAAAAATGATGGATGAGGAGGGAGGAAAAATGCTGGTGGATGGGTGAAATCACCACAAGACGCTTTGGCTGGACCAGGATGATGAGTAAAAGCCAGTGTGTGTGTATATGTGTGTGTGTGTGTCAGGTTCAAAAGAAAACTTAATTTTCCACCAAAGATCTAAAGAGGAGACTGTTAATTTATATATTTTATTAACTGAACGATATGCACCAAACAAGCACGTTCTCTTACGTCCTGAGATTGTGATTTATAGGCCGGGGCATCTCTGTAGCAACACAATGCATCATTTATAAATGGTATGTTCTGACACATTTTGCCTCCATCAGCTCCTGTGATTTGGATACTTGGCCATATTGCAATTCCAATAATATTTCAATGAATTGTTCAGCCCTACGTGCCCTGATCATCACCATTTCCTTCCATATCTAATACATCAATATTCTGATGGATTTATTTAACTTTTAATGCAGGAACAATAAGTTATTGCAGTATTTTGTACAGTGTAACCTCCTAAGAGACATTATTCTTGGGTTTTCTCTTGACACTTCTCCCTTTTAACAAGTCTACAGTCATGATAGCGGCTCTGCAAAGCTGCACATGTTCACAATGACAATGCTAGCATGGTGATGTTTAGCAGGTGAAACGTTTACCATGTTCACCATCTTATTTTAGCGTGTTGGCATCCTAACATTTGCTAAAAGCTTCCAAGAATAAGTTGAATGACCATAATTTATAACAACTACTCTGTCAGCAGTTTTAACAGCTTGTTAGTGCTCAGCAGTCTGCATCCTCCTACAGTTAATCTAACATATATATATATATATATATATATATATATATATATATGTATGTGTATAGACAATCAGCTGCTTAGTCTCTCTTTTCCACTTTGGCGAGCTGATTTGAAAAGAACATACGGCTGAATGTAATCTCCTCCTGTGGTCTGAGCCCATGATGGCAGCAGACAGTGTGCTTTATTATGAGCGTAGGTGTTTGTTGACTGAGTCTTGTGGGTGAAATCTTCAAACAGAGCAAGCGTGTGGGCTGTGCAGACCCGACCCAGAATGCAACGCTCCTGATGCACTCATAAGTGCAGAAAAGACTCTCCAACGGAGATATCAGTGGCCATCCAGAGGATTGAGCCTGAATACAGAGTCAGATTTTATTGTTGTGTGCTTCAGGAGTATTTTATGTGCATCTCGGTGGGCTGTGAGGAATAACGATATAAATAGACATATTTTCCCCTTGTTCTCCAGTGGCGACTTCATTTTGTAAGAAAAACTGCTCCCAATAACCCGTAAGAACAAAAAGAAGCACATGAAACTGTCCCGCTCTGCTGTTAAGTGGTTATTATAACGCGAGTCACGCTGATGTTGTGGTTTAGGCGAAGTGCTGGAGTTTTACTTGTATTGACTTTTGAAAGAACGCTGTACACGACTTCGTCTCTCTCCGCGATGATTGCGGCGCTTCTCGTTGCTAAGAAACTATGTGAACAACAATGTCAACAATGAGTCTGGACACCCTCTCAGTCCATAAAAAACATAGACTGATAAAGTAATTTGTAATTTGAAGACGAGCCAGTGTCTCTAGGATACTGAATATTAAACTTATAATGGTTGATGATTTGTTTTTTTTTTTTGTCAAAATGGGTCTGAACAGTAGTGTACAAAGTAATTATCTTAATATTTCATTCAGCATCCCTTCTTTCTCGATCAGCATGTCGTCTCGATCAGGATTGCTCTCAGCCTCAGGGACAATCTGCCAGAGGAGAAAATTCACTGCGTGCGTGCGTCACGACGAGAAATCAAAGATGTCAAGTGAAATTAATTCAGCACTGCATGACATTACCAGCCATCTGCAGCTCTGAGGATTCACCACTTACCCAATCATTCCCACCTATCACTCTCTCTCTCTCTCTCTCTCTCTCTCTCTCTCTCTCTCTCTCTCTCTCTCTCTCTCTCTCTCTCTCTCTCTCTCTCTCTCTCTCTCTCTCTCTCTCTCTCTCTCTCACACACTCACTTTTGCACACATGCATTTCTTTCTGTCACACATCTATGTTCACACACACACACATACACACATGAAAAACTCACCAACAAAGAGTGTCATCACTCGTGCCCGTCTCTGTCACACTCTCTAGCTGCAGCGTCTGTGCCGTCAAATGAGCATCAAGATTTAATTCAGTGCATAAAAGTACCACATTTCATTATTTTGAACATCCACTTGTGATTTTGCGTATATTTGCCATATCATGATATATATATTAAAATTGGAGTCCTTACTTCACTGTATGTTTCTGTGTGACGAAGACAAGAGCTGAGATTTCTTTCTGGCAAAACTGCCAAATTGTAATTTAACTATTATCTTTTTTGACCAAACAGTTAAGCAACAAGATAATAAATAAAGAAAATAATTGTGAGTTGCAGCCCTATTAGGAGAGTGATAGTTTATGCATGAAGTTGTGTGTGTGTTACGGTGTGTTAATCTGCGTGGTGATGAAAGCTGAGGTTATATTTGGAGACAGGAATGATTCATCCTCGCAGCAAACGATGAGCTGTTAATTAAATGCAACTTTAAACAAATTCAAATGGAAAAATGAGCTACCTCGAGCACTGAGAGCTGCAGGAACAGAAACCTTTGTAATTCTTGCTCTTATCAGCTCTCTTATTTTACTGGATTACAACAAATAAATCAGTGATAATGAGATCTCAATAACCAGGCTTGTTCCAACTCTTCATTGAAGTTATGTGATGTTTACACTGACTGAAATATTCAAATCCAAGCTTTTATGGCTCCACTGTGCCATCAAATGGAAACATTCTGGATGTTTTGTGCATCATTTTGCACACATTCACCGCAAATTCAACCTGACATATTTGGTGTCTTTGGAATATTTTGGAACTCTGCTAGATTTTGAAATACATTTTTGTGGGTTTGAACCATTTTTAGTTGCACAGCAGGACACCGTGAGGTTTAATACCACAATGTTTCCTGTTGGAGGCTGTTGCTGCTCGCCACACCGTTTTTTCCTGGTGTTGCTCCGGATACGTTTGTGTTCTCTGTTGCTCTGTTGAAAACAGCACTATTTGACTCATTACAGTGTGTTCTCGACAGAATCTCTGAAGACTCTCAGGCCTTTCATTGTTGTTCTATAAAGCAGTCTTTGATGTCACAAAGCAACCCAGTAGAGTCATAAAAATATAGTTTAGACTCTAAAATATCATCTAATATTCTCTGTGTTGGTCTTGTTTGTTTAAAGTAACTTTGGTGCATCTTAATATCAAGCTCTATATTACTGTAAACCGGCATTCATTTAGTTTTGGCCTTTCTGGTGCGTCGTTACACATTGACATATTATAACCGTATGAAATGGTGAGTGTGTTAGCAATCAGTTGCCTATTTACACATTGTGATGGAAATTTCCAGACCCCAGGAACAAACTGATAAAGATGACCATATACTCACTCTACCTGCCCTGTACTTTGACACTGTGAATAAGCAGATCGAGGCCAGATAAGATGGACACATTGTTCATAAAGCCAATGCAAAGTTCACCACAGGTTTAGGCGCATATGCGTCCCACACAGCAATACCACGACATAACCTGCAGGAAAATCACTTCAAGTCCATAGAGTTTGCTTATAAGACCATTTCCACATCAAAGTAAGGTTTTATGAATAACTACTCACACGTTGTTTTCTGCTTAAGTCATACTTGAGATCAAAATTGATCGTAAGTCTGTTTTATAAATGAGGTTCTCTACCAGCTAAAAGGTGACGATGGACTCGCCATCTTTCCCTGACGTTGCAGCATCAGTTCTTAACCAAATATTCTTCAGCTGTAGCATCTGAGTTTATTGTCCAGCTCGAATGAAAACATGTTTCTTTCTTTTAGATGCTGAAACAACACCTGGGCCTCTGGTAGTTTGACACCTGGCTCACTGCTACACACTGCACACATAAACCCACCAATCACAATGAGGTCAAACTAAAGTGTGCAGTCGGTGAACCAGATGCCTTTTTTAATCATGAGTAACGCCATTACACTACTTCACAAAAAAACACGAAGTGACAAAAACACAAATTGAACAAACCATTTTCATCTGTAAACATGTTAGTTAACTCCGTCACATTCAGGGATAAACAGCAGCCTGAGTTGTGATGAATCTTGTGCACTTTTCCAGAGGTCATATTTGGGCGTCAGGGAGGAGAAAGAGCACAGAAGAAGAGATAGTACCTTTGACTTCCTCACTCTGTCAAGAAAATAAATTGAGCTGTGAGTGTGATGGGATTTCATCAAAGCTAGATTATTCAGGGAATGTTTTTTGGTGAGTCGAGTGGTTTAACAGTGGCGACGGTCACGGTGCTGTATATGGACTGTGCACTGGTTTCTTCCTCCTCATCCATCTTCTTGGAGCCCAGTGACTGCTTGTCTTTTTCCCTGCCAAAAACTGTCTGCGGCTAAATGGGTCTTGTATTTCCACTAAATAAAATGTCCCTATCATCGAGTTTCACGGCCCGATGTGAAAGGGGGAATCTATTCTGAGCTGCTCGGTTTAGCAGATGCTCTTAGCATTTGAACAGTGCAGTAAAGAGTAATTGTTAAGTGCTCAAGGCTATCAGTGAGAGTTATGAATGGCGGTTATGTACTGGTGGACTAATGTGGTTATAACTCCCTCAGTGGCAGTTGGAAATCTCCAGAGCTCCTCTGAAAGGTAAATAGTCGAGTTGTGGGCAGACTGTTTACAAATGAAATATGATATCATAATACGGCACTCTACTGAAGAGGGACGCTGTGTTGTAGATCAATGTTTACAACATGAAATACCACCAACGAGTTGTGCTGTTGCATTGTTCTTAAACACAACTCATTTTTTGCTGTTAAGGATGAAATAACAATAACAATCACATATTTATAGATAGTGACAATGGCAAAAAGAACCCCCCAAAGCCCTAATTTGTTCACCCAAAACTAAAAAATGCTTAAGTTTGAATGGCAGCAGAAGTTTCAGAGGCAGATATCTCAAAATCTGAAGATGGTGTTATATATCACAGTAGCGCCCTCAAACTTTCAACATTTGTTATTTTTGACATCATTTGGACAACATTTGAGACACTACCACTCATTAACATGGACACAGGATGCAAAGGGGTGGCATTAAACCCGCATTACTTGATGTTTTGGCCACACAACGTTGACATGTTATGACCTTATTAATCCAGATACAATGAAAGGGTGCTACTGAAACCAGCCTACATTTTTTTGGCCTCTTAGGGGCAACGCAACAAGCTATAAACACAACGCTGACATATTATCACCTCATAAAGTTTTTATGGCGAATGTGGCAAACTTACCCATTCAACAGACACAGAGTTATCAGGTTTTTCTCTGAAAACTGCTGCCTGCTGCGACTGGAAACAACACTGACGAAAGTCAGAATAAACAGAAACAGTAAAGTTGTCGGCCTTTAAATAAAAACTGTGAGCAGAAAGGCGAGAAGGAACGCTCCTTCGAGCTGGCGGTGACTGCAGAGTTGGGTCATAAACCTCTTTCATATTAGACGTAGTCATTTATGAATATGAAAAATATTGAATAGGGTAGTTTTAAATGCAGTGGACCTTGAAGTGATTACTGAGGCCTTCATGTACCAGGCACTCTCAGCCAGACCAGACTAAAACCCAGTGTAAGTATTAAAATGTTTCAACAGAGACTGATTTAATATTTGCTAAAATAAACAATTCAATGTTTCCATCCCCAGACGATCTGTAAAAGTGTGATTATTCGGTGCAGCGTGGACTTAAAGCAACTCCAAGACATCATAAGTCACTTAGCTCCCGTGTGTTTGCCTGCTTTTGTTAGCATGCTTTTAGCTTGTCACATTGTATGTTGCACATGTGTTGTTGTGTGTGTGAGGCTGTACTTCCCATCCCTCTGGTGTCTTCTCTGCTCACTGCAAGAAAATGGGATTACATAATTAAGTCTTTCATCAGCAGCAAATGGCAGTCAGGGCTTTTTTCTTGCCCCCTGACTGTTAATTTATTATCAATTTACACTTCATTAGAGATGCCACAACAGTTTGGAAAACTACTTTGTTTCACAATAACTCTTTCTACTGTGAGCCTATCTATTTTCTCTTTACTCCAGAGAGCATTTAGCTTTCATTGAAGGCCAGTTTGCATTCAAAGACATCAGCAAAATAAAATGTACACAATCAGTGAACACGGAAAGTATTTGTTATTCATAGGCAGGGAACCCACTCTCATTTCAGTATCTCTGGCTCGTGAAAGGCTAATCGGACGGTGATGGGCTGCCTTCATTGCATTCAGATGGGCCTCAAGAGTCTCCTGGTACAAAGGTCGTGACTATGGTGACGAAGGGGGATCAACCAATCGGCTGCCCCTCGGGGAGAAACAGAAAATTGATTGAGTCACTGTTCAGCGATGGATGTGGAAGAGTCCAGCTGTACAATGTTTGAAGTTAAAGGCAAAAAATACAGATTTATTGTCGGCCTCTGCATCAAACTGGTAGAGCAAGTTGATACTGAAGTCATACTGTAGGCTGATACGGAATAAAAGGACAAGAAGCCACTATATCAGCCACAAGTTGAAATTACCTTTCCAAACACCAATCCTACAAATCAATATATGTAACCTTCATTAGTTTGAGATCTAACCTCTGATAATATTGAAATGTATAAAACTAGCCCCAGTAGTACCATCCATTGTGAGGAGACTAGTACAGTGTAAGGTGCCATAGAGTAGGAACGTAATGATACAGTCTCTCTATGGTTTGGTACGATACACAATATTTTCTAGTAAAGTTGGAATGAAAATAATCTGTAGTTCTTTAATTTACAGGTCTGCAATTTCCCAAACAAACCTAAATCTTTTATGTAATTTGGTACTAATTATATGGAAAATAGTAATAAAACAAAAGCTCCCTTCACACCAAACTAAATATTCATAAAGTATATGTTCAGCTTCAGCTAACCTGTGTGTACCAACACTGTCTCTATTTTCCCAATAATCAGAACCAAATTACATTGATCTTTACGGGCAGCTGTAAAATAAAGCGTCGCCAAAATGCATTATTTATTACTCCTTAGTATGAAGAATACGTATTTTCAAGTTTCACCATTTTTATCTTTTTAATGATTAGCTTTTAATTTAAGCATTTCACATATGCAAACAAAAACTAGCCTTTTGGGAGTCATGATGGATCAGGTTTAGTTAATATTCTGTTTTTTTTTAAGCGCCATGAAGAGTATTGTTCCAACCCGACAGACCATTAATTCTAACAATGCATCTTACAGAGGGAGAGGGATAACGTTATTAGCAATAACACGCACACAATCCTCCCATTCACCTGTTCTGCATGTGCAACATATTTACATGGCTTTAAAACTTCTTCCTCTGTGTCCTTAACATTATTTGTCTTTTATGGGAGCAGTGCACACTGGGTAAATGTCAAACCTGATGTAGATACAAACTGAACTGATTGCTTGTTTTCACAGGCTGCTGTCATGCAAAATGAATTCATTCTTACACTGAATAGTATTTCCAGTGTGTAGCCAACTTATAATGGAGCCTGCGTAAGAATGAGCATTTAAACATCTTCAAACACACCACTCCCGTGCCTGGTTCTCCGTCCTTTTCAATGTATTTATGAAAACTGCAAACAAGGTCATTTCCTTTTTTCCCCTCCACAGACCTTATCTTTAATGAATTCTCTCTGCCTGTTTGCTGAACCGTCATCTGTAGGCAACAGAACATGGACGTAGCGTCTGCCGGTGATGTCACCCACGCATTTCTGAAGGGACGGTGGATTTGAAGCCTGGAGTTTGAGTTTATCACTTGCTGCTCTCTTGGCAGTTGTTTTTGAGCCGTGAAATCCAATTTTCTGCAGCAGGGTGGAGCTGAGAGCTGACATTGGCCTTTAATATAGTCTTAATGGAGCAATCACTTTCAAAATCGCTGCCAAGACAGAATAGAGGAAGTTAAGTTAGGTATTTACATTATCCGCTGTGTTTCAGGGAGTTTACTATTCACTTCCATAGGGAGGGTTAGGGTTAGCTAAATGGTGTAAGCTAATGGTGTAGACACACAGGCAGTTTACTCTTTTACCACACTCTGAAACTGAAATAAACTGAATATCCTTGGATTTTGGTCAGACTAAACACGACATTTGAAGATGTCACCTGGGTCTGTGGAAAATTATAACATTTTCTGGCATTTTCTGGACAAAACAATGAATTGATTACTTGAAAAAAGAATCGGCAGATTAAGCGAGAATGACAATAATAATTGGTTGAAGCCCTGAATGAATCCTGGAAAGTGTGTGTCCAAATTCATTGCAAGTGTCTAAATCTGTGTTGCAACATGCAAAGTTTTATCAAATGTTTTGGGACTGACTCACCCAGCAACAGATTGGCTTTACAGCAGCTGAACATGTGAGTCAAAGCTGAGCAACGAATACAAAACAATTGCTTAATATGACTTTGTAGCCTTTATCGAACTGACTTCATACGTTTGGATTTTATCTGTTTGTGCTGTTTCTTCACAGTTAAGACTTCTAGTCTAATTTTGTGGGCCTCATGAATTGGTCATTTAGTTTTCACAAACATCCATGTGAAAACCAAAACGAGCAATTCATAAGCTGAGATCCAGGCTGGTGACAAAGCACCAAATGTCTTTCACAACATTTGCTCATGATGTGATTCAGAGCGAAAAACTGTTGAAACTAAGGAGCTGCAGTTTTTCTTGAGATGACCATAACGAGAAGGATAAGCAGATATGAATACATGGATAGATGGATTACTAAATGATATCAGTTAAACTAGAGGTAAGAGGTGCTATAGATCTTTACTCTGGCCCATTTAAAGTGGGCTCAGCCTGAAACCCATAATTTCTGTCCAAATCCACCCAAAGCCTGTAGCCTGAGGGACGTTTGTGAGGCTGAAAATCCGAAGCAATAACTATTTTTTTATAGCAGTTAGTTTGAGCAGAGCGATGCCACTGAAGCTCTAGTCATTGAACAAGAAATCGATTTAGCCCTGGCTGCTTGTTCCCTCAGTTCAGCCTGAAGTGTTTGTGTTTTGGACCCTCAAATGTTGGTCACTGGTGCAGGTCAGCGACCTGTAAAGCCTCCAGCCTGTTTGAGGTAACATATAAACATAAAGAGACAATGACAAGTATAATATCTTTACTGTTATGTCGTGCCATCATGAGGTAAATATTTTATTTCATTTATTTGTCCAATATTTAGTTTATGGCCAAATACCTCCAACACTAATGAACTCCCATCAGCCTAAATAGCATAGTAGTTAGTATGCTAGCACGCTAAACTAAGATGCATCACATGATTATACTTGCTTAGCATCAGCATGTTTGCATTGCTATTGTGAGCATGTTAGCATGTAGCTCAGAGCGCTTCTCTATTGTTTCTCAGATCCTTGAGTCTTAGTAGGCCTGGAGGGACAAAAAAAGGCCCTTATGAGAGCCAAATTTCTAATTCCAACATCCTTATTTTTTAATGTGTGTTTTGAATATTCATATCAATGTTTGAAATAGTCTGAATTCTAATTCATCAGAAGGTCAGTGCAAACTAAATTAGATGAAATCCTCTTTAAATAACACAAATCTTTGCTTTTAAAGCTTTCAGTTTTTGACATCTGGTTGCATCATGCCAAATGTGCAGTCATGACACATGATCAACTGATCAAAGAGATACTAAAGTAGATTTGTATTCTGTAATCTCTGTATTTATTGTATTATTCTGTCCAAATCCTGAGAGGAGCTCTAACAACACTTCCCCCCTCCTTGGGTTTTAGTTTCTGCTGGCTTTCAGTGAGCGCATTCTTAGAAACTCAGGCGTCCCAGCAGACCTTTGGGTCGTGTGATGTTGGCTTGGCAGTAGTCTGTGTCTGTTCAACGCCCCTGAGGCTGCACAGGAAGCTTTCAGAGATTCCCTCCCTCCTGCCTTCCCCCTGCCTGCTACCCTCCCTCCTCTTTTCTGGTTACATCTGCTCTTGTTTTCTTGCTATAATAACATTATTGTGCACTTGTTGAACAAACAGTTTTACACAAATAGGTTAAAAACATTTTAATTAACTGGAACAATGATAATAATAGTGTCACCAAGGTTAGTTTGCAGTTTATTGGCACTTAACTGGTAATTTAACACCACCGCTCCATTGTGCCTGATATTAATTACATGGCTCATTGATTTATTTATCATTACACTGTCAGTGGAATCTGATCACTTCCTAGACATTGAGACAATAAATACTGAACACTGAGGGCATATTGATACCGTTACCATTACATTTCACAGGTAAACAAGGTGTTTCGTTAGCATGTCTGCTACTAGCTTTCAAAACCAAGGTGACCTTTAATTAGCTAACTACATTATGGTGTAGGACAGCAGGTTGCAGTGGGGTCAGGCTAGCGTTAGCAGCTCTGTCCTGATCTTTATCCATCATCAGCCAAACTACTCGTTACATGAGACAACGTCATGTTGGCGTCAGTTAGCCCCCATCCTCATCCTTTTCTCTGAAACGTTGCTCATTCAAGAAAGTTTCTCTATAGTAAGCAGCAGAACAGGGTTGTTAATATGAAATAACAGGTGGTTTTCACATTTTTCCTTATCATTGCTGTACTATAATGCAAGAGCACTACAAGAACACTGCTGTCCCTTTATTTCCATGTCTTGCACATGTTTCATTAACTGGTGAGTTGATTGTCTGGGATCTGTTTGCTTTAGGCTCTGTCTTTTAGCACAATATGATGCACCAAATGCATATTGAAGACCCTTTTACAGGACTTTCATTTTTAAAATGAGTCAATCGGAGACAGATCCCACACACAGCAGTAACAGTAGCTAGCTACAGCTGAAATTGGCTGGTGATAGTCGTCATTTCAGCCGAGAGAAGCTGCTTTTGGCCTCTGTTTGAAATCAAGGACTCACTGTTTAAAATATTACTATGAATTTTGATGTTAGATTTGCTTCTGTTATCACTGTAAACTAAAATACAAAGCTTGACAGGTATACATTAGCAACAGTAAGTGGTCAACTGCAGTTGTTTGATCTCTGTAGCAGCCACCATTCCTCACTTAAATATGGACTATAAATACGTATATTTTAGCATGTATATATAGATATGAGACATAGAGCAAACATAGAGGATGACTCAGAAGATCTGGATGTTGGCCTGCATTGCTCCTGCAACACCCTCTTGTTATTACTACGGGCTGTGGAGACTTATAATATTAATATTTTATCCATAAATCCGTGAAATTAAAGGTTTTATGTGATGTCTTTCACCAGTTGGTACTGTCTGCAGTTTAGTGTTTTATTGCTTATTGCAAGAGGTTCTGGGTTTCTCAGATAAACTGTTATGCGAAGCATCATCCTTTAAGAAGTGCTGTTATACAGGAAGGAAAAATAATAAGACACAAGATATAATATTTCAATGTAAACAGGTATATGACCGGACATGAAAAATTAGGTATCACCAAGTAAGCCTTTTTTAGTTTTATTCTAAATGAATAACAAATGCAGCACTGTAGGAGACAGGGTGGGACGGTTCTGCTCCCTTTGACGTGACACTATTCTGCAGTACATTGAGTAACATTGAGCCAGTGTTTGTGGTCTTGTCGTTGGGTGCTGCCGGCTCCCTCAGGCTGAACATTTTCTCTCTCTCTCCCCCCTGCTGAGCTGCTGCTGCTGCTCTCTTTACAGAGACTGTGGGAAGCTACTAGAATGACTTCAGTGTTGGCTACAGCTGCAGTCGATCCCCAGAGACTCGCTCACTGGGGACACGTCATCTCTGCTTGGTCTCATGAGCTGGAGATGTGTAATTGTTGCAGACAAGCAGTAAACAATCTCTCATCTTAGAGACATTGGACGTGTAAAGCAGAGGTTAGGGATTCAGTAGACCAGGGTATACAGCTGGGTGTTGAACCAAAATACTTTGACAGTACCAACCAAAATGTGTCCTTATCATAGCAAAAACTGTAATTTCCAGAAAGTTAGCATTGAATGCTTGGTCAGACTTCTCCTTCTTATTCCTTAATCTGATTAAAGTCATCAAATTCCTCTAAAAGCTTAAAGAAAGCTAATTTTCAATATTCAGTGTTACCGATTCCAAAACACCGCGGATGGCGTGCCAACGTTCTTCATCTGTTTATCACTCACAGGTCTATTACACAGATAAATCAGGGTCTGACACACTTGTTAGATTTAAACCAGTGTGTGCTGTTATTGATAAACAGTGTGTCCTCACACTGGATTTCAGCTCCCAAAGAGATTGATACTACACTCATATACATCTGTACATTAGAGTAAAGAAATAGTCTAATACATAACCCATAACTTCAACTTTTCAACTTGTTTTTGCATTTCTGTTTGTGTGTGGATTATCCCAACGAGACACAATGTGTGAGCTTTAGAGGCTCTAGATTGTTTTTAACCTTTAGAAAAGGCCACGCCAGCTGCTTCCACCTGTTTTTGCTAAGCTAAGCTATTGGGCTGCTGGCTGTAGCTTCATATTTACCATAGAGATATGAGAGTGGTATAGGTCCTCTCATCTAACTCGCATTTAAACGGATCTATTTCATGCATCGATGCTGTGTGTGTGTATTAATACTGCAATTTGAGCAATTCATAGCATGTCAAATGCTCACTGAAACACATATGCTAATGCCGTTCTCCCTGCTGAGTTTGTTTTGCCCATTTGTAGTGCTTGCAGCCTTTTCCTTGGCGCAGCATGTCCTCGTCAGTGAGACAAACAAGGGCAGCGTCACAGTGACAGAAGTGTCACGGAAAAGAGCACGATGGCCTGCTGATTGATTCACGACGGCCCTTTCTTTGCTCTGTTCTGTATTTTTCTCTTCTCACCTCTTCTCAGTTGTTATTAGAAGCAGGAAATTAAAAGTAGTGATGGAAGGGGTTGTGTGAGAAAGCAGGAGGAGGGGAGAATGAACGAGTAAAAGGAAAGAAGATGAATTTAAAGGTGCTGAGACAGATTTTGTAAATAATGGACCAACAAGAATAGTACGAGACCAAATTATCTTCTATACCATTAGGGAATCTTTCTGTTGACATATCTTATAAAACTGTTTAATTGCTTTCATATTTAATGATGATACACGTTTCACAAATTTCACTCCTGACATTTGTCCAGACCACCATGAAGTAACATTATGTCCTGACTGCCTAGCATAAATGTCTGATTTTAACATTAGTTCACCGATTGTGATCACAAGTGTCCTCAGAAGGAACTTCAATCTAACCTTAACAGTGGTAGTACCTGTTATACACATTGACCTGCAGCCCTGCTTATTAATTGCAGATGTCTGTGTCGCAGCATGATCCATTATATGTTGGCTCTGCGGTGCGCCACTGTAAATGCCACACTGTGATTTGTGCCGGGCTGAGGAGAGCACTATGAGATAACTGCTGTTCAGTCAATATAGGCCACTGAGCTCCTAGACTCAGATGCCAGCATCTTCAAGCTGTCATGTCCTTTTTTTTCTCCAGCCATTAGTGCTGAGCCAGATAATGTGTCCTGCAAATGGCAACACAAAGTGAATGCCAGTGGTCGTTTCAGTATAAATGGGCTCTGATTTAGATTGTTTAAAAACGTGCTCACAATGGATGTTTCTTCCTCACATGCGCTGCACAGCCAGTGTGATGAATCATGCTAACACAAACCCTTTTCTTTGCTTTTCCACAGGATTTAGCATCCAGGTGCACGCTGGCCAAAGTCCAACAGCAGCAGTGCAGTGGAGCAGGGAGCTCTCCGTGGTGCTGAATTCATCAGCAACAACAGAAATCCCCATTGCACACTCATGTGCTTGGGCCGCTCCTGATACCTCCCATTCCTAGCAGCAACTGACCACCACCTCCACATCCCAGATGGATGACGACGGGCGTTACCGAGATGGCCGCTCAGACTTCATCCGCGGCGCCAAGGACATTGCCAAAGTGGCCAAGAAACAAGTCGGCAAGAAGGTGGGGCGAGGTGTGGACAAAATGGCCGACGAGTACACCAAGCGCTCCTATAAACGCTTCGAAGAGGAAGACGATGATGAAGATTACGGCGGCGTGCCAGGCAACGACGGCGGATATTACCGCAATGACAGCCGGGCCAATGACGACGAAGGTCACAGCGACTCCACTGAAGGACACGACGAGGATGACGAGATCTACGAAGGCGAGTACCAGGGCATCCCGAGGGCTGACTCGGGCAAGGCTGGCGACATGGACGGGGTGACGGCCGCCCAGGCGCAGCAGTTCAGGGATCTGTCAGCCTACGAGAGTGAGAGGAGGAAAGACCAGGAGGAGTTGGCCCAGCAGTACGAGACCATCCTGCAGGAGTGTGGCCACGGGAAGTTCCAGTGGACGCTCTACTTTGTCCTGGGGCTGGCGTTGATGGCGGACGGCGTGGAGATCTTTGTGGTCGGCTTCGTGTTGCCCAGTGCAGAGAAGGACATGTGTCTATCTGAGCCCAACAAGGGCATGCTGGGTAAGAGTTATACTTTATAAGAACATTTATAAAACACATGGGAGGAGGGATTACACACATGCGAACTCTGCAGCACTAACACAGTCTTGTCTTTCTGGCCGCCGAGCAACTGTTTTCTTTCAGCTCATCTACTGTCTTCCGTGCCCTTTTTTCCTGTTTATTTTCGTCTCAGTGCCTCCTTTGGGAGTTTATGCCACAGCTTCACATTTTATCTCTGTCTTATCTTAGCAGTTACCTTTGCAGCTTATCCCCCAGTAATTGCTTTTCTACAGCCTCGTTGGCAGAGGAACCACAGCCATTAAAGACTCAACTGCCCGTGCAGCTTCTGAACAGCACTAGAATTTTAAGTCGAACTCTCAGCCAATCCAAACACAATGTTCTCTGCCTCAGTCCAGCTGTTTTCTAGCCGGACAGTATGTGTGTGTGAAGGTGATTGTGGGCGCGTCTCTTTTTCAAAATGTCCCTGTACTCTGTTTGTCTTCCTCCTCACTGTAAATGCTGCATGTCTGTCGCTGTGTCTGTGTTTCTGTATGCTGTGAAGTGGGCAAAGACCTCGTGATCAGTTCCTAGCCTTAGGGCCAATGTCCAATCAGAGTCCAAACCTGCCTCACCATCTGTCATTGGCTGCCCAGCAAGGACACCATGAGCAAGAGCCAGAGGTCTCCTGAGGATAACAAATTCAAACATACTGTTTGTGATTTACGGACTCAGATATAAAGTATTTTATCCAACGTGTTAGGAGGCACAAAGAGAAAGATCTTCCACATAGAGATATTTAGTTTGTTTTCTTCCAGTGGATGAAATATAGACAGTTCAGACATCACACTGAGATATTGCTGTCCAGCTTTGTTTGAGCTTGCAAGTGGAAAATAGATGTCAAGCATTTTCTAACATTTTACAGCATGAAAAGTTCACACCCGTTCTTTGGTGGGTTCTTGAAAGAAACAAGAATATTAGGGAACGTAGTACCTCACTCACTGAATTATACATTTACAATCAGAAACGTCATAAACCAACTGGTTAAACATAACCAATCTAGAAACCAACAGCAGGCTAATACAAACTGATCTGACTACAAACATCATATCAATAAATACTGCTACGCATGGACTCAAATGTTCAGTAGTATTATTTGATTTTGATGATTTAGATGAGATCTAATTACAGATTTTTCCGTGCACTCTCAGGGTTTTGACTGTTCGACTGTCCTGCTGCCACGTTGATGAACATTGTGTCCCTGCAGATGGGGATGCCTGTGTATTGAGCGTCTGTGCTATAAAATGGATCTATGCAACCTCAACTATTGTCATCCTCTGCCAAATTAATTCTGATTGATTTTTTTTAGAGGTTACAGTTTATATTCAGATTTTAAGTATTAAGCTTTGTTAAAGAAGGGTTTGCTGATCAAGGACAGTATGTTCTTTTTCCAGCTGTAGCACAACTGTCTGCTGCTGGTCAGTGAGCTGCAGCACCACATCAGTGGGGAGGTTAAAAGCCATGTTCATGTGGGCATTATCCTACTCTCCACATTATTAGTAGTAACGAACGATGTGCAGTTTTCTCTCTGTTAAATGGGAATATAGGAGTACTTTACACAGGAAAATTGGGCTACACATACATAGACTCACAAGAAACACACACAAAGCTACATTTGTCAGCCATCCATGCCTTTAATTGGTTCCTGGGTTGTGTGATTTTCCCTGTGGTCCATGTACAGGACAAGGTATGGATTGCAGTGCTGACATGTACAGCGACCCGCCTGTGTGTAAAGTACAACTACATTTAGCTTTGAGTAAATGTACTCAGTTACTTCCACCTCTGGTCCATTACATCGCTCCCTCCTCCTCCTCTCTCTGGCTGGGTTTGTGAGCCAGTAGGGAGACACGACCTGCCCTGACTCCCTCCCCTCTCCCTGTTACGCAACTCGCCTGACTCATGCTAGAGAGCCTCTTTTCCTCATGCATCTCTGCATCCCATGATTCCTTCCCCCCAACCCCCTCAGCCTCTTCTTCTCCACACGGTCCAAATGGAGCTTCCTCTGCCGTCATAGTGCCAGCCACTTTAACTTGTATTGTGTGTTTGCACTGTATATCTGTGCAGCGTGCGATAGTGAGCGTCTGCACGCGTGTGAACTGTAATCGCCTGCAGAATATTAAATCCTTTACAGCAGAGAGCATTCAGATGTACCCAGTGAGAGGCAGAAACACATCACTGCTAGTTAGACAAAAAACCCTCCATCCACAAACAGTCATTCTCTCTGCCATTTTAACTTTATCATGGACTCAAGGCATTTTTGACTTTATTAGATATGTTGTAAGTACATATCACAGATCCCAAATTCATTCCATGGCTCCTGCAATACAGAAATTTTAAATCAAATGAGGAAATTAAACGCAGGGAAACCAGAGTGAGGCTGTGAAATAACAGCAGTGATGCCTGTGGTGCAGCGTTTTGGCACGTTGAGCCGGAGGAGACACTTTCACAGGCAGCAGAGAAGCACAGAGTGGTTGTCATTGACTTGTCCTTGTTGTGAAGCTGCAGCGGAGTTGGTTTGTCATAATGGGGAGACGAAACTGGGGTTTGTTACATGCAGCAGCTCTGCCACACTGGAGGGAGATTTTTGGAAAAGTGCTGGATAAGCACAAGTACTTTTAATGTCAAGCAGATTTCACACTGTTGAGCCTTTGCTGAAATGCATCTTTGTTCCGTGCATTGCGGCACAATTAGCCCGTTTTTTTTGAGAAAGCTATTGCACAGTTGCTCCTGAGGCTAAAAGTAACCTTTGTGTGTCTCATAATGTCTCCATGGCCTTTTAATGATGTAGAATGAAGAACTAAGATTAAGGATGAAGGGAGACAGAAGGGATGAAGAGAAGTACCTGTGTCTGTTTGACTTATTGGCTCCGGTGGGAGACGATGGCAGAGGTTGGATGCTGTAGCCTGATAGATACAATGAGCTATTTCTAGCAGCAACATTTTAGCACGCATTATTTTAGATGGAAATAAGTGTATTAATATTCAGCTAACATTGAAAAATAAATATGCAAGCTATCAGGCGAGAGATGATATCATTTTCTTTCTCTCTTTTGGCAATAACGTTTTGATAAAATTGTCAAAACGTTGGCAGAGTAACCGGCAACAATAAAGCCTGTTAGTAGAATACAAACCGAGATCATCTACACTTTCTTTTCTCTTCTTTTAAATTGGCACAAACAGTGACGTGAGTGTTGCACCGCCTTTGTTGGCTTTGTTGACTTTGCACGGCGTAGCCAGGTGCAGTCAGGTTGCCGGTATAGGTGGGCGTGCGTATCAGGTGCGTCTACCTCTCGTCCAAATATGCTCACTTCTGTATCCCAAAAAAACAAGATGGCAACTCGAGCCTTCAAAACGGTAGTCCTAAAACCAACGGATGACGTCATGGTGGCTGCGTCCACTTCTTTTATACAGTCTATGATGTATGCAGGTAGCAATTCAAGTTATTTCCACCCTTTGAAGGTCAGTTCATCAGCTGCTGCAGTGTTTGTTTGACATGAAAACTCTCTCACAGGGTGAGACCGCTGCTGTAAAACAATTATATCATTTCTTTTTTCAGCTTTCAGTGGTTTAGCAGTGAGGAGTGTGATGGCTGACTGGCTGAGTCAACTGATGAGGGACTGCGGTGCTGAAGAGCCTCAGCCCCCCCCCCCCCCCCCCCCCGGCTCATTCAAAAAGCCTTGTGCGCTCTGGCAGAAAGGGAAAACCGACTATTAATAGTGGGCCCCTGCCCTGCCCCCTCCCTCACCCATGTACACAAACACACAACCCTGCAGTGGCACACACTTTTTCATTCCATGTTCATCCACCACACACACACACACACACACACACACACACACACACACACACACACACACACACACACACTACCCTGAAGCCTTTGGGAGCTCTGTCACAGCGCAGACTGGCCACCAACCTCCCCTCCCCTCCTCTTTCTTTATTCGCTCTCTTTTCCTCTCTCTCCATCCTCCCCTCCCCCCACTTCCTCTCCAGAGTGCTGAGGTGTCAGAGGACTCCTGCTTCTCCTTTCACTCCTCATCCTGCTCATCTCTTTCTTAATACCTCATTTTGTTTCAGCTCTGTCTGAAAATCTGATTTTACAGTATCTCATAATATTGCACATCATATGAATTATTAAAGGATGGAAGAGAAAGCAGTAGTTGTTTGTGATACTGCACATCCTCTCCTCCTTACTGTTAGGTGTGTTAACAAGTCATTGGAAGTCATAGTCAATAAATATGAAACAAATGTAGACACTGAAGGGCGATAAAAGCCTCAGGGGCTTAAAAAACATCTCGTATCAAAAGTCAAGAGAGAATAGGAGTAAAAAAGCATTACCATCAAACTCCATCAATAGAACCATTTATTTAACTGAGCAAAATGCATAATTTAAGGCATGAAATTATCTGTGTAAAATTGTCAAATAAATACAACATGAATCAATCATTGGCAGCTCACCACTGCTGGATGTTTAGCAGAATCATTGTCTGCAGAATATGTGTCGCCCTGAGACCTTGTAATGGCCTTTGAATAAAAATGCCAATGCCAGACGTATTGTACACTCAGAAAATAGCAGCACTGTATTTTGGAGTGCAGAGGATTGTAGCTGTGGTAGTATACAAGTGTAGGTAACCTTTTTTGCAATCAGTCATTTTTGGTATGGCTACGAAAGTACAATTATGTGCCAAAAGCTACCTTAAAAAACATCCTCAGGTTTTGTTTACCACAAAATCAACATGCTGCCTATTTTGGGGGCATTTGAGCCTATTATCCGCACTGATTTACAGTTTGCAGTGCATCTTCCACTGCAGTCCTAGATGGTAACTCCCACATTTGGTTTAAGAGGGGTCAGATGAAAAGAACAACCAGTACGGAGATCACTTTCCAGCTTCCTGTCAGCCAACACTGCTGCTGGGGATTAGACCTGAGCTTCTGCAGAGGTGGAAAGTTACTTTTTCTAAGGTGACTTGCAATAACTGTTTTTTTGCCCACTCAGGGGCAGCGTAAACAAGATGTAAACACAATATGGACTTCATATCACCTTTTACGTTGATATGGCAAACTTGTTAACAAACAGCTGCTTATTTACACGTCCAGCAGTTACGGAAAAACATTTGTATTTATTGGGAGTTGTTTCTGGCCACCTGGCCAATGTGAGTCCACTATTCACTTTCCTTTTAGCTCTGTCTCCACTAACTCCTGGGGGAAATATCTTCACAATGTACACCAGCTAGCTCCTAACTTCTCTGTCTGCTGTTTGATGCTGGGCAGGTAGCATACAGTGTTTTTTTAAATAGCTTTTCAGCTGCTTGCTATGGTCGAATGAAAGCAAGCAGGCCGGAAAACCACAAGCAGCCTGTTTCACATACAAGTAGTCATGTAATCCATTGTTAATAATATTGTAATATTGATTATAACTGCCTTTAACGTTTAACTTTGCTGCTGCAATTACAAAAAAGATAAACTCACAAACTCTTTCACCACTTAATCTCTCTCTAATTGTCCTAATTGCTATTATTTAGCGGCCAAACTGCAAAGTCACAAACTGCTTTGCCCTCTGTTTATTGATGACAGCATGATTTGGCTTCCAGTCAAGCTTTGCACTTAATTTAGACTCCTAATCAATGAGTTTGCCCCTCAGATATATGAGATGAATTGGGACATCATTTATCCTTGAGCCAAATGCAGCTGTTAATGCATTCTTGCCACACTGAGAGACGGCTGAAAGCGATGACAGATAAAGGGAGATGGAGAGATAGTCGTCCAGTTACAGTGAGAGCTGAAAGGGGTGACAGATCAGCACGGCAGTCAGACACCCAGACTGCAGCTTATATGGAGGCTTGAGAAGAGATACTTACTGTGTGGTCCATCCTGGTCACTCTGGTTGTCTTTCTGTCTGTCCGTCTGCCCGTCCACCTCGATGCTGCTGCATTGCGGCGACGCCTATCGAGCCCTGTCATCATCACTGGCTCGTTGTTGCCGCTATGAGCCGTATTGTCAGGAGAAGCGGCTCACAGCTGTCTATCTGCCCTGCCAGGGTGAAACACATGCAGACACACAAACACACACACACACACACAAACACACCACCCTCGCACAGACCAAGTAGGAGTACACGCTTACAGTACATGGGGAAAATGGGAGTATTGACACACAGACACGCTTACAGGAGTTCACCCCTGCAATCAATCAAACAAAGGGTGAAAGTCACCTTCTTCCCCAATTCAGCACTGCAGAAATGCGCAGACAGATATGGGACCGACAGAGGGAATGAGTCACACACACACTTTTATCATTGCATATTGTTCCAAGTCAAGAATATCCTCAGTGCTAAACTTAAACTTGGCCTTTTCTCCCTTTAATATTGTAACTCTAGCAAAAACTGTGGATCCAACTTCATCATCCTATCAGTTGGCTTGTTAAGACTGTGTGATTGATTATTGATGTGCTACAAACAAGTAATTGAACCCATGATGGCTTATCTGTCTGGCACATTCACACCATTTAGGAATATAAAGCCAGGGCCGATTTTGTGTCATTTGCAGCAACTAACTGCTATCTACAACTCGCGCCCTCATTGTTGCTGCTAGTCTCCTTGACGGTTGGCGCTTTGAGGTAAAGAGCACTCGACAGCAATCTGCATCTAACCAACTCAGGTTGAGTGGCCATTAAAAGGGGAAGTGAAGGAAAGTGAAGATAGTTAAGTGCGATTATCCGCTTCAAAGTGCCTTCTTAATCGATCATCTTCTAACCACCACATGAACTTTTAACACAGATTAAACTGAAAGCTCTTTCTTGTCTTGAGTCAACAGCAGTTGACAAAACAATTTCACTTACCCCTTCCCTTGTTCCACAGCTTTTCGACTGTATCACAGGGTCTTCGTCCAGCCCAGTATCCTAGGAATTTACTTCCATATTGAACCAGAGATTCCACACCTCCATGATTTATGTCCAGCGCACCAATGCAGGAAGTAGTTTGCCCTTTATGTGGCGAGGCGGAAAGGATGTGGATGTCACAGTGGTGTCATGTCCTGTCGCAGACATGAACATTTGCCTTTTTATTGACCAATTAATTGTCAATTAAGTTTTGTCAACTGCTGTTTTCAAGCTCTAGAATCAACTGTAAAGCCTAAAGAACATCAGTATTGGACAATTCTGCCAAATGTTCAGTGACAAAGTCTTTTTACATCCGATGCAGTTCAGCGTATCTGATGAAGTTGATGTACTTGCATGATTCTTGTAATGACTGGATTGTATCCACATGGTTGAATGCACTTACTGAAAGTCGCTTTGGATAAAAGTGTCAGCTAAATAAGTGTGATGTGAAGATATGGTTGAAAAGCTCTGGAACAAGTGGACCTTGAGTTAAGATTATTTAGTCAATTGATCGGCCATTAGCTTCCCAGCAGTAATGAGGTAGTATTGGCTTATTGGCTATGTTGCCAGTTAAAATGACCTAAAATCAACAAAGTCGACTCAATCCCTCGACTCTGAGACAGTATGATTAACAGTGGACTGTGTTGATTGTCCAATCAAAATGGAGTATTTGACAGGGTTCAGTGGAGATGCATGTCTTCATGCTGCACACACTGGGTTAAATTTGGCCATTTGATAAAAAAAAGAATACAACATAGATGTAAGAGTCCTTTTTACATGCAGAAAACTGGGATTTAAATGCAGATGTCAAGACCGGGCTCTGTACACCGGCCCTTCCCTCCTTATTCATTCAGAGCGATCTCACCAATAACTCGTGTCACTGCAGGCTCAGGCAGCGTGAAGACTGTTGACAGGATGTCAATAAGGCAGCGATTGCAAACCAGCAACCGGTGTGTGTGTGTGTGTGTGTGTGTGTGTGTGTGTGTGTGTGTGTGTGTGTGTGTGTGTGTGTGTGTGTGTGTGTGTGTGTGTGTGTGTGTGTGTGTGTGTGTGTGTGTGTGTGTGTGTGTGTGGGAGCATCCTCAGTGCCGCAGAGGGAGAGAGAAAGCTAGACAGACAGACAGACAGACAGACAGACAGAGAGAGGCTGGCTGGGATGTGAGTCATGTTAGCACCTCATAGCACAAGACTGGGTTGACAACGGTGTTGTTTGTTTCTGTTATCAGCCGGTCTGCTCCCTGGCAGTGACTTCCTGATGTGGAAAAGAGGGCAGGCACCAGCTTTTTCCATGATGCTCAGTCTATACTGTGTCAAGATAGATGATACTGGGGGCAGAAATTAAGTTGGATGAGGAGATCCATACCACCCTCATGTTGGTACGCTAATCTGAAGCTACGTCTAGCAGGCAATTAGCTTCGGCTAGCACAGACAGTAGCTAATTAACATGTTATATCTCATTTGTGTAATCCGTACACAGACAGAAATGTAAAAACAACAGTTGAGGTTTTTACGGGGAGTTTATATAAGTACCCTCACTCTTTATATTATATCAGCATTCCTCCAGGTCTCAACCTGAAACTCAGATTGTGCTTTTGGTGTCAGGACCTACAAACTCTGAAACCTCCTCCCTGTTTGAATCTCTCGACTTTCTCTACAAAAAAAACAACATTTTAGAAATAAGCGTTTTCCAGTGAGTGGTCTTTCTGTTTCTTCTACGTGTTTTTTAATTAATTGTTTGTTTTTCTTTGTGCAGTCCAAATAATTTCTGTCCTGTGTTTTTTTTTTCTTATGTGAATCACTTTGTAAAAGTACAAAAAAGGTTATTATTATTATTATAATCTTGACCTCTATACCCCTCTGTTCAGATGCTTCTCTCTCTCTCTGTTTTGTGCTTTATGAAAATACTTCGGTAGTCCAATAAGGCTGCCAAATGAGCTAATTTTCTGGGATTTTGAAATCTAATGAGAGTGGAAGCGAGGGCTGGAAGTAATATCAATGAGTTTACTGATGAATAATACCTCATTATCATGTCCTCTGTCTCTCTTCCCTCCCTCATTATCTCTTTCCATCACATTCCCCTGCTACTCTTCCCTGTTTTCTTTGTTTCCCTCTTCCTCCCTTCAGGTCTGATCGTGTACCTGGGGATGATGGTCGGGGCCTTCGTGTGGGGCGGCCTGGCTGATCGGATTGGCCGACGGCAGACCCTCCTCATCTCCCTGTCCATCAACAGCGTGTTTGCCTTCTTCTCGTCCTTCGTCCAGGGCTACGTCTCCTTCCTCTTCTGCCGCCTGGCCTCTGGTGTGGGGTAAGGAGACAGATGAGTCACACTCGGGCTCAGCAGCCAGGGCTGGAAATGAGGCAGTCACGACTACTGTGGTACATCAGTTGACTTGACAAGCAGAGCAATGTCACATGTCAGAGGACAGATAAATATACTGTGTTTACGGCATATTAAAAGGAAAAAATCCACCTTCAGATACTTGTGTGTCTGCATTTCAGGAGCTATTTTGCAGTGAAGTGTTGCAATGTGCTTTTCGATGTTCCCATTTCCTTCAAACTGTTTTGCCTACTTGCACTTAAGGAAGTAATTTAATTCACTTAAGTCAACAACATCCATACAATGAGCCCGAACTAACTGTTTTTGAATAAAGTAAAGGCAAATAAATGTAGCTGCTGTCACACTCAGGTTGTTTCTGCCTGTGCTGTTGAATGCTGGCGGCTGTGGCAAAATGTCAGCGAAATGGTCGGCCCCTTTCCCTGATTGTCACTGACTTTAAAACATGACCTTCACCAGGTTTTAGATGTTTTAGATGCAGTCGGTAAATATGAGCTTATCTGGTTTTAGCTACACTAGAAATATTTCTGTATGACATCATGTTGTCTAGGAATGAAAAAAACACATCACCAAGAACAAAGTGGGCCCAGAATACAGTTCTTATTTTTCTATCAAGTGCATTATTTACCTCTAATTTTAGTTTGGTTCAGACTGAAATATCTCTACAGATATGGTACAGACATTTTTGGCCTCCAGGCGATGTCTTTGGTGATCCTTTGACTTCTCCTCTTGGAGGACCATGAAGTTTATAGTTTGGTTTTGAATAGTTTTCATTTAGCACCACCAGCAAGTCAAAGTTTTAAACTCTCCAGTGGAATTTCTTGACATCTACTACTTGGTACAAACATTAACGGTTCCTAGACAATGTATTCTTATGACTTTGATGATCCCTTGACTTTTCAGCCACCGCCACCAGCAGGTTGACAATTTGATGGATTTCAATGAAATTTGGTACAGACATTCATGTTCCCCGCAGGATGAACTGTAATAACTTTGACTTTATATACCTGGAAGACTACGACATCCTATCAGCGTCGGCTGCACTTTGTGTTAAGCGCTAATTAGCAAATGTTAGCACATAAAACACTAAACTGATGAAGATGTTGAACACGATAAACATCACCTGTTTAATATCTTCATGTTAGCACGCTGCCATTAGCGTGAAGCTCAAAGCACTGCACTAGCATGGCTTTAGACTTTAAGTCTGGTTGATAGAACCACTTCATCCAAGCCAGATATTTTCAGATTCTTCAGATGGTGGCTTTAATGTACAATGAATTATTTCTTTGATTTACATACTGCATTCAATTGAGGAATTTTGTTAGAGCTCCACTGTAGTAATATTTAATTCAAATACTGTAGCACTGATGTGAGCCCAGCTCAACGATCAGAGAAAAAAAGCAGTGGCTGTTCTTCTCAGCATTCCTTCCACAATTAAAAAGAATCTGCAGACTGTGAAACTGTGAAGTCTCTGTTGTTCTGGTGAATTGTGCATAGTGGCCTATTCATTATGGATATAGCTGCCATTTGCAGGGTGGTGAACTTTAAACTCCCAAATCGAGTCATTGCATTAATTGCATTGCAGTTTGACTGCAGAGCTCTGAGTCTGAATGTGTTCCCGACATCAGTTCCCATTAAATTGTAAATTGTTGTGATGGAACATGCACAGAGGCCATAAAGATGGTGCAATTGATTGCAGTCAGCCCGGCTATTATTGGTGGTTTTTAAGACTTTAATCTTCATTCTTAATCAACTACAAGGCGGCTCAGTTGTCTCATATCTCACACTTTTTCTCACAAGCCTTTCTTTTAATTCATTGTTTTTTCTTTCTGCTTTTCCTTCCTCCCTCCCTTTGTTATATTGTTCTTCTTTCCACTCCTTTCTTTCTTCACAACATTACCTCATTTATTTTATTTTATTTTTTTGCTGCCTTTTTAAATTACCACTGTCATCTTTCTTGCTTTCGTCTTTCCCCTGCTCTTTCTCCTCTCTCTTATCTCACCCACCATTTGCTTCTCCTTCATGTGGATCCCTTCTCTTGCTCTTCTTATAATTGTCTTTCCCTTTTCATTCCTGCGTCTCTCTTTACTCCACAGTATTGGTGGCTCCATCCCCATCGTGTTTTCCTATTACTCTGAGTTCCTGGCCCAGGAGAAGCGAGGAGAGCATCTGAGCTGGCTCTGCATGTTCTGGATGATCGGTGGTATCTACGCCTCCGCCATGGCCTGGGCCATCATCCCACACTACGGTGAGAAAAACAAACAGATCACTCAGTCAGGAAATCATCATCTAAGGAAATATGTGCACCAGTTGTGTTAGTCTGTTTCCTTTTACATCACACAATGTGGAGATGCCATTGTTGTGTTTATTTGACAGTGGTGGAAAAAGGCTTAGGACATTTACTCAAGTACTGTCTGTAGTACAGTTTTGACGTCTACTTTACTTTTCATTTTTATTCTACTTGTACTTCCACACCACTACATTTCTACTGTACTTTTTACTCCTCTAGATTTGAACAGATATAGTTACTTGTTACTTTACAGATTAACATTTTTCACACAAAACGTGATCAACTTCTAAAATATGATACATTTTCACCAGTTAATGGACCAATCTTATATAAAGTAATTAAAGAAAACATTAAAATGCTGCTAACATGTTTATGCATGCACATATAATAAATACAACACTCTGATTGAGGCAGTTTTGCATAATGAATACTTTTACTGTTGATACAGTAACTCCATTAGTGGATTTGAGGCTTCAGGGATTTTCAGGGGTGTTTGAGTGGGTTGCAAAACGAGTATCACCTTAATTTCATCTTGTTTACTTCCGTCACCAGCAGCTATCTTAACATGATTTGGTATAATTAGCACTTATTTGATCAGAGGTTTCAGTTTCTCTGTTCTGTAACAGTAAACTACTTGCTTCGAAGAATCTCTGAAAATACGAGTCTCGTTTTCAGCAGCCATACAAGAGCATAGTTTGAGGGAGACCATCAGAAGGTGTCTGCAGGGCTTTGGCCTCATTGTCTTCAAATTACACCCACACAAAGATAAGACCTGCTGTGCAATGAGCTTCTCTCCTGTGGTCTGACGCGTTTATATTTTGAAGTTTAGGAACTCTGTTTTCATTACAGCTGTCTTGTCTGGGGCCATAGTCAAGGACACCTCAGTTTTATTATTATTTAGCATTTATAAGAAATGTATGAACGCATAATAATGATTTATAACACTTTAATGTAGCTGAAGACATTTTAATTGTCTATTAACATATCTGTCAACAATTCTAACTTCCTAACTCAGACATAACTCCTGTAAAGCATCTGCAACAGTGAATGTATGACTGATTGATTGATGTTACTTGACTCCACACGACCAAATCCTTTTAACATTTACTAACTGTTTGACATTATTTACAAATCATTCAGCGGCAGGTTTAAAACTGTTAGTAAATGTATTCAAAACTCATGAAGACGTGTTAAATGCTCCTTCTTGACCTCAGAGACAGTCGTTTGAATTAAAGTCTTAGTGCACATTCTTATTTTAATAACTTTGTTTTTGCTTCAAGCACCTACCCTGAATTTTGACATGCATATCATACAGTTCAGTGCTGCATGAAAAGAAAACAGGTTTGTCACATTGCAAACAAAAGTAAAATAGTGGTAAAAGCAGAGCAACTTGGCTATAACAAAAAGGTGGAGCACATATGACAAATCACTGCAATGCAGTTTTTAATCACTGTAGTTTAAATAAATGTATACAACCAGAGCATTACAGTACACAACTGAAGTCTTGCAGCTGGCTCTTAGCTCTTGTTTTCTCTGACACTTCCCCTCTCTCTCTCTCTGTCTCTCTCCTCATGTAGGCTGGAGCTTCCAGATGGGCTCGGCCTACCAATTCCACAGCTGGCGTGTCTTTGTGTTGGTGTGTGCCTTCCCCTCTGTGGCGGCCATCTGTGCCCTCACCACCATGCCTGAGAGTCCCCGCTTCTACCTTGAGGTCAGCTCTCGCCCCACTCACACCTTGTGGAAATATTATTTGAATACATGTTGACTTCTTGAATGCATAAACAGTCCTGAAAACAGAAAGCATCCGTGCATGTAAAATGGAAGACGCTGTGCTGCAGACAAAGTGCTGCTTACACTCTTTTCCGGAATATTTTGAATAAATAAATAAATGTGCATATATACATCCTGGAGCAGGACAAACAGCCAGATGCTGTAAGACCCACAAAGGAGTGCTGACGTTTTTTATTCCTATTCAGTATATTTTGAATGCTGACACTCTAAAAACTAAACGGGGAAAGTTGGCGATAAAACACAAGATTTTTAAGATGATTCATACTTAAGATGTTTTTAAAATGTTCAATGCATGAAGCAATATTTCACAGTTAGTGTACAGTATGTGGATGTCTTGTGTGCTGGTGATTTTTGTGGTCCAAAATAATTACCATCTCCATATTACAGTAGCTCTGTTTATGTGCTCCTAAGCCACTTTTAGCTATCATAATATACAAACAGAAACTCTTCATTAGTAATTTACTCACATGGTTTTTCATTTGTTTTAACTTTGATGTTTCAAGACCCCTGTTGTCCCACACCCACACTTCCTTTGATACTTGACATCAGAAGGCATCAGTGAATCGTTTAAGTAAATGAAGTTGCAGCTGGTTGCAGAGATACAGAAATCCTGGAACATTCTCAAATACTGCATTATGTGTTTATTTAGTCGTCATTTAGTGTAGGTTTTGATTGAAAGGTCATTGGTTTAAGTGTCACAGCGCAATTTGATTTGGCAAATCTGTTTATAAGAACAGTCACCTCTCCCTCAACCACTCTAGCTCACATGTCCTTAGCTTCCACCTACCAACCTTTCTAGACCATACTAATGACAATCTTGTTCTATCTTGTTTGTGAAATCTGTATTAGAAACAAAGTGTAAAAATGACACGTCGTGGTTGGTTTTACAGTACAATTGTGAGGTTGCTAGGCAACCAGCTGAGACTCCAGGTCCAGCACATAATTCCCTGTACCATCACAACGGGTAGTTTTTACACTTCGGTTTTAGTACGGATTAAACAAACAAGATATAACGTGTTAATTAGTGAGCTTTAAAGGTGCTGGTAGGCAAATTTTGTTACTTCTGTACAGAGCCAGGCTAACTGTTCGTCCCCTATTTCCAGTATTTGTGCTAAGCTAAGCTAACTGGCTGCTGGCCGTTTATCATATTTACAGCCATGATAGTGGTACAGTGTCAGTTTTCTCATCCAACTCTCAATAAGAAAGTGAGTAGATGTATTTTATCCCTTTAAGCACATATGCACGTGAAGCAGCTCTGAACAAAATCAACGTGTTTATCAACACAGGCCAAAGCTGTTTCAAGGTTTTCACATCTTGATTTTGACTTCCTGAAAAATGGCAATATATGCCAACATTTTCCTTAATTGGCTGTTGAATGTTTATTTTCAATAACTGTGACATTTGAGGAATTCATTTCTCCAAATGTGCATCGAAGTTTTGTGGTGTTGTCACATCTGTTTGGCACTCACATCACGTCGTCTTACACATTTAAAAGGCTTTGATTAATGATTGAATTAAAACATTGCTCTTGAATCGAGGGTCTAAGGATAGAAGGTGTCGTGTGCTATACAGATTGTAAAGCCCCCTGAGGCTAATTTGTGATATTGCGCTATATAATTATAATTAATTTGACTTGAGTCTTACACCAAACCCCTTACCAGAAAAAATAGAGAGTCTTCAAACTACAGAAAACTGTAAAGATGTGTTAAAATATTGAGCGTGACTGCTGACAACCTGCTGGTAACCTTTCACCCTCCCTGCTGTGGTTTTAATTTCCAGCTACTGCAACATGAGTGCTGACTAACATGCACATTTGTTTTTCTCCTCCAGAATGGGAAACATGACGAGGCGTGGATGATTCTGAAGCAGGTTCATGACACCAACATGAGGGCCAAGGGCTACCCAGAGAGGGTCTTCTCTGTAAGTCACACTCAAGAAGCTTATTGTCACTATGCAGGAAGAAAATGTCTTCACACAGCACATGTGTGTCTGCCTGTAGGCTAGTGCAGTGCAGCAGGTTGCAGCTCTGTGCTGCATACATTTGCATATTAATAAGTTAAAACACATTTTCTTTCAACGACTGTAATCTCTAATATAGTTCATATTAAGTAAAATATGGCGACAAAAATACTTTATAACCTCTTCTTACTAGATTAACGAGTACAATTAATTATGTTTAATCTATAATAGTGTTTGGCAGATCAGGTGCCTCTCATTATATCATTTTTAAGTGGGATGGAGCCTTTTTATTGTCTCAGGGGTTGTGCGCCTTTATAGGAGAGCTTATTTATTAGCTGTTGTAAATATGCTGCACAGATTTACTGAGATTTATGCATTCATTTGAATAATAGGATGACTAATAATAAGGAAGGAACATTAATTCTACTGAGCATCTGTAATATTTCAAAGCAAAGGTTTACAAATTAAGCAGTGATGAAAAATGACACAATAAATTAATTATAAGTTTTGATATCACATACAATGTGTATGTGTGCATAATTTGGCTGATGTCAATACATTTTATGAAGAAAAACACAATTTGAAATCATTAATCACAGCAATTAAATCCAATATTAATTGAGTGTGCTGTTTGCTCGCAGGTGACCACCATCAAAACAGTGAAGCAGATGGATGAAATGGTGAACCTGGGCGATGGTGCCGCCTGGCATGAGAAATGGAGGACAAAGCTCACTTCACTATTCCATCAGGTGACAAACTTTGCAAAGCTGCATGCTTGTATAAAATATTAGTGTGCACTGGTGGTGTAACTGCCCACCAAGACTCTGCTCAGCTCAGGCTTTATTTATTTGATAACTCTCTTTGTCTTTGTGGACTGTGTGTTTTTAGTGGCAGGACGTGTTTGTCTCTCAGCTTGTGCTGCTGAAGCTGTCGCAGTTTGTTATATTCTATGCCTGGACAGGGATTCTGGGGCATGGTGGTTATTTATTGCAGCTGATGGAAAGAAACTTGTTTTCAGAGACCTCTGGTGTATGTTTACTTTTTATTTGACTTTACTGTATATTTATTATTATTTCTGTTTGTGTTTCCCCCTTCGTCTGTGTGTGTGTGTGTTTCTTTAGGTGTGGAGTAATTTCTTGACCGTGTTCTCCCCTGAGTACCGCCGCACCACTTACATGATGATGGCCGTGTGGTTCTCTATGTCCTTCAGGTAACATTAAAGAACGGTGCACTACTGCAGGTTTTTCTGGGGCTTATTGAGACGTACAGTACACACTACCAGTGACTCAGCCAGTCACTGAAATCTGCAACCAAAAAGAGCTGGCTAGTGTTGATCAAGTATTGTGTTGTTGTTTGTTGGCTTAACGGCTTGCTGTCAGCTAGCTGTGGGTGATCTGAATGGAAGGAAGTGCTCATATGTTCAACAATTCTCCCACACAAATCACAAGGACAGGCTGCACATGTCAGGTTCATATTTCCAGATGAGTAATAATCACTCCGAACAGCTTTGATCAAATTTTGTTTATAAGAAATTAAATATACAAAGAATTAAAAGTAATGAGGCCAGTGAGGGAATACTACATTTTGTATCTATGCTGCTGATACACGAGAGTATCTCCTTTTCTAGGTCAAAATGAAATAAGTAAACAACAGAGAAGCAGAAGAACAAAAGATAAAAATAGAAGTTTTAGAAACTTACAGCAGGGGAGGAAGTTTTCAGATCCTTCACTTAACTAAAAATAGAAATACCACATCGTAAAAATACTCCATTACAAGAACAATCTTACACATGTTAAAGTACAGAAGTATTATAATCAAAGAATATTAAAACTGGGAATACTTAATTAAAAACACAAGTATTGATGCATTAATGTGTAAGCAGCATTTTGTTGTTGTTGGTTGAGGGGGAGCTAATGTTTTATACTCAGAGCCAGCTGTAGCTGTTTCCTCTGTTTTCCAGTCTTTGTGCTGAGCTAAGCTAAGGGAGGGAATATAATATAATACAATTTCAGTTTGAGACAGTACTTTGGTAAAGCACAAGCATGACATTATTCAAGACTGGCAGTAAGCCATAGTGCACAGGCAAAAGATGTTACAAATACAGTATTTCTGTGTCCCTGGAATATTCATGCACACAGTAACACTGCTCATGTCCCTCTCCTCGATAGAGGCATCATCTTTTCTCTGTAGGCCTGTTACTGTAGGTTTGTCAGCAGCACTCTCACTTTCTGTCTCTCTCTCCTCCTCTTCCTCTTCCAGCTACTATGGTCTGACAGTGTGGTTCCCTGACATGATCAAGTACCTGCAGAAGCAGGAGTACTCCTCACGCACCAAGGTTTTTGTCAAGGAGAAAGTAGAACACGTCACCTTCAACTTCACCCTGGAAAACCAGGTCCATCGCCAGGGAGAGTACTTCAACGACAAGTGAGTTATCTGCCTCCCTTCGTTAGTGTTGGCCTGATTTCTAGGATATTTTGATCATTTTATTTTATAAATATTATATATATTTTATCTCCAATACTTGGTGGATAAAGTTATTCACAAAGTGTAAATACTTTGTGGTTTATGACAACCAACCAGATGAAACTGAGGCTTCAGCAGATGTTTTATTCTAAGCATTGCTTTGATTGGATGAGAGCCCAGCAGACCTGTTCATGTATAACAAGTCTGTCTTTGATGTTTCCTGTGACCTTGCCTTTTCAACCCGAACTCTGCATGTGATTTGAGTTGTTAAAATTCAAACAGTAATATGGTAATAGAATATCTGACCGCCTAATAGATTCAAACCATTCTGATGAAAGTCTCTTTGTCTCTTTGCATCCTCCTTCCGTCTCCCTCAACTCCCCACTCCCATATTCCATCTATTCATTGTGTCTTTGCCTCCTGTCTGTAATTACTTGCAGGTTTATGAACCTGAAAATGAGGTCCATGGTGTTTGAGGACTCGCTGTTTGAGGAGTGTTACTTTGAGGACATCACCTCCAGCAACACCTTCTTCAAGAACTGCACCTTCATCGCCACCCTCTTCTACAACACAGGTAGGACACACACACATACACACTGATACTGTATAATGGTTAATAGAAAGGTGAGGTACGACGAACACAATTAGGTAACAAATAAATTATTATCAACAATGTTACAACACAGCTCAAGCGAGGACGGAAAGGGGAGTTCAAACATGAGTCGCAACTAAAAATGTTATTTCTATTCTTCTAACAAATGAGACATAAATGTCGGCATGGCTGTGTAACATCAACTGTCAACTTAATTGTCCCCAAAGGAAAATTAGTTTTGCCGCCCAGTGGAACACAGAACACACACAGACTTGAACATAAAACATGGAAGAGGTGCTGTGGAGATGGTGATATGGTGCAGATAAAGAAATCAAGTTTAAGCAAACGAACAGAAGAAGACGGAAGCCTGGCTGCCTGCCTCCTCTCCGTCAGGCTCCTGCAGGGAGAGGTCATGACGTTGTTCACAGAGGGTCATCACAGTATTTTCAGAAGAGCTTATGTGTATTGCTTTTGAAATACACATTTTTCTACAACTTACATCAGTTTGATACTGGTTTCTTTGACTTGAAATTTAAAACATCCCTTAAAAAAGTGAATTAACTATTTTTTTCTATAAATCAAGATGTGGTGTAAGCTGTACATTGAACCTCCACTGCTAACAAACAAGCATATACGCCATAAAGGTGATCCTGTCTTTGCCCTCTCTCTCTCTCTCTCTCTCTCTCTCTCTCTCTCTCTCTCTCTCTCTCTCTCTCTCTCTCTCTCTCTTTCTGCCCTTATTCTCTCTATGCTATTTATGGTGCTTTAAAATATCTCCTTATGAAACACTTTCATTTAAGTACAGGTTTTGGCACAGTTTCACTCTTGTGTTTCACTCTTAAGAAGGGATTGGGTGAGTTCAGTCTCGTCATCTAGTATCATGATGGATTGAAGATGCTCTGTTATGTGAAGGCAATGTTAAATTATTACATTACATTACATACTGGTAAACACATAGGTAGCAGTACAATCCATTATCAGTACAATGGCCCTGGGCATCTTTTTCTATCTTATAACATTCAGTTTTTAGGGGACACTGTATTTCCCCTTTTCCATCTGCTGATGTGTGAAAGAGCAGCTAAAGCAGCTCCAACTGTTTGTGAAAATGGCTCAATTACTTTCTTTTCCCCTCTCCACTGACTGCTCTGACTGACTGGCACTACACCAAATGCAGCATTGCAGAGCTGCACATGTCTCCTAGCAACCCAGACTGACTCCTCAATTATTCCAGCTTTAAAATTGCGGAGCTGTCTCTCATCTCGGCCTATACGGTTGATTTTTCTCTGCCGAAATGACACAAAAGATGTCCCATGTAAAAAGCCGATGAGAACTGTATCTGTGTGTGTTTTAGAAAAGGGGAACTGTCCACCATAGATTCAGCAGCTGTGTCCACACGTACAAACACATCTACACAATAGGTATATCAGCCAGACCTTCTGCTTGCTTTGTTAGTCGTTTGCAGTCTTAACACATGTCAAGCCGTCACTCACAGCTGCTATCAGTGCCAGCCAGGAGTCCCTCATTAGAATGGGAATTAGAAACTTGTTTGCTTATTAATGCTTAATCTTTTGGCTCCCTGTTCAGAACTTAAGGCTGTCTGATAGTTGCCATAGTGTACTTTATTATCACAGTGCAGCATGATGGGAACAAACCACATGATGAAAGCAGTTAGGCTGTACAGGTGTGACAGCTCAAGTTCTTCACAGTTTATCAACTGTTATTACTGCAAGATGTTAGTAATTGGGAAGATGGTATTCATATTCACCTTTACTGCAATAGAGTGACTCTTGGTAGATTATATTGAGCTTTGATTCTACACTGGAAAACATTTGTATAGAATAAAATACCTGTGGTGTTGCAAGAAATCCGCATCCTATTGGCCCAAATGATCACTTGGACACGTCTCTGGCAACCGGAAGTGACAATTTGTAACTTGTTGGTGTCAATAAAGCACAATATCACAAGTTTGTCAGAGGGCTTTGCAATCTGTACAGCATACAAGCCCGTCTGTCCAGGGATACGATAGCTTCCATATGTACAGAGTATACATACAGACAGTTAGGAGTCTGTCTACTAAACAGCAGTGAGTGTATTTTTCCAGAGAAAGCTATGACGCAGCTGTTCTTTGATGTGTGCGGCTGGAACACATACGCTTATCCAGGTACATTATGCCTCAATTCAGCGCCGGCTCCAGTACTTCCAAGTTACTGATACAGTTAAGGATACACCCAGCAACTGATCAACTTATCTTTCATTTTTGCGCAGTCTTGTAAAACTTGACAACGATACTCGGATATCAGAAATTCTGTAATCTCTATTCAACTCCTTCCATCAGCCGACATGCAAATCTTAATGTTGGGTCTAGTTGTGGTCTAGACGTACCCCCACCAGCCCAGACAGACATCATGGTTAGAAGCTGAAATAATCAGGCAGAGGGTCGGAAGGAATTGCAACAGCCCAAGCTGAAATTGCAGCTTTATATTCCATGTCCAAAACAGAAATTCTAACACGCATCACCAGGCTCAAAGAAATAATGTTTTTTGCCATTGCTCGAGCAAGAATTGCAACTTTTTTCAACGTGGCTCAAGCAAAAATTACAACTGGTTATTCCAGAATGGGTTAGCCCATAGTATCTGTTTTCAGGCCCGCCACTGTTTTAGGAGTTGGAAATGATGGAACTGATCTCCAAGGAGACATCTCAGAGTTTATCAATACCATACACACTTATGTTTTGAATAAGCATTCATCATTGCCATGAAACAACAGCACAGCATAGCTGTCACTTATTGTGTGTTCACAAAAAGAAAATTTCATGTTGTGCTGCCTTGTGGCAGAATTAATAGTTTGTTGACAAGAGGTACGCACTTGACCTCTTTCCTTCATTCTGATCCACTCTACTTTGTTGCTTTCATGATGTAAAGATGTTGGCTACCAGCGTTTCCTGCAGGTGTTTAACATTCAAAGCCTTCACTGGAAATGATTATAGTTACAGTTGCAGAAGTACCTTGTGCAACATTTATAGCAAATTAATCACCACCATCTGCATCTTTTCTCCCCATCCTGTCAACAAGCTTACTGTACTAATCAGCACCTTTAACCCTACTCCCTTTCTGTCTCCTCTCTTGCCTTCCTCTACAACCCCTCGCTTCCCCTCCTTTCACCCCAGATCTCTTCAAGTATCGGTTGGTCAACTGCAAGCTCATCAACAGCACTTTCCTGCACAACAAAGAGGGCTGCCTGCTCAGCGACGTCAGTGATGAGAACAATGCCTACATGGTCTACTTTGTCAGTTTCCTGGGCACCTTGGCTGTGTTGCCAGGCAACATCGTCTCTGCGCTGCTCATGGACAAGATCGGACGGCTGAGGATGCTAGGTAATATGAGCGCAGGGCCCCATTACTCAGCACCATGTGTACTGAAAGACAAGAAGAAGAGTTGAGCTTGTACACCAGTGGAGAACTGGGTGTTAAAATATGGTCAGAAACACTCTCATTTACCCTACAAACCACAGGCTCAGCGTTCAAGGCATTTGTCTCATTTGCTGCCGGTAGAAGACAGAACTTGTACCAACCAACTCGTAGAGACTTGCAGAGAAGTTGCTGAGAAAGAACAGGCAGGCTAAGTTACCATTGTCCTGGTGGAGGATAGTTCAGTGGCTGCTATTGTCCTCACATTAAGAAGGGCTAAGGTTCGATGTTCCCCAGCTAATGACACGGTGTCCTCATTATAGTCAAATACGACAGTATACGTGTTTGCACATTTTCCACAGGTATGAATCAGAGTGCCTCTATCTGTAGTGGCCCTGTTGTGGACTCTGACGCTGTCTCTCAGGGTTTATGATAGACTCTAGCCGTCCATGTCTTCTGATCTCCTGATGAGACTTGGTGATTAATGAAATGGTGACAAGGTCGGCCTACGTAAAAAGTGCGCTTACAAATCTGCGTGATAAATGACACCTAGTGGTTTAAGAGAAAATTTGCTTTGAGTCTGGAAAACATGATTTCTATTCAACAGGCTCAACTTCCCAGCTAGCTTATCAATAACACTTTTCTGGTGTGCACTGTCTATTTACACTACAGTTCAAACGTACAGGCTAATACTAATTTTCGGTTGCTATATGAAGGATTTCCTTCCTTTCTTCACGCGTCACTCTTTTCCTCCACCTCTGTTTTTCTCCCTTCGTCTATCTCCAGCGGGCTCCAGTGTGATCTCTTGCGTCAGCTGTTTCTTCCTCTCCTTTGGCAACAGCGAGTCAGCCATGATTGCTCTGCTCTGCCTGTTCGGGGGCATCAGCATCGCTTCCTGGAACGCCCTGGATGTGCTGACCGTCGAGCTCTACCCCTCTGACAAGAGGTAGGCAATTTAGGCATGCCCTGAAATCTCCTTGACGTTGTGAAGACACGGTCAGTGGTGCTGACTGACGTTTTAAATGATGTCATAAGAGTTGCCCTACAATGATTGGTTGGCTTACAGGGATGGATGACATTGTGGGGTGAAATCATTGGTAGTGCATGTGATGTAAAGCATTTAGCTGTCTTGTTGCCACCTAATGGTTTTAGTATGGCTGAGTATCTAAGTCCTGTTTTCATTTATTAAGTGAAATGCAACCTAATATAAAATCAAATGTGACTATTTATGTGAAACATAACTACATATTAATTCAATGAAAAGCAAGAACATGAGTCTTTTGTGTTGCCCCTCGTATTCAGTGTGAGAACAGCTTTTGAGTTTTCATTTTACAAGATGTAGCTCCACCTTGTGGTTATATAGAGTCCCTACAGCCTTTACAATGAATGATGTGCAAAGTGGTTGTTTTTATTCCCTCTTAATACAGGATCAAACAACAGACAGTTACCTGACTCTGTACTCTTTACCTGTCTCCTTTCGTTTCTCAGAACCACAGCATTTGGCTTCCTCAACGCCCTCTGTAAATTAGCGGCTGTTTTAGGAATAAGCATCTTCACCTCGTTCGTTGGTATCACCAAGGCTGTGCCCATCCTCTTTGCCTCGGGGGCGCTGGCGGCGGGCAGTTTTCTGGCCCTCAAACTACCAGAGACGCGGGGTCAGGTGCTGCAATAATGTGGCGCCAACAACTTTCTGGGGCTGGGGCTGGGGCGGGCGGGGCCTGGGGCGGGGGGGGGCAGGGGCAGAAGAGTTTTCGCCACACTGTGAATGAACAGCTCAAGAGCCCTCCAAATCCTACCCTCTAACCCCTCCCTTATAATGATAGAGTAAGGTTTGAGCACATCCTGTAAGACAACACAGAAGAGTGGCACAGACCTGCTGTAAATATTTGGGTGATTATCTGATAGGTACCTCTCCATGCTATCAAGAGTAGTGAAGCTATTATTATTATTTAAATTCGGTCCTCCCAATATGACTACATACACCTGGGGTTTGAGGTCAGGGGATGGGGGCTCTTGATAATGAGCCATGCAAATAGACTCATAGAAATGACCACTAGCCATTGTTGCAGAGTTCTCTGTAGTCACTTCCATTCAACTCACCTGTCAAGTCTTGAGTGCTTTGCCATTGTTGGACATACAATCAAAAATGCGACATTTTATGCTTTGATTTGAAGCATTTTTGACTTTGCTTGGTCAAACCAAGACACTCTTGGCTTTCTCTTAAACAAAGACCTGTCCTCTTTCTTTATCCCCTGAGGTCTTGTGTTGGTGTACGGACTAACTGCCATTTTATAGATTATAGAACATTCCGGGTTTGCTTTTGTTGTTGTTGGAATGTGACGAGATCAATCGAGCCCCTTCTCCCTTTAAAACATTGTTTGTGATCACCGCCGAACAGTCATGAGATCATCCCAATCAGTTAATGGATACGTTTCCCATGCCAAGTGAAGGTTTTGTGCTGTCGTGATTGCCATTTCATCACAAAGATGAAGCTGTTTGTTGAAATGTACATTTAAAGCACAACCATTCACCAGTGTGAATGTCACTGACATTTTCTTGACTTGATGAAAATGTACAGAATCTCACACTCAATCATCATATTTCAATCATAAGGTATATCCCTTTGTAAGAATTGCCTTTTTAGAACCTCTCCTCCCAGACTTATAGTAGAAAATATGTTTTGGAGGGTGTTTTGCATGTCACAAAGTATGTATGTAAATTTATGAAAATTGAGAGTACCACATGTGAACAGCATTTTGGAAGTTGGTCATCGATTAGTCTGGTTTAGGTTACCGTAATATTTTGACATTTCCTACCCACAAAAGACAACACACTGCTTTGATTCTGAACGTTGATGAACCTCACCACACTCTTCTTAGAGCACACTCCTCGGGATGGTTTCAAACTGAAAATATTCCTTTATTTGATTTCCTTAACTCAAACTAATACACGTAGAGGAAAAGCAGGTAATCATGAGGGTAAAAAAAAAATAAAAAAAAGTTACACAAAAAGCCTACACTTTTAGTTTTCACAGTTTCAGTGCAGGCACAAATTGTGTAAAGTGTGTAAGAGATGACAGATAAACTATAATCTAATTGTTTGTGTGAACTGAATGTTTATATTAATGTGAGCGTGCTTCTTAGTGCAATATTGAACCTCTGTGCAATATTGAGATTTTGTTTTTTTAATGTCTTTTACCATTTCACATTTGGCAAACACTATTCTGATTTGTGATGGTTGTGGGGTAGCTGTCTTATATTGATAACTGAACATGGTGTGATAACATACTGGACATACTGTTTTTTGCTCTTGGATCAAGACAACCTGAAAAGTAGAATTTAGCGTCAATAGAGTAAATGTTAAAATTGTTGGAAAAATACTGCACCCACAGTAAAAATACAGCAGAGTTGTCATATTTTAAATGTTCCTAATTTGGGATGTGTATACGTCCTTGGGGCACATAACACGTTGAACAGTGAGGATGAATTGCAATTCAAAATGATTATTCTGCTAATCAGGGTATGGATTTTGAGTGTACTGGGTCTTTGTGTTTACTTGTGCTTTATTATACAAATGTAGCTAGATATAACATGAGATTCACCGTAGAGAACTCACTGCCAAGGGCTGATTGTCATATATTCCACACTGGTTACAGCACAGAGTATTGGCAAAGAAATTATTGCCACATTCCCCTGATCTAGGAAAGCAAGGGTGATATGTTCACAATTGCATGGTAAAAGAAAAACAATCATTGACATGTCAGATTAAAAAAAAAACATGTTAGTCCAAACTGCCATTTTGTAGGATAGCAGCCATACGTAGACTTGAGACCGTTGAATAAATAGACAGCCCATTGCACTAAATGTACGCTATCGTACATGCACAATTTTGAATGACCTGAGATCTTCAAGACACATTCTGATGCAGCCTTGCTAGAGATTTGATCAAGAACAAGGTGAGCGTATAGCAAGAGCACCAAGACCAAAACCTACCAAATGACAAGATTGTGATCATGAGTGCAGTTGTGAACATAGGTGCTTCGAGCTTTGATGACCTGTCCCTTACATTTCACTCCCTCCTTCTCACACTGATCTAACTCCAAATTTGACATCTGACCCATTATCTATGAGTGTGCCATCTCTCATTAATTATTGCCAAATATTTTGTATGGCCTGAGTTTACACATTACACCATCAATTCTCTGTTATAGATATGAATATATGTAAATAAAAGTACTTATAATGTAACTAATATGATAGCTCGTCAAACATTTTGACCCCTGGAAATATATTGCAGTCAGTCTTTGTAGGTTTTCAGCCACTGATCACGTGAAACAAGAACAACTGGACTTATTATGGAAGTGTCCAGGTGCTCTTGTTTTAATACTGCAAGAAATGATGGCTTCAGAAGCCAAAATGGCCAGCAAGTCAGAAAGCAAAATTTGCCCAGATTCCCTGTTAAAAGCACATTGATAGTATATAAATGCACATTATCTGTACAAATATAAAAGATAAGCGTCAGCAGTCCTATTCTCTGTATGTTGTCCTGTATCACCCATGAAATTTAAGAACAACGATGTCAAGATAACTGTTGTATTTGTTCAACATGGAATGCTGTTAAAGCGCTAACCTGTCTCAGTGACTCAGTTCAGGCTCCGTCCAAGTCAAAATTGTCTCTCTCGTAGATACATATCTTAGCTTATGTTACAGGGTTTTTTTTGTATAATTAACTTGTTGCCTGGGCAACAGTCAATCGTGAGTGCAAAAAGTTAACAAAGCAATAAGTGTTTGGGTATTTGTCTCTTATTCTCTTCTTTGAAGCTATTGGGAATTGGAGCACATTACAATATGCTGGCCTTGTCCACTAAAATGCTGAGTGTTGGCTTAATAATGACACAGGACTTAACAGCTAACATTCGTGTGTACTCTCTAAAACAACCCTAAGTCTTGAAGCTTTTGTCAATAAGATTGCATTGCCATTAATTAAATGTAACAAAGAATTTATCACCTTTGTCATCGTATTGTGCTGTAGAAACTGTAGTTGTTTGTTTGTAAGTATAGAAACTGTTTGTGGAACCATGGATATAAAAAAAAGTTATAAAAAAAAAAGAAGTGTAAATGAACAATGCTGTATGTTGTCTTTGATTTTGTGTATTTTGTAAATGAGAATGAAATATAAGTAAATACATCAATGTTAAATACCGGTTATGAATCATAGTTAGCCTAAATGTGACAACATCAGTTCTGTTTAAAGGTGTGTGAGATTTTTTCTTATATTTTCTCATTGTTGATGTTTTGATGGGGTTTGCACTGTGCTGTGCAACTGAACCCTTTGGAATCACAATGGATAACAAAGAACCATGAAGAATAAACAAGTGGAAAAAGTATGAAAAGTCAATCTTTGTCGTTTCTTTATGTCTATGTCTAATATTGTTTATATCAAACATGCTACAAATGGTTGAAATCCTGCAGCTGCCAGCGACGCACCTACAGCACTACAAAACAAGAAACTACACTTCCCAAAGGTGCTAGCACTTCCGGTAAGTTTTGCGCAACGGTAACAGGGACGCTACTGACTTTACTTGCAAGGTGAGCAGCTAGTTGGCAAAATTAACTGTACACGTTAGCTTCATCACTTATTATTTAAGTCTATTATTATACACATACGGATATATTATGTTTTGTGGAGCCGTTCGATGTAGAGACTCTCTTACATTGTCTCGAGTTTCTTAAATATTGGGTGATGTTTATTATGAAAGCTAACAGCTAATGCTAGCAAACAAGCAGCGAATTAGCTGGCTGAAGTTTAGCTTGAATGCTTAACGTCAGTTATCGACAGTAGTTAGCTATCAGCAAAATGGGCACTGTAGAGGTATTACCACGATTGGTAGTCGTGTCACCAACTTATGTGCGGTTGTAATAGTGACTTTTAACGCGACTTCTGCTGTAATTAATATGAGTGGACAACAGAGGATCTCCGTTTGTCTAACGCTAACTGTTAGCCTTTCACTGGAACTGCTCTAACCGGGGGTCATTTACTGGGTTAGGTTTTGTGTAAGGCAGGTTACAATAATTTAAAAGGCTTTGCTGTGGCATCGAAATCCTCCAGCAGACACATCTGTCCTACTGTGGCCACTTTATTAAGCACACCTGGACAGTCTGTTACAATTCAATACAACAGCTCTGCCATGAATTCTACGAAGTTTATGATGTTCAGTTTGTTATTGAGGTTGTCCTCCAGATTTACATACATGAGGGTGACCAGTAAAACACCACCACTGACTGTGACCTCGATGCTAAAACATAGAATTGAATTAACTTCTCTTTGACTGTGTCAAAACTCAGAATAAAAACTGAACACAGATGAGGCTAAAAAGATGCAAGACAAGGATGGATAGGTAGGTGTTTTTAACACAATGTAATAAAGCACTGATGATGAACTCAGGTGATTCACTACTTAAGAGGTTTCCTTAGTTGTTGACATATACGTAATGAAGGGCTTTTGTACAGTAGGTGACTGACGATTACTGTAGGGATCCTTAATAATGATCTAACTAACAAGCTGACATCAAGCTTTGTGTAATTTCCCCCCAGGGATCAATAAAGTATTTCTGATTCTGATTCTGAACACAAAAACAATGCTGCCATACTAATAAACAAATCAATAAAACATCAGGCATAGAATAACCCCTCCTTGGAGGGTGTATTAATACACCTCAATGCTTATTATTAATTATAAATGCCCACCAGAACATGAAAATCTCTCAGATCGTTAAATAGCACATCACCTGTATTTATACTGATCTGCCTTTCATAGGAGGTCTCCTGCCACAACCTCTGATGCTGCCCAGTGTCCTCCACTCTGCTCGGCCCATCTTTACCAGTCTTACCTTAAGCCGGCCTCTGGCCCACTTCAGACCACACATGGACCCAGACCCGAGCCGGCCCGTTGAGAGTGCTATAAGAACCAAACTGACCAACGCACTCAAGCCGGACCACTTACAGATCCACAATGAAAGCCACATGCATGCTGTGCCCCCTGGCTCTGAATCCCATTTCCGAGTCGTGGTTGTCAGCTCCCAGTTTGAGGGTTTGCCATTGATAAAACGCCACCGTCTGGTTAATGAGGCTTTGAAGGAGGAGTTGAGTAGCTGCGTTCATGCGCTGGCTATCCAGGCAAAGACTCCTGAGCAGTGGGGGAGCAACCCCACCCTGGCTAAGAGTCCGCCCTGCATGGGAGGCTCGAAGGGAGATCACACAGTGGAGGAGAAACTGAAGGCTGGGCGCGAGTGAAGGGTTGGACTATGAAGCAGTATTACTCTTGCTGTTGTACTGAACTGTGAGGAATGCAGGTGAATGTTGTAGAGAGATATGAAGATGAATGTTTTACATGGCTGTGAGGGAGCCATTTTTTTATTTATGCATCCTTGTTTTAATGGCAGCCAGGATTCTGCAGATTTGAGTGCAAACATGGGCTTCTATGGTTATTCTATCATAATAAAACATGAACTGTAAACATGAAATCAGCAGTGTTTTAGAGGTGCACAAACAAATGCTATAATATCCTGTTTCACATTGTCAGAAAAGCCCCTCTTGCTTGAACAATAATGGCATTTACAGTACTGAGGACGTCGAGGTCCAAAGGTCAAGACTGGATGGTCATGGCTGCGTTTCTGCAATTGAATGAAAATAAACATAATAAAAAATTGTAAATGCAATTCATGATTGACTGTTAAAAGGGACAGTTCACCCCAAAATGAAAAATATATACATAATTTATTCATCTAGGTTGTTTTGGTGAGAGTTGGCGAGTTTCGGAGAGCTCAGCCGTAGAGATGTCTGCCTTCTCTCGAACATAATTCGGCTTGTGGAGCGCAAAGCACCAAATACAAATTTCAAAAACTCAACAACAATGTCTCTTGCCAGCAGTCATGAACTGGTTACTCAAGATAATCCACAGGCCTTGTTGTGAGCATTTTCATGTAGGAACTATTTTCTTTCTACCAAACTACACCCATCAAACCGTATCATTGCGCACACCTAGCTCTACTGAGCTAGCTAACGTTCTCACGCAGCCGAGGGGGACACCATTAATGTTCACATCCTGTGCGGTCACGAGCGCGAGTAGATGCGCGGTGACACAGTTGGCGAGTCCCCCACCTTCATTTAAAGGATAGGTTCACATTTTTTCGAGTCTATCTAAACACAACACTCAGATGCCCATACTGTATGTACAGGGAAATAGGCTTTGATTGTTGATCATTCGCTTTGGATAGATCATCATTTGCAGTGACCAACAACATATGCGCAAACGAGTATTTTTTTTTTTTTTTACAATTTTCAGACTGACAACAATGTGAACCTTTTGCTTTAACCCCTTTTTTAATATTCAAAATAACAGGCACTCTTGTGATATATGTTATCTTCAAAGGAGTCAGAGTTCTCATTTCGGGCCTTCGGTGCATCTAATGGTTTAAAAACACAACTGAGACTAAGTCAGCCATGTGGGACACTCCTTTTTTGGTGTTTTCAAGTAGAAAGTCTGGAAGCTTTGTATGCCTCCTGACAGGCCTGTCACCCTGTTGGTCAAATGTGTTTAATGTAATTTGACATCCTTCTGTATCCTTCTCTCATCGTCACTATGCTGTTATGTTTGACAGTGATTAATGCCTAATATAATGTACATATGAAATGCCTGTGCTAGGGAGGATAATGACAGTACCACAGGCTCAACACACGATGGCAGTATGTGCACACATTATATGACAAACTGAATTGGGCGACCGGGCTGATGAATACAAGATGTCTTCATTATTCTCCTTTCAGTCGAATCAATTTTCCAGTCAGTTTTCATTTTCTATTTTATGATTGTACATGTAGTCTTACTAAAATCATAAAGTAGTGAGTAGTAGTAGAGTAATCCCAGGACTCACTTGTGAGAAACTGAATCACCCAATATATTTTACATACAACATAAAAATCTAAATACCAATCTAATATCTAATGTTTTAGTTCACATAGGACAGAAAAAACTGAAAAGTGGTGTCTGTAATCAACGGCGTCAAAAGTCTACATCACAATTATCCGCTGATTCTATAAACAATTGCTCAATTATATTTATTATATTATTTCAGCTTTTCACTGATTGGCTAATCAAACCCGAGGACAGAGGTACGAAATGTTCGGTAGTCTGACACACTCTTTACTGTGTGAGAGCATGTATGTGGGTGGGCGTCTATTTTTGTCTTGGGGTTGTATGTGTCACCATGAAGGTCTTCTTGTCCTACCCTCAACCCTGATGGCGGCCAGAAATCACTCCTCAAGCCTGTGAGAGCGATAACAAATATACGTTAAAAATCGTTGGTGGGAGTCTTAACAAACAACGATCCTTTACCCCAATTATCATTCATCTGCGAGATGAATTTGCTCCAGATAGTTTTTTTACGAGAGCTCTCCAGATTTGATGCAACACATGAATGAGACGACACCAAACACACACCACAGAGCCAAAGCAGACTTTTAATGCTTTGCTGCGAAGCTATTCAAAGTTATTGTTAGCTCATAAAGACAGGCCTTCAGTGGAATGTGGTGTCACCTCAAGGTAATGCGTGTCGTCTTCTACAATCATCCTCCGCCCTGGAATTGACAGCCTGTCATGCCTCACAAAAGGCCGCGGTGAGGAGGGTGAACAACTGGTGTCACTGGTTTGGAAAAAGGAAAACAGTAACACAACCACTTTATGACCCCTGCTTGCCCATTAGAGCCAGGCCTAAGGGGGCAAGAAGCAAGGTCGGGGCTGTGGGAGAAAGCAATAAGCTGGGCTGTACTGCCTGGGGACCCGCAGACTGTCTCTGCCGATAAGATTTACGTGTCACAATTCCAGGTGCTGTTATGATGGAGAGGGAAAAGACGTCAAGGGTGATGAGGTGGAGTGCAGAGACTTGTCTTGCACTTAAAAGGTTGGACTGTTTTACATGTGTGAGTAGTTCATCACCTATTTAGTCTGTGGCAGTTATACAGCAAAATAACAGGGTCGGTCGGGTCACCTTAATAGATCGTGACTTGTTTTGGCCAGAGGTGGAATTGCAAGCGCTCTAATTGACTAGCTTTTTATTGTTTCTAGTATATCCTAAGATCAGTAATTTTTAAAAACTTAAATAGACGTTGACAAAATTATCTACTCAACTACTTTTGGCAAGGAAAGCAGGGATTTGAGAGTAGCCTACAGCTGTGCAATAAAGGCCTAATCAGGAGACTCCACTTACACGTACAGAGATGGACTCTGTTTCTGAGGTCATGATCGGTAGGACTTGAATTGAAATGGTTACAATCAGGACCCTTTCACAGTTACCGTACTCTGTGTTGTCTTCAAGAGCAGCTTTACACAAGTAATCTTCCACTTCAGTAATACTTATGTCAAGTTACAGTACTTATATCCTAGTACTCTTCCCTTTGTTATTGCTGTCTTATACAGGTGAAGTTGTTATGCACTATGTCAGAGTCTATTAAGATGTCATTAGATGCCATTTATGAATGTATTTTTAATTAAATCCATCCAATTAAAATGTTTATACATACAAAAGCTACATACAAGTATGCACATTATTATACTAAGAACTGTTTTTCCATAATGGGATGGTATGTTTACAAATAGGGTTGGTTTAAAATGTTAAGTATATTAGGTAGGCAAGAATAGAAACAAAGCTCTGCTGCCCAAATTTATATAAATGTTTGGACTTTGAACAATTATTTAAATTAAACCATCTGAGAAGTTTAGAGGGAAAGTCACTCTTTGGTGGAACTGCCAACAACTCATAGACATTTGAAATGTGACAAGAAGTGACTAGTAACTACATCTGTCAGATAAATAAAGTAAAAATGTCAATGTTTCCCTTTGAAATATAGGGAGTAGTATATTGACATGAAATGGAAATATTCCAGTAAAGCACAATACCTCAAAATACCTTACAAAATAATATTACAAAATGTGTCCACTGTGTCAGAGTTAATTTACAGTAGATGTACACCAAACCTCTTCTACCATGTCGAGACTCCAATGTGATGGATCTGTCTCCGGTCCCAGGTCTGGCCCATATGGCCTGGAGGGTGCAGCAGGTCAGTGGGAACCCACCTTGGCAGCGCTGCTTCTGCGTCAGAGCCCCGGGACAGATGGTGCCAGGCTGGGCTGAGACCCCGGGCAGGGTAGGGTTCCCGCGATGAACAGCCGCTGATTTATGCTGTGGCTCCGGACCGAGGTCTGGGGTGCGGGGGGCTCCTTCTGCGCAGCTGACCCCTGCTGGTTGCAGGGTCATCCATCGGGAGGGAAGGAGGAGGAGGAGGAGGTGGGGTGGGTACGACAAATGGGTGTCTGAGAAAGGGTGGTTTGGTCATCCCAGGGGACTGGCTTCGTCCTCTGGCCCCCTGGTCAGCTGCAGGATCTGTGCAGCATGTGTGTAAGAATAGCAGCCTGTTAAACACATTTAATTTAAATCCCCATTAGGAACAACAATCATTATGTTTATTATCTTTAATGCTAAACTCAATGTCACTGCACAATAGACATTAAGGAAACAGTCAAAAGTAGCACAATTTTGACCTGCTAATATTGGAATAGTTTATGTTGCTCTCTGTTGTAACAAAACCATTATAGAAGGCAGCTCAAAATCATCAGTCCTAATTACAGTTTATTAATCACAGAATGGCTTTTAAAAGCTCCCACGCTGCTCTGGTGATTAATCTTTTGCAGGTTTCATGTTGTAAAAAAAACAGAGTTGAACTTAAGGTGATGGTAATAGGCTATTAAGGCCTTTTAATTGGAAAGACCCCCCCCCCCTCCTCGCCAACTCTCTCTCACACCACACCGCCAACTAATGAAATCAGTGAATAGCCAGCTTGAAAAGGAAGGACAAAAGCAGAGATAGAGAGGAGACAATATCCTTGTGTGGGAGAATTAGTTACACTCAGTAGTCTAAGTATTCAAAGCGCACAGCAAAAAAAAAAAAAAAGGGGGGGGGCTGGAGGGGGATTAAGGGAAAAGTCCACACAGGTGGGTTGCTGGGAGGGAGGAGGGGTCACATGACAGGACGTTACCTCGTTTGATAAACAACAGTCGGGGCCCACAGGAAGAAGGAAGGGAGTCATTTTATAGGCGGAATTAACTGCTTCACCACATCAGGTATTCATTATGGTAAATCTCCCAGGTGTGCTGTACATGCCCATGAAGTCAAACATCTTAGGAGGTTGGATTTGATGCAAAACAACTTGGACAGACAGATATTTTATTATTGTTAGTGATTCAATTTTTAGTTTTTTTTTTTGTAGCAGAAAAACATCTCCTGATTACAATCGTGTGAGCTATCAGAGAACAAGATACAGAATCACAGGTAGACTACTGCACTTTGTTCTGAGATTGTTGAGGCATTAAAAGCTGGCTTTTCCACCGTGACTAAAGCCAAAATGATGTGTTAAGATTGGGTCACACTTTAATGTATATAAACATGGCCACAGTGTATTTTAGAGTATATTTATTTTCACTTTCAGGAGGTTGAAGTGTCCCCAAAATGTGTCTGTAAAGAGGTAGCTGGTTGTAATTATTTACCTTCCTTGCATCTAATGAAGTAAAACTAGTAGTCAGGTTAAAAAAAAAAATATATATATATATATATGGAAACAATCAGACGTGTCTTTTAGTGGCAAAAATACAAGGTGATCTATTGTATGTTTGTTTTTAGATCAATAACAAAATGACTCTCAAACATCAGGGTTTTGTTTTTCACCGTTTACAATCCAACACATTCCCTGAATGCACATGTGGCCAGCAGACAGCCCTTGTGTCTTTCTCAAATGACCAAAAAGAAATTATACACAACTGAAAAGGTTCGTGACAAATCAGCTGACAACAAAGATGAGAAGTGAATTGTCAAAGAAAGTAACATCTGTATCTTTACTGATGTGTGACAGCCTTTTTGTTAATGTGTTTTTTTTGTTCCCCCTGCGCAGCTCAAGTCAATCACATGATCACAGCAGTAAGTCATGGGAGTTTTTCCTGGGGGTGTTAAGGCATGGGGCTGGTTAGGCTGGTTTTTGGGCCAGAGTGCACAGGCCAAGGCCTTAGCCCTAAGCCCTGCACACTCAGTTACTGACACGCATGCAAGCTCCCCTTCCCTCCCCTCCAGGGCACTAACCAGAGCAGTGTGCATGTCAAGACAGATGGGTCACAGATAAGGCTCTTTCAAGGCCTTCTTTCTGGGCTCCCTCTATACCTTCTCTCAACTCCCTCTCAACCTTTTTGCTCAACCTCTGTGATCTTCTCACTTCTGCTTGCTAGCTTTGAACCTATGCCTCATTCCTATTGCACCCCCTCCATCTCTACTAGCTGTCAATCACACCATTTTCTGTTTCCAGTTTGCACATTTTGGCTAGTTACCCTTTGGCTTATGTCCCCTTTCTCCTCATAAACTTATTTTGACCTCTTATCAACTTTCATTCAACATTTTAAACAGCGTCTCTTATGAGCTGGACATGTTCCCTCTTTTCCCCAAATCTTCCCTCAGCTTCTCCGGGGCTCCCAGTTGCTCATGGCTGAACCCTGACACATGACTTTGTCTGCCTCCCTTTTCGCTCCTTCTTTAGCGTTGTGTCTCAAGGAGGATTACATTCACTTAACCCCCTGGAGTACTCAACACCCTATATGATCATGTTTATATTTCATGCACAGCCTGAAGCTATTATCATATCACCATATTATGTTATTGCTTCTGCCCTTGGGCATTACTCAGTACTGATGTTTTTAGTCAAGAGATTGTAAGTTATTCAAACGCCAGCGTTTAGAATATTTTGTGGGATTTGAATGACAGCCAGCATATAGGAACACATGAAGCATATGATATTCACATAGCTGCTTTTATAGTCGCTGCAGAAAGACCCAGGCTCACTCATAAACCTCCACACCGACATGTTTATCATCATAAAACCAAAGAGAGAGTTAACAGAGATTGGGCACATTTATGGCTGAGCTTCAAATATCATAAAAAGTAATTGATTAGCACCAGGTTTTCTCATTCAGCCAACAGTGTCACATTGCACCTGCTGTACCCTAGTTTTAGATGACATACATAAATGTTTGTTACTTATTATTTCTTTTTCTTTTTTTAGAGATGCTAAGATGCTAAGGGGTGGCAATGTCTGTCTGTCTGTCAGTCCACCACTTTGGTCCAGACTGAAATATCTCAACACAGACGTTCATGGCCTCTAGATATTTAATCCTAAAGACTTTGGTGATCCCTTGACTTTTCTTAAAGCTCCACCATCAGGATGACACTTGTGGTTTTGAGTGAAACGTATCAACAACTTTTGGATGAATTGTAATAACGTTGGTCATCCAATAACTTTCCCCCTACCGCCATCATCTGGTCAATTTCAATTTCACTTGCAAAACTAATGACATTCCCAGCCTCAGCAGCACTTTATGTTTAGTGCTAGTTAGAAAATGCTTGCATGCTAATATGTTAAACTAAGATGGCAAACATGGTAAACGTTCATCATCAGCATGTTAGCATTGTCATTATGAGCATGTTAGCATGCTCAAGTAGAGCCTCACAGAGCCGCTAGCATGGCTGGAGACTCTTAGTGTTTAACTCATATGTTTTCCTAATCTTAATCAAGTAGTTTTAGTTGTTTTAACCTTAGCCATACTGCAGTTGATATATGTAGATATTGTGCTACAGCATGTTAGCATTGTAATTGGTAATCTCCCAACAACACGGAACAGTTTCGTATTGATTGTGTCCCATTTGCTGCTGAGAGGATGATTCACTGATGCCACCTGTATAGGGCGTCTTTGAGTCCTATATTAACCCATAAGCGATATTGTTGAAGCTGCAGTTCGGGTCAGAAGGGTCAGCCGTACGTGAGGCCAGTAAACGCAGGGTTAATCTTGGTTCTTCCAGATGTACCAGCCAACTCAAAGAAGCTGCAAAGGCTCCACTCGGACTTCCACAAAACGTGATCTATTGTTCATCTGTCAGCCACGCCGTGATATATTCTATCCTACACTCATGGACAAAACGTACCCCGGCGATTATACAAGCGGGGCCATTCGCCCTGCAACATCGCCAGCCCGGTGACTGTGTGGACACCAGGCAGCTTGACCCCGGGGTCTCGCGCTCCTTTGTTTCCACTGACCTCTGTTTCTTTTACCCCCCTCTGAACCTAAAACCTCTGTCCTTCCCACTCCCCCCCTCCTTTCCCTGCCTCCTTCTCCCACACACTCTTCACACACACATACAAATAAAGAAATGGGCCCCCTCCAGTTTATTTTATTAGCACTTTGAAACCCAGGCCTTTTACAGGGGAGTGGAGGGAAAAAAATAATAGGAAGGGGCTTTAATTAGGAGAGTTATTAGGGCTCAAATAAAACAACAGGGTCAGGGGGAAGAGCTGGGTCAACTGGGAGTGTGTGGGCTTTGATATGAGGATTTTGTCATCTTTGGGTTTGACCCTCATATTGTCAGAATAGGGCAAGGCTCAGGGTCACGCTGAAGAGCTCAGAGAGTGTCGTTGAGGGATGTGCACACTTTCTCTGGAGTGTGTTTGCAGTGGCTGGAGCCTTTATGAATGCTGAGTGAGGGAATGAATGAGTTTTTGTTCTGATTGCACTTTCTGCTATCTGACGGTTTACATTGTACGTGCAGGAGGATGCATAGAGCATTATGTACAGTTCCAGCTGTGTGTCTGTGTATACATATGTGTTTGTTTAGTGCCAGGTGTGCCGTCCCCTTCCTTTGTGATCAACTCAACTGCGGATTGTGACATGGAAGCCCCTGCAATTTCCTTTACTCAACTCTTTACCGGCTTCCGAGTCATTCCTCAGTGTACGATTCCCTTCTGTCCCCCTACTCACGCTCCCTCCACTTCCTCTCTTCCTCTCCTCCCGAGTAGCTGCTCCCTGCGGCTTTCTCGCTGTTTACCAAACACACCAACGGCCTCCTCCCTCCTGCCTCCCTCTTCCCTCGCTCCTGCACATGCATGCCTTTGTTTGCGCTCATCTGAGTAGAAAATGGTTCCCAACTACTGGCGGGGCTGCAGTGTGAGACAGGAGGCCTTAAGTGGTGCTCGCCAGGGGGAGAAACAGCAGCTCTGGATGCCACTGAGTGCTGCCGCTGCTCCATCCACCTCCTCTGGGGGTGTAGAGGGGTGTGGGAGAGTGAGAAAGGATGAGGAAGATGAGGGGAATCCCCAGAGCATGGCACAAAGAAAGACTGTGAATGGAGGCAAAGCACATGATGAATAACAACAAACAACCGTAACAATTAATAGTTGATTATCATGACACCATAGACAAACAGTCCTCACATTTTCTAGGGAAGAAATGCAGCATTGAATTGTTAGACATAATGTCTCTATGATTATGTCCTTTTTTCCTGGGAGTGTGTGTGTTTTCAGAGGAAGTCATCCCCATATAAGTTGATGTGAACGTTGTAGCCCTCCACACATGTGAAAACACAGAGAGATCCCAAGAGATTTGGATTAAAAAACAAACAAAGGGATTGGACAGCCAGGGCAATGCATTTCCCAGAATTCAGTGAGCGGTCAAAAACAATATTTGGCACAAAGGGATTAAACCGTTATCTCTAAACTTTTGCATCAGTCACACTCAGAGGCCACTGCTGAAGAGCCCGGCAGAGAGAGAAACCAACCGACAGATGTGCGAGACAGATGTGTGTGTGTGTGTATGACAGAGAGAGAGAGAGAGAGCGAGAGAGAGAGCGTGTTACTGGGCGAGATGTAGGTATTATAAGTGGCTTGCTCCGGGATGACCAAGTAGGTCAAGAGAATCAAGGCGGGAGTGAAGGGGCTCACAGAGCTGTGAGGGGAAGGTCAAGCGTGAAATCCCTCCCTCCTTGCCACTGTGACCCCCCAGGGAGGAGCTCTGGACAAGCAGTGAGGCATGTGTGTGTGTGTGTGTGTGTGTGTGTGTGTGTGTGTGTGTGCGCGTGTGTGTGTAGTTCTAGTAGAGTGAAGTGAAGACATGGCTATAATATGTGGCACTTCTGCCATGTAGCTACAGTATGTGAAACTCCTACAAGAATCAGTACCAAAAAGCCCAATTGGTAAAAACTGATACCTGGCAGATCAAACGTCAGTGACTGATATCTGTCAAATACAGTTGGAATGGACCAGTGAACTTGCTGACACCCTGTGGAAAGTGTCTGATGTCCATGCCGAGACTGTTTATCTAGCACCTGTCTAATATTCACTCTCCTTATTATTGGTTTATTACTAATCTGTGGAAAAATTCATAAACTGCTTATTAATATTAAATGATTTATGTGTTTTTTTCTCCTTATGTCTTTGGGCATCAAGAAATGTGGGTGCCACTCTCTAAAAAGGCATCCTTTATAAAGGTTTTATTAATAGTTAATAAATAATTCTCTAATGCTTTATATGTAGGTTATAGGCCATTAATGGGGACATCTTTTGGGTTGCCAGGTTGTGAAAACTCCCCTTGACTGGCTGAACCATATGACCACTTACCCTCTGGTAGGGCTTCAGACGTTCTGGACCAAAATCCATTTACTAACCACTTATTAAGCATTTATTAGTGGATTAGCAACATTTATGACCACATTATTTCCAAATAGAAATGTTAAACACCATTTTCACAACCTAGCAACATGATGGCTGATAACTGATCTATTAACCATTGATAAAGCCATAAGTTGAAACTTATAAACCCTTTGTAAAGGGTGCCTTATGAGAAAGTGGTACTGCCATTTGATCTGTCTGATCGGTACATATGTATGTGTGTGTGTGTGTGTGTGTGTGTGTGTGTGTGTGTGTGTGTGTGTGTGTGTGTGTGTGTGTGTGTGTGTGTGTGTGTGTGTGTGTGTGTGTGTGTGTGTGTGTGTGTGTGCGTGCGTCTTTGTGTGAGAACGTGAAAGATTCCTACTTGTGCGCCCTGCAGTGTGATGGCTCATCCTGTCACACCCTGTCGCCTTCATGTCAGTGGCTGCTTTTCTCGCCGTCTCTCCACCTCAGCGCACGGCAGCAGCGACACTCCCACCGCCACTCACTCTCCACTTCTGTTAAATGGGAGCAACCGTTTCTATATCTCCCAAAGACTGAAAGTGGCGGGTTAATTTAAGCTTTTGAGCCAACAATATACATTCTTGATGAACTGGTTGAACACCGTTTCTTAGTTGAAGGCCTTTTTAAAAAGTATTTTTAATAGAAGGGTTTGGGCAAAGCATTTCAGTGTCAAACATAAAGAAAATGCTTCACTGTAAACAACTGGAATATTTTTAATTTGTGATGTATTTTTCTTATAAGGCCTGGTCCCACCAATGGTACAAAAACAACTGTTCAACTGTGAAGAGTGAATCAACTGTTTGAACTTATTGTCCTGTTAGGAAGAGGTTTTTGTTTTATAATCCTGAGAACAAAACGCCGGAGGGAATGAATGACAAAGTACAGGAAATATAGAAAGAAGCTCGGGGAGCTATTGTGACTGTTAGCAGTTAGCTCGCCAGGTACAGTAGTTTACCAGCTATGCCTGCGAGTAGTCACTATGTCACCAGGCTTCAAGAATTCAATATTTTGCAAAGATGCGCAGATTATTTTTTGCTGTGCCACTTTCCTTTATGACCATTCAGACATGTTCAGTTATCTAAATCTAGCTATCTAAAATATTAACGTCAGGTTTCGCAGTCTCAGAATAAAAAGCTAAAGGCTTCCATGCCACCATTTTGCACAAATTCAAAATCCAGAGCGAAATCATCCACTGTTGAGAAGGCAGAGAGACCAATTTCTTCACTGACAGAATGAAATGCAGACTCAGGACACTCTTGCTATTTCTCAACTATTTCTCTTTTCCTTCTACAAAGTTACAAATCCATTCTCAGGGGGGTTGGCCTGATGTTTCCTTTAAACAAATTCACACTTTTATAACCAAAATGTGAGGATTGTAGTTACTGTATCTATATTATAATTAGTTGTTTTATTAACAGCAGCTGTTTCAGTATGGAATCATGATGTATGGTTATTTGTTCAATACAAATCCTATATCACTTTGACATCTACAAGCTTTGCCTATTGTATTTAGACCTACCCATGTTCTCAGGGTGGGGGGCTCTGTAATACTCAACAAAGGAAATAATTACTCAGGATTAAAATGGGATCATGACTTAACGTCATGGGACTGGGATGAATTAGGAAGTTTACAGCGGGACTGGGCAGGACAGGAAGAAAGTGTCTCCATCGAGAACACAGCTGAAAGAAAATGACCAACTTTCTCATTCTCAGTCACTCATTAATCATTAATTAACTACAGAACGTCCTCTTCACTGGCTCAAGGTAATTTAGCTTCCACACGCTTAATTGCTAAACTAGCCAATACATGTCGGTCTCTTTGACAGTGATACATCATCATCACAAAGACGTTACATAAGAGCAGAGAGATTGATTTCCCCTGTGAGGAAAGGTGTCACACTGCTTCAGGCCTCGATAATGAATGACCAGTAACCTATTTTAGCCCGTAAGTGATGACTTAGACGTTTTGCTTTAACGTGCTGTCCAAGGGAATAATGCAGCTGTCATGGAAGAATGTCCCACTGAATATCTGTGTTTTCCCTTACTTTAATCTCAATTTTGCCAGGCTGTTAATGCGTTGAGTACGTTTCATGACCCTTTGGGTGTCTGGAAGGCATTGAATCATTTCCAAAACAGGTAAAAGAGAGGAGGTGGTTTTCATCTGTCAACAGCCACAAGCTGTGTGTGAGGGGAGGTTAAATGAGGTGAACAGGCTGCTGTGTGTTCCTGTGTGAATATGTGGCAGAATGACATTGCACCTGTCACTTGAGAAACTGCATTTGGTACATCATTCCCACAAATGCTATAATCTCTGGTGTATGCTTCATGCAGAGACGTGACAGTGATTAAGACATTGACAGGTTTCCACATGTGTTTTCCTCAACTACTGTCATGTGAATACTTTACAAGATATTTCTTCGAAATAATCTAACAAACACTTGTAACCACTGTGAGGTATATAAGTGATAATGCACGATGATGGGTTCTTATACATATATATATCTGGATACCTCACAGTGCATTAGCATGGCAAAGTTGTGTTAAAATCCACACTAGTTGTAGTCAATTTAAGAGCTAACTGGTAATGCAGCATGGAACATACTGTAATTACTGTTGCCACGGTAACATCAGATCAATATACCTTTATTATTGATTTAGAAGAGAGGCTAGAAACTGTTGACTGTGTCTGAGGAATCCTGTTAATGCGATTTTAACTGACACTTACCAACCAAGTATTTGCTGCCATGATATATGTTGTTAATTAATGACATTGTCGTCTTTGTGCGTAAGTACAATGTGGGGAAAGAGAGGCAGATCACATGTAACGAAAGTCTCCAGTCAGTTTCAAACAGGGGGACACGGCAGTTACGTCTTAAGGTTATGTCCTTACTTAAGTTAAAGTACCTACTGTAAAATTACTCCATTACATGTAAAAGTCCTGCATTAAAAATTCAACGCATGTACTCATGGCCCCTAGCTGGAGCTAGTTTTAGCTCCTGTACATACAGTCAGGTAATTTAGAGGGTAAATCAGAGGGTACTTACATGATTAATGGAGTTGGAAAGAAGAAAAAACAAACTTCTGGTACCCAACTTTGAATTCAGACTGTTCTCTAATCTTTGTGAAACATTGGATAATTCTACATCTTATCTTTTTTATAAGGGATCACAAGCCAAAAAGGTTGGAAAACACTGGTTTAACAACGCATTGTATTTTATAATCTCATGTGTTTTTTTATGTAAAAAGTAACTAGTAATAGTAACTAGTAACTAGTAATTACAGCTGTTAATTAATGTAGTTGAGTCAAATGTACAATATTTCCCCCTGAAATGTAGTGAAGTGGAGGTTTAAAGTAACGTAAAATGGAAATACTCAAGTAAACTTGTACTTAAGTACAATACTTGAGTAAATGTACTTAGTTACTTTCCACCACTGCTCCCTACGGGCACACCGTCCATGTGAGAGAGTGAAAGTGTGTATATGTGTATTAGTGAGCGGGAGGCGGGCCTGTTGGCGGAGCAGGTCAGCGGGCAGAAAGGCGGTGGGCCGAGCCGGGAGCCGCAGCCCCTCCCGGGGGTCAGGGCAGAGAGGATGAAACCTGTCATTAGGGAGGTGAGGGGAAGAAAGCTCTCAGCGGGGGTGAGCATTGTCCTGGGGGCGGGCGGGTGGGATGGCTCTTTAGTGCCTCAAATAACACGGCCCCCGGCAGCCATTGTCGTGGAGTGAAAGGGCCCAATGGGGGGGTCACAGGGGTGAGGGGGCAATTCTGAACAGTGGTCAGTGGGAGAAAGGAGTCCGTGGGTGAGGAGGGGAGAGGGATTGGGAGCGGGTGGGGGGAGGTGGGCTTTTATACAGTTGTTTTCCTCTTCTTTGTTGACAGCTCATCCAGAACCAGGTTCCTATCAAACCTCAATGGATTCATCAAGTGTGTGTGGATGTGCAAAAGAATCAAACATCAAATATTTTACACATATCATTACTTTTTGTATTTGCGTTCATGAGTGTTTGCAGGTTTCTGTGTGTGTGTGTGTGTGAGCGTGCAGGTTGAATAGCAGAGGTTGACATCTATGCCAGAGCTCAGTGCAGAGTCAGGACCTTTCACTCGTCCGAAGTGTTTTAAGGGGACGGGTCACACACATAATGGGGAACCTGAGAGAAAAGACCAAAGACCAAAGCGTCCCTCTTTACTGGAGGTCGTGGACGGAGCCTTTGACGGCTTGTCACTCCTCCGAGCACCAGACAACAAATAGGACACAATATATCTAGATGACAGCTTAAGTTGGTGATTTCATTTGCAACCGATTCTCCTCCAGGTTTAGGAATAGTGAGAGAGAGTGTGTGCATGCGGGTTGCCAGACAATAGATTAATTAATAAATAAAATAAAATGTGTTTTGGGAATTGAGAAAAAGTTGCTTATTTGTCTCCCATTTTTGTGAAATTAAACAGTTGATTACTGATGGGTTTTGTTGGTTTCAGGATCTTTACGGACTTAAATTGAGATGTAAAATTTCTACGTTAAATACGGATTTCTTTTAAGACAGTAGCCCCTGTGAATATATCAAAGCCTTATGTTTTTAAAAATCCTGCCACAGTTCTGAAAAAGTTTTCTCTTTCTGAAAACGAACCGGAAAATCTTCCTTTTAAACTCTTTTTCAAAACGACATGTAGTCTTGCTAAAGGATGATTTGACCAACGGAGCCGGTTCTTTGCTAATGATGTATACTTTACTTTATACGTCAAAGCTGTTCCCACAGCCAGAGCACCTAATAAACTGATAAACTGGACCAATTACTGACTCCATTAGAGGGCTTTCATCCAATCCCAATGCACTGATGACTTTAGAGGGCCAATAAAACTGCTAGGTTGTGACCTTAACGTTAAGGGACCTTAACAGAACGAGAGGGGACAGACAGGGGTCAACAACATCTCACACTTGTCACATCCCAGTGTGAAAGCGTGTTTACATCTCATTTCTGGATCAACACTGCTCGCACTATTGGAGAGGAGGCAAATTGAATTGTTAGGATGTTAAAAAGGGAAATAAAACATAGAAAAGTAAGCAGAAATGTTGTATTTTTTTTGTGGATTGATTCAGTTTTTGTCATTTTGGGATTTTAAAGAAATTCAGATTTTTTAGGCTACTCAAAACGAAGAGAAGCCTTTTGGATATTTACTTACTGAACTCTTATTTAATGTGATATTTTATGTGATTCTTTGTCTAATATTCAAACTTTTAGGGCTAAATTCAGGTATTAGGTAATATTTGTCCAGTTAGATTAATACTTGCTTGTTTTGGTATGTCTGAATTAATAATATGCCCATATTTGCTTTTTCTCTTATTCCTTGGACGGTCGTAGTGGTGGTGTTTATATATATATTATATTTAGAGGGGTTTTCCAATATTCTGCCCCCTCACGTATGTAAATGGAAAGGACAAGAAACACCTCTCAATATAAGGTAGTCCAATACAACACCACCTTTAACTATGACCTCAGTAACAAAAACATAATTGAATTTACACATTTCTGAGAATGTCGCCAAAACAACTGAACGTTATAAACTTCATAAAGTTGGATTTTATGGCGGAACAGCTGCATTGGATTGTAATGGATTGTACAGGTGTACCTAAAGTGGCCACTGGGTGTAAATGCATCCATGAAATTAAACGTTGAGGTCTTCTCTAATATTCTTTCTACTTTTTAATACTTTCATCCATATATTTATATAAGTAAATCACTTGAATACTCTGTATATGATACAATTGTATAGATTCACGATGAATTGTGGCACTTGCCCCTTATTTACCTCTGTGATTTTCTAATTTGTGACGTTTGGATGGTTAATTCATGCATGAAAAAATGTTTATATTTATGATGAGTAGTAGCATTTTTGCCCATACTTACTTTTGTTATTTTCTACATTTCTTCTAGTCTTTAGTATGATATTTTAAGGAAGAGAAAATGTCTTCTTTACCTGGATGGCAGTGTGTGTGTTCGCTCAACATGTTTCATTCACCAGTTGGACTAATTTCTGAGGTTCTCTGATTGGATAATCAAGGCAGCATTTATGTACATATATTGAACTGTTCTGATGCTTGTCCATTTACCTGATGAAGGTCGAACAGACACAACGTTGTAAATAAACAAATATACCAGCAGTAAGTGAGACAGTGTGTACGTATGTTTTTTCAGTCTGTGGAAAATTGTGGAATTGATTTTCAAAATCAAGCTAAACTTTTCAAGAACAAATCTGATAATTACTATCGAATCAAAACCCTGGATGTATGTATGTAACAGCAAACTAAACATATTTAAACATTTTATTTTGCTTGTAACATGACAGGAAAAGAACAAGAAAAGGATTGGAGGAGTGGTTTGTTAAATTGTGTTTTGCAGGTATATTAGTTGTTGAAGTCTGCAACAGCAGTACATTAGTGAGGTGAAGAAATTAGCAGCAGGCCTCATGGAGAGGCCAAAAACTGTTACAACCTGCATTAGAGGGAAAATGGAGGGAAGGAGGAGGAAGAGGAGGAGAGAGGCAGGCCTAATCACTTTCCCTGCTGACTTCACAGGAGGGAGGGAGGTAAAGATCACAGCTCCACCAGCACATTGCAGCCGTCCTCCTCTCCTCCCTCCTCTCCTCCCGGCCTTTTGAAGGAGGGCCCGGGGTGCCTGCTTCCCTCCCTCTGCCCACTGGGCTATTGAAGGAGTGATGGATGGCTTCATAAGGAGACAAGATCCATCTCTCATTCACAAAATCTTGCCCTCTTTAAATGATTCTTTCATTTTCTGTCCGTCTCCTTTCAATGTCTGTCGGATGTCAGCGATGGCAGCCCTCACTTTTCCTCTTTTCTTTTCTTTTCCTTCTTCTTCTTTCTGTCGGTCACCTATTTCTCGCTGTTCTTTCTTTTTTTCTCGTCGATGGAGGAATGTTTCTCTCTCCGTCTCGTTCCCTCTGTCCTTCTCCCTGAGGCTTTGGACAGATGTGGAGGCCTTCCTTTCCCAGCATTCCCCGGGGAGAGCAGGGACAGGTCTTAACACCCTTTTGGAGAAGGGAGGAGGGCGAGGGAGAGGGGAGGGCAGTTTGTTGTCCAAAGGGTCACGTATTGGGAGTCAAGTGATGCATAAGTAATGCTTTGTTTGGAGTGATCTGGGGGAAGGAATTTACTGGATTTGCCTGTAATTGGGTTATTTCCCTTTGAAACAGCTTATGAAACAAAGATTGGGGAGGTGAAAAAGGTCAATGCATTACGGGAACATTATAAAAGTCGGTGAAATTGTCAAAAGCATCAGATTTCGGATGCCTTAATCAGCACAATACTAACAAAATAATGCAAAAGTCCTTGATTTGAATCCTCCAGTCTTGAGTTATGGTGTGAAAAATCAACATCCCTTTGATCCTTTTCAGACAGTTTTTTTAAAAGTTCTGTCTATATTCATCCAATCGCCACCACACGGGTAAAAATGAAGGTGTGAGGACATCACTGTAGTGCACTCAAGAAACCTGGTGACTGGGAGAAATGAGGTACAGTAATGCAGGAAATCAGACAGCAGTGCAGAGATAGAAACCAACTTATTAGACTTGTAGAGGATATTTACTGAGATGTTCACTGTTTAATACAAGTTTACATTGCTATATTGTTCTTCATGTGTGATGCCTGATTAAAAATCCAGTTATGGGTACATGGCCAAGAAATTAGCATCCTAGCGGGGGAAAAATCCATAACTGAAACCAGGTTTCTTGTTTACCTGATGTTGAAGAAATCAAGTTACTGCAGAAAGTTGACAGCAACCCGGTGACGGCCAGACTAATCATATAAATGTTTGCGCACCATTACAAAAAGCAAAAACATCAAACAACAAAAATTGAGCAAGCTGATCAGTCTGCTTCTATTTTTACCTGAAGAAAGTCCATAAAACATCATAACTACAAATACAACAATATCTTGAGAGTCTTCAGCCACAGTGTTGCTTCAAGCTAAATGCTAACATCAGCATGCTCACAATGACAATGTTAACATGCTGATGTTTAGCAGGTATAATGTTTGAGGCTGAACAAGGAGACATAACTTGAGTTTAGCTCGAAATTTCATGTTAAGTTAGCTAACTTTGTTTTGCTATTAGCCAATCAATTAGTTAATGTAATGTAATACTAACAGTGTAGTAATTCATTGTCTTGCCTACTTTTCTGTTTAGCTCTTATGTTGGTTTGATGACGTTGCCTTAATGATAAACATGGAGAATAAATAAACACTGACTCGTGGTCAGTCATTTATTCGACTGGGATGCTACAGCATTCAATAATTGTTGAGATATTTCAGTCAGGACCAAAGTGGTTGACCGACCAACAGACAGACATTGCCATCCTTAGAGCCACACCTCTAGTGTGGTTAAAAAGCTTGCCTACGAGGTGCCCTGGTAGCTCACCAGGTAGACCTGAGTTAGGCTTGGATGCGATTCCAGCCCAGAGCCTTTACTGCATGTCATCCCCCCCCCCCCCCCTCTCTCTCTCCCCCCTTTCCTGTCTCTCTCTGCAGCTGTCGCTATCCAATAAAGGCTAAAACGTCTGAAAAAAATATGTTTAAAAAAGAAAAGCTTGCCCAGGATCTCGTTTGCTTGTTTCTGGGTTATGTGTTCATTAGCGTCACGGTGACATAATAGTCAGCGGCACATTAAGGTCTAACCAGAATCTTACATCATATACCTCCCCACTAACCCTGCTGGTTACCGTCTCCTTCCTCCTCAGGCTGTTGGAGTGACAGCACACTGTGGTCGCGCTGTGAGGAGCCATTCAGGCCTCGCGGCCTCCTCAGCACAGGCGTGAAAATCGACTACATTTAATCAGCCATGGTGGAGGATTTAAAGAAAGGGATCAAGAGAGCTTTGTCTTAATGGATTGGCTACAGTTTAGGGGTCCGACGCACTGAGTTATACCTAGTTAAAAGCACATCACTTGCTAACAATATGATTCAAACCACATGGCACTTCCCTGACATACTCGCTTGGATCTTTGTCCCACATTTCAAAATAGAAAATGTGTTGGTTCTAATATTTTTTTCTATGTTATTATTTGACATTTGAGAGCCGACTGAATTTGTGCAGTTAGACCCAGAGATGATTTTTATTGATTCTTCAGTCAATCATTTCATCCATGTTCAAAAAACAGAAAATTAAGGAATAAGTCAGCTTTTGTGTATTGGAAGTACATCAAATGACTCACTCACACAGTGGGCCAATTCTTTCAGCCTGTCTGTACATTAGAATTTCAAGCTTACGGCCATGGCAATTTTTACCAATACAGTAAGGCCATACAAGACGGAGGCGACATTCAGAAAACGGCCAGTGCAGTCAAACAAAGAAGTAAATCAAGTGGCTTGACACATGCTCACCAGACAGTTTGCCGTTTGTCACAGCGCCTGAATGGAATTAAAAGCAAAGTTGTGGACGCATCGGGGTGATCGGCATTGCTCAGATACTGCACAAGAGGCCTTTTCAGACAGCTGCAACACTGATTACATTGTGTGAAGGCCAATCAAAGGGGAAAATGACGAGAGCAGTCATGCCGGACACACACAATGCACAAATGGCAGCGGTCAGATGGTGGAGGAGAGAGGTGGCGCTCTGGGGATTTTAAAGACGCATTTTGGGATACAAGGTCAGACGTATGGGAAACTCTCTCACACCCAGAATACAGTACATAATATCTGAGTGAGTTTGAGTCCAACTTCTTTTGCTGAATGGTCATCGGTTTACAAGTAGGGCTGTAGAAATAAACAGCCAAGTGTAAAAACCGAAGAATTAAGTTCATGGCGTTTTGCTAGATGTTAAGATGTTAAGAAGTCTTACATAAACGGACAATACATATTTAAATTGTTCTAAAAACCAGATTAAAGGGGATTTAAACCTGGACATCTAACTTTTGCAACAATTTAGGAAAGAAATACTGAGGGCCTTTTCCTCTTATATGAGCCACCACCAATTGAAGTTGTGTCTTGGTGTTATGATTGCTGTTGTTTTGTTTTTGTTCATCGGTTGGACGTCATGCAGACTTTTCAAGGGTCAGTTCACCCAAATTACAAAGAAACTCTGTATTTACTTCGTTACCTCTTGTGGTATCAAGCCATGTAGATAGCTCAGATTTTATTTGTCCATGTTTTAAGATAAAGGCATCAGTACACTTCAAATTAAGTGCTTGTCGGATCATCAAACAGCGTCTGAAACCTTCTCTTCCTAACACCTTTCCGATGTTGGAATAGGGGGACTGCTGCAGACAATTTCTGTAGCTTTCCGAAGCCAACTGTCTGACAAGCGTGAGGTGTGTGGAGGTGAGAAAGGTGTGTAGGGCTGGGGCTTCTTGTGTATGTTCCACTCACCTTCATTTTATTTGGGTTGAGGCAGAAATCTCAAAACTTGGGCAAATAAAACCAAAACTAAATACATGACCAAATACCACCAGACAAAAGTGAGAAAAATGAAACCCATTAACTAAATCTAAAATGTGGAGACAGTGACAATCTGGGCCACTAAATTATAGAAATGTACAGATTAAACAACCTTGATTGCCACTAAAGAGGAAGTTACATCAGTCACACCTGATCATGAGAATATATTCTTTTCTTACTGCCACATCTCAGCCATTTGGCAGGTGAGACTCCAAACACACAAGAAATGTTATTTACAGAGACGCAAAACACACACTGACACCACATAAACACAGAGTCAGGGGGCAAATGACAGAAACACATGGCTGCGACAATCTGTCTCTTTGACTCTTTCTTCAGTGTCTTCCACTCTGTTGATGAGGACAATGAAGATGATTGTGACGACGATGATGATGATGGTAATGATAACAAGTACTGGCTGTTATGTTGTCCCCTCACTAAAACCCTCAAAGCTTTAACAGCTCTGTTGTGTCTTTGCCATGTGAACGATGCAATGAAGGGATTTTAAAAGTCAAGTTCCTCTCTCTGTCCTGCTCACACACACACACACACACACACACACACACACACACACACACACAAACACACACACATATGCACACACACACATATCTGCTACCTACATATCAAGAATCGTTTTGATCATGTGCCTCACGGGAATCAGAAAGAGTGTTTGGCCTCAAGCCGTCCCAAATGGGAATCAGTGTGTGTGTGTGTGTGTGTGTGTGTGTGTCTACTATGTTTGTGTGTGTGCGTGCCCGTTCATGTGTGGGAGGGCTGCTAGAACAGGGGATTTTTTGTGTTGGGGAAGAGAGAGGCTTGGGCACTTCATCTTCTCTTGTGTGCACTGCCAAAAAGGGCAGAGGTCAAAAGTCAGGGCGATTGGAGAATTCCGTGCTGCATGCCGACAGATCGGGTTTCAAGGGTGGGGGAGGGTCGTGGATCGCCCTGGAGGGATAGGTGCCTGTGTATATATATGTGCGTGTGTGTGCATGTGTACATATATATATATGTATGTGCTGCGAGCGTGCATGTGCGCGTGCTTGGCCTGCGTGTGCTCAAATGCGTGTTTATGTGCGAGCTTGTTCGGGCAGCCCTTTTTTTAAAAACATCTTGTCGCAGCTTTAGTGCTCAGAGCATTTGGAACTTTCTCTTGATGTTTACTGCTTTGTGGGAGTCGTTTGGAGGAGACTCACCCATCATAAGGCAACACCTTAACTCCCTGACCTCAATGTCACATCGTCCACAGCTGAAAGACATCTATTCCAAAAATGCTTCAGATCCATTTTGGGTCATTTGTCAGACAGGAGCGCTGAAAAAAACGAAATAATGTTTCCTACCAAATAATAGCCTGAGTTTACTTTTATACTATCAGCCATCTTATTTGCAATGTTGCCGTTTTAGTAATGGGTAATTCTTGTTAGGATGAAGCAACCTGGTTGCTCAGATAATAATAATGTATTCTGCCTTTTGTGGCCAAAAACCTTGGAGACAAAGTGAGTTTAAACAGAGCTGAGGGATCAAAGCTTCGGCCTCCTTAACTGAGCAGGAGAAGACGGACAGATCTTAGTATACTTGTGCTGTAGATTATGTTCCTTGAGTTGTTTTAGGACTCTTTCAAGTAGGATGGATAAAATGTGTATTAAACATTTTTACATTAAAACGTATCCTAAAGCTGCGATCTCAACAGACAGTAACAAAGAAGAGAGGTCAATGATTGAAGAAGTCTGAAGTCTCTTTACAACCAACAAAAACCTTTAACACCTCACTCAGTAAGAGTTTAAACTGTCGACTCAACCGCAATCAATCCAGGGAGACACATCCTGGGTTTAAACATTTAGCAGAAGGTGCAGTCATTCAAATGGTTTGAGATGCAAAGGAGTACAGACCTCAGCGACTAGCAGCTCCCATTGTGGCCTTTGTAACTGATCATTAACGAACATGTGCTCCGGGCCTCCGGTGGCTCCCGGGGAGCCCCGGACTGATCACCACAGCTGTGTTTCTATTGTGCTTACCCGCGGTGCTGAAAAATAACACAACACCCCAGCTCCGGCTATGTGTTGGAATTTATTGTATTTACTTTACAAAGCGTAAAAAAAGGTTGAAAAAAAAAAAGGGGCTGCTGTGGTCCAGCACGTAGGAAACATTAAGGAGGATAACGAGAGCAGGGGGTGATTTATGTTGGCATGATGTAAAAGTTTCTTTAGGGATGATGATGTTACATGACAACTGAAGAGGGAGGGCAGTGTCCACTAAGTGTTTCACTGCTGAGACGCTTAAATACAAATATATACTATACAGATGATACAGATATTTAATGATAGCCTTGTTCTTGTGTGTTGGATTTCTAATTACACATAATATCACAACCTTGATATTGTCAGATACATTTAGTCATTATGAATCACCTGAATGCACAACATTTCTACTTTTGAAAAAAAAAAAAAAACCCTGACAAATGCTATACAGAACAGAAATCACAATAAGAGCTCTTTGTCAGCTTTTTAATGTGACAAAGAAAACTGCCCAACTCATGACACTTGCTTCGCCTTATATTCTGCTTCACAATATGTGGATTGTGGATTTATGCCTTTGGCACTCTGCGGTTTCCGTGGTTTTTGTGGTGGGCAGAGGAAGTAGCATACTCTGACGATGCAATGACAGCAGCTTTCAGAACAAGTAGTCCTCTTTCTGTCCCGTTCGCTGTTTTCAGGGGAGAAACCAGGGTCAAACAGTCACTTAAATCACACAGAACAAATATTGTAGGCAAGTAGTGTATGCTAATTAATTTAACCCCTTAACAGGCCAGCCGGTGGGCATTGCTCATTACTCATTCTGTGCTGCCAAATATTGTTTAAACCCACAGAGCTTTATATTGAATTCTATATTGAATGTCCAGCTGAATTCTGGGGAAATGTGTATACATATTTTTATATATATTAATCTGTATATATATTTCCATTTGATTGAATGGTGAAGCCAAAAAAACCCCAAAAGTCTTAGGTTTGAATATTTCACTCATATCAATTCAATGAAGAATTGGAAACTGATAGAGAATAAATATTATATAAACAGAATGGAAAGAGAGGACTTTAACTACGTAACTCTACTTAAGGTTTGTTCATACTTCAATATGGGCCCAGACAGCTGCAGACACACACTTATGTATTACAATATATGTGTTCCACACGTGCACTAGAAAACAAGATGGTGACCTAACAACAGCAAGAAGAGCAACGAGAAAATGTCAAAAACAGAAAATGGTGTGTTCAGCTGCTTGACAAAAATATGACCATCAATGGGGACAGCACATTGATGCGCTTGTAGTGAGTGCAGTCCACATGGTCACAAATTTTGGGTGGCGTGGACCACTGAGAGGACCCCCGGAGCCATGCGGATACCACAATCATTAGTTGGGCTTTATTGAAAAATGGTACTCCAGCGATTCAGTATTGCTCATCCAAAAAGTAGATCAACTTGTACAAGACAGTTTTAAAAAAGTGATCAAAATCGAAGCAACAGTGTTTAAAATATCCTGACTTTTAGGCCCTAGTATAAGCCAAGCCTCAAAAACAGCTGGATCCCACATTTCCATAATGTAACTCAGTAGACTTTCTCTGCCTGTTGAATGCCCTAATCTTTCAAACTCCATGCCCCCAGTTCGTAACTCAGGTCGCTGTCAAATATTTGAAGTCTCAGGCCTAATTCAAGATAACCTGGATGACATCAGAGAGCTCCTCCACAGCCATAGAAGACATTAAACAACTGTTTTCACTGGCAGAGCTGCACTAACTGTGACGAGTAAACTGACCTTTAAGGAGAAACAAAAGGGGAAAACTGAATGTTCTCTACACAACATTTAAAGTTTTTTTGACATAGCAGATCTGTCAGAAGGTTTTGCCTCCTGTAGCTTAAGATATTAAAACAGATAGAAACTATAACAAATAAATGTATCTCACAGTGGCCAATCCTTGTGTATGTGCATGATGTGCATCTGTATGTGTGCAGATGTATATTAAGGACTTCCACAATCAGTCTCCATCGGTTTTACACTTCTAAAACTAGCAGGGCTTTTGTTTCACAGTGACTACTGCACGGCTCACACCAGCACCTGTGCTCATGTTGCTCAAAAGCATGAACATGTTATCCACTTACACGCTCACACACGCCTCACTTCCTTTATTTCCTCTTCTACACGGGAAGTTGTCACTTTAGAAAAGTGTGTACACTCAAGTCTTTTTACAGTATCAGATCTTTTACTACCCTTTTCATGCTTCGCAGTATTTTTTTTTTTTTTTTTGACATGGCCAAGGATCATGAAAGAGTGCAAACGAGTCATTGATGGATCGGATGGAGCAGTCTAAACGTGGGGCTTGACCTCCCTGAGCCCTCCCTTCCTCCACTCCCCAGGCTGTTTGAGTGTTCGGATCAGGACCGGCTCTCAGGCCCTAATGGAGGCAACTCTTCAAGGGTGCTGGTATCTTTGATGCAGAGTCCGTTAACAATGCGGCCTTTCTGTGACTGGGTAAGAATTGGCCAGCAGGGTTCCTGCGAGAGGGGAAAATGTAAACGGGGGATTAGCCGGACTAATGGCCCCAACTTGTCGTTGATGTTAATTAGCGTTAATTAGGAGCCCCTTCATTTAGCGGGTTGGATTGAAAAACGGGGGCGAGCTGCTGGTGTTTTTTGCAAATGTCCTGGCTCATGTTTGTGCACACATGGTCAGATTCTCATGCACACTTTTTCACACTCGCACACACAAGCCAGAGCACTCTCTCGTTAATTTCAGCATCTCGTTGGTACTCGTACGCTGACGGCTTCCTTCTGTTTGTTCTTTGCTCGTTGTCAGAGGCCATTTGCTCTCGCCACAATGACTCCCTTTCACTGGGTTTGATCTTTGCAGCTATTCAGCCTCCTCTTTTCTAGTGGTCAAGAGAAGAAACCACCATTCCACCTCGACTCTTTGCACAGCCCCAAAGCCAACCGTACTCCCTCCCCCTCCCCATGTGTGTGTTTGTGTGTCCACTGATCCAGGGGAAAGACAGTGGTAGGATTTGGGATCTTTTTTGCTTCCAAGGTTCCTCCAGTGAGACATAATCGGCCACTTTGTTGAGTCGGTTAACCCCGTATTGTCCCGGAGGCCCCTCAGAGCTCTGATGCCATTCAGCTTGCTAGTACCCCCCCCCCTCTCTGGTTGTGGTGGCAGCTTTGTGCAACACGTACATGTGCAAACACACACATTCAGGAAACGGGTGACACTTACACAAGCACACAAACACAGAGAGGGCATGTCCTGCACGCTACCTGAGGCTTGTTTTTACTTTGACATGCACGGCCACCCCTTCCAACGCGCTCGCTCTCAGGCTCGATGTCCCAGCAGGATTCAGTGGTGTGAAATGGGGGGCCCACAGTTTGCTGCTGGTGGGAGTTAAGAGAGAAGAAGGGGGGAAAAAACGCTTCTCTCTGGCCAACACCTGGTATCACTTTATTAACCCTCGGCTGTCTTGACCCCTGAGAACCAAGGAACAGCAGGGCCAAAGGGGGCCGCAAGGGAGTGAGAGGTGGGGGGTGGAAGAGGAGAAGGGGTGCAAGGGGTGTATGGACGTCACCGCACAGCCTTTGAAGGGGGAAGCGATGCCCCTGCAGCGGAGCCCCTGCGATGACTTTACCAGTACTGTGACCCCCCTTGACCCTGACACCCCCCTCTGCCCAACCCAAAACCCCAACCCTCTCTCCCTGCAGCTGCTGGTTCCCATTGGCCCGCTGTGGGCCACTGTGGCGGAGGGGAATAAGGAATGGATGGAGCAAAGGAGAGCGAAAGAAAGAAGGGAGAAGGACGGGGGAGCAGCGAGAAGGGGGCCATGCAAAAGGTCAACTGTTGGTCAGAGGTTTTTATTGGGAGTGCGGGAGGGAGGGAGCGGGAGTGGGAGTATGCGTTAAAGACCACCGTCTGAGATTTTAACTGCAGGGAGGGGAATTTGGCCTTTTTCCACCCCTGCACACGTTTAGCAGTTAGAGGACAGGCCCTGAGTAGACCTGTGTGCTAGCGGCCTAACGTTGAAGTACAGAGAAGTTAAGTGAAGTGACGCCCCTGGGCAGCGCAGGGTCATTTCAACTTCAACAGCTTCATTGCGTGATTTTGGGGATTGTATACTGCATGTTGACTGGTGCTGCACAGCAACCAGACAGCAAAGTTGAGTATCAGCACAGAGAGTATCCTCACGTCACATGCATTGCTTATTCAGGGTATTGAAGATCTCTTGGGTCATGTAATTACCGTCGGATGGTAGGCCTGTGGAAATTCCATCAGCGGGACGTCATACTGGAGGATTAGCGCTGATCCAATCAGAGGTTGAGATCGGTCCGAGGCAAGTCTGAAAACCCTATATGAGCCTCTGATTAGTTGCTGGCACAGTCAATAGGGATTCATGATCCACAAATAGAACCTGTAGGAACAAGTTAGCTCCTCTGACCTTTCATCAAAATCACCACCAAGATGCTTGCTGACCAGTTGTCAATCTCACCTGTAGTTTAAACCACTGATGCTTATGCCACTGATTTTACAGTCAAAGACAGAAGAGTGGTGCTGCAACTTTGATTGGTTTTCATTATGAATTATTATTTTTCTGACTAATTGACTAGATAAATATGAGAAGATTGAGCCCAAGAGCCCAAGGTGATTAGGTTACTTGTTTTGTCCAACTAAAAATCCAAAACGCAGAGTTGCACACAAAGTCTCCCTTTGATCAAAAAATGTTTTTTTCTCAATGTCACTTAATTTGGATGTTTGACGTTCAGTGTGCAGAGTTTTGACGCTAGAAGGTTGTTTCATCTGCTGAAGGGGGAAAAGTTTCTCTGCTCTCACCTTAAATCTGAGTTTGAAGACGTGGACGTACGAGCAGGATTTTGTATTTGGAAACTAATTGTGGTCCAAGCGTGATGTGGAAACTTGAAGCCTCCGGGGCACACACACTGAGGATGGTCTTTGTTGTGAAGTAGGAGACATCTCGTGTGTTAAACTGTTAAACAGTTAAACTTTTGAAACAAAAAATACTTGCATTAGATACAAAGATTTTTAATGAGGGTGAAAGAGTAGATGTGATTTTAAGAATTTTTAACAAGGTAATTAACTTTACTGTGGAAAAAACCTACTGGACACAATTTCATCTTATATGACTTAAAACATTAATGTAATACAGAGAAAAGTGACAGTGAATGTTTGGCTTTTTTGCTTGATATTTAACTTAATTAGTATTTGGTTATTAAAATTGTTGTCGATTCATTTTCAATGAATTGACTAATTGAGTAATCAAGTAATCGTGTGAACAAGAACACACCCTGATATCTAAATTTTGTGATCAAACACATTCGATGTAGCCGACCCCAGACGGATCTGGGGAACATTCAGCCACTCAGGAGCCACTTGGAGATAAATCAAAACTGCCTTCGCTATCTCCAGTCTCTCTGCACTGACCTCTCATGTTGCCTAATTTTTACTGGCCTCCTTATCACAACCTGGGCGCACACAAAGATGACATCTGTCCGAAGACACCAGTTCTCTGAGATACACAGCAGTCGCCATGTCGAGCTTCTCTCCGCAGGGGAACAGATTACAGGCTTTTCTCTGGGTTGTGTTGGGCATTCATCCAGACTTCTCTCTACGACCAGGAAGACATTGTGAAAAACAAGGTTATCTCCTGACTCAACCCCTGCAGTGCAGCGTCAACACTGTTCTGCTGCAGCCCGCCTCGACCGGCGAGTCACAAGGGCTCAGCCTTCAGCCAGGGTCCAGAGGTTAATTTATTGCCTGATCGCATGACCGCAGTTTGGAGTAGAAATGGCAGTAAACGTTGCATTATGAAGGTGGAGGAAGGGTGGAGAATCAGAGTCTGCCTGCAGAGTACGTCGCTTGGTTAAGTGCATTGGTCACAGTCTGAACACCTGACAGTTCATAATCAGGGCTCTTGACCACAACTGACCAAACAAGACAGTAGATAGATAGATAGATAGATAGATAGATAGATAGATAGATGGATCTCTTCTCTCTCTCCGTACCTCTTCCTCTCTGTCTTCTTTCTTTCTTTCCCTCTTTCTCTGTCTCTCTGTAGGCATCTTTTTATGGAACTGACATTCCTGGAGTGGTTGAAACAGAAGCCCTTGTTTAGAGGCGAAACCCTCCCACCCTATCCCCTTTTTTCATCTTCCTAGTTTTGGAGCCCTGGGTCAAAGGTCGAGACCCCCTCCAGCTTCAGAGACATGTCAGGTCATGCAAGCCACATAGCATTCCCTGTATAGCCCCCACCACCCCACCCTGCCTCCCCTTCACCCCAGCAAAAGGCCCACTGCCTCTTCACAGTGACAAACCCCCTTACACAAGAGGTGTGAGAGTATGTGCGGCTGAGTAAGCATGTGTGTGACATTTTGAGAGATAGTGAGTACTAGCAATCACTTGAGGATTTTACGTGGTTGAAGGTGGTTTTTTGAGACGTTGTCTGACAACCAATGTTTGCAAATACAATCATTTGGGTTTTTTGAAAGACAAGCTGATGGATTTCTTACAGTAAAACTGATCTGCAAGTAAATAAATAAATACATTTCCCTTCTCGGAAATTGTTCACATTGTTCTGACACTGATGAATCTAAACGGCAAAAGAAAATAAACATAAGATGCTGGGTTGCAATAATAAATTGGTGATGTGTATTGATGATGTTTTAATAAAAAAAGATCTGGGAAGGTTATACATTTTCCTGTGTGAAATGATGAACTAAAGTTTCATCTGTCAGGACTGTAAGCTATAGTTCACTGCCTTTGTGTAACATACGCACGCACTTTAAAGAAATAACGCAAAAATAGGAAATAAAAGGCCATAAATTAAAGTGGAGCTGAATTAAAACTGCCAGGAAGCAATTAGGAAAACACCATAACTCCTCCGAACAGGGGCCAAAGTTGAACAGATAGCAAAATACGTGTTAAATGAAAATAACCAATTTTGGGAGTGCATCGCTGCCAAATGTTAAAGGTCACGAGACTCGGCGGGGCCTTCGCTCGTGTCCTCTTCGCTTAGTCAGCAAAGGGAACCAGCGCCATGATCCCACAAGAAACGAGATGAAAAATGGGTTTGAGATGCACAAACAGGGCTGAGATGTAGTGCAGAGAAAAGGGTGACCTCTTCCAACAGATAAACAAATAACTAAATAAATCCTGGGGACACTGGGGGTGAGGGAAGCTACCCCCCGAGGGGTCAGAGCAGGAACAGATAAATCTCCCTTAAAGACGCCATGCCTCTCCGCAGTTAACCTCTTAATCAACCCCAATCGGCCAAAGGAAACAGCGCTGACTTTCAGAAACTATCAGCTCTGTGTCTCTGCAGAGAGTAAACACCTTCGCACATTAGCACACAGTGTAAACCAGCGCTGTGTGTGTGTGGAAATGTGGGGCCGTTCAATCCTGCATGATGACAATTTAAATCAACATGTTTTACAAAAAACAGGACGTTCCCCCGAAGTTCATCATCACTGTCTCTGTCGGAGATTCAGATGCTAAAATGTAGGTTACACACCATTCGCTTTTTCACATGACGTCCTTTTGGTGTACTCACACTCAAGCGCACGCCCAACTACAATTTACTGATTCCTTGTCTGTCCATCAGCGAGCCTTTCCAGAGCAGAGCATCAGCGATTAACCTCCTGTGAACACAAGAGCATCCAGATAGTATCTGTCCACGGGTCATGCAAGACACGGGCCGCAGACGTAAGAGCTCCTAACAAGCATTTCATTCTCAGCTTTGAATTTCTATTTCAGGAACACGCTCGGGTTACATACCTGGTCACTTGATGGCTCCTTTCCTCAATGGGATCATATTTAGCAACGGCTGAAGCGGAGCGTTGCATTGTGGGCTCTGGTGTTGTCAGGCCGTCCATAAATTAATAAGAAAACCGGTGGCCTCTGCATTTCCTAGGCCATCCGGCGCGGCCATGTTTACCACCCCTTGCCCCCACCCTGACACCCTCGTGTGTCAGAGCATCCTGCACCAGTTGGTCCAGGCATCCATCACTGAGCAACTATTCTGTGCATTTGTTTAACATACTTTGAGGTACGACAGGGTAAAGTTTACTATGATTAGACAATTCAAGGTGCGTCAGCTAAGTCAGTCACAGAAAAGATGTTAAATACATTGTGTCTGCTCTCATAGTTTGAACTCCCTGGAACATTTTTACGGTGCTGTGTGGCCTTGGACACCCTCGTAAGCCAGGATGAAACAAAACCTGCAAGTGCTGTTTGACCCAGGTCATGATCTTAGATTTGAACAAGCAGTGTCTTTTTCTTCAAACGTATATTTTAAGACAAAACTTCTCAAAGGATAGGCTTTTATTTCGTGTCTACAGTGTTTGGCCAAGAAGAGATCCCCTCTTAATACAGTAATGGAAGTGAAGGGGGGCACAATCCACAGCCCTCGTCTGTGTGAAAATGTATTGACGCTACTTTTATTTCGTGTGTCACTGTCTTAGTCTACTGTAAAAACACACTAACAAATCTCAGTATCTTTAGTAATAGCCCTGGGATGCTCCTGAGTCTGAAAACAAAGCAGATTCAGCGTGTTTTGTACAAATATTTGCTCTTTTTTCCTGTTTGTTAAGTGATATTTTAATTCAGAAGTCTGTGAGGAAAACATTGCTATAGGCTACTATAGTATTAAAAATGATTTTGTCTCACTTTTCAGTTCAGCTAATATCTCTCAACATTAACAACTCTCTACTTGGACGAAATGTAAGATATTTGTTCAGGCCTGAATGTCCGATGAGCGGGAGGCTAATCATGTTGAAAATAACCAACAACACACATGACAGTCTCCAAAGAGATCTTTTAGTCATACATTTCACTTTTGCTTCACTTTTTGTGGAGAGTTGTGAAAGAAGAAAAAACGTTATGTCTTAAAAACAGAAGAGTGATCACATCCTTGTTAGCAGTGGGCATTGAGGGATTAATCAGTGGACATCTCATACATTACTAAACCTGAAGTTGATCCTCATTTAATTAACCCCTTTTTTTTCCAGTGAAATCCTGGTCAGATTCATCATAAGCCTCAGCTGTATAGAATTACACTCTAATTATCAGGCCCCAAACCCTGAGGTGCCCTTGGTCACTGGCCTACAGCTCATGGGATCTCCTAATAGCGAGTCACTGGGCTAATTGGGAGACAGGTAAGGTTACATGTGACAGCAATTAAGCCGAGCTCAGGGCCAACCTCATGGCCTCCGGCGAGCCCGGCGCTGCACTCAGGACCCCAAGTGAGGTTTTGTCTTTTTAGAGCTTTCTTTCCATTTGGGAGAAGCAAAGTTTTTTTTTTGTCTATAGATAGATAGGATTATGTAAGTATCCTGTAAGTTCCTGTTGTTTTGTATTCAGCTGCGCTCAGAAATATAGCCGAAATATGGCTTATTGATCAGTTTCACTTTTCTTTTACTTTACTTTCCCCCTATTTTTCCACGTATTGTTATTATTATTATTATTATTATTATTAGTTGTAGTAGTAATGGTAGTATCATTATTATTATTATCCAATGTATCGGTGCGCTTTAATGGCAAAAGTAAGCGTCATGAAATTAGTTTTTAGGCGTACACGCGTGACATTTATCAAAATGAAAGCATATGTATTATTTATTACGGAGTTTAAACTGGTTACTAGGAGCGGGAAAGTCTTCATAGATAGACAGATAGATAGATTTGGTCTGGGAGTCCATTTTTTAATAGATTCGTGTCATTGAGAGGGGAAGTGTGAGAGCGTGTCTAAACACATTATCACTGTTCAAACCTCGGTCCCATGCAGCACGGGGCGGTAGGACACTCGACCCCCCTGGCAGCGGTGCTGTTGGAATTACCTTCACATGACAAATCAAGACCCTATCTGGGAAAATAATCAGGTCCCCGCTGCTCTCGGCGTGGAAAAAACCCCATTAGGGAACAACACTGCCACTGTTAATTACCGCAGTGGCCTTTTGTGCGCTGGCAGAGGCTGTATAACACAACAAACCGACAGAATCAACACTTTCTCCACTGGTCAACGATTTAGGGAGTTTGTAAGGCTCGGTGAGAAGTTTGGCACCTTTTGTTATTGTTAACCGTGCAGCTGAGAGAGGTGTTTCCCCGCGTGATGCCTGCCCTTTCTGGAATATTTCAAAATATATGTCGTTTATTATCCTGCAAGATTTTAAGTCATGTTTTTTTGGGGACAGTGTAAGCTGCAGTATTTAAAGTTGTACGTGGGGTAAAATAGGATTTAGTTGATACCAGTCTATTAGAAGACATCAGTGGGGTTACATGCACCAGACAGCTGAGCCAAGATTGATGACAAGCCAGTGCTGCGTGGTAGATAAAACGGTTAGTAAACTGTGACCTCAGTCGATGATCAGAGGGCAAAACAATAAACAACAAGACAGTATATTTTCAGAAAAAACATTAATTTATATTTCACGTCATCAAAATACCCTTAAAAATACCCTCCAATCAGATCAGAGTCACACATACAAATCTTACAGACCCTCCAGACATGTTTTAAGACACATTAAAACACTCTCTAATCTGTGTCTGATATGGTTTTTCCACCAAAAGGGTGAATTATCTCATTGAAAACTCACATTGAGAAATCCAGAAGCCATGAATATGCAAATATTGATCATATTAAAAGTTTAACAGACACAAGGTGTCTCCAACTTCACTGAAAAATCCATTCTCAGTTTAAGGAGGCTTCAGGTTTGCACATCACACTTGTGTAACTTGCTTATTGGACCACAATTAACCCCCAAATTGGCTTTGATGTCACAAACTCCTGCTCATAGATCCACGTGAGATTTAAGGTGAGTACAGAGATTAATGAAAACAGCTTCATCAGTCTTCATCACTCTGCACAGCGAAGGTCAAACCTCTAAATTAACTCAAAACTAAACACGTGTTTGAGTGGAGGGGGACTTTAAATTCTCTTCATCATGAAGATTTACATTAAAAAGATGTGAAGTCAATTGAAAATATAAAAACTGGTTCAAGAGGTTTATGCTCCTCGACAGAACACAGATGTTCAACACGACTCGTTTTCAAAGCTTATTTAACTTTTTTTTTATTTTATTTCTAATTACATGTTAACAACAGGTTTATTGTGCCTGGACATTTTACTTTCAATGGGACACTGATGTAGCCCCCTTTAAAGTTCTTGTATCACAACAACCGCTCCTGTCAGTCAAACCCTTCCTAATCGACAGCCGTCCAATCAGAGCGCTCCTTACTTTTTAAGAGACGTTTGGGGCCAATCACGGCCGGCCCTTCTTTTTTTACCTCTCCCGCTGAGGGGAGGGGATATGACCTTATTTGGCAGTTATGACCTTATATGGGGCGCCGCCAGGGGGGCAGCCGTACGAGGCAGCCTGCTTGTGACACTTTCCCCAAACTGCAGCTTTGACTCTCAGAGGTGAGACGGACAGTCGAAGGGTCGAAGCGAGCGGCAGAGAGTGTCCTGCGCGTAAACTGTCTCTGTTTAATCTCTCCTACACGGACGACCGGGGAGGATATTGAGGCTGTGTGTTGGGTAAATAAATACCGACGTCGCTATCCAAAACCTCGTCGCGGCTCGCAAGAACAAGGGGAAGGATCGCCTGCTCCTCGGGACTGCGCTTTATACTGATTCCAAGCGCTTGCTGGGACTAATTAAATCCTCCGCCGAATAACATGAAATGTGGTCAGTGTTGAATCGAGCTCAAGAGGCTGAATTATCTTGAGTGAATCCATCCGATGCAGAATCGAGGAGATACCGGCTGAGAAGCGAAACATTGCTGTCTGCTGTATCCCGTGTGGTTCGCCCTCTGTTAAATTCTAGAGGCAAACAAGAAGTAAGATAACGCTGCATGTGTCCAGCCTCCACGCTGACTGACTGGACTGACTTTTCCAAGAGGTTGCACTCTGAAGAACAACGTGTTTATGGATTGCTGCGCGGCGCGGAGCACCGGGAGTTGTAGGCTACGCGCTTATGCATCGATCATGATGATACCTCGCTGTTGCTGTAAACTTTGATAGATGTTTACAGACAGAACTCAGTTATATAGATTTGAATAAACACGCTCAGATTGGCCTCTGGAGGAAGTGGGAAGCGCCCTCCCTCGGTCTTTCTCCCAAGACGTCAGGACGGATCTGTATCACCCAGTCTGATCTCTCCTTCTGTGATTTAAACAAAGACCAAAGTGTTTGGGGATAGCATGGCAATGGTAGTAAACCAGTGGTCAGAGAACATTTCTGCAGATCCGGGCTCTCAGCTCCAGATATGCAGCCAGGATCCCGGCGGGGCACCGGGAACCCCCAACGGTTCCACCCCGGGGAACGACGCACTTTCGGGGGACAAGATTCCCAACGTGGACTGCATGGTGTGCGGGGACAAGTCCAGTGGGAAGCATTACGGTCAGTTCACCTGCGAGGGATGCAAAAGCTTCTTTAAGCGCTCGGTGAGGCGGAACCTCTCGTACACCTGCCGGGGGAACCGAGACTGTCCCATCGACCAGCACCACCGGAACCAGTGTCAGTACTGCCGGCTGAAGAAGTGTCTCAAAGTCGGCATGAGGAGAGAAGGTAAGACCAGAGCTGTGATCTGTAGCAGTGTGATCGACGTCAGTGTGAGGTTGAAGTTGAGAGATATTTATTTACGAAACGTGTTTCTGTGCGTAAAGTGTTGTGAAATACACGGTGCAATATCAATCTGAACAGGCCATTAAGTCTGCAGCTCAGCCGTAAAAGATTGAACTGTTTTTAAACTCTTCACATTGGCTGGGGCTCTTGTCTCCAGTGCTGTTTCACTTATTTTATTGGTTTTCTAGAAACAATATCTTTGCAAAAGGGCAGATGATCCTCTTTGTTACAAGAAAACATTTAAGAAACTTAAATTGAATGAACAGATTTGGATTGGAAACAGTCATTTCACCACATTGATTTTTCTCTTTCTGTAAGAAAATAATGCATTGAAGACTAAACATGACACTCTTGTAGCTTTTGTAATTTGTCATCTCACATGTCAAACTAAAACAAAGTGCCAGTGAGAGATTTTGTGCGGAGATTATGCGTCACGTTTGATGCCTGTTGATCTAGTGGCTATGTTCTATACAGCTTATACCACAGCCACTGTTGTTATGGGCAAATAATCAGTCACCACCTGCGGCACCACAATGCTTATTTCACATTCATTTACCAAATCTAAACCATTCACCCTGGTGCGCTCTGTTCTGTGAGAAATCCCTCTTTTGTCCCCCCTGTTTTAATTATGCTGTTTGCTCACCGACACCCAGAGCCGCTATAAGAGGATGCCGCTACATTTGTTGTATTGTGTTGCATTAACAACGGGTCAGTTGGTGCCAAAGGGGAGCGGCGCAAACGTGTTGGTGAAGAAGAGCTTCCCTTATTAATTATCATTCAGCAGCGACGACCCATTCATGAGCGATGCGATGGTGCATATTTTAAAATGTGAACCAAATGGAGCCAAAGTCTCTTTTCTCTCAACTGCTGTGTTGGCAGCGTGACTGATGGGTTACATTTTTGTGTTTGTTTATGCACTTTGGAAAGGATTACTGGACTCCAGCCGTCTATATATCATTTAGAGAACCTCCTGATTTAGAGGCGACGGTTTTTAGGATCAGAAGGCAGCGTGCACCTGTGGATATATTTGATTTTCTGTATAATATCTTTGGGAAATTAATGAAAATGCCAACAGCAACGTGCACACTGACAACTATTACACACCTTAACACACGTGCGGAATGGGCAATAACGCTATAATTGTGTTGTTATTGGAAAAAGAAGTGTGTTTCACCCACTTATATCCGAGTTACCCTCAAAAAGTGTGAGTGTGTAATGAAGATGTCACACTTCGCCCTTTTATTTTCCCTCTCAGAGGACAGAATAGGGTCAGCAGCATCCCAGTGAGCAGTGTTGCTCAAGGACACTCCGACAGGGGATGTTGAAGGACAGACAGAGTCTCCACAACGACCCCGCCGCCCTTTGTTCTCTGCCTGAGCCAAAATGTAAATACAGAGACGGTGGAAATACCCGTCCTCCTTAGAGCCTGAGACGAGATGATCCCTCAAGGGTTCCCGCTATAGTACACTGCTATGCCTCTTTGACTGTGTGTGTGTGTGTGTGTGTGTGTGCACTGTACACACAGTCTTACCTCATGTAAAATACCCTCAGGCCACACAGACTCGGTGCTGCTCCTCTTCGGCTGAATGAACTCGAGGGAATCGCCTGCAAAAAATATCCATCTGATTCCGTCTGGTAATGAGACTTAAAATGAAACTTAAACATTTTAACGTTCAAACAGGCGATAAGTTGTCAGTTGGAGTTTGGAGATAAATTAATACCCAACGAAACACCTGAAAAGTGGTTTTGTATGCAAAATTAAATATTCATTTCATTTCCAGCGAAAAAACGTTCCTGGCATTCAGGTATGTCAGTGAATGTTTTGTTAAAAACTGACGTTTCTTGCAGCGCCGACCTTACAGCCGTGAAGGCTACATCATGTTCACTAATGAATAGCGTGAAAAGAAGTTAGAGTTCAGATGAGATAACGTTATGATGCTGCACAGGGTGAAGACTAATATACACTGCAAAAACTATTCATCTTAACAAGTCATTCAACCCCTTGATTTTATTATTTTATTAACATAAGTGGAACATCTTTAACTTCATTCAATCTATTTTCAGATTCCAAAATGTTCTTAAACGTTGCACGTTGCAGATAATGGAGGGACATTTTTGAAATAAATTCAGTTGAAAAGAGGGTAAATTATCTCTAAAAATACGATGTAAACTTGTTGCCTGTTGACATTTCTTTGCAGTGCTGGTTTATAGTTGGGCGCAAAAGGCTTAAATGTGGAGCAGGTCAACTTCCATTGGCTGAGCTCAGCTGTTGGTGCATTTGAGGTCAGCAGGATTAAACGGTGTCCTTAAATCCTCTTTCTGCCGGCTGACTTCTGTTTATCAGCGATCATTGTTGTTAAAACGTGTCCAGCTATTTATGCAGCAACTTTTATGACAATTTGGAAAAGTAAATAATTACAAAACAGAATTTGTTGTCATAAATAGTTAAATAATGTTAAATTAGAGGTTCAGAAAGGCAGTGAGCATTATTATTATCATCACTCCCATCGTTTTATGAGGCAGAAATAACAACAAATAAATATTTGAATGTGTAACATTGTGTAAACATAAATAGTCATGAATGTTTGAAACAAATCGTGGCATCATCACTGTTTCATTGCAACATGTACACTAAATTAACCACCGCTGCATCCCAGAATTCAAAGATTGAGGGTGTCAACTGAAAAGTGGCAGCACTGCTAAAGCACACAGCCACCAAACGGGTCTTACATAAGTCATGCTTCCTCTACATTATTCAACAGGTTCACCTAAGGTTGCCAAGGGGACGCAATGTTTATTGTCATGTTACGGTCCAGGTGAAATATGCATTTGATATTTCTGTTTTCGAAGTATTCAAAAGTTAGTTAAAAAGCTACTGTCAAATTAAATAAAGCAGAAGATCCGGATGATTCACAAGTGAAAATGCAGTTTGTTGAGCTAAAAGAGTTTGGCATGCTATTAATCATTTAGAAGCCCTTTTTTTACTTACTTTGAAATGTACTCCGTTATAGCATATAGGTCATAATGTACTCTACATCTAAAAAAGTAAAAACTAAGTCAGAGGGAAAGTGCTGGTTGATGGAAGTGTTGACTGGTTTTGTTCACAAATTAAGTGTAAACCAGTCAGGCCACGAAAACATTATGTTTAGTGATTAAATCAGTTTGCATCTTCTGTCGCTCCAGCATTTCCTCATACGGAAAGCCAGCAAGAGACAGTTTTGTTTCGGTTATTAAAATTACAGCATGGTTTAATATCACTAACACTGCTGCGTGACTTTTCTGTTTAGACTAAATTAATATTTAGCTGCCTGAGAAGACATACTAAAAGTTTCATGAGCGGACCGCGTCAGATTTAGAACTTCTTCGCTTTCAAGTGAGTGTTTCTTTTTCTCTCTTTTTTTTTTTCTCCCAAAGGGGACGTTTGACCTCTTTCTGCAGACTGCTGTGTAGAACATAATATCATTTGTTGGAGACTTTTTATCCAGAGCACCTTTCAGCACCATGACAGCCAACATTTCTGTTCTGGCCTCAGTGGGAGTCAAACCTCTAAAACCTTGGCAGCGTTAGTGTCATTGTCTCACCACGCAGCTACACACAACCTCCGCTTGTTTCTCTGTCAGCGCAGTTTCTAGGCTGAATGGGAAGCGGAGAGGCAAAGAGAATCAACCTGACAGCTCCTTTTGAACTGGAGTGAATGTTTTAATTTTTGAAACAGCCCACAAGGACGAGCTACTGACTTCAGCGAGAGCTCAAACTCACGCGTGGTAGTTTACTGCGCTGATGAATGCGTGCATACACAACGATAATAACATCGTGTCTGGCGCGTGTGTCTTGAATCACACACCTGGGCAGCTATGAGCACATGCAGACGCACATAGTGGAGTGTCGTGGCAGTAAACAGTCTCAACATGCGTTTGGTTTACCTACATTCAGCTTGCCTTCCTCCTCTGACCCGTATTGCACTCTGACAACAAAGTCCAATACCAACAGCAGCGGAAAATATAGGTCAACCAAAACTAAAACATTAATAACACACAGGCTTAAGTAAATGTGTGAACCGGACAGGGCCTCTCTAGTGAGTAAATACCCCACTAGTGCACTAAAGTCTAACAGACAGCCTGTATTGACTAATCCATACTCGCAATTTAACACCAAAACACCGCAGTCCGGCCTCCTTTGGCTCCGAAAACCTTTACTTATCCCTGCAATTTAGCTATTGACAAATTCAAATACTTAACCCCTGTCACCATCCTCGTAGGCAAAGTCATTATCAGAGGCCTCTCAGAGGAAAATGGCTCCCATTGACATATGGTTCAGTCCAACCCCAGTCTCCATTAAAGTGATACACTGGAGCCCATGACGCTATCTCCAAGGCTAATGTTAATATCACATAAAGGCGTGTGGGTGAATAGATGAATGATGCTTAGTTTTTTAATGCTTTTGGACACATCAAGGTGAGGAGGCACATAAAGTTATTCTCTGCAAATCCTACAATATCACTAATGCGACAAAAACTAAACGTATTGTGACCTTTTCAGGTGTATTCGGTCATTCGCTCTAACATACATAGACTCTGGAGTGTTTTGCTTGCGACTTAAGTAGCTCAACCTGTTTTTGCATGTCACTCGGGTCACTTGTCATAACACACACACACACACACACACACACACACACACACACACACACAGTGGAGAGAGAGAGGCACAGAATTTGTCAGTGACTGTCAGGAACATTTAACCCCCAACAAGGCTCCTCCTTCAGCCTGCCACACATACGCTCTCTAATACAGCACTGTGGGGAATCTGTGCACATTTATATTTCAGGCATGTAGTTGATGATCTTATCTATGCTCTCTGAGTGGAAGTGTAGTGGTAGTAACGGCAGTAGTAGGTGGAAAAAGAATGCACCAATAACAGTTTTATTTGCTGAGGTTTTGAGGCCCGCCGCTGAGACCTGTGCTGCCACACCAATACAACAGAAAGTATGATTAAGTAACGCTGAGAGTACATGTGAAAATATGTTGCTTTTTTTGTGCAGAGAATTGATTCCTTCACTACAGGATTTGGTCTTGTCAGGTGGAAAAGGCTTTGAAATAGCATGATGTGAAGCTAAAACTGTAACAGACGAATGACTGGCAGGGGTGGGGTGTGTGTGTGTGTGGGGGGGGGGGGGAAGATATCCTCATCTTCAAAAAATGACACCAAAAACATTTGCATGGCTAGATACCACAAGAGATAAGTGGGAATATGTGTTTTGGGTGACCCTTTAAATGCATTGCTCATCTTACTGAAAAACTATATATATATATATATATATATGTAATTCAAGTTATAGTCCGTATTTTTACTGTATGATGATAATAACACAAACCGACAAATAAAGCCAGGCAGCTTAGAGCTATTTAAAGGAACACATGTATGCACAGCTTGATACATAAATGTCTCCACCAAAGGCTAAACTCACAGAAAAGACACGAACTTACTTGGTCCTGCTGTGGCCCACTTTGTGGTAAATAAAGATAGCGTGAATCAGAGTCACTGAGTACAGGGTGAATTTGGTTTACTAATTAATGCAGGAACTGCCTCATCAAAGTCTGAGAGAGAGAGAGAGAGAGAGAGAGAGAGAGAGGCAACTGCATCCGCGCAGCAAAGCTACCAAACTTCCTCACGCAAAGCCCCTCTGCCCTCCATGTCTCTGTCTCTCTCTGTCTGTGTCACTGTTTTCCCTCCCGCTCCTGCGCTGCCTCCGGTTTTTCTGCACTCTCGTTCTGTTGTCTCCCCCACGTTGGCTGCATACCTCTGCTCTTTCATGTTCGACACACAACCGGGGACAGAGTCAGTCCTATTTCAGCGTGCAGATGGCTTGTTCTCAATAATTTCTCAGTAGATGTGAAGAAAGAGAGTAGTGAAGCTGTAATGAGCAACACTTTTATACGAACAAATATCCATTTTTCTATGCTCTATTTCTCTCTTTCTGTGTGATTCAGTTCAAGTTCCAGCAGCCTTAAGATGTCTTTAAAGTGTTCCAGTCAGCCATTATGGAGCACCTTCTGTACCATTAAACATGTATTTAATGCTACACTTAAACAGACCAGCATTCATTTACCTTTATTATAGCAACTAGTACCAACACATTGCAGCAGTATCTTTAAACCTTCAATAGCTGATTTTGTTTGACCACTTGGGGGCAGCAGAAACAAGCTGCAAACACAACACTGACATATTATCTCCTTAAAAGGTTGATATGGCGAACTTGTTAGCAAACAGTTGCTTATTTACACATCCAGCTGAGGGAACTATCTGGCTCTTTAGCTGCTAAATGCTCCACTGGGTTCACCAGCTAGTTGCTAACTGCGTCTTTCTGCTGTCTGGTGCTGAGCAGAGCTTTTTCGAGAGCAGTGAGAATTAATCGAACCCTTTTGAAATGTGTTCGAAGTGTTGGGTTGATGTTTAATATCTTAAGAATCTTAATGGGTTTTTTTTTCTGACAGCACGAAATGAATAAACAGCAGAAGTTTCTGTTTATTCTACAGAAACAGTTCATGGTCCAGCATGAGAGCCTGCACTTGCACAGTAGCACACAATGGGACAAATACTGTGGACCATGGACTCAGTCCGTAGTAACTGTAACTATTTTCATAGAAATAAGTACAACTTAGATGTATGTATGATGTAAAAACGTGTGGTTTTTGTACAGTCTGATGACCCCTGAAGCAATGTTAGGTAACCACAGTGGCTAAAAAAACAGCATCACAAAACTGTAGTGAAAGCTTACCAGCAACATGAGCTCAGCACCAAAGTTGGCATCCAAACGATAAATATTTCCTTGCTTTTTCTGTTCAGTAACATCACACTGTTTGCCAATCTCTTTATCTCACTCTCTCCTGGTTTACACATTAGCTCCTCTCTGCTCCTATCAGACTCTCTTTGGGAGCGTTGGCCTGCTGCAAAGCAACTGACCTGCAGGTCAAAGTTCAGGGCCAAAATATGAGGGCCACGGGGATATTACCTTGGTGTCACATCACTCACGGCCCTCTGAGCTGGATCACACCCATGTATATTCACATAGGCTTGCTGTGACACACATATATTCACACACACGCTGAAGTGTACAAAATCATATCTCTCTTGTACCTTCCAAATGAGATTTTTCTTTTTTTAGCTTTACAAACTTGTTTTTTGGATATTTTGTTGATTGTAGCATTGCAGAATTTTCTAATGGTTATACACACAAACACACACAATCAGTTGAGCTGTGGCTAGAAGCGACATGGAGACAGGCTCAGGTTCATGCAGGGTAACATGTTTATTTTTCGCTCACCAATGGAGGCAAATGGAAAAGCTACTTATTAAACGCAACTGTCAGACTGAGCCAAATCTATAATGCGTCTGTGGAGCCCCGGCACCGTGACCTTTTAGTCCAAATGTTGATAGGCCTTAATTGTATTTAGCTGCTGTAATTCCACTAACAGTCTGACCTAGAGGCTAATCCAGGGCAGCCAGGCAGCGAACTGTGCACTCTGCCAGCTGCCATTTGCTGAAGTGGCATTTTGAAAGTCGCAGCTGAAATGTCCCATGGTACCTCTGTTTGCATGCACTTTCCTCCTCTCCCTCGTTCTCGTGCCCTCATTTTGTGCCCTACCTACACAGGATGCTGTTGTGTTTGGGGTTTTAGGGATTTGTAGGTCTTTTTTAGTGCTTTTTCTGCCCTAAATTGTATATCTCATTTGCAGAGAAGAATAACTCGATATATCATTTTGTTTTAGCTTTTTTTCTCCTCTTACTGTCAGATGATAAGCGCAGTCAATTACATTAAGCTAAGCCACGGTGCACCAATTAAAGAGCAGGAGCCAGTTAATGGCAGACACCCAAATCTGACTTTATACTCCCATCCCCCGTCATTCTCTATCTCTCTCTCTCTGACCCTGGTTTCCTTTTTTCTCTTATCCTCAGGCATCTGTTTTTCTCTAATGTCATTTCTGTCTCCCTCGCTCTCTTGCTGCCCTCCTCTATGTCAAGATACTACATCTCTCTGTCTCTACACTTGTCTGTCTTTCTCTCTATTCCTTTGGACCTTTCCATAATCACCACTCTCTCCTTTTCCTCTTTCCTCTTTCCTCTCTCTCTCTCTCTGTTCCTCTATCTCGCCATCCAGCTGTAGGCGAGGAAAAACAGAGAGTGATGTGTCTCCGTCAGAAGTACTCAAGTGCTCTGCCTCTCAGCCACGAGTGACCCCCACAATGAGGCTTTTGAAAAGTCAAGTGGATCAAGTAGATTCGCCAGCATCTGCAGGATTAACCACCAATCAATATGAGAGCACATTAATAGCTGTGCATTCACATATCAGAGACATGAGAAGCAGCCGGGTCCCAACAGGTCATGGAATTTGTCATTGAATTTTGAAGAACTTGATGAATTCCCCATGAAAATCAGCGACAAGGTGTTCAATACATTAGTGAGAAGCCCAAAAGAAGTGGAAACCAGGTTGCTCACCGGTGTAGAACAGATTTTTTTTAGATGTAACACAATAACAAGGGCAGAGTGACAGTTTTAGGTTACGGAAGTGCTTAGATATGGACAGCCAGGAAAGAGCCTTTCGAGACAATCCTCCCAAGGAAAAAGACAGATTCAGTCCTTTCAGCAAGTGCCCCAAAATGACTCACGTTCAAGCGACAAAGCCCTCCAGCGGCTGCTGAAATTATGACCGTCGTGAGCAAGGGTTAAATCGGGTGACGTTATTATAGAGCGGCAAAATCCACGTAGGAAGGAGGTCAGGGACTCCTCCTGATGAAACGTCAGACAGAGACAGCTGTTTGTTTCCTGTTAACTACTGACAGTCAAGGTTTCTTTTAACCACGACCACGATTGTCCCGTAACTTTAACCACACCTACAAAGGTTCCCTAACCTTAACTCAGTACTTATTTCAACCCTAACCAAAGTGTGTCTGTGCCTATTAACCAGTTTTGGAAGAGACAGACAAATGATTTCCTCGTCCTGCTGATGGAGGTGTCGTTCTAGAGGGCACTAGCAAACATCATACTTTCCTGTTTAGTTTGGAGGACTTGTTGAGTCTTTCACAAACCTGCATTACTGCATTATTCAGCCGTCTTTCACTTCACACTCAAAGCACCTCAGAGTGACTAGTTTTGTTTTTTTTGGTTTGTGAAATCCTGCAGAGACAGACACGTGTGTCTAATCTGACAGCCGTCCATTGCAAAGCAAGACAAGAGCTGCCGGAGTGCGAGTGACAAGGAATGTCCCAATGTGCAACGTCTTTGCGACAGGCAGCACCTCTTCGTAGGTCAGCCCAGCGAGACTGTGCTGTTTGCCAAAGGAGACCACATTCTTTTCCGGGAACACGGGTTGACACAAGTTCACAGGGAAAACTAGTAGTTTGAGGTCAACACCTTTTGTGCAGAGGTATTTTTTTTCCTGCTCAGAGGACAGTCTAGAATTAAAGGCATTTTTATAACGCTCTTGAGTGATTTGACCTCTCGTTTTTCAGGCGTGCCACGGTGCGTTCAATTGACACAGCTGCTGTGTGTGAGGTGACAGGTGATGCAGAGTTGAAAAGCATTTTCCAAACCCCTCCTTCCTTTTCTTTCACCCCCCCCCCACCCCACCCTGCCTCCACCTGTCTCTTTATGTAAACCACCGCTCGCTTTCTGGAACCTCATCTCAGGCTATATTCAAACATATTGAACTCCACACCTTTTCTCTCTTTCCCCTCTCTCTGGCCTCAATTTCTCTCAACTTATCACCTCTCACTCTCTTCCTCTCTACCTTATCTCACCATTTCACCCTTTTACCTAATTTTTCCCCTCACATGTGGCCCCCTCCTTTACATTTCCATTGCCTCCCTCTCCTCTCTCTCTCTGTGTAACAGTAGATGGAGTTATTAGTCAGACAGTGGGGATGACTGAACAGGTGTTTTCCAAATGGGCCTTTGAGCACTCGCCGCATCATCATTGCTCCACAGGGGGGGGGTTGGGCATTTGTGTGTGTGTGTACGAGAGCTTGGCCTCTGCATGCCCTTTTCGCCTCAGGCTGAGCCATTTGCCAGTAAAAGGAGGGGGGGGGGGGGGAGAGATGTTACCGTATGTGTTCATGTGTGGTGTGTGCATGTGTGTATGCATATGTGGGTGCATAACATATGTAGGTGTGAAGAAGTGTTATATCTTTACCATCTGCTGCTTGTCATTACTCATTGATGCACAACAGCAGCACAGAATGGCCTTGGCCCCGGCCACTTTCCACTGCTCCACTGAAAAGACGAGCGCTGACATATTTAGGAGTCAGAGAAATGTTCCCGTCTCCACACTTTTCGCCCCCTTTGACCCCATTCTGCAAACCCCCCACCCGACACATTTGACATGCCCAATTTCACTCTTTCTTTTCTGTCTTCGTCTCCTCTCCCGTCTGTTCTCTCCTGCAGGCTTTCAGGTTTCACTTCACTTTACATGCAGGCTGTGCAGACCGTTTGGACCAGGTTTAGGTGTATCACATGCTATTATATATAGCAGGCCTCTTGAACCATAAAAGTGTAGAAACAATGACAGATATTTACTGTCTGTTAAAAGCTGGGCAGATGAAGGCATCTGTTAAAAGTTCTGATTTATATTTCTGAATTCTCACCTTCATCTGTCTTGTTTTCCATCAGCTGTACAACGAGGACGTACATCGAACTCCCAGAGCAGCCCAGGACAGTACCTGACCAACGGCACCGACCCGTACAACGGCCAGCCCTACCTGTCCGGCTTCATTTCTCTGTTGCTGCGCGCTGAGCCCTACCCCACATCTCGCTACGGGGCCCAGTGCATGCAGGGAAACAACCTGATGGGCATTGAGAACATCTGCGAGCTGGCGGCCAGGCTGCTCTTCAGTGCTGTCGAGTGGGCCAAGAACATCCCTTTCTTCCCTGATCTGCAGCTCATGGATCAGGTGAGTCGGCCACTTTGATGACATTTATATCACAATAAAATATCAGACCAGCGGTAACTTCTGTTATTATTCACTGAAAGCAGAAACAGGCACTCGTGACATTCGATATGGATAGACCTGACGTGTAGATTTACACCAGCTGTAAAGTCTTGGCACGGAGTAATCGCCTGACCTATAAATATTCACATGCACCTTGGGCAGACATAGTCATCACAAATATGTCATGCGATAGCTGCACCATATCATTAATATATCATTAACATCATGTCAACATGTCAAAATATATCTACAAACCCACTTTTGGTGTCTTTTATGATTCAGAAGAGTTGTAGTAATTAACCATTATTGTAAACGCTGCAACAAAGGTGAATCATATTAGGTTGCATGCTGATTGCAGGCCATGTCATGTATATATAACCATATCTTGAATGGCTTCAACTTGTGACTGCTGTTCCTCATACATAAAAATCATGATTTTTTAAACAGTCATTCCCCTTGTAACATTAAATAATTCAGCAGTTTTTTTGACCTATGATCTGTAATTTGCACTTTGGAGCGCCTTGATTCTGTATATCACAGTGCAGATTGCACAATTATCTTAAATAAGACAAATAATGCTAATTGGCATTAAACTCATTCAGTTGTGATCACATCAGAGTTAAACTCATTTTCCATGAGGTTTTTACATTATTTTGCCAACCCATATTGTAATATTAACATCACTGTTTTTCCATATTACATATTAAAAGCATATTTCTCTTCTCCCTGTCATAACTCAGCTTGTCACACCCTCTTGTGATCTTTATGACCTTTCAAACTGACAAACGTTTCGTCACAGTGATTCATCATTACAGTCAGTTTTTGAGAGTTAGGCGCTCTCTGTGAGCTTTATGTGCTTTCTTCTTCTTCCTTCAGTGGATAAATATGAATGAAGCTCCTGTCCTGTATGTAGCTTGTATTTACTCTTTGATGTGACCAAATTCTGATTATCTTCAAGGTGGTTTGGATTATTGGATGTTCAATGCATCTTTACAATTAGAATTAATGTGTATGTGTAACTGTAAATCATTGCTATTGATTTACAGTTTGACTCATGTTAAAGCTAGGTGGAAAGCCTGCTGTATTGTAACTAGAAGGCACTTGAGGTGTGCAAACCCTGTAAACACACCTTTAGTATTTGGAGACAATTCCTTGTCTCCATTAGTTTCATATATATGATTAAAAAACAAGAATTGTCTTATAATGGAACTCTCAGTCCAGATCTGTCGACCACATATGATTTTAATCAGATTTTAGCCAAAATAATTTCTTTCCTGTAATAACAGCTCTATAACTACCTGTATCCTAGGTGGCGCTGCTGCGCATGTCATGGAGCGAGCTCTTCGTCCTCAACGCCGCCCAGTGCTCCATGCCGCTTCATGTGGCCCCTCTGTTGGCAGCGGCAGGCCTGCACGCATCGCCCATGTCAGCAGAGCGTGTGGTGGCCTTCATGGACCACATCCGCGTCTTCCAAGAGCAGGTGGAGAAGCTGAAGGCCCTGCAGGTGGACACGGCTGAATATTCCTGCCTCAAGTCCATCGTGCTATTCACGTCAGGTGAGTTTTAATGAAGCACGCGTGTCATGTAAACAGTGGAGAGTCACAGGGAGGCTGCACGAAATGTCAATGGTGTCATAGGTCTCTAACTTAACGTTGAAACAGGATGTTGTAGCAGTAATCAAAAGTTTAACAATTAGAAATTCATGACCCAAAAATGTCAAATCTACTATTACTGGCTGGGATGTAGATGAAAGCCAACTGACCGAGTTGTAAAACTTTTCTCTGTCGAGAGACAATGGCCACATTTTTTACTCATGTAAACATCTTATGGACTGACACATTTGCAGGTTGCATGTTAGATAAGTCAAGTTTAATATCAGAACCTAATATCGCAATATCTTTGAAGTCCCACATTGGCAATGGTTCCTGACCCAGACTAAGCTCTCTAAGAAAACAAAAAAAATCTATCCAAAAGAGCAATCCTTTCAGACGGTTGAGGGTGCAATTGATGTTGCAGGGGAAAAGGTCATTACAAAAAATAGAAATAAACTCTTGTAACAGTTCATAGTAGAATAAAACTGACTTCCGTTGGCACAGGAACCTTCTGTTAATTGGTTTATTCTTATTATTGGTTTATATTGCTGTTGTCATGTCGTGCAAAGTCTTTGCTGTTGCTAGGAGACTCATCAGCTGTTAATACAAGCTTAAAAAAAGAATTAGGCTCAAAGCTAATTGATAAAACAAACAACTTACAGTCAGTGTGTTGCCTCACTTTTATGTGAATGTCGTTACAGCAATCTCATTAGGTCGGACATTTCCGTAACACTTTAAACACGATACAAGTCTGAATTGAATGGCTTCAGATTAACGTAAAGGTTGCAGCAGCATAAGGTGAAGAAATTAAATGCATGTCTTGTTCTGCCTTATAAAGAACGCTGTTATAAATGTATCTCTCAATCATCATCTCACTTTAATATATTTTAAGTTGTTGAGGAGATCCTTCTCATGTTGGATCAGCCTATAAAAATATCTGCTGTGCAGGTCATGCATGAATATCCAGCAAAATGCTTTGCATACAGCATGTGATCAAACAGGAATTCATGTGAGCATTCATGTGATTCTATGCATAAGCACTGCTGTTTATAAAATATGCAGCAGAAATCTTCAGATATCTATCAGATATAATTTAAGTTTCCCGCTGTCAGGTCGTTAATCAAGGCTTCGATGCCAAAATAAGTTTTAAAATCCATCAGTGATGCAGCCTGTGAGAAAACGTATTGAACATTTATATAACACATATGACTAAATGACAAAAAGCCATTTAACACAGAGATGAAGCCGGCAATGTTACATTTTTTATGTCTAAAACAGCTAGTTAATTAGTTTAATCAGTATTATTGTTTACTAAATAAGCCAAGAGGTCCTGCTAGCATTCATGTTTGTCTGTTATGAAAGGTATGTAAACCTGTATGACACACAGACCAAGAGACTGATTGTAGATTTTGAGCATTACTTGATGATTGAACGGTAGAATAAGAATGTACTCAGGTGGTCTCAGTGCCAAGAAACATTTCTCCTCTCTGTTGTGTTGGAATCCAGTTTCAGCTCACAGGCACATGAAGCTGACTTCAACTGCTCTTAACCCACAACCTTTTCACCTCCGCTGAGCCTGACCGAGACGTGACCTCGAATGCTGCAGCAGATACTGTCTCATTGGCTCCATATGTAAATGCTGCTGCTACAGTCCTCCCACTAGTCAGTCATGGTCTCTGCCCTTCATGAATTTGACTGTAATTCGATCGCGCTCCCATACTGTAAAAGGCCTCTATTGACCCCGTGAGTAGCTGCTTGTACCTCATGTAAATCACCTTTTTTGCTGGAGTTAACTGTAAGCTTTTACCTCTGTATTTATCTTTGAGCGCTCCTTCCTTGTAGTACATTGTTCACAACATTTTGTGGCAAAGACTGATGAGTAAATCATTTCTTCATTTACAGTTTAAGAAATTTAAATAGCCACTCCAATCCATATGTTTACGACCTCTTAACAACAACGAAGCCAGCAGCCATAATCTGCTAAAACATTGCCTGGAATCTTATATTGTAATTTCTTAAGTGAATTAAACCGCTTTCTTGGCTCAGTACAGTGGGACTAAATGAAGAAGAAAATCCCTTTGTGCTAGTGTAGATTTGTCTATTTATGGCTGTTTGCATCTGAAGCTCTTTGAAAAAACAGAGGACTTGAGCCTAACACCCTCACCGTGTTGCACAATGTTCTCCCCACTGAGCGGCAGACGAGGTTAAATCAAAATATAATGGTTTTACATCTTGAGAAAACCCATGAGAGAGGCATTGTTTTGATACTGCTTATATACAAACCCTGTTGAGGTTTATCCCAACAGTCACTGGGCTCCAGTGCCAGCCAAAATACTGTCACATCTGGGATACTTCACTGAGAGATCATGCTTTGTGACCCAGGGGGAAACGGATGGTGAAGAAGGCAACGCTGAGATGTCTTATGTCCGTGTTTTTTATTACATTTCCCTCTTTTCTCCCTTGCATGGCATGTCAGATTCACTCTGCGTGTACATAGCGTCTCCCCTCCATGTATGTGGGTGGCTGTGCATCCACCTCTCCCTTATCTTCCTTGCTTTCATCAGCCATCTCTTCCTCATGATCCCATCTATTATTGAAACCAGTCATCCACCCCTCCTTCCTGCGCTCCCCAAACCCAACCCCAAGCCCAGCCCAGGCCCCGGGACCCCTGCCCCCACCATGGGAGTTGAATTATGTATGGTGGGATCCAGTGAGACGGAGGATTCGCCACAGCCCTGGCCATGACCTACATAACCCCTGTAGCCCTGAGCATCCCATGTGACTTCCCTGTATGCTGGCAGATGTACCCACATGTATACACATCACAAAAAAACTGCACGTCTTGCCAACGTGCAGATATTAACACAGATATTTGAATCTAATGGAGACAGACATGCACACACGCACACACTAGATAGACCCGTTAATAAACTTGACTCCTGCAGACCTTGTAGGCTGAGCTAACAAGCTCCGACAAACACCAATCGTCTCTCACCTCCCTCTGAGTCCCCTCCCTCCGCTCCCCCTGTGAAGCCCAGTCCCATCAAGCCACATCAGAGAACGGGCATCTCAGTGCTGCCACCCTGATCCCTCACCCCCACTGACCCGGTGTGTGCCCAAGGATCAGACAAAAGAACACGGCGCTTGGCGTGGAAGGGCGCCCACAGAGCTGTCGCTTCGGCACGCGAAGTGGTTTCAGTCACACAGACAGCTTTGCTAATCCCAAACAGGCAGTGACTGCCTTGTCACGCAGGACCCAAAATGGCGGCCAAACAGTCCATCTGCCCCCCCGAGTGGAGGGAAATACAGCCGAAGTGGGAGCAATTATTCACTCAGAATGATGAGAATAGTGACCGCTGGGGGTGGGGAGGGGTTGACACACTCGATTAAGATATGACGTAAATTAATTTTTTGTTGTTGTGAGGAACTGAGGCCCAGCAGGGCAGGGTTTACACAGGGGACAGATCAAAGTGTGAGATGACAAAGGGGACCTACGATGCAAGGTGACAGGTTAAAACGTACGGGCCATCGCTTTTAGACTAAAAGAAAGTGCTTGGGAAGAAATTGCCCTCATCAAAAAACCTGTCTTCCATATGAGGGTTCATTCAGGGGGCAGAGCGGGGAGCACTCCCGCTGAATGTACAGTATGTGGCAGAGTACAGTAAGATGTGTCTTTGTTTTGAGTTCACACATCTCTGACCTCCTTTGCTTAATCCCCCATGCTCTCCCCTGCATACAGAGGGTGCGAAAAGTATCGTGCACAGTGTTACACACTCTCTCGGTTGTGCGAGACTCTTGCCAAGGTGGGGGTTGGCAGGAGGGGAGGTGTGAGGAGGTGGGTGGCAGAACATGACCTCCAGTTGCGGAGGAAAGGGAACGCTGTAGCGTGCTGTGAACTAAGGCAACAGGGTGTAGTAGATACATATCTCTGCAGTGACATCCTCGATTTCCTCAAGTTTGAGCAAGACTTCTCTCGCTTGAGGAATTTGAAAGGCAAAAAAAAATTACAGTCAGCTCTTTTATTACCCCTCTGTGTCATCTTTCTCATTTATCTCTCAATCAACTAGATGAGATTTAAAGTACATGTACCGTATCAAGTCAGCCACTTTGAGTCTGCAAAATATCTGATATTGAATTTTTAAGTTAAATCTAAGCCTCAGTTATCAGATTACACAATATCAACCTATTACCAGGTCGTTGGGAACAAAAGTAAACATCAGACTGACAATTAGTCATTTGTGCCGTGCAGTGTGTCATAGAGGAAGACAACCCACCCTTCAAAGGAAAGATTAATATGTCAGATTTCTTTTGCCGTCTCTCGCCAAGTTTGACAACATCTTTTATGCGCTCAGTCACCCTTGGTTGTTGACATTGTTCCCAAGTCTGTCTCGGGCTTCATCTGACTGATCACCAAGCTATCACTTCTCTAACTTCCGTTTTCACTTCAGGGTTGGGGTACATCACACTCCCTCTCTTTTCTCTTCCTGTAAAATATAAAATGGGTGTTGTTACATAAATGTATCCAATCTAATGTGATTTGCGGTGACTAGCTAACCCCACCCATCACATAAAACCACTTGACTGTTAGCTGGTGGAGCAATGTCTTAGTAGGAGGTGTGTGTTTGGATTTCAGCTGGAAAAAAAAAATTACATTTCCAAAAGAAAGACCCTAATGCTCCTACTCCTGACCTAACAACATGGGTAAAGGTGAATAGTTATTTGCAGCTCCGTATTGTGCTCTATTTGCTAATTGATGATTCAAATCACTCTAACTAAACAGAGCCAACATATTCTGTTTCACTTGGACACATTACAGAAGATAAAGATGCTCTAACTTCCGTATCACTGTAACTTTACGGCACCATGATCACCCAATCTGGCAAACTTCTTGACAGACATGCTGTGTTGTCTGCTTCAAGCATTAATTTGTCTCCTCATATTTTGTAGACTCTGTTTACTCTCTTGCAGGGTCTTTTCAGACACTATAACATTTGATCTATTTGATCTAAATCTTTATATTCTCTTCCCTCCCTCTAGATGCTATGGGGCTGTCAGATGTTGCCCACGTGGAGAGCATCCAGGAGAAGTCCCAATGCGCCCTGGAGGAGTATGTAAGGAACCAGTATCCCAGCCAGCCAAACCGCTTTGGACGCCTCCTCCTCCGCCTGCCCTCCCTGCGCATCGTCTCCTCTCCGGTCATCGAGCAGCTGTTTTTCGTTCGCCTGGTTGGCAAGACGCCCATCGAGACGCTGCTCCGCGACATGCTGCTGTCGGGCTCCAGCTACAACTGGCCCTACATGCCCACCGTGCAGCGCGAGCGGCCCATCTCTCTCCACTACAACGAGAACGGGCCCTGAGGTGGAGAGACAGACGAAGGAGAAGCTGCCGGAAAAATTCAGGCTGAACGTCCATCTGACTACTCATCCATCCATCCTTCCTTCCCTTCATTCTCTGCGTTCAACTCCTCAGCTTTCCCAGAGGAAGTATCTCCCTCACCATTCCGCTCAAAAACCCAGACTGACGATATCATCCGATACCGTCCCGGTTACACAAGCCAGCCAATCATTCACCATGGCCATTGCAGAGACTCTGTGGCCCGTTGCAGTCCCTCAACCGATGGTGCAGTCTACATTTGAGATGTGGCATGAGATGGGCAGGTTGGTAGAACGGGTTATTGCGCAGTTCACCAGCAGGTCTGTTGGACTCACTTCAGATGTCAGTCTCAAACCCCAGGAAAACCGGGGCAGCAAAAGACAAAACAATTGCTTTATTGTTGGTTCTATGCCTACATCTACCCAGGCTGTGTACAAGCATCCCAGTATGGCGAATACTGAGCAAGGGCTTTGCCAATGGGACTCTACAACCAAGAGCACAAGGCCCGCTGTATATTTACCAATTTTAAAGCCAGAAGCCATTAAAAAAAAAGACAAATGCCAAAATGTCTTGGACTTTTGCAGAGGACATGTTTTAATGTGTGTGTATTTGTATTGGCACTGTTTATATGGAGAGAAAACTCATGATTGTGTCCATATGTACAGTATATCGTTGATTCATAGGCATCTATAGCATATTGGGGTTCAGTGGGAAAAGCTCAGGTTCAAAGGGTGGGTAGACAGACAGACATGCCAATATCAGTACAAGAGCAAAAATACAAACCCAGCAAAATTTACACTTATCAGCATCCTGTGCCAAAGCTGAAAAATGCATATTGTTTGGATATTTTTGTGGTAGTGTTGGTGATGAAAATTTAATGTTTGGTTTGTCTATAATTTGACTATATTCTTGTTTTTTTGGGTCTCAGGGGGAGAGAAGGAGTTTGTAAAAAAAAAAAAATAATACAAATAAAAGCTTAGGCACTTGCATTGTAAACTAGTCAGAACCTACACTTATTCACTCCTGTAAAATCACAGCACTGGTAGATTCTTGCTACCCTTATGCCATTTGATCGATCTACCTTTCTACTTATTCAAAAGGCCCATTAAAACTGTTCATGTTGTTATCACAGGAGTGACACAACCCATCCTCATTGTTTTCTAGTCATGATTGTCATTATTGGACCTATTGGACTGGGGGGGAGGGGGGCATTTTACAAAACTAGCTGTACTTGCCTTAGAACAAAGATTTTGTCACTGAGCATTTATCTTATGACTGTGCCATAATCTCTCGTTACCTGTTATAACAGGTATTATGTCCTGTCAGGAGAGGAAATGAACTCACATGATGTAAAAATGATTAATGTGCACATGAAGGCTTAGAAAAGTGATGCAAAATGCAGAGCTTTTTATGCATCAATAGACAATGTCGAGAAAAAACTTGCGAGAACAGACATTTCTGCTTCAACACCATCAACACTTTAATTCTTTAGACCTCATGCAAGTTCTTTTCCACTTCCTGATGATATTGTCATGTAGGGAAAACCCCCTCGACTCATGTCATTTGAGCTTATCGTACGGATACCGTAGAAAAGTATCACTAACCTCTGAAAACCTCAGTCTATGTTACAATATTATCCCAGTTGGACTTATGACTGTGACTTAGCTTAGGACTGTTTTAAGTTGTTTTGTTTTTTTTCTTCCCCTTGGTGGAAGTAAGTTTGTTTTGACAACCTGTCTCACATTTCCAACATGGCACTGTGTTCTCAACATCAAGTATTGGTATTGAAAAAGCCATCTGGGACCTTAGAAAGCTGTCTGTTGATAAATGAATTCACAGAAAGTTTCTATGAGTTTGTTTTTATCCTCTCTTCTTTTGTTTGGAAATATGGATTATCCATTAATTGAAATAAAATTCTGTTGTTCACAGAAAGTTTTCTGCTGTCTTTTACTTTAAATAGAACTCAAAATGTGCAAAACATGTTTTAGCTGAGTAATTTTGTTTTGACCCAATGCTAACAAAAATAGTTTTCTTGTGCTATAGTGCACTTCTATAAAGACTCACAGGAGACAGATTTTTAAAAGATCGAAGCAGCACAGGCCGAGATGTACTAACTTTTGGTTCCTTGAATGCTTCAAGCTTAAAAAACATGGGATCCTACATTTCCCAGAACGCAATTTGACCGCTGGCTCCGAAAGTGTTTTTCCCTGTTCTGTATTCCCATCTCAAAAACCTTCAACATTATCCTCAATGTTACTTAACAACAGAAACACGAGTCACTAGTTTTAGACTAAGCTCAGTGATTGGATGTTTCTTGCTCAAATACACCTTGGGAGTCGTAGTAATCTTCTCCCCTGATGTTTTTCTGTGCACAGGTTTGTACCTTTGATTTTTAATCAAAGAACCAAATACGTTCGAATGCAGATGTTGATCTTTTGTACTGATGATTCAGCTAGGAGAGTTTCATGTCAACCGAAACTGTGAGTCACGTAACATTAGGGAAATTACTCTTTTAATTTTTTACCTTCAGGCACCCAAAAATAGGTTCTCCCACTTTGAAACTCTATTAGACCCTCCCTGCCTCTTAAACCCCACACCACCAATTTGTAACACAGGCTTTCTGTTATGAACTTCAAATCTCTTAACCCAAGCTGAGATAACCCCGAGGACATCCTTAGGGTTATTTCTCGAACATTAGAAAGCTCCCTCCAGAGCCACTAAAGACATCATACAAGTGTTTTCACAGGTTGAGTATTGTGCCTTTAAAAAGCTATGTCTGCCTGATAGGCTAAGATGGTGTTGTAATATTTTATTATTATTATAGACAGTATATAAGCAGAGAGGAAATGAGGGGAGATGACATTCAACAAAGGTCTCTGGCCAGAACTGAACCTTGGACGATGCAGCCATATGTTTTAAGCACCTCGACCATTAAGGTACTTTCACGCAGCGAGTGGTTGCCGTCGCCACTCCCAGCTACCTCCAATCCTTTCGACCTCGGCAGCACGGCAGCTTTACATTGAAAAAAATGGAGGCGGCAGCGGCAACCGCTCACTGTCTTAAAGCAGCTTTCAGCTACCGGGGGAGCCCCCTGTAGTACACTTAGAAATGAGTCATCTTTATCTTTTAAATAGTCTTTTTAAAAACTCATGGAAAGCCTTCTGTCCAAACCAGAAGCAAATGTTATTCTTCTGATTCTGATCGGCGAGGTTTCTATCGACTGTGTTGAAATCAGTGGTGCAGTCTCTCTAGATTATATTTGCCCATCTATCCATAGTAGCAGGGTGTTTTTAAATTTCATCTACTGAAACCAATAAAACACTTTCACCGCAGATCATTAAGGATAAATAATTCTACAGCTCGCTTGCAGATATTTCTTTCTCCAAAGAGCACTTTGATTCAATGAGGGAAAGAGGCACATGTGCCAATCAATACTGTGGATCAATCAATGACTTTAAACCAAGTGGAGGTTTCCCCACGCTCATGCTGTTGATATGTTGATACAGGCCTGCTTGGTGTGTGACAGAAAGTAAACAAACACCATGACCCAGTGTGTGTGTGTGTGTGTGTGTGTGTGTGTGTGTGTGTGTACGTGGGAGACAGAGAGAGAGAGAAAAAACACACATGGTCTTTGACCTTTGGGTTCAAGGTGTGTCAGTAGGGGTGTGTACGTGTGTGTGTGTGTGTGTGCGTGTGCATGGTTGTGTGTTTGGGTAAATATAGCTGCTGGTAGCTCTGAGTGTTAACGGTCAGACAGAGACCGAAAGCACAGAGACGACAAAAGAAAGACAGGAACGCAGACAAGTACAGGTTTGTGCATTTAGACTCGATCAATGATGTCAAGTTCCCTCCCTCTCAACACTCACACACTCACACACACACACACACACACACACACACACACACGCACGCACACACATACACACACAAAACACACTTCCCCCCACATGGTAACCTTGTGCCCCTTACACTCAACCTCCCCTCCTCCAGCTACCTCCCCCAATCCCTCAATCCCCACCCTCTATTCCAACCGCCCACCGCCATCCCGCCCCAACCCGCGCATGTGTGTGTGTGTGTGTGTGTGTGTATGAAGAGTAGGCGATTGACTTATGCCTTCATTTCAGAGCCGTCACTCCTGGCCAAACACCATGACCCCTCAACCTCCATTTTGGAGGCGCATTTTTTTTCTTTCCTTCACCATATGAATATAAAAAACACATGTGGCCCAAAGGTGTGTGTGTGTGTGTGTGTGTGTGTGTGCATGTTTATGTGTACAGGTAAATCAAACTGACATAGCTCCTTTGAATGGCAGGAGCGGAATTACTTTTGCACTTCAATTTTGCACACCTGCCATTTATGGCAAACACTGGGCTCAGCATAAACCATAAAAGCAAAATACGTTGCTTCAAGATACAAATCAGAGCCAGTAAATATCAGAACCAGGTGAAGCAATTACACATTATTTCTTTGCCGGTAAATTACTTTGCATATTACAAATAATGTGGTTATCATTGTAGTTCTACAATGTATGCTAATATGTGGGAATTTAATGCATTTAGTGCAGATTTCTTGCTACGTTGGAACAACTTGTGTTTATTTTGAATTCTAAAAACACAGTAAACAGATTAAAAAAGACAATAATACCACAGACAAGGTGAAAATTCGTTTTCAAAGGTATCCTTTCCAAAGGAACCACTCTTATACTTTAACCATGTCTTATTTTGGACTTATTTAGAGGGACTCTGGTGCTTTCATCAACTCATTTGGACTTTATATTTGTGGAAACATATAAATGTTGTTATCATAACAAGATGATCTTGTCTACTGTAAAATATGGTGAACAGCATCTTGTACCCGAAAACATGAGAAACACGAGAAAATCTGGATGATCGGTTTAAATGAATTTGCTCTTTTAAAGAAATACGTTGTGTTGTTTCCCAATGGATGACTCATTTTGACATTCATATTTCACCCCATGACGCATGCAGTTCTTCACCAAACCAGTCAAGTAGGTTGCAGTGTATGTGCCATGATGCACACATTTACACATGCAGGACAGAAACAATGCATCCATCTGAACCGTCTGAAGGAGGGCGACCATACCAATCAGGTCCCAGCCAGAGGTCGAGATGACAAACACAATAAGGCAGCAGATTCATCACCCCGTGTGCTCTGACAGTAATTGTCCTGGGTCCATGTCACAGTCCCCCTGTTAAAAATACAAGGGATGCTCCTTTGACAGAGATGACATTGGCGCCAGTCACATGCATTTAAGCCAGACACCTCCTCTATTTGTTATGACACACTTTCAATTTAGCAAAAGGGCCCCTCCGAAGATGAACAGTGCCCTACGTGGGAGGAGGAAGGCCTGTGAAAGCAGGTCGCTGTGTGTGTAATTTAGACTTGGGTAGAGGAGGCGAGAAATGTGGAGGGATTTTGTTTAATAAGAAGACATGTTTTGTCTTGTTGCTAAATGTGAATGTTGGCAGTACAAGGGCGAGCCAGACGTCCATCTCTGGGGGATACGGCAGCCGAGATCGATAGGTGGGATGTCAGATTGAATTGAGGTCACTCTTTGTCTCCCCAAAGAGGTCCCACTTACTGGCTCACCATCAAAATGTAGCGGGGTATTAAGTGAAAGGGAGGGTGTGCAGGGGGAGGAGGCTGGACAGTTATATCGGTGACCCTCATCATGTCGGAGCATCTGGGCTTTCTGTTCTGCAACATGTTCATTCTCAGTTTGTCCTGAGAGGAGGTGCGCGCTCGACACTGACGGAGTCTGTTCTTTGAAGGATCAATAACCTGACGAGATGCGATGAGGCTGTTGTTGCTTAATTCTATCTAAATGTTAAACAGACAGACGATGGAGTTTTTCTGCTCAGCCGAAAACAAAACGCACATGCGTGAGAGTGAATATGATGGCATTTAGGTGGTGTGACGCACTGCAGTCTGGGGCTTAAATGATTAGTCGATTAATCAATCATTTGCGAGACAGACACTGCATTTATTACATTATCAGGTAAAAGCATTAAAATGTTACAAATTTTGCTGTTTCTTATCATTGTATGGGTTTTTATGAATAACGGTAAACGATTTAAAGACAACCCTCTTAAAACATGCAAATAGAATTTCCTTATTTTTGACATCTTAAATAATAATTAATAAATAAACTTTAATAATGGTGGAGCATTTAGCAGCTAAAGATATTAGACTAGAGCTAAAAGGAGAGTGAATACTGGACTTACATTCGTCAGATGTTGTTTTCTTTTGATGCCATGTCACTGCTTTACAAAACACTCTGAATCTTTCTTTAGCTTCCCATGGCTGTTAAAACCCATAATATTTTATGTAGCATGACAAATGCAGCTGAAAATCTCACTTACCAGTAAAGGCTTTGCGAATGGTTTATGAGAACAAGACAAAGGCAAAGTTCATTTTGAGTTTCATTAATTTCCTCCCTTTCCTTGTTTTTCTTTCTCTGTATGATTTATATCTGAACGCATGACAAAAGAGCCAGGCCTGAAACTCTTTACCGAGCACGCCGTCTTGATACTTGATATATAGAGCAATGCATCTCCAAAGCTAATATTATAATGAATTGGATCTGTGTCTACGTGTGTGGCCCAACGGTGGACTGTTTGTAAAGATGTCCCAAAAGCAATACCACCATCTCCAGAATCAACAGACCCCCATTTAGCATTCCCAGATCCCCTGAAATGAAACGTTCATTTTTCCATAACTATCATCTCCGGCAAAGCATTGCGGGGGAATTGGATCTGTCCCTGCACAACCCCTCTCCACTCAGATCTCATCAAGCGTGGGTTGGAGTCACCCCTCTCCCACAGAAATTGCTCTGAGCGGGTGGAAAATGTCTACATCATTGAGGTGCCGACCAAAAATGGCATTGGCCTCCTTCGCATACAGACACCACCCCCCACCAGCGTTCCTCTTATAAATCCTTAAAGAGGGCACCGACTCCAATGTATGGCAACACCATCAATATTGATGTGGGAGAAAGTTCTTCCAAAGCCGCCTCAGTCACAGAACATTAATATTGATAGTGTTGTGCACCAGCCCGGATGCTCGGTGTGACTCTAAAATGGTAATGGCATCTGGACTGGGGGTTAGAGGCCAATATCATTGCTGAATATGGACATGGCTGTTTAGCTGCAAGCAGGACAGGGGGCCATGCCAATCATCTTGTCCTCCTCGTCAACCTGACCAATCTAAGAAGGACATGTCTGGGGTCACTGAGGAACTTTGAGTCTCACTTCATTTGATCTCATTCTTCTAACAAACTTTACCCAGGACAGGCCCAGCGCGATTAAAGATGCTTTTTAGGGGAGATTCCACCAAGACGTACCATCGAGAATAATTTTCAAATCATTTCAGGGGTCTTACCTGTGGCAAGCATGGTTGAAAATATAATTTTGTCTTTTTAGCCACGGCTCAAATATCTCAACAACTGTCAGGCGGATTGCCATGAAATTTGGAACACAAATTCATACCCCCCAGGATGAATTGTAATAACTTTGGTGATCCTTTGACTTTTCCTCTATTGCCACCATCAAGTGAAAAAACTATTTGTCCGATACTTTGGTTTATGACTAAATACCTGCAAAACAAATGAACCCATCAGCCTCAGCTAACGTTCACACGCTAACATGTTTACATGGTTAACATTATACCTGCTAAACATCAACATGTTAACGTTGTCATTGTGAGCATGTTAGCATGCTGACATTAGCATTTAGCTCAGAGCTGCTAGCATGGCTCTAAAGCATGTAAAACTGATTTTAAAAATGGATTCCCCTTTATGGAAGTGCAGTATTACATTTCTTGAGTGCCCCTTTAAGAACATATGACGCCAAATGACCTGATTTAATCACTCTTTGCATGATTTTATCAGTCTTATATAATTGACTAAACTAACTAAGACACATACGCTTCATTTGCATGTGACTTTGATGCATTAGGCAGACAGTACAGTATGTAGCTTGCATTTTGTTAAGAGTTACCGTCAGCCCTAATGATATCATGGCTCTGTCGTTGGGGTGTCCTCTGCTTGTGCAAACATATTACGCTGAGGCTGTTTTCTGGGTCAGTAAGTTAAATATTTCAGATGGTTTATTTTTAGAGCCGTCTGTTTCCACTTTGTGAATGCTCTGCACGTTGTGTGTGTGTGTGTGTGCGTGTGTGTTAGTGCATCTCTCTTACTATCTGCGATAACTGCAGGCTGCATTTGACCCACTAAGTCATCTTCACATGGCCCCCAGGGTTGATCAATTGAGTGTTGTGTGCAGAAGGGGGCCATCATAATTGGTTGCCAACTGACTGTTAACACTTCCAACAACATGTATTGGCTGTTTTGACCTTACAAGTACTTTATTCTTGCCTGTAATGTTAGTATCTACCCACAACCTATCAGTTAGGTGCTGTATGTTTCACTGTGAGCTAGTTTCAAAAAGCTCAGTTTTAGCTGCTTTTGTTTACAAATCAATAAGCCATTAAAACTCTTAAAACACCATGCAGTTCCTTAGGGAGCTGTCTGTGTATCAAAGGCATACTAATTACCAATCAAAACTCTTTATTAGGTTGCTTACATCTAATCAATTGAATGTGAATATAATCGTCCCGCACCACAGTTTCAAATATCCAGTGTGCTTAAAGCAACAGGGAAACTAAATCATATTAGATCACTTGTACATGGCATTGAACTGTCAGGGTGCAAAGAGGGCACTGTAATTGCTGCAGAGATGAGTGGTCATTGAACTGTGAAAAGCAGACAAGTTTTCCACAGATTATGAGAAACAGAATGATTGGAAACTGCCCAGGGGCAAAGGTCCCATGATAGTTTTTGACCTTACCACATATGTGGAATCAATGCAGGGCTCTGTTGTTGACCTTAGCCGTTCTCTGCAACACATACCACTGTTCTGTTTCCTAATGACAGCACTCCTACAGTATCCCTGCTCATCCCCTGCTCTGCTCCTCTCTTCTCTCTCCCTCATTTCACCTCTTCCCGACTTTCTTCTTCTTTTTTAGCTTTGATGAAAACAGAAAACTCCCTGGCAAATGAAGCCAGGACATAAGGATCAATATCCTGTGTCAATATCTGTGTATACATTATTTTATTGTTTTAATTGGTAAGTTCCAGGTAAAGAATACCAGTATTCTAGTTTTTGTGGCTTTAAGTTAGGTTTCCTTACTGTGAATGGGTTGTTTCAGCAGAGCTGCTGTTTGCTTAACTTTTGCTTAATTTTTAAGTATTGCTGTTTTTGAGAGACTATCTTCACAACAGAATTGGTTGTCTATTCAAGGTGCTTAGAACTATGTTACCCTTTCTTTTCTGGCTGAAACTAAGTTAGATTTACTAAATATCTGGATGAAATTGACTTGATTTAATTAATTCACTTTGTCGCCATACATTTATCATTTTCAGTCTCCTTGTTGGCCTGATTTACATAAGTAGTGTTTACAGCTCATCATTTAAAACAACACAAAGTCTGATTTCCCGGGGATCAATATAGTGTTTCTGATTCTGATTCTGATTCTGACATGGGAACCTTGACAATTTTTCATTCATAATCTCAGCAAGTCCCGAAGCTGACTATGACTATGACTAGACCTAATATTAGTATCAAGGTTTTTTTTTATATACAATGACTTTTCATTTCACCCCCAGGGCAACAAAGAAAAACTCTGACTCTTGTTGTCCTGGCGCTTATACTGTCAGGAAGTGTAGTGTGTCAGAGCTTAAATGAAGTGGAACCATCTTGACTAAGTAGACGCCACAAACACGGTGAAATAAGCTTCAGCAGACAAAACACAGAGAACAAAGATATCTCATCTTAAAAGCTGTGCTTCCGAATAAGTTCTATCTTGGCTCTCCATTTGCAAACAGGCTTGAGCCGTTCCAGGCGATGCCACAGGGCTCCATTGTGCCTCTGCCAAACTGTGACAGGGCCCCGTCCAACTTCTCACCTGCAGCATTGTCCGCCCGGGGAGCTCAGTGCAGAGTAATTGGGAGCTGAGATTCCAGGACAAGTTTTTTTTTTGTGTCCATTTTGTGGGAATCACTGACCCGGACGTGTGAGGTCACAGCTGTGGTAATTGGTGCTGGGTGATGCAGCTGTGTGTGTATATGTGTACGTGTGTGTACAGTGCAATCTGTGAACAATTGTTCTGAATTACAGAACACCGTGTATGGACAGTATTAGCAATGCGTGTACTCTTGTTGCAAGCTAGTGTGTGTTTTCAGTGTTAGTCGCTAACACTGAAAACACACAGAGTTCCCTCTTCTGTCCTTGAGCTACAAAGGCATGAACTCTACAAACTGAGCTCCTTTGTTTGACATATTAGATTCTAAACGATAGAGGAATCACCAATGAAAGGAATTTGTTCCACTAAAAACAGTTACCATACTGTGTACCATACAATCCCCGCTTTATCTCTTCAGAAGCAGCAACAGTAAGTATTCAGATATGAGACAGACTTCTCTCAGGTAAGGGGAAGATCAAAACTCAGCTTGGCTCTTTCCCAAACTGCTTCCTCTCCACCTTCACTGTCTCTCTACATGAAGTCACACTTGCAGCAGTGAAGGGCACTCCGGATTAAGGTTAAGGGTATAAATAAACCGGTAAACTGTGGGACACGCTCACAACTCGTCCTCCTAAGCAGGGAACAGACGATGCCACTGTGAAGTCTGATGGACGCTTTGCTCATTCAGCTTCTTGTGCTGTTTCTCTGCAAATGTGTAACGCCCCCAAAACAATGAGCATGTGCAGGTGGTACTTTTTTCCCTGTAAGTTGACACTATATTTTATGAATGTACTTACGTAGCTAGCTATGTCCCCGTTCTTATTCCTGCCTACTAAGCTCTGTGGTCGGTTGTTTTCCACAGCCGTAAATGGGCACAACAGAGTTTTTGTAACCAGGACAATTTGCGATTATAGGCAAACCACTATAACAAGGCAAAACATATCTACATGACTTTCTTCCACTCTGACATTTGGGGTAGTGAAGTATGACAAGTCAGCGCTAGTTTGGGATGGATCTTATTGTGGCAAACTCTCAGTGTGAACATGCACAAAGGCAAAGTGGATGTGGATGTGGACCACATTGTGCTAGTGTATGTGCATGCACAATTCAAACAAAACAGGGACCCAATCATGACATTATTACTCCATAGCGCTACTAGTGGTCAAAAACTCCAGATTAAATTCCACACCTTTGTGGAGCTTGAGATTCAATACTTAAAACAACAGACACAGCAAGCAATACTAACTCTTTGGCAGAAATATTAAGGTAATTATGGTAATATGCCCTTGTGAATATCCCAAAATTCATATCCAACGACAAACTGCTTTATTCTAAAAGATCTACATTTGGCCAGGACAGCATGAGTGTGTAACCCTCTCTAACTTGTTTCCAAAATTTGATAGGAGGAATTTTTGTTTTTTCGCAGCCAAAAAATAAGGTAACATCAGATATGATACAACGACAAAGAGATCAATTCAAATGGAACCGCATTAAAACATGAAAACCACTAAAGGTGATTGAGAAAGTGATAATTAAAAAAAATCAGGAAACTAATTAATCCATTTGGTAAGAATCAAGTTTAGAAACGATACAGACAAAATAATACACATGCAATGAAAACCAAAAATGTAGCTAGACAATGGAAACTTCGTGGACCTGGAAACACTGACCTCCCTTTGGCCCTGGAGGTGAAACCCCATCCCAGGTCATGATAGGTGGTGCTGACACCGGCCTCCCCCCAACTGACCACCTGTCAGTCTGCACCCAGCCTGGGAGTCCACTGCCTGGTCTCCATGGCAGTTGTTTCCACTGTCACGGCCCCGGGACCCCACCACCTGTCATGACCTCAGGGAACACTGACTGTAAGACTTTTTTTCTAAATCTACTTTTCTCTTGAATGGAAAAGTCACTAATAATAGGAGTGAGGCAATCGCTTTGGGAGGATTTAGCAGGTTAAAGCCGGCAACATTTTACTCTAGCTCTCTAGTGGTTCAGCATGATCTGTCCAAAATCCTTCATTGAGAGATAGAGACATGATTTCCCAGACGTAGACTAATCCTCTTTACATTACAGGACCTGGGTTTAACAAGGGATATTGACATGGGTTTGACCCACGTCTGGGCCAATTTAATTGGAGCTGGTAATAAAGTTCAGGCACAGGTCATTGCCATAGACAAAAAAAATCTAGCTCTACTAAAAAGTAAATCAGAATCAGGATTATAGCCAAGTAGGTTTTCACACACAAGGAATACGATTGGTGCATAACAATAAACATAGTAAGTAGAAAATGTAAAGAAAGATGAAAGCAAGTTCTGCAAGTCGAGAAGCATAAAAATATATAATATGATGTTGATGAAGCCAGCTGCAGAAGGGAAGAAAATGTTCACGTGGCGAGAGGTTTTGGTCCTGATGGACTGCATCCTTGCAGTCTTGCCACGTCGCGCCAGGATGAAGAAAAATATTACAATTTCTTTTTTTTACTAGGTTGAGGGAGGCTGTTTTGGGAAAGTTGTTTGTCCCGATTCATTTTTTTTTTTTTTAAACCACGGATAACCTAAAAGGCAGAAAGAAAAATGACCCCTTTTGTTGTCCTGCGGAGCCAAGACAGACTGAACCATTTACTCCAGGGAGAAAGATGAATCAGTCAGATAATCAATCATTATTACATCACATGTGGTCAACTTTTCAAAGATGAGTCATAAGTGTTTCTGGTTCAGAAGATGAAAGTTCAAAGAAAACTTTCCACTGCACTTTTCAGTCAATGATCATTGAACTTAAAATGGGGAACCACCGATGTAGGACACCATGTTCATTGACATAATGCAACATACAATGCACATGACTTGTGACAGACTGTACAGTGCAGTGTCATTTCAAATTTAAAGCCTGGATCGATGACAGTTCAATTTCTCCAATACAAACTTCAAAAACATATATTCTTCATAGTGTTAGTATACATTATGGAACTGGGACACAATGTCAGTCTATGAACAGCACAGGGTCTCCCAGCCATTCCTCCAGGGACAGCTCTGTGACCTTTTCACATACAATGTGTGTGGTAGCACAAGTAACACAACTTGTTCTGGCAGACCTCTGTGATGCCCTCCAGGCTGGACACCAGCATGTGGTCCATGTGTGACAAACACACACACACACACACACACACACACACACAGAGACAGTGTCCCTGTGATCCCTGGCTGACACACCCTGTGACCTTACAGGAGAGCAGTGGTAATGCAGAGTTATGAAACAACAAGGGATCAATCGGAAATCCTCTTTTCATCTCGCACAGCTCTCTTAATACCAACCAGCATGTGTCTGAAATACAAATATCCCTATGTTTATCATTTAGAGTAATGGATTTAACACGGCCACTCTCTAGACAAACAACTAGACTAACGTCTCAATAACCCTATAATTAGCTTAGAAACATTGTTTACAAACATGTACGAAAGCTATTTCTCTTCACTTTGAGGACACAGCCTCATGAATCCGTGTGTGTCTGAATACACAAATTCTCAAATTCTTTGTACTTGGCCAATAAAGCTGATTCTAATATACAGTCATTTTTATTAACTTCTCAGAGGGACAAAGGCACTCAGTGTCTTTTTTTCACCTTATGTAAAGCACGTTGAATTGCCTCTGTGTTTGACAGGTGCTATACAAACTAGCCTTTCCTCACATATGGCTCATCAGAATCAGAATCAGAATCAGAATCAGAAACTGTTTATTGCCAAGTAACATACATTACAAGGAATTTGCCGTGGTCTGAAGGTGCTATTGTTTCGATAACAAATAATTAGAATATAAAAGGTAAAATAAGAATGAAAATAAAAATAAGATAAATAACAAACAGTGCAGTGGCCAGAATAAAGTAAAGTGTCCAGATAAAGTGTCCAGTAGGGGGTGGGTGCGTTAATGTAACGCAGGGGGGACAGGGGTGATGTACGTTAATATAACGTATAAATCATCATCATCAACAGATTACAAAACAAAGATAGAATTTGTCAGAATTTGTGATTTTGGCCATTCAATAGTCAATACAATATAGATTTAATGAAACGTAATTAGTTTAATATACTAGCAGTTTGTGGCTTTTGGAAGCAATAATGTCACACAACATTGGCACACGGTTATCAACACAATACAGAAGTATTACAATGACTGTCATGTTTCATCTCTACTCTTTCCACTATTTTCTGCATTTAGTGACGATGCTGATAGAAAATCGCTCAAGCCACAACAATTTTTAATGCACGCTCACACAGATATTGCACAAAATGAAACTGACTCCAACAAACTGCTGTCCTTACTCTCCGTGCACCACTTAATATCTGGAACAGACCTCTAGTTTACCAGTTAAACCATTTCATTCATATGTCTCACTGCACTATAACTTTTTTCATTTTTCATTTTTACTCTCCCCATTTTTATTTTACTAATTTACATCCTATTTATGTATTTTTTTTATCACCTTGTATTTCTTTTTTCTTGTTTTAATGCCTCTTCATGTTTTTTTGTAAAGCACTTTGAATTGCCCTGTTGTTGAAATATACAAATAAACTTGCTTTGCCTCTGCACTTGGAGGTTTAACTCAACCAAGGACATTGTTCTGCTCCCCAAGAAGCTCTGCCTCTGAGAAATGTTTGTATAACTAAGATGCCAATCTGCCCCTCAACAACTGCCGTCGAGATGCCCTTGACCCCGAGCTGCTTGGCTGGAGCAGCTCAGCAGCCCGCAGTCGTGGGCTGTGGTTGTACTGAGCAGCTCCCTGGAGTGAATGTGTGTAAAAGTACAACTGTAAGGTATGGTGGTGATGGAAATGAGCATGCGTGCTCGGAAAGCTGCTCTCGGGATAAAGGTTAAAAAAATTCTTTAACACTGACAACTGACTTACCATTTCCTTTTAAGGTCCATTTGTAGAAATACAGACTTCCACTCTTTGCACTTTTCTTCCTCGCATTGTACCTGTGGGATATGAATAAGTCATTAGAGGAAAGTCTTTATTTCGCCAAGCATCTGAATATAAAACTCAGGTTACTCCCCAGCTCGAGGGGGGGGCGCTGTGAGGGAGTAGTTTTGTCCCATAAGAGGAGCTGTTTAATGTGTTTCTGTTGCCGTGAAATGTTTCTTTGCTTAGTGTGTGAAGTCTGTCAAACTAAAGGCGGTGAGCACACACCACTCTGTAACTTACAGGAATTCAATTTAACATACATTTTTGATTTAAAATATTAATGTTAACAGATGATTTATTTTTTAATACATTTCTACTGCACTGTATGCAGTGTGCAGTGTGGTTGGTCATTAAGCTGCTAATATATATATATATATATATATATATATATATATAGGGACAGAGCGCGTTAATGAACATCAGTATAATAATACAAGATGCAAACACGCAGGAGTTAGCAAGAATGCTAATTTACATCCATAGATCCTAGGCAGGTAACAGAAACAAAAACATTACAATTGATAATATACAAATATACAATACACAAGTAGAAAAAGTCAAAGTACATTGTGCAACATGTCAAGTTAAAAGTGATCACAGTTCTGGTTTATCTTAAGCCATTATTTGAGATGGGTCTTAAAAGTGGAATATGTAGGGCGCTCCCTTATTGCGCGTGGTAGGCCAGTCCAATATGTGCTTCCCTTCACTGACAGCACAGTTTGGCCTATGTGGCACCCTCACAATCCATTTGAGTATTATGGAAAGGGGGATGTAGAAATACTGCAGACCCATTACATGTTACCTCTATCTTCTGACATTCCACATTGTCTGTGATTACCTGCTTTTTCAATTTGAATCTTCATCTTTTCCACTAGTCCGACCTTTGTTGAAACGAGAGATTTGGGATGACAGCTCAGCATAATTTTCTAAGAATAAACAGGTGAAAAAAGAGAAATCTAAGTCAGGGATTGGAAGGACAGAGTGGATCTGGTAAGTGTAACTGCCTTGTTGTGGTATGTTGACCTCCTGAGCCAGTCCTAAACCAGACCTGACAACGTAGGAGGGGCCTGAGAGGGCAAGGGCACAGCTTTGGAAGATCTCCTCACAAAAAAAAAATCCTTTTCTTTCTTTACACCCTGGGGCTACATATTCCACTGCAACCAAGAGCAATATGAATTCCACTACCAGGTTTAAATGCAGGAAAAAACACTAATGTGCCCTTGTTTTTATTTTCACTCTAACCTCAGCCATCATCGACCCCCCCCCCCCCTCCGTCTGTCTGTCAGCTGAGCACAAGACAGAACCAGGATCATTATGGGTTGTGTTGACCGGTCTGTGACCTCACAGTGCATTCTCCTGTGCCCTCCTGGGTGTGCCACAGTGGGGGGGGTTAAAGAGCTATCACAACCTCTGACATGTCTGGTGGGTGTATGTGTGGGTGTTTTGTTTTTTTTGTGCTTTCCCGTGTGTGTGCAAACTTCACACCAGTAAAATTCTTTTGAGTGGATTTGCGTGCTCTACAGTGATGATGATGATGGAATTATCTGTGTGTAACACTGGCAGGGTGTGTGTGTGTGTGTGTGAGAGAGCATCATTCTGTGGGCTAGCTGCTACGGTTCATAGCTCCCAGGGAGATCCGTGACCGAAGATCCTCAAGTTTAGGGTTCATCTTCAGTTCAGAGAGAGGTTCAACTGCCGGTCAGCGGGCCACTGTCAGAGCAGCCTCTCTCTCTCTATTCTCTAATACCACCACCCCCTCACCCACCCACACACACTCTCCCTTTCTTTACATACAGCTCTCTATTTTACTCAAACGCCTCCCCTTTCTGTTTCTCTCAGCTGATCTTTTGCCTACTGTCTGACCCACGTTGTGGAGCAATCAGGTGGCAAACTGAGTCTACAAAAACAAGACGTTGTGTTATTTTTATTCAGACATTCATATTACTATCTTTGCTAAGAACAAACTCACAAATAAGTAAATAAATAAAGACATATTAAAATATGGGGATATGCAGGTGTTAGCGCAGAAAATCCTTCACTGCCTGTTGGAGAAAGTATTTGTCAAATTGACTGTATTTATCTTATTATGTTTTCCTCTGATTTGCCCTTTTAAGCACACAAGGCAAACAGCTTGTCACTGAATGCCAAAGGTTTTGATTTTTTGGCTTGAATTGACTCAACATTAATCCTTTTTTTTTTTCAGGTCATTTATCCACATCATATAAATGAACCTGAAAGCTTTTGTTTTGGTTTTATGATTGGAATTTTGATGAGGACATACAGTCCTTTTCTGCTTGACTAGCGTGTGCCGTGAGCCTGATGACCGTTATGGCTGCAAAATTTAATCAGAAACCCCTTTGTCTCTCATTACAGGAAAACGATGACCTATTTCAGCAGCTGACCTCAAACAAAGTGGTGCCGAGAGTGTTGGGACTCGATTTGAGAGCCTTATTTGTGGGCAGTGCCACGCAAAGTGGCCGACCTGACCTGACTGACACGATTAAAACCAAATACAGCAAATCACATTCAAGTGCTGAGAAACATTAAGTTCATTGAGTTGCATGTTGTCTAACACACTGATTCTGTTCAATTTCACTTTGCAATGTATTATTAGTAGTAATCGTAGCCGTAGCAGAAGTAGTATTGTTCTTGTTATAAACCAAAGGCTGACTTTATCCTGACCAGACCAGGTACCGTTTTTCAAACAGAGATGTTTTCACTCATTTAACAAATATTGAGTTATTTTGTTTATGTTAAAACAGTGTCAGATTGTCCACGCTATGTCTGGCAAATGCACTGTATAACTACTGTAATTGCTTTATGCACAAGGACCAGCTTTATTATTATTATTAACAGCTGTTTCCTGTCTGACCTGACAGTTCGGCCAAATGCTACTGGCTAAGAACGAATCATAGAATGAAGGTATGGCTTTATTAGGGATTTTGTTCTAAAATATCTAAAAATGGTTGAATTACTTTAATTGACCAGATGTTTTAGCCTATATTTACAGAGAAATTAATTAACTCCAGTTGAATGTAAAGCTTTTGGAGATTAACTATTAATTTCCTGATGTTTTTCTTGTCATCTGGCCTTTTTGTTTTGGACGAAATGACCTCCACTATGTTGCTCTTGGGTGAATTTTATCACCAACTTTGTGGTTGAAGAGGAAACTCCCAAGTGGAAGAACAACTGCAAAAGCAACTGCTAGGATAAGTACTAAAGGAAACCGATTGTTGTTTCGGCGTCACAGAATCACAGCCAATATCACAGCAGGCTTTGTCATGATATACAGTGCATGTTTGCTTGCTGTGCTCACCCCTCAGCCCCTCACCTCCCTGCCTGTCGGCTCTGATGTGGCCCAGCTTGTTAAGCCAGTCGATTGGCTTTGATCCAAGAGGGATAATGCCAGATTGAAGGGGTTAGAGGCAGGGTAAGAGTTTACCACATGATACAGGCAGGACGTAACACAGGACAAAAACAAACCAGTCACACATTATTGGCTTAGTTAAGCTGAGACGCCTTGACTCTCAATATGTTGTGCTGTCTGACTAGTTGGTAAAAATATGAAGAGATAATACACAGTATAAGAGGCATTACTGTAAACTCCAAAACATGAACAATATGTCTACCACACAACATATATACACTAGTTAGTGTTAGATGTTGTGAAAAATATTGATTGATTTTGTTTTATTTTGTGGAACCTCATCACATGCGTAATGTGCTTGTTCAATAATAACATTCAACACTTGAAATCAGGCAATTAAGTTGTGACTTAAGTTATGGTACTTTTTAAATGATGGACATGTTAGTGTGAGGTAGAGGTTAAAGGGTTTTCTCAATATATTTTTGAGGATGAACTGCACACTCAAGAAGTGTATCCACAGGGAAATATAGGAAGTTATTAGAAAGAGCGACTCTATGCACAGGCAGCTTTTTGCATAGTTGGACCAAACTATGGGCTCAGCAATGGCACCTGGCGATGAAACCATCTTATCAGAGCACAAGCTCTGCTGCCTCTGCTCTTTGGCTCCGGTCGTGATATCGTATTGCTGAGTCTCACTTTGCATGAGAAATCGAAGTGCAATCCCGTTCTTTATGGCCGCTGCCCGCGACCTTTGTCAACCCAGCGAATTAACCTAGAGGCGTATCAGCTACGCTGGCCCTTTTCTCCTAGAGCCTGTCCTATTAACTGAGTGAGGAGCACAGTGCGGGTCACACTTAAGTAACCTTATCTTGTAATTGGGTTCAAGGTTAAGTGACCCTGGAGCACAGAGGTCCGGGGGTTAAGGTCACAATGTCAGGCAGAAGGGGGAGCTTTTAATCACCGATGGGGCTGGAAATCAAGGCCTGGGCTTCTGCTATCTGGCTGGGCCGGTGACCCGCCCACCCCCATCACCTCCGGCCTCACCCTCATCCACCTCCCACATGAAGCTGTCCATGTAGACTGGAGCAGGGTGGGGTTTAGGGGGTCGAATGGAGCAGTTGCCAGGCAACCCATAGTCAAGCCAAGGTCTTGCAAGCTTTTAACCTTAGCACAAATCGATATAGACAGCAATTGGCCTAATATTCATCGAGCAGATGGGAAAATTAGGCGCAAGTCTGCGTGCAGGAGATAGAGGAGAGACTCGCTGCTGGACTAACAGTCACAGCATCACTCAGAGTCCTCTGAGTGAACGTATGCACAGCGAGGGAAAAGCTCTGAATAGTGGAGAATGGATGACAGGGAAACAGCTCTGACTTTTTAGTGAAGCAACATCTCGTCGAGCTCTGCCGAGCTCTCTTCTTCTTTTCATCATGCATATCACTCTCTCATCAATTCCCCTGTCCTCTTCTCCTCTCCCTCTTTCCTGACTTTATAGTCAATCATCTTTCTCTTTCCTTATTCATTCCCTTCCTTCCTGTCTTTAACCTTTTTTAAAAGGTTATTCTTTTTGTTGTGATATATCCAAATGTTTCTCTGTATCCAGGTAAAAATCCAAGGTTTGTTCTCTGACGATATATATATACATACACACACATGTCAGCAAGAATTAGCGACAATGCTGAACAGCTGCAGTCTTATGTAGTGTAAAACAAAAATTAGCTAAAGGTGACCCATAAGTGAAAATCATTTAGGTGTTGTAATGGCAAAAGTTTGCTAATTTGTGTGTGATTACCAGTGAATAGAAACATGATCCATAGTTTCACATTTCTCAGGTTATCTTGTGAAAAAAAGAGCAATCTCTTAATTTTTCACAACTGCCGCCCCCCTCCCCCCTTCCCTCTCCTTCCCTTTCTCACTCCCTGTCTTTTAGAGAGGGAGATGGATGACCACTGGTGGAGGGGTTCAGGCAGCATGACCCATAGACCTATCCATTGCCAAGGGCGAGGAAATAGCCCAGATTAAAGAGCTTGTAAATAATGGCCCATAAACATCTGCCTGTTAGCCCGGCCAATCCATCTCAGTCTCCCATCTGGTACTCTCTTTCTCTCGCGCTCCCCTGCTTTTGATTTCCTCATTGCGAACCGTCCACAGGGCAAATGCATCATCAGACCAAAGTCAGTCATATTGCAACACAAACAAACACTGAGATTGACCCTCGGGTCGTATACAGTTCAAATCCCCACCAGCCACTGCACCCATGACTCAACCCAAAGACAACAATGGGAAGCATTAGCTTTGTTTTCTTTTCTTGGGTTTCCTTCCATTTATTAGAACCTCAGTGTACAGTATATTGCTTTGTTAAATTAGCACAAGTTAAAAGTGAGCGTATGTACGTATTTATGTACAACTACAGCCATGAATTCTCTTAATTATTTTTGCACGATTACAGCTGTTTTACAGTCCACCCTCCTCTTTGCCCGAGTCAAAGCTTCACTGGGGCTCATCAGAACCCCGCCCTAATTAGTGATTAGGGGTTGTTAATGTCGGGCTCCCAACATCTGCTCCAAGGGCTGGCTGCTTGCACTCTCTCAGATCTCCTACCAGGGCGATGTGGTGTGGCTCAAGCTGTGTGAATAGACCCCTGGCACCGGTATTAACCACCTCAGTCGTGGCCTGACTGCAGGTGGCAAATTAGACCAAACAAAGGGCTGATTGCAGGCAGACTGAGGCTGAGCTCTCGCCAGCAAACCTCATGAACAGTAAATGCTCCATTTTTTATGTCACATCCCAGGTTGCTTTGCTGCTGCTAAATAGCAATTACATAAGCATTTCAGAACTTGGAAAGCGTTCACTTTTAGTGTTTGAAATGCTTCTCAGAATAAATTGGACCTAAACCTGCAATCATTTATTTATTTATTTATTTATTTGGCCACTTGCAGGCAGCTGGAGATAGTTGACATTAGTTAAAGTTGATATGGGGAACTTGTTAGTGAAGACTTGCTTATTTACACATCAGCAACATTGTCATTCATTTGGAGTCGTGTTTCTGGTAAATATATCGGCAAATATAAGTCCAGTATTCACTCTCTTTTAGCTGTTATTGTTCTCTACCAACTGACTGTGTTCACCAGCTGGTCTCTAACTGTGTCTGGTTGACATTTGGTGCTTAGCAGGTGTGTTTTTAGAGCTTTTCCCCTGAAAACACATGGTTTTCACATTGTCATTTGATACATTGTTATTATATAAATAGCGATTATAGCCGCTCAGTGGTGCTTTTTGAATACTAGGGACTAGTGACTCCAAAACAAAAAACCTTCACTTGTTTCTCCTCCACTTTGAACTGGGCTGGTAATCAGTGGCAGGGTGAGATGCACAGACTGGGGAGTTATCTTAGCGATATACAAGCTGCCAACCACATATCTGAGGAAGGTACAGCTTCAGAAAACACACACACATTACGAATCATTTGATCCATTGTAAATATTAACAAGATGTAGAGTCTAGAGTCATGCTAACGGCTCTGTGAAGTTGTACCTATAGTAGACACAGAGGTGCTTTCAGCTAAATGCTAATGTCAGTATGCTAACATGCTCACAATGACAACGCTAACATGCTGATGTTTAGCAAGTATAATGTTTACCATGTTCACCATCTTAGTTTGCTAACATCTTCTAACAAGCACTAAACACAAAGTACAGTTGAGGCTGATGGGAATGTCATTAGTTTTGAATAATAAACATTTTGACGTGATGATGGCACTACAGGAAGATTTAAGAGATCAGAATTCAACCTGAATGAATGTTCTGTACCACATTTCATGGCAATCCATCCAATAGTTGTTGAGATATTTCAGTCTGACACAATGTGGTGGACTGACTGAACATTTTTACCCGCTAACAAAAAAATGTTGCTTAATAGAGCTTTGAGAACAGATGTTTTTATTGTCTCAGGATCGCTAACTATCCTTATCTATTAAACTACAAAGTTGTAGATTGATGGGGAGTATATGTGATGACATTTACATACAAAGAGGCACATAAAAATCTATCACTCTATGCTGGCTTCATGTGTATGCTTGCACCTTATGCAGTTATGTGCTTACCTTGGCAAAGCAGCTCCTGGGTGTGGAAGTAATTGTTATCTGCAACGCATGCAAAATTGAAAATGAGTGAAATGCAAGCTAGGGGATTCACCAAATAATGTATTGATCCAATTGAACTTCTTAATTGTAAAGTAAAAATCTGGTCCCTTTTGTAATAGCTCAACAGAGAGTGACCACTAACATGTGACTTTGTGTTACATGTCATGTAGACCAAGCATCAACTTGTTATTTCATCTTTGGAAAAACAGATGTCTGACACGGTGACTCAAGACCTGGGCCAGACCCTGAGCGGCATTCGAGCCTAAATCAGGCCCGCATTAAAACAACACAAAAGCTTAAGTCGGTCTGAACATGGCCTAAGGTTCCTTGCACATTATCCCCTATTCTCATTGGCTGCTTACCAAAAACATCAATCACTTGACAAGAAATATTCAATAAAACAGATTGTATTGTATTACTTTCAAGATTCAAACCAGTAAGATGTAAAGTTAGGATCCACAGGCTCTGACCAGCATTTAAACATATTGCATACTGTGTGTCAGCATGCAGCCAGGTTAGATTAGAGTGTAGCCTACTATAGTATATAGCCTACTATATATAGTAGAATGCCATTAATAGTGGGGTAAAATTAAGAATTCCTTCCATGATTTTGAAACTCCAACAACACAGTTTGCACATGAAAAGGGGATATACAGTAGGTATAAAAATCAGGAGAGCTGAGCAATGTTACTGCTAAAACACCGGCCTGTTTTGTAAAACATTTCACTCAGGACTGGGCTGAAATGAACATTTTCAGTTCCTAACAAAGTTCCACAAACACTCCTTTGCAAGGTAGTCTGTTCAAAGATGGCAGTCACTCATCATTCTACTCAGTGACACTCAATGTCACAATAGACAGCAGACACTAGCCTCACCAAGACTTATAAGTTGAGAATGAGAGGCAGGTAAGTAGATTTTCCAGGCAGGTGAGCTGCGACTAAAGCTTCATGATCTCACATCACTGAGAGGGACACTGGCCTTCACTTCTTAAATGAGCCCTCTAACCTCACACTGTCAAAATGACTGATATACCATCTTAGCGCTGGATCTCACTCAAGGTAAAGTGTCCAATGATGGCACCTTATGTGTCTTGCTTTTATGCATCTCAAAATTGCACTATATTCTACTCTAGATTACTTTACTTTTTTTTACTAAGTTTTTTAAAGTAATTTTTCATTCTGAAATCTTTTCCCACAATATCACCGTTTCCTCGCTTCCCTTTTTAAATCATGCTTAGCTTAAATTTATGAGCTGCCATTTTTGACCTAGTAAGTGACCCCACACCTTAAACACATTCCTATGGCGCCAACATATTTATTTGGCAGATAAATCATTGCTTACCAAATGCTGGTGGTGTGCAAGGTCAAAGTTGTGGAAGGGGATAAAAATGAAATCACAGAGATAGTGGGTCGAGCTGAGTGCCAACATCAATGTCATATGAGTTGGTGCTTACACACAAATAGAGATTTGAGACACCCATTGTTTGCATGCATTTATCTAAATGAGGTGCACATGGAGCAGGTCACCAGCAGTATCCTCTTATATGATTGCACTTCACACAACAAAGGTATCTATCATCATTTGTCCATGTGCAGGCAAATATCTTGACTCAACAGATGTCAGTTGAATAATCCTCTCAAGTTCGACCAGTTCTCTCTTCTTCCATTCTCGAGCATGCAGTAATCAGGGCAACAGTCGCACTCTAAAAGCACAGAACTGACACATTTATGAATCCAGCACTCTTGGGCCTGTTCACACTACAGATAAATACGCCTGTACCTCCTCAGATTAGCAGCAGTAATGAAACAGATACTTCTACTACTACTACTACTACTACTATTGTGCAGAGCTCTCAAATCATTTCATTCTTCTTGAAAACAATAGTAGGATTGGTTGATTGCGGTTCAACTTGATCAAACACGCAAAGTTACTTTTTAACTACACTGACTTATCCTGTCCAGGGTTGCAAGGGGCTGGAGGCTCTCCCAGCACACACTGAGCAAGAGATGTAAGCCTATATAGATAATGGACAACAGATTACTCTATTTCTTAATTCTCGCCTTTGATAATATCCTTGCCTGGCAACTACAGTATGGTTAAGGTTAGGGAAAGGTTGTTGTTATTGCAAATGAAATATGATTAAGGTTAGGCAAATAAAACACTTGGCTAAGATTAGGAAAAGAGTTAATTGTGTGGTTATAATTAATAAAAAGTTGAATGTTAATGTATGTGACGGGACATGAACTGCAGTCTTGGGAAAGTCAGATGTGCTACCCCAACCTCTACACCTTAACTTTCTGAGTCACCACATAAAGGGCACTCTACGTCGTGCTTCAGCACTGAATGTTGGCATTGGATATAATTGTAGGATTATTATGAGGATACTGGGCTAAGAGGGGGGAACACCTCTCGTCTATCACAGGGCTGACACATAAAGCCAGACAGTGAGACAGAGTCAAGTTCACTCCAACAGGCAATTTAGACTCACTAATGAACCTAATCTGCATGTCTGTGGACTGTGGCAGGAAACCAGAGAAGACACGTGGAGGAAAAGCAAACTCCACATAGAAAGACCCTTTCCTGACAGAAAGAAAAGTATGTAGCCTTCTAAAGTACATATGCAGGTATACAGAGACACACATAACATGAGCAGCTGCAGTTATAGACTTTGTTGAGCCCTATTACACCCCTAGTCCTGGTGGCTTTAGGGTTTAAGACGCTGACCTTGTAACTCCCCAGTTCGAGTCTGGCCAGGGACCTTTGATGCATATCATCCCCTTCTTTCCCATCATTAAGAAAAAGATGCAGTGAATACCTGAAAAAAAACAGTTCGTTGACAGCTTTAAAAGGTTGCCATCAGGCCTACAATGCTTGTCTGGCAACATTTTCTCTCATGTCATTTTGGAAGGACGTCATCACCTTGTCATGGGCACAGCACTTCCCATGATGGTGACTGGTTGCATAATAATTTTCCATTCAAGCCCTGTGGTGCGGCTAAGTGAGCATATTCTGACACTGGTACAAATACATGATCATTTACACCTGTGTGATATTTGAACTGCAAGGTATGTTTAATTGTTAACTCCTCTACATATCCACAGATCAAATTCCACAAGGATGAATCAAATGAAATGTGCAGCCACCTCATCTAATTCTTCATGGGTGGCAGTTTAAGAGGGGATCACCAGGGGATGCTAATTTGATTTGTCTGACCAATCACCCAATAGGCCGGCTTATCCATGACCTCTGAAACTGTGAGTTTTCCAGTTGGCTGATCAGGGCGAGAACCTTCACTTGACCCCCCTCAGTCTGTATGGTAATGTCATTTACTAGGGGGAGGGTCACTGATCAGGGAAAAAGATGTTGAGTGGGGCGATGCAGCCCAAGCTCAAGGCCAGTAGCCTCTCTGCATCTTGTCATGTCCAAAATATAACTGATGTCCAGAACATGTGTGTTAATGTGTGTATGTTAGTAATGCTTAAAATCAACATTTGTGGCTCTAGGGATGGCGGTTTTGGTCGGTCGGTCAACTGCTTTGGTCCAGACTGAAATATCTCAAGAACTACTGGATGGATTGGCACAAAACTTTGTACAGACAATCATTGTTACCAGATGACAAAACCTAATGAGTTTGGAGATCACCTGACTTTTCCCCTAGCACTACCATAAGGTTGACAATTGTGGTTTGGAGAGAAATGTCCTCACTCACCACAGCTGTACTTTGTGTTTAGTGCGAATTACCGAAAAATGTGTGTTTATCTATCTTTCTATCTATCTATCTATCTATCTATCTATCTATCTATCTATCTATCTATCTATCCATCTATCTATCTATCTATCTAAGGTATACACAAGCATACATGTGTTAGAGGATGTGGATAATTCCATGCCAGGTATCGTCGATCGATGATAGCAGGTAGACAGTAAAAGGGATTTCCTGGTCAGAGTCTAAAGCCCTGTGAAAGCATGCGAGGCTTTACATGGAAGTACTGCGATCAGAGCACTGGAGCCGCTACTGTTGTGGGTGGGGGCGGTGGGCGAGCAGAGGTCCAAATCCTCTCTTGCAGGCCCAGCTGGGGGGATTAAGAATGGTTCCTGTCCCGTGGCTGACCTCTTCAAAGCCTGCGCAGATGTCCTGATCCCCCTCCACACACCCACCAACACACACACACACACACTCAAATAACCCCTCTCCTCAAACTCTCTCTTGACCCCGCAACCAAAACAAAGCACTCAGGTGACGTTTCTTATCACAAGAGCACTCACCTTCTCTTTGAATTGGTATCTCTGATATCTCTTCTGCAGTACATCTTTCTTTCTCTTTCTTGGCCCCTCTGTCTTCCCTCTGATCCTGAGAGGACTCCCTCCCGGTATCGGCTGTCCTTTGACACAGAGCATAGTCAGATTTCTGAATGACCTTAGCATGGAAATGAGCCTGTCACTCTCAATACTCTGCTGCCCTTCGGTTGCAGTGTGTTTTCAAATAGGAAACCAAGGTCAAGAGGCACAGGCAAAGACACTGAGGGTGAGATTTTGAATCACACAACTAAATCAAAATAGGAAATAAACCCTTGATATGGAGATTGCAAAGAGGTCCTCTGAGGTCAGTGGTGGTCCTTAGAGGTTATGACCCTTTTTTAGGGCTATAAGTCATGTCTTGGTCAAAATAATGGCCACCCAATTTGAGCTTCATTTAAGGCTAAGAGGGGCACGATGGACAATGAATGGATTAAATCACTCTAGGGGGCACAATCCAAGATTACTTTCAATCAGTAAAGACCCTCACAGATCTTCTGAGAATAATCCAAATGTGAGATTAGGTGTTTAGATAATTATTTTCTGTATTAGTGCCTTCTTTGGTGGGCTGAGGCTTCATCTTTTCTCAAGAAGATGAGATTTGAGGTAGTATGGGCTCTCCTACAGCAGACCTTTCTGTATATACACTCTTTGAAAAGAAGGACGACACATAAAGCTACACAACTACTTTTGTCTCTAAAAAGTCAATATCCTAGACTGGTTCCAGATCTCTGGATTCAAATACTGAAAATAATTTAATCTGATCACCAGGCTATCGAGTTCCAGCCTGTATCTCATAGATTACTGTCTAATTTGGAAGGAAAAAATATTCCATGTGCTGCACAATAAAACATTTCTCAAGTTGAGTCTCTCTTTCCTCATCCAAATGATGATGGTAGCCGGAAATTACATTTGTCCGTGTTGAATTTGTACCATGTTAAACAAGATTTAAAGGTTTTGTTATCAGTTATATTTGTCCATATTGATATAAATTGCATTGTTATATATTTTCATACAAAATAACGTGTTAATTTTATACTTGTGTCATACAAAACAAGCAAGGAGATATGTCATTTCCAGCTACCTGGATAGAAAATATCCAGTTGCAAATTGGGAAATGGGTTGTTTTATTGTGCCACTGACTGAAGAATGTTTTCTTTTTTTCTATCATTTCATGCAGATGAGAATAAGAGTCTTTGAGGATTCAAGAAATATCTTCAGAACCACCTTCAGTTGTTGAACAACTTTCATGGTTTTTCAAAGATTGGCAGATTTTTATTTTTATTTTTTGAAAAAACAAATGCTTAACTGTGACTCAAATGTAATGACGATACATGAGAGGCACAACTGGGGTTGCTTATACCATGGCTTAACCCTGCATTAGATATGTTTAACAGTGAGAGTTAGCCTAACTGTTAGCAAGTAGCGGCTATAGCATGCTTTACTATAAATACCTCCAGTTTTTTTGTACACTGATTAATAATGTTTCTTTTTTAATGTCCTTGGTCAAAAATAGACGTCATCAATTCTTATGTCTCTGAATGTACCTTTAAGAGTGAGCATGTGGTGTCAGAAGCACATCGAGTAGAATATGTAAAGCATCTTTTTGTTTGTTGTGGTCATCAGAACAAAGTGCCAAGATGTAGATGGTGCCTGTATGTTTTGAGACCCTGTCTGTTGACCCTCGGAAACATCTTCTCCATTTTATCAGCCATCAGCTCCTCGTCTCTCCTGTTCATCCTCCAATCTGTCCATCTTCAATTTCCACTGTCACTTGTACATTCATCGCCCCTGACGCTCCATCCCTCCATCGCTCCCTCCCCTCCCTCATTACCCCCCACCTCAGCGCAAGGCTGTCAGAGTTTTAGGGATCCGGTGAGCTGTGAAATCGCACAAATTGCTGTTGCTTTGCGTCTGGCCCAGCAACAGAGGGGGGAGATAGACAGAGAGAGAGAAAGAGAGAGAGATTTTATGCTTCAACACTTCTGAACCTGAATCGCCCCCCCCCCCCCCCCCCCCCCCCCCCCTCCTGTTCGCTGCCCCTTCCTCCCCTTATTCACTCAGACATGGACAAGCACACGCACAGCTGCAAGACTGCATATCTACCCACTACAACCCAAACACCTCCCCCCAGCACACATTCACACACATACTTGGTCAACTACTTCACCCCCACCATCACCACCACCTCTGAACATGTGACCGCACCACCGCCCTCGCCACCCTCACGGTAAAGACACCTCCACCACTTTGCTTCAGTGTGCGGGTCACTTCACAGAACAACTCGACGAGAGCCTGCAGCCCTCAGAGGGATAAAACCCCTTCTCAACCTGAGGAGAGCTGTTTCAGCCACCTCTACTAGAAAGAGCAAAGCCCCCCCCCCCCAACACACCACACACAACGTGCCCCCAGGAACACCCTCTGAGATATGACTATCACCGGCAAAAGGTCACAAACATACATGTTGTAACTATTTTTGCACTCTTAACAATTGGATTTTTTCTGCTCTCTTGTTCCTGCTAACAAGTAGGCCCCATGGAGTGTGGACTATTGGCACAACCTCTGCTTAAAATTCTTTCAAAAACGGTCATTGTTCTTGCATATTTACTGTATCTATATTTTAACTGCACATAAGATGTTAAAATTGGGTTATCACTATCTTCAGTCATCATGAGATGACTTTGTTGTGATTTGGCGCTATATAAATAAAATTGAATTGAATTGAATTGAATCTTTGGAGTGCAGTCAAATCTCTCAAATCCAGCCGGACTTATCCATAGTTTCATAATATAAGTTTGAAATTATGCAAAGGCAGTAACAATCAAGACACAATGGGCTCTATAACAAATGAAAATAGTTAAATAAAACACAAACATTAAAATTCAAAGGCAAATTGAAGAAACAGTAGTTTGGACATTGCTTGTAGGGTGAAAAGGAAAAGTAATTTGTGTTGCGCCTCTAGGGGGGAAAAAGGACTGATGCACAGTACAAAGAAACATTACAGAGAAAAAATAGAGACTAGTAACTCATGGAAAGGGTTCATCAATGCCACAAAAGCACTCACAAACACACTGTATAATTTCTGTCTCACACACAATCTCTATTAAAGTCTTGGTGGTGATGGATTTGCATTAAAATAAGCACAACCATCTATACTGCCCTCCAGTGGAATAAGTCATCTACTGTTCCAGTCTGAGATGCTCTGCAGTGCAGCCTCACATTAAACTCAAGTTGAGGCAGTTGCATTGTACTCTGTATTTTTTCTAGATGACATGTGAGGATCCATGAATCAAAAATATGATCTTATCTTGGTTTTTTTTTTATTCAAGCTTCAGACAGGTTAGATTTATTGCCTGTTCAGGGGCATCTTGACTAATCACTAATTATAATAATTAACTGATTTCCATTATAAAAGAAAAGGCAAAACATTAGTGTGTCATTTGTGTGGTTTCAATAGAAAGAAGTATTCCAATTCAAATGTAACTCAAGAGAAATATAGAAGAATTTGCCCTAAAATGCAAAGATTCCAAAGTAAAACTGTGAAAACAATTGTGAATAATATAGTTCATTGCACACTGTTAATGTTAGGCCATGATCACTCAGAACACATTTCTGAATGCAGATGCAGGTTTTCTCAGCTGGTAACTCACTGCACAGATGGGCCTCCAAACTACGTGTGTTTGGGTTTCATATCAGTTTGGGCTGCGTCTTCACACTCTAAATAGGCTGCAACACGAGAAGTTAATTTTTTTTAACCAGTAAGAAAGGTTAACTACATCGTCTGCATGGGATCAGTTCCTGGATCTGTTTCGAGAGCCACAGTCAGGAGAACGCTACTTCCTGTGTGATCGGCCTTAGACTGTAAGTATTTTAATTAGCTAACAGGCCTGACTACTCCAGATGCTATTAATTTAAAATCATATCATATTTGATGAGCTTTTTGTATTATATCTGTCAAATTTCACTGCGTATTAAACGTAGCCTACCTAGTTATTTTCCACGTCCGTTTTCTCAGGGACGAGCCTGAGATTAAGTTGCACTACCGTGATTACACCACATGTCGGCGCTGTGGGTTTTCAACGTCTGTGAGCACAAACACAGCCTCAATGTACACGAAGAAGACGTCGTTGTCGGACCGTTAATAAACGTTGCTGCCTGTTGCTGTTGAGACTAGGCGTCCTTTCGTATTTTAGTTGTTTCTTGATACCGACAGAAAGCCGTCAATAATCAATATCAATAATATTTGTTCCCAGTCAAAGTATCCCGTTTGTTGTGGAAAAAAAGGGTGTTGCGCTAACAGTTAGCTAGCTAGCAGTTATTAGACAGTTAGCTTGCCAACGATTATTTGTTGAAAATGAATGACTCCTCAGTCGAGAACATGACGTCCGTGTCACGACTGTGTAACGGTACACAAGAGGAGGTTCTCAATTTAAGTGGAGTTCAAGGTGATGCTAAATTACAACAGTATCGCCGGATGGTGTACGAGAGGGACAAGTGGAGTTAAAGTTGAAGCGAACTCAAAATGAACCGATGGTTTTCCTAGCTCAGACTGGTCCCCGTGACCCGCTTTACAACAGAGGAGCGTGTAAGACAAGTTCCAGCTGAATCAAATCACCAGAGACCACGATGTGAAAACGAAACGAGCAAGACATAACGGAGTTTCCCAGTGAGTTCATGCTTGGACAGTATTGTGCTTCTGTTATATTCCCGTTACTTAAATTAGGTCTATGCGTGTGCCAGTCATTAGGGTTCAACAATATTTATTTTGAAGGCCAGTAGTAATACTGATATTCTCTTGGGGGTTGCTGGGATTTTACCAAAAAGTCCCCCCCCCCAACTTTAATTTTGTCAGAGAGGCGCCACTGAAAAGCTGCATTGTATTTCACAAAATATTATTTTTAATAAAATTTATTGTAATTTTTATGTTAGCAGTCGTTCCAGATAGGCTGTTGGTCTAATATATCAGTCTCAGTGTGAAGACACGGTTTTGTCATTGTTCAGAAACATCATTCTCTGTCTTGAAACAGCATCGCCTCCGTCAGTCTGTGCAGAGTGGAAAGGTGACATTTCTGCAACCTCTGCAATTCATGTGGTGCTTCAGCAGTGAACTCAATGGACTCACAGTCCAGTAACGTCCCCAACACTGGTAAAGGAGAAGCAACCTGCCATTGAGACTGTCTTCATCAAATGGGAGATGTGAGTGAGGAGGATTGCAGAATCTTATGAAGAGAGGTAGATTATCACTCACACAACGTCCCTTGTTTTTAAGTAGCTGGAACTCGAAATGTCCAAATTTGTAGCTAACATAATCTATTACCATTTTGTTTTAATATTGATTTCATTCTGAACTTGACAACTTTGTGAGTGCAGACACTAAATGACAAGAAGTTAACTTTTTTTTTCATATTGTGTCGCATGATTTTATCATACTGCTCTCAGTACACTCAGGTTAACTAACCCGGCCTGTTGTGGTGGAATGTAACCAAGTACATGTAACACATGAAGATCTTATAGAATATGATGTTTTGCTGTAGAATAAACTACCCAACATATATAAAGTAGTTAAAATTAGCACAACTTTACACATCTACAGCAGTAAGGAGGCAAACGATCTACTGTTGATAAAAACAGAGGTACATTTTGTAAGCAATAAAATGGCTTAAATAGGATCTCAGACTAGACTGTTTATACATCAACGCACAAGTATATTCTATTAAATATTTATATAATATACATAGTCTCCAGTATTAAATTGGGTAGACGTGACACATTTGGTTTACATGTATCTTAATAATCTCTCATGGTGAAAATAACCTGGTCAAAATGACATGAGCCATAGAAATGTCCCCTCCAACAGAGATATACTACATATTATGGTTTTAAACCTCCCTTACTGTTAGAAACACAACAGTTTTGAGATTGGGTGACACAAACACCAAAACTGTGTTCCAGTTTGCAAAACAGCAAACTCCAAAAGGTGTTTTGTTCTCAAAACTCCCCATACAATCACCAAAATTGCATACTGCCAAACTATTTTAGGCAGCCTCTTTACTTCTCCATATCTTCCCTGTCATTTACGCCATAGACTGTCATCCACATCACACCAAAGAGAGGCCGTTTATATTGGGCTTAAAAAGTGCTCATGAAGTGCTGCTGCAGCCTGATGGGATTTCACATTGTCCAATATGACGCTGTAACGACATTGGACTATTGCCTCCATTTCCCACCTAATTTCCCACACCCCTATATCACAGGTGCATTTTCTACTCTTTCTGTTTCCATTTTTAAACAAACTTTAAACCTGGTGTGTCCCTGTGTTATGGCCAAAAGTTTTGCACATCTGCACATTCTCAGACACAGAATGAGTCAGCATAACAGAAGCTGATTTATTCTCTTTGGGAAGAAAAGTGAGAATATTGTGAGCAGAAGACTGTAAGGTGAAATCTGCATTCACTGTCTGCACTTGTGTTAAACCATGCTTTTTACTGGTAAGTGGTAGGTGTGTTAAAAGTAAAAATAACTTTGTTAAAAGTACCAGAAATCATTAAAAGTTGAGTAAATGCATCAAAACAATTAAGTAGAACCGTAAACTGTTTGAGTTAAACCTCATTTACAGTGAACTCGAGTGGCACAACAATTGCATTTGAGACCACTGGACATGACTTTAGGCTCTAACCTGCAAGAACAGACAGACACAACCCTATCAGCACCTTACAAGGTAATGCAATACTACAGCATGACATCAAGTTCTACTTTATTAATCCTCATGGGGAAATGGATCCTCCCCATTTAACATCCTAACTAGCAGCCACAGTACAGCAGGGCTGCAACTAATGATTATTGTCATTACCTGCCAATAATCTGTCAATTAGTCTCTTAATGAATCAATAAATTGTTGAAACAGTGAAAAAATATTAAATTGACTATAATGTAAGACGAGGAAAAGCAGTCAATACTCCATTTGACAAGCTGGAACTGTCTAATCGATTCTCAAAATAGTTAATTTTCTGTTGATCAACTGATCGATTGATCGACTAATCGTTGCAGCTGCACTGTGCAGCACCCCAGTTTTAAGACCAGTGCCTTGCGCAAAAGCAGTGGCAGGAACAGCTTCACAAAGGCGGTCCGCTCGTGCTTTTGTCACGCACCACAAACAAGGTCCACAGCGCTGCAGGTACAGAGCTTTGTATAATTATTGTGTGGTAGACTGGCATTTGGCTTTGACTAATATTGACACGATGACATTAAATGAGACACGTCTGCACGCCTACTTGGTGATTTGAATACTACCAGAAAGGCCCACCCTTTGTACAAAACAAAAACTGTTATTGTGCTCTAATATAGTTTGAATGGCACATTATATGCACATGATTGACAATTCTCCTGGTGGAGAATGTGTACATCAAGTTCAAAATGCTCTGAGTTAGTAACATTTAGAGCTAATTTAATTATTAAAAGTGACCTCTGAGGGGCTCCACAGCGGGAATATGACTCATTTAGCGTTCAATAAGACGTACTCTGTTGGAAACTACTGAAAACCCCTGATAAGCTGTTACTTGTGGGTGTATGATAAGGGTCTTTTGAAAGGTATCAAAAACATCAATGTTTAGTATCATCTCAGTACTGAAACCTGTATTAGTCGTATTTTGAGTAAATGTAAAAAATGATATGACTAAGGAGGTGCTTTGTAATAATTAATACATTTTGTGACAGTCAGTAGAACACAAACTATATGGGGATGAAGAGGTTGCTTAAAGTTCATCAATATGTCTGTATATTTCTGTCATTTCCTGAACTGAAATTGATTCAGCACTTATTCTTAAAAAAAAATCTATTGTATTGTTTTGTCTCTTGTTGTTTATTTAGATGTCACAAATATGATGACTTAATTATTTTGCAGAAGTTAATTACAGTTTCCTGTTGACTTTTTTTCTGGTTAACTATTGCATATTCATAGAAGCAGCATGGATGTGGTGGGGAGGCACCACGCAGTCACTACTCAAAGGGTCTGAAACCACATCCTTAGTCCCGCCACTGATGATGACGCCTTCGCTGAGGCAAACCTGAACATTGTTCCAGCAAACATTCTCCCGCAGGCGTCAGTGCATCAGTGACTCCGTTAGCTTGTTGACTGATTAAGTGGCAGAATTTTTCATTTAAAAAAGGTAAGATGGTTGATTCTTTAGACATATTAGAAATGAGAACTGAAAATGTCTGGATGTTTTTTTAATATTTTGAGCTGTTTTTAAGAGATAATTTGTTGTTAATTTTATTACCTTTTAATTGTGACGAGTAAGCGCTGATGCTTTTTTGTTTGTTTGTTTGTTTCAGATATTAATATATATATATATATATATATATATATATATATATTTTTTTTTTTTTGGTTTACCACAAAACAAATTTATAACGAGTATTTCTATGTTAAGTTTCAGCTGCTGTGTTCCTCCTGTCTAACCAGCGGCTGATAACAGTGAGTCGTCCCCATGGCTCTTAAACCTGTGTTCTTATTATTGCTGTGGGACCTCACTTTGTTTGTTCATGGTGGTAAGTTGGCTTATCTAATCAGTGTCTTCTTCTTGTATTAATATACATATCTAAAGGTAATTCACTTAATGTAAACTCGTGTACATTGTTGTGTGATTGTCTTGATGGTACGGCAAAGTTTTCCTTGAAAATTAACTTCTTCTCTTCAGTGAGATTGCCTTGGTAAAAAAATAATTTAAATGATTAGAAATCCATAGAGCATGAATGTTAAATTTAAATGCAACCTTGTATAACTGATCACACTTTTCTTTTCTGCTGCAGTCACGTCTTCGTGCAACGTCACCTGCTCGACAGACTTCAACGTTTCTCTGAACTGTTCCTGCTCAGACTCTGTGCCGACATATTCTGCCATCATCGAAGTCCAGTGCAGGTACAAGTTGTCTTCAATGTCGTTGTTAATCAATATGCTTTATGTTGGTGCATTATGTAGTATGTGGCTTCATCATAGCACCACTAGCTTTAATTCAAATGGTATTCTGCGAGCTAGCTGTTGATTTCCCCCTCTAAATTAGAATTAATCAAGACAAGGATCACCAAGTTGGATAATTTTGAATATTGTGCTCTTGGTAATATTCGTAACATTTTGATAGACCCTGTTGTCAGTTGTTATTGCCTTGTGGGAAACTTGGAAAATGGAGGTGCGTAAGAACAGTTGTTTTGATCTAATGGAAACATTATAATATTAACACCCTTCACTGATGTCAATCTGAAGTTTATCACTGTTTAAGAGGGCGGGACATTTTACAGCGTTCCCTGGTGGACAAACTATGTAATGACTACACTGTTTCTAAACTACTGCAAATACTAAACTAAAAACTATATTGATAATCAATTAATCATTTTAGTAATTTTTCAAGCAAAAATGTCAAACATTCGCTGGCACCAGCTTCTCAAATGTTTTATGCTTTTCTTTGTCGTATATGATAATAAACTGAATGTGTTTGGGTTTAGGACTATTAATCGAAATAACAATCCATTTGAATACATCTCCTTTGGCTACGGGAAATTATAACTGGTATTTTTCACTATTTTCTGACTTATTTTCTTTTTAGAGAAAAGGATGATTTAATGAATTGAGAAAATAATGCAGATTGATCAATAATGAAAGAAATAAGTTACAGCTGGTATTAATTGTTCTGAGCTTTTAGCAGCTGCATACATGGAGAGGGACTTACGTGAAACACACAAACAAGCAGCATCACCGTGAGATATTTAATGTTCTTTCTATGAAACAGGTAGACAGGTAAACAACACTAGGCTCTGCTTTTGTCTCTCCAATGTGTTTTTGATGATATGAACGAGGTGAATTGGAGCCTTTCATATACCTGCACTTCATCCGTTCTGCTCTAAAACAATAACATGGAACCTACAACCTTTGGTGCTGAGATGTCGACTGATGTCAACAGTGCGTTGCTGATTATAACACACTGTTCTGTTATAGTGAGCAAGAACTTGAAGTCAGAGGCAGCTGTGAAGTCAAACCACCGCTGTCCTGGTGCATAATGTATCCAGAAATGCTTGATGAAGTTGCAACAATTGGAACAATGTGCACTGCGACAGTCACTCAACAAGGAGATCAAGTAATAATGAATGCCAGTGAGTCATCCCCCTGGGCACTGAGTGATGTGGGTAAGTTAAACTGATAATAACTACGTAATTTGACATTTCAGTATTCATCATTTCTGCTAAACAGATAGGAGGTTAACACAGAAATGAAAAAAAAGTTCACTGACAACCGGAATCACATAAAGTACCTGCCATCAAAATATGTGTGTAAAAGTGGTTTGTAAGAAGTGAAATTTGGGTTTCTCTTAATCCTTCCAGCATAAGCATTTTTTTACACATTTTAGATGCTTGTAAAACACTTCAAACATTTTCCCTCTTGTAGAATCTCTTTCCAATAGTCTTCATAAATTAATGTACTATGCAGCATTTTTAGTTTTGTGTAAAAAAGTTTAGGCAATCCAGAAATGGCATGAAACACACTGGCAACTTTCCCAATTTACCCCAAGTGCCCACCTGCCTGCTTTACCCTCGAGATTAAGACAAAAGCTAAAAATGATATTCAACTGCCACTTGTGGTGTAGAGTATTATTGGCATACACATGTTTTCAATTTCTATATTGCCCTGGTCCCCTTGGGACTTTACTTTCACAGTGAAACCTCTGCCACCTTTCCATGTTGAAGTGACAAACACTGACGGATTCTACAATATCACGTGGAACAACGACAACCAAAAAGACTGTCTCACGTACAGGGTGCGCATAAGGGAAAGCAAAGACTTGTCAAAGGTAATATGTGATCAAAAACACCAAAACAAAAACTGAAATGTCGCTGCTGACGACTCCCATTCAAAGCTGTTCTGCTTTTAATTCCTTTGTGACAGGATCCAGCTCTTTCCCTTTTAGTGGACCAAAAGCACATTCTGTTAGACCAAAAGAAGCTGCCACCACATGTCAACTATACTGTGGATGTTATGGCCAGATTATGTCCTGACGAGATCTATGTGGGTCCATGGAGTGAGTGGAGTTCCATTGCAGAGTGGAGGACTACAAGTACTTCTGCAAAGATTGAAGGTAGAGGAGCATTGTACCTTCCAGCCTGGAACCATGATATAATCAACTTTTGTCTCATGCTAAATGAGACTGTTGAGGCAGTCACAGATGTTATTTTGTTTTTATGCGTAAAATCATCACAAGTGTGTCCTTCTGCACTGATCCCTCATACAAACATTTCAGGAAGTGTGAAGATTGTTTGTCATATCATTTCTGTCAGTACATATTTTAAACGTTCTGTCTCCTTTCTCCCCTCCAGGAATGAATAGATTCTGGTGGTTCGCCTCCATGCCCATTATTCTTGCCCTTGTCCTGTTGCTGGGTTATTCACAAAAAACGTGAGTACTGTAAACACTGGAGTTACTTTCTTCATACTCAGAACTCAAAATGTCTCTTGATAAACACTTCTTCATCGTTCATTTTTATTTGGAATTGGGTTTGCCACTTCATAAAGTTCACCGCACGTCTCAAAATTTATATCTCTATTTATTTCAAACCGGTGGTCCTCGATGTTCACATATTACTACAAGCTTTTGGAGAAACTTGAGAAATGAATATATTTGGACTGAACCAACTATCATGATTATACAAATAAGATGTGCAGATCGTGTTGAAGGTTACATTTCTTTTTTAATTTACACGTGACTGAATCTGCATTCATTGCACAGAAAAATAACATAGCAAAGTGAAAGCAAATTAAGTCTTAATGTCAGCAACACTTTGTCTTCCAGTAAATGATTAGCAAAGGTTCTCACTGCTTCGATCTACACTTTCCTGGCATCACCTCCCACATATAGAGAAACCACTGCTGTGCTGTACGTGCAGCGACACATTGCACTGAAATGGCAAGCAGACATAGGAAGTCATGCAGAGCATCAGTGTCAGAGAACTGAGAAGGGCACAGTTACAAGAAAAAAGCACAAGCTCAAAGACGTAAATGAACTTCGCACTTATCTTCTCTTTATATTCTGTTTTGTTTCTATCCATTTTTAGAGGAGGATATAAGAAGATATCCTCTGTAAGCTATAATGATTTCAACTTTGATTTTGGTCAATGCACTGCTTACATAAGCTCTTTGCCAGGAATCTCATTAGTAGTAGCAGCAGTGTGCATATGCTTTGCAGGCATCTATAATATTCAGTCAGTTGCCAGTTTGTGAGGTACTCTGAGCTAAAACTAACTAAACTCTCTGAAACTGCTTCAACAAAAACTGAACATTATAAGATTCATGATGGCAGGACTATTAGATACCATAGGATAAACTTTATTGTCGCACCAGACCAGGATTTCTTTTTGTCTTACCAATAAAAACAATAAACAACACAATAACAATGATATGCACAGCATGCATCACAAATCATCAGCAGTACAGCGATAAATGTGTAAAAGATAATATCATCTACAGTGTTTTCCAGTAAGAATTATATCTCAAATTCAGAGCAGAAAAGATTGTCAGTATCATTATCAATATACAGAACCTTCCTGTACACAGCAATAGTATACAGAGCATGACACTCATAACTATCTCGCCAGAGGAGCTAAATGGGTGCAAATTGCAAATTAACACATAAATGTCACAATGGGACTGTGGCATATGTGGACAATTTTGACCTCAATTACTTTCTAAGCGTTCAACATGAGACAATATATGAGCCAGACGTCACAACACAGCAAACTGCTGCTACATTGGGATAAACTAGTTTAAGTTTTAATGATTAAATAAAAGATAAAGATGTGACTCGCTGATCAACTGAAGATCATTCTGTTAAAGTTGTTTACAGTAAAAGTACCTCTCGATAAGGCATTCATTATTCTATTTTGAGTCATGAAATGTTCAATGTGTAGAATAGTTTTTAGTCAAATACTAAGATGTGACTTTGACTCACAACTTCAGCTTGTATAATAATTCACATAAAAGCCATTTTGTGCTATCAGATTTACTGGTTATGAGTTAGAAAGCTGTTGCCTTTGGTCACGACTTCGCTTCTTCACAAGTCGCATACCGAAAACGAAAAGTCAATCATCACAAGTTACATAGCACAGTTGCATTATAAATGTCATTTTTTTAATTCTGTATTTCCATTGTTTTTCTGAAATTATTTGATATTTGTTTCAGGTATTTGCAGAAAAGGTTCCAGCTGATTACGTTCTTCCCCACACCAAATGACTTTTTTAAGCCTCTGTACCACAACTATGAAGGGAACTTCAAGGTAAGAGAAAGCAAAAACAAAGCTCACTGGGCTTTGTGTGTAATTTCCAAATTGGCCCAGCAGGTGTTGCCCAAGAGGGGACTTTCAGCACATCTGGACCCCGCTTGATGGGACTTTCCCTTGACTTAACATTTAAGGGCCTTCATGATATGAATGACTCAGTGTGCAGGGGCTTCAAGAGGCTTTTCGTTTTTCATCTGTCTGACACGCTGTGGGTAGATATTTGTGTATGACAGCCCGACCTGTTCCACCCCGGTGGAAAATACCCCTGGTACAGCTATTTCAGATCTTTGATGTGTCATTGTGTCAGGCTAAAAAAAGCTGTTTTTCATTCGATAGGGGCACAAAGTGAGCATTATGTGGTTTACATGTTTTATTGTCTTACTGATGTTTATGTGATGACCTTTTCCATCACATTTTTATATTTTCCCCTAATGTTAATTCTTTCTTTCTCTCTTCTGACACCCAGGGATAGACTGATTGTTATTTTCAATGAAATATTCAAAATGTTTTGCCTAAAATGACCTAGAAATAGACTGTTGCAGGGATGACGTATTTTTGTACGCCAACCCCGACGTTAGCATCGCCCTGGTTCCCTCTAAAAAAAAGCCAATGGGATTTTTCCATGGGATTTTGGATTATTGCATAAAATAATCTCTGTGGCAAACAAAACAGGTTTAAAATGACTGAGCACCTGCTCGGCACAATTGTCCAATAAAGAGCAACTGCAGTTGAAACCCAGTAAACTAGATCAGGTTTTCTGGCTTTCAGAACAAAGTAAAAAGACTTTTCACCAACTTCAGCCATCGATTTGAGTGTTCCTTATACTGTATTACCATAATATAGGAGTGTAGATATTGTCTGGTATCATATTCATCTTAATGTTGTGATGTAGCTTTTTTAGGTTCTCCTGGTCTTAAATGACTTACAGTTACATCATTTTCTGCTCTTATCAGACATTATTTTAGTTGAGTGAAAAGAACAATAAATGCCTCTAGTGTCACCTGTTTCATCATCATGTCTCTGCGTTTAAATACTCTATTTGTTAAAAACACCAATAGTCGTTCTTACAGTATCATCATATTATCTGTAATGGGGTATTCTTTCAAAGATATTGTGATATTTGATTTTGGCTCCTGGACTTCAAGCTCAACCAACCCATTAGCTTGAGGACTGTGTGCACTTACAAACGTCGGTCAGCAGAGTGCACTAGTGCAGCAAATACCAAAGGGAACATACTTTGAGAGCAGAGGTACAAGAGAGATAATGAAAAAGAAAAGTACTGCTTTGTTGTACTATACTAAATCACTTATCACTATACTAAATGTGCTGAACATTTTGTGCTATAATTAGATAAAATTCAAAATACTTTGTCCCTCAGGGGGCAAGGCAAGCTTGTTAACTGTGAGCATATACACCGCAAACACACAAACAACTCATTCAAAGTGTGATTATGTAATAAAATATGATAATAATAATAATAATATGAGAGTGAGGAAAGAAAGTTGGAAGACATACTTGCTGTGGCACAAAGGCACATTATGTCTAGTGTATTTTGTCAATCTATACACTGACCACCTCTTTTACTTTGGCTGTTCACAAGTCTTATGGTCTCTGGTAGAAAATCTTCTTCTTCTAAGATTTGTTTTACATGCAAGCAATATAAAGCGCATAGCTGATGACATTTTATAGTTTATAGAAGACAGAAAGGACATTTGTGGGGCATTTCTTGAGGATCTTTCATCAAACAGTTTCCATGTATTGATGTCAGATGTTAAGTCTGAAATACTAATTCAAAATAAGAGGTAACTCATAGTTTAGATTTAGTTTTTTATTTACATTCTTCTAGAAAGTATGCAGATTCTGGATTTTAATTTACTTACATTTGTGAGTTTACAAATGACATATGCAACCACTTATGTTACATCATCCTAAATCTGGTGCAATAATAGGTGACAATGTGAAAGTGAAACAACAAGTCTGTAGTGTTTAGTGCTTTGTGACAGGTGTGAAGTGTAATACTTGAAAGACATTTCATCTGCTATATTTGTACTCTACATTCACGTCTTCATCTGTTTAGAAATCATTGTTCTAGTTCGACTGTGCTATCTTACTCTTGTGGTGCAGACTGCTTGAATTTTCTCAGCAGATCAGAGACGATACAGTGACGCTGATGAGCTCTGTACCTCAGGATGTGGAAGCCTTTGCATGAAGGAACTGATTCTGTCCATGTAATGCTGATCCACTCCATTTTATTTGACTCAGAAAATCATCTTGAGTACTTCAGTATCATGTTATGCATGTACTTGGCTGATTATTAGATGTATATGGTCCTTTACAGTAAAGGTTAAATGTTTGCATGTATCCTGCTGAACATTGTGGAGGCCCTGAGTAATAAATATGTTTAGGTACTTGCTCAGGTGTCTCAAGCGCACTTTAAACAAGCAGTATTGGTGGTTAAACACATACTGAAAAAAGGATTAGATAAGGTCGGCTTTCCCCTTTGAGAAGTTGTATAAGAATACCCTCATGCACTTCATTTTTGAAAGTGCGTATAGAAAAGTGCTCATGTTAAAAATGAAGCTACAGCCAGCGTCCACTTAGCTTAGCTTAAAGACTGGAAGCAAGGGGAAACTGGAAGCCTGTCCAAAGGCTAAAACAATCAGCCTACCAGCACCTCTAAAGCTCACTAGTTAACACGTTATATTTCACTTCTTAATCCATATTTAAACCAAAGTGTGAAAATAACAGGTTGTGTTACTGGGAGTTGCCCAATTGCCAGGCTAACAGTTGCCCCGTGCTTCCATCCTTTATGCTAAGCTAATTGCCTGCTGACTCCAGCTTTATATTTACCGTACAGATGTGAGAGTGGTTTCAATCTTCTCATCTCCCTCAGCAAGAAAGCAAATAAGCAGCTGTTCCTCTAAACATTTATAGGCCAGTGGTGCCTTTTATTTAGGCCAGTGGTCCAAATTAATGTCTTCCGTTTCCTCTGTTGCAGGAGTGGGTGAAACCTGTGTTCAGCGAGTACGATTACCTAAGGATCAACTCACAAGGTCAGATGATGAAGCAGCACGACGTCCTCCAATGGGACAGTGAGAAACAAAGCTACGGCGAGGACCACGCGATGAAACAAGGTCAATTCCTCCATATGCTACAGCCTCACAGCAACTCGCTGCTGTTCTTCCAGGACGGTGACAGTTCACAGGGCACCGGTCACTCCACCGGACACATCTCCATCCATACTGTAACCCTGTCTGGAGAAGAAGAGTTTGAGGGGGAGGCCGTGTCACAGAGCTCTGTTAACACCCTCAGCAGTTACCAAGATGGAGAAAGCTTTGGTTCATTTGAAAAAGACAACCGTGAACACGCTGGCTATGATTTAGAGGAGCTACAGATGTCCAGGTTGAACAGACAAAGTGGGAGATTACCACATGAAAACCAAATATCCAATGACTTATCCGTGGAAAATATAAACTTTCAGCCACATGTCCAGCTTAATGAACCAGAGATAGTATCACTTGACTCATTTGTCTCAAACGAGCAGTCAGAAGACGGCTACCCTCACGTGGACCTGGACACCATGGACAGTGGTTTTGGGGAGTGCAGCAGCCCGGGAGCCTCAGACTCAAACATAACAGAGCAGATAGACTCTGATTTATTTGAGCACAAAAGCTCAAATTCTAACTACGTCAAGCAGTGGATGATATGTAGCACTATTCAAGAAGCCTCCAGCAACTCAGTGAACGAACTCCATGAAACATGATTGTCGCTGCTGATGTGCTGCCACAGTTACAGTTTGTAGTGCTGTGGGACACATATTTAAAAGATGGACATTATTGTTGATATTTTTTGAGAAAATATACTTTTACTATAATTAAATTGTAAGTATCTGCTCAGCTTATGCTCCTGTACATTCTGTTCACCTGGAAGTGTTTTAGTTGTCATTAGTTGTTGTCATTGTTGTTGTCATTAGTCACTTTGTACTATGTATATAGTCAGATTTCTTCGTTTTTAAAACAAACATTTGTTATTGTTTTTTTGTTTTTAAAGGACATTTGAATGAGACAGTGACATGTACGGAGGCTGGAGTATGCCAACATAATACTATTATTCAGTTTTAACCGCATTCAGATCAGTCCGTCATAGGAAATTGAATTTAAATTATTCTGATGGGACACTTAGACATTCAACATGGGATCAAAATGTTGCTTATTGCTTTGATTTATACTGCTGGAGGATGCTTTTTGCTACCGTATATACAGCTTCGTATTCTCATGGTCCTGCATGCTTCATTAGCTTGTACTGTAGCACCAGCATGCATGCTGCCTTATCAAGATTTCTGATAATGCATGTTCTCCCTTGCACATGCATTTTGTCAGTAACCACTGTAACCATCCATCCTGTTTTGTGCTATGTCAATAAACAAAAAAAACATGGAGCAACTTTTTATCTTCTGTAAATGCAAGAAAAAGATTATTTCTGACGCCCTGACCTCATTCGTCAGAGGTGAGTGGATAAACATGCAAGACAAGCTTTGACAATCTGTTCTTTCACCTTGAGTCATATAGAGAAGGTTTGACGAGTACATTTGTTCTCTTTGACCAAATGGCATGTTTCACCTTTATATAGTTAGTGTACATGCACAACACACAAAACACAAATACTGACAAAATTAATATTTCTGATGTTTCGCTTTCCTGGGCCCACGATGTGTGGTTTTCCTATTATAGGCAAATGAAGTGTAGATGAGTAGACTTTGAAGGTACACATTTGTCAGGTTTTGGTGAACATCTTTAACTGATAATATCTAACAGTGTAAGAGTGTCTGAGGGTGGATTTTTCCAACTGAAAGGGCTCCTGATGGTAGATGTAGTGGGAGGGGGAAGTGTGGCTCATTTGCTTTCCTAATCCAGAGTTTCCCTGACAGCTAATGGTCTCAGGGTTGATCTCAGTGTTTCCCGTTATTAACGAGACTGGTGGCCCCCGACAGTTTCATGTTGAACCAGAAATATTTTTGCACTTCTCATAATAACAAAGATCTGCTGCATCCGAGACACCAAGGTATTAATGTTACAGGGAGCCGAACGCTCAGTCTCAGTCCAATTACTGCACAAGGTGAGACTAAGGTGAGGCCCACACATCAGGTGGGCATGACCTAAAGTATTTTCAGTGCTATACTATTCATATCGATACAACCAATGTGTTTATGATTAGATTGTTTACTAGAGCACACCATTGTTTACAAGAGTATAAAGTTCTTCATAGATCTAGCCTCTTCATTTTGCTGAAAGTGCGCCAGGATGATGCATTTAACCTTAAAATGTACAACATTTTCTTCCAGGGGACCATGCCCCCGGACCCCGCTGGGTCTGAGGTCCACCCACCACAGTCTCAGAAAAACCTGTTGGATTATTTTATTTATTATTACATTATTTTATTATTGTGGGTTTTTAGCATATCAACAATAAAGAAATAATTGTGCATATCAATAGTGATCAACCCTTTGCAGCTTGCCAGGTTCTCACCAAATCATTCCCCGAACTGTTCATGTTGATCTGAGCGAATTCCAGGAACAGACACTGCATATCCACATAATGTTGTCCAGAGGTCAACTTGTTTTGACCTTGACGCAAAAAAAAGAGTCGCTATTTGATGGAACCACACTGCCTCTGTATGTTGCTTTGATATCTATTTTGCCAAGTTCAGTATTTGTCCAAGATGCAACTGTGATACACTGAGGCAGCTTTAGTAGAAGACATTTATAACACTGCTACACTCCTGTAGTAAAACGCAGGACACTGTGAGAGGTTGCATCACGTTGTGGAATGAGCATGAGAGTACAAGATATCTCCATAATCAAGCACCGACATGATGGTTGATTGCACAATGGTTTCCCTGTCCTCAAACAAAAAACATACTTTCGATACCTATTTTATATTCGGATTATGTGCCAGTTGTTCCATGTGAGGTTTGAAAGTGAGACTGCTATCAAACCAAATTCACAGATACGAATATGACACATTTTGTTTCATCAGCATTAAGTACAAGTTTGAGGATATGCTGAGATGTCTGCAGAACGTCGAAGGCAGACTGTAATCCAGGAATTGGCTTGAGTTGGAGAAGAGCCACGTGCATACAAGCTTGTATCATTTGCATAAAAATTCATAGTATAAGTCTTTGTTGGAGGAATAATATTTTTTATGTAGATTGTAAATGATAATGGATCAAGCACAGAACCTTGTGGTACCCCCTTGGTTATTAAAAGGGGGGTTGGACCATTCAGATCGCCTGTGTTCTCTCAGATGTTGCTGTAGAGAAATACATAGGTATGTCAATGTATTTAATAATAACTATAATAATAATAACTTAATTTATAAGTTATTTTACAAAGGATATGAAAGACAGTTATACTGTTAAAAGTAAAAACATAAACATAAATAATACAATATAGTCCAGGACATATAAAATCATATAAGTCAGTTTTTAGCAGACATTTAAAAGAAAATACAGAAGTAGCTGTGTGGATTCATTGCAATTCATTCCATAGTTCAGGAGCCACGACAGCAATTGCCGGTCAAGTCAAGACTTAGGAACTGCAAGAATGGCTTTCTCTGCTGAACTAAGCTTAGGCTAGGCTTAGCAGGTCAGCGATATAGCTTGGAGCAAATCCATTTAACATTTTGTAAGTGATTAATAGAATTTTGAACTGTATTCTGGAAGCAAAAGGAAACCAATGAAGGGATGCTAAAACTGTATTCCAGTTAAAAGCTGAGCAGCTGCATTTTGGACTAATTGCAGATGATTTAGTGCAAAATACAGAGTTACAGTAATGGAGGAAGTTACAAGACATCCAACACTTAATATCATCAAAGCAGTTTTTTAGGACAACCAAACTACAAGAATCAATAAGGTTTACAGGAAGATATAATTGTGTATCATCTGTGTAAAAAATTAAACTATATGTTGAGTCGACTAATTATGTGACCAAGGGGAAGCATGTACATTGAGAAAAGAATAGGACAAAGCAAGCACGTTTCGTAGAGGAGGAAATTAAGTTACCAAGTTCAATGTACGTACAGTATGTATATGTATACATGTATGTGTACATGTACATACAGAATGTATACGTAAATTGCATGATTATATGGTATATTATATAAGGCATGGCTTTTCCTTTATTTCCTGTGTTTTTGTTGTCTTTTAAGTGTAAATGTTGAGTTGGGTTTTTACGTTGAGGTGTTATTTTTGGGATGTTTACTTTTTCGTCCTGCTGCCTGTGTTGTCACTATATGCAGACAGATGACTCATTAAAGGAATAACTGAAAAGGGAAGTGAACAGAGATGCTTCCATACAAGGCATAAGGACTCACTCTCATACTTGATGAGTATTACAGTGATTAATCAATTCAAAGCCACCATTTCTCAGCCCAGCTGAACACCTACAGTATGGGTTACATGTTAGACAGCGCTCTTTGCCAACATCATGAAAACACTTAATAATAAAAATGGTGTTCATCCTTGCAGTAAACAAGAGGAAGCATGGTGTATGGTGCGTTCAGGTTTGATCACAAAAATAAATGTTTACATAAACATGAATATCATCCAGTACAACAAACAAAATATATATACAGTGACATGAAAGAACACCAATTTAAGTTTAGCTAATCAACAATACTCCACCGTATATCAAACTACACAGACATGGGAAAAAAATATTTTTATCTTCAGTCTAAAAGAGCCTAACAAAAGGTAAAAGGGAAAAAAAAGCCTGTGACGTAAAAACGGTTTGACTTCCTGTGATGCAACAAGTGATAAGTTAAACCTCAGTTCCATCTCTCATTCACTGTCTGAGACATCAACAGCACCAGGACAGCCCCCGAGGTAATAGCACTTTCCCATCCACTGCACATCACAGCACACATGACAACTCTTCATTTTCTTGTCTTTTTCAAATAATGTAAATTTGAGGTATACAGTATTAATACATATGTGAATGTGTTATATTGGTACTGTAAATTCCTGTGAATGTTGGTGTAGCGTGGAAAGATAAATGTCTTGCATTGCAGAAGTAGAAGATATAATAAGACATTCAAGAGAGAGACTTTAAGAAGAAATGTTTTATTCATATCCACAGAGAACATGAAGTGTCTGCAGCTCCTGTTCGTGTGTTGGTGCTCCACTATCCTTGCGGTGACCAGCTGCATCAGAGGTACTGCTCAATTGTCTGGATACGCTGATGTTTTCTTCTGAACTTATTTGGTGGAAAAATGCTTTAATAAGGCAGCTTGTGGCATATCTCATTTTGTGGCCTGTATTCACGTGATCATATTATCTTCTTTGTATGATTAATTGTGGACAGATAACCTATCTGTCATACATTCCAGTCATCAACCACAGTAGGAGGTTCAAGGGAAATGTTTAACTACATAAATGTCAAGAAGTACACGTCATCTCATTGTTATCTGTCATCTGTGAATACCTTTAACATTTGATTAATATTTCTCCAGTGGAGGAAAGTAAGTAAGTACATTTACTCAAGTACTGTTCTTAAGTACAATTTTGAGGTGCTTGAGTATTTCCATTGTATGTAACATCATACTTCTATTACACAAAGTTTAAGAGAAATGTTCTTTTTATGTTTTTAGTCCACGACATTTATCTGACACCTGGAGTTGCTTTACAAATTTAAATTTTCTTTAAAAACATTTGATAAGATCATGAAATACTATACATTGTTAAATATCAAACCAGAGTCTCCAACCTTTTTGGCTTGTGACCCCTTAAAAAAGTGTGTAGATGGGGCCCCTTGTCAAATTTAAGATGTCTGTGAGTAGTTCCACCAAAGAGACATCTACCCTTTAAACTCCTCAGATGTTTTTCTTTTTGAATTAAGTCAAAAGAGGTAAAAAAAAAAAAAAAAAAGCACAACTTTGCGTTTTCTGTCCTACATCTTAAATAATTTCACGACCCCTCAGATTTATCGTGTGAAACTGAGGATGGTTCCTGATCCCTGGGAACCACTGAACTAAACTACCTTACTGTACATAAAGTAAAACTCAACCAGCTACAGCAGTAAAATGCAACTTATGCATTGATGCATCTATGACAATCTAATAATGTCATAAATAATAATATATATATATGAATACTATACACTAACCCTATATTATTCAGTATTTGAGTAAATAAACTAATCATGTTGCACACATGTATGTGAAGTATGTGACTTCAATACATATTTTGGTATATTAAAAAATGTGTGTCAAAATGTGCATGACAATAATCCTCTCTTCCCACTTTCGTAGTTGATGGATATTCGTGTGTGACTGCCTATTGGGACACAGTTACTTGTGTCTTAAACATCACTGATAATCCCGTGGGACGGTCCAACACCACCTACAGCCTGAAATTCATTGAATATTTGTGGTAATAATTACTTGAATAAATGAAAATGTTCGTCTTACTTATTTATGTTAATGTATTTGTGGCTCACATGTAAATGTTCTGTTATTGTTTTTTTTTATCTTTAGGATAAACATTTACATGTCCTGCCCACTTGTGGAGATGAATCACAGTTACATCGGCGTCTGTAAAGTCACGAATGACTCAGATTATTTTGACAGTGTCGATGAATATTACATAGATCTCTGTCACGAATCTGGCTGCATTAATGTAACAACGCTTTTTGAACCATCACAGAACAGTAAGCATGAATTAATTGTAATTCATAGTCACTGTGTGTGTGTGTGTTGATGTTTGTGTTTCTTTGCACACAGATATGTATTTGATATCGCATCTATAGAATTTCAAAGAAATTCAGGAGAAATACTGAACAACAAACACAAGATAATGTTATATGTAAATATGATTTGATAAATGTTTGTGATCAGTTCAGCTGACAGCCCCGTATGAAGTTGAGGTCCAACAAGCACCAGAGACTTTCAACATCACTTGGAAAAGTGGGTATGAAAACCATCGGTACCTCGCCAGTTTCCTTGACTACGAACTGCTACTTAAAACATCTCAAAGCACTGAGAGCAAAGTAAGATCCACTGTCATCAATAGCCATACTTTAACAACGTGTTTTATTTCAATAAGATCTAACAATAATGGCTTGTTTGATTGTTTCAACCTTTTCCTCAGACTCTTCCCAATTCACACGAGAATTCTCTATCAATTCAAAGATCACAACTTAAACCGGGTGCTACATATTGCATTAAAGTGAGATCTATACCTTATCCGACACCTGATTATGAAGGAACTTGGAGTAAATGGAGTTCACAGACATGCTGGAAAAATGAAGCAGGAGAAGGTAAAGTGCCATTTTTCCTTAAGTACAAAAGCTTCATAGCGCTGACTGTCAGCTTCTGTAAATTTAAAGAAGTAGGGTTGTATATTGTATGACTCACTTGAGTCAGTGTCTCAAAGGCCTCAAACAAACCGTTTTACCCTGTCACCACCTTCTCAGAATAATGCAGATAATTCATGGACATCAGAAACCTAATAGACGTACTGTCATCTCTGTAGTATGACTCACTAATTCTGTATTATTTCATGCAACTTTATCAGAACAAGAAAATACATTAGTCATGTTGACTAAATTTCTGGGCCCAGTATGTGTAGCGGTTGGAGTCCTGCTGTTTGTATTCTACAGTCCTGCTGCAAGGTAACTCATCTGCACTTTGAAGAGTTGGTGAAAGGGGAAATTTATGATTGTCATAATCAACGTAATCTGCTCTTGATTTGTACGACAGAATGAAGATAAAAACTCTGTCCCACACACCATCTCCAGCCCCTTTCTTCAAACCTCTATTTCAACAACATGAAGGCAATCTCCAGGTGAGGTGGTAATACAATGTTTTCTTGTCCATTCTCTGTCTGGCGCTAGAGGACAGGTCAGACGCTCTCCAAAGTCAGTATAATTCATTGTCTGAGGGCCATGAATGTCTGTTCAAAATGTTGTATCATTTTTGTATTTGCATCAAGTAGATCTTTAGATATTCCACAGAATAAGTAAAAGCTTTGACCAACTGGTGGCACTGGATATAAACTAAGGGATCATGAACATCATCATGACTGACCGGCAGACCAACATTTCCATATAGCTGAAAATATCAGCAGAAATCACCTGTTGTATCAATGGTGAATAACATATAGTAGTAATTTGTTTTCATGTAAGCTGTGTGTAACGTGCTACAGTGAAAATTAGCAACTTTATCACACCTAATGAATCTCAATGCTACTGACTTTGCAGGAATGGCTTTCACCTCAAAGGAAATTTTTGCTAACATACAAAACTGAGGAGATCCTGACAACCGATGCTGTGATTGTTGTGCCGAAACGCAGAACAAAGGACCCCGAGGAGAACCTCAACTTCCATGACTCTTCAGTAACACAGCTGGCGTTCCCTCAGTGTCAAACCTCCTATGTTGGCTTACCCGGGATACATGAGGCCCCCCCTCCTTTAACTGTGGTCTGTCCCGGGAAGACGTCTTACACTCAGCTCCCTTGCTCTGTCTGGGGGGTTGGCATTGGAGAAGTAGAGGTTGTCACCTCTCCGCCTAAAGATATCTTCAACGTTAGCCGTGCAGACTCTGGCTTCACCTGCAAGGACCTGACCGAAAGCCCAGAGTGCAGTTTACCAAACAGTCCTGTTGATGACAGTCCACCACCATGTTACTGTAACGATTACTGCATTCTCAACAAAACAGCGGAAGGTTTTGCTCCTGTTTTAGTGTCCAGAGGAGGCAGCCTAAATGTGCCGGAGGATGAGAGCTAAAAATAAGAAACGATCCTGTCAGTTGGTGTGGAGAAAGTGAAATTCATAAGACTGGTGACACTGATCACAATGGTTGTATATTGCATTGCAGGAGATGGTCATAATCAGATGTGATGCCAGCACACTCACATGCACACTTACTGTATGTTATGTGTTCCAGATAGCACTTTTTATTGAGCCAGTGCTGGTTTTTGTGTGTTTTTATGCCTTGAATTCCCTACGTCTGTGAACCATTTGAATGTACCTCATTATCGCTCTTTGTGTGAAGCATAAACACAGCACAACACATATGTTAGGCTTCTGCCTTAGCTAACTTGCATATGTTACACTTGAAGCAGAATGTGTGTGATTTTCACATCAACTTTGTATGATTTATTTTATGCATAGCTGAATGGTTGCCTGTTTGTATTTTGCCTTCACATTTTAGTGAAGGATAAGTAATTAAAGGGGCATTAAGTTCAAAATTACAACAAAGTCAAATGAGTTGCTTTGTAATTGCTTTATTGGCTTGAGAGAGATGCTTTCAGATATTTGCTGGATCATCATCCATGTTTGAATTGTTGAATTGTTGGTATTGATCGACAGGGGTGCAGTGGAAACTACAGACGTATTGCCTGGGTAAGGCTTAATAATAAATTGGGCAAAAGCTCAGGATATACAGTATTTCCCCAAGGGGATCAATAAAATCTCAATATGAATATTTGGTTATGTTTTCTCACTTTGCTGCGCATGCGTTGTCAAATTGGTGAAGATGTTTTCTTAATTTGCTTTTGTCTTGTCTATTTGCATGTGTTGCCTTAAGTTGCAATGCGTCGAGCTCTCAGGGCCACCATATCAAATAGTTCAAAGTTTGAACAGCCACAACTGGCATGCACCGAAACCTGCAGCTCTGCAACTATCCACTAGTTGGCGGTAGTGCGGCTTTTTAGCCGGTGCAAATTGGAGAAAAGTGAAAGTGAGCTGAAAATGTTTTCCTGTCCAGTCACGCCTAATACAAAGGAAATAAAGTCTGCTGTCGACAGCTCTAGTAACGAAATGAAAAGAAAGCCTGAAGTTGAGCCTTGTGGTGAGTACGTTCAGTCATACTAAATTAGTGAGAATATGTCGAGGGATAACAGGCGACACAACATCTCTCCTGCAGAGCTACAAGTGGATGTGGTCAGGAAGTCTGCCCACTCATGTCTATACTCCTTTATCTCTCCATCAGGTGTAGGTGCAGCAACACCCACACAAACTTCCCCCAAATGCCATGACACAGCGGAGGCCTTTCCCCACCAACATGCCAGGACTGAGAAACCTTCATGGGAGGGTGGAGGTGGAGGTGGAGGCAGAGGCCAACCCTTTGGATGCATCACCTCCCTGGTTAAAGAGGAACCTTCCACCTTGGAGACGGCCATTAAATGGGAAGAAAAACCTGCAAAAAGAAAGAGGTAAAGCTCAACCTCTGATGTGGTCTTACAGTGTTGGTTGAGTGAGTGACAACAGTGATGACTAACTTCAACATCTCTGGTGTGTCTGCAAAGTCAAATCTGCAAAACACAGATGAGGCTGTTGCAATAGAAAATGCCATAAAGGCAGCTACAGATCTGCAGGCTATCAGTCTCCTGATCTGTGTCCCTGAAAGGTGGCACAACCTTCCTCCCACAGAGCTACTGGTTTTAATCACGTGATTAGTGAATAGGTAAATGGGCCTGCTAATTTTTACCCAAGAATAACCAGGGGAAAAGGTAAGCTCTTAGGGGTCTCGGTATGCGTCAGACAAAGTCAGATCTTATTGATTGATCTAGCAGCGTCTGAAACCCCCTCTAGGGCGGCATCCGACAATTTTTGTTACTTAGAGAAACGATTCAACATCATTGACACTTTTTGCAGGCAGGGTTTGATCTTCTTTCTCAAGTGCTCTTTTTTTTTCTTTCTTCACACAACTACTTCCACCACTTGTCAACCAATAGTTTGATACTGAGCGGCAGAATCTGTGGTCTTTTACAAAGGGCTGCTTTGCTACAACCTTTGAAGTCCTCATTTCAATACTGTATTATGTCATTTAATTTGACAAGGATGCACCTTTTTAAAAGGTTTCTCCAAATGCGGCTGAGAAATGCAGCCTCCTTTTGCCCAAATTTAGAGGAGGCAACCAGTGTGTATCCCACATTCTGTTGAACGCTGCTCTGTCAAAAAACTGTCCTTCAGGTGGTTCTTTTCATCTCATAAAAGTCTGGATCACATGACACATGTCGTATTTACCTGAAAGTAATTTCCTTCAGGTGGTCATCACATGAAGTGGCTCACTGGAATAGCCACTGCACTACCCCGTTAGCAGCCAGGATATGTTGTTTATCATAAGGCGTCAGATAAATATGAGCTGTACGTGCTGGCACATCGTGTAGCAGTCATGTCTTGAAGTTAAGCCTTGCTGGCAATTTGACGGCGACTTCCTGGTCCATTCATCTTGGAAATGACTCGACTTTATGAGCTTAAACACACTTTTAGTGTTGGTCTGTGAGAGGATTGACTGTCTCATCGCTGGTCCAAAGGCAGCTTTTGGCATCTCGAGCTTGAATACTTGCTAGGAACAACACAATCTTTTTCCACTTAAGATCAATGCACGCCCAGTCGCCTACCTGATGAACTTTATTTCTTCCTGTGACATTTCCCGAGGTAGGCTGCAAGCTCTTATCAAGATATCTAATTTGAATCAGAAATTTTAAATCATATCTAGCTTTGATTTAAGGCAGATGGTGTGCCTGCTGCATATAAGAAAGTATCAAAGTCAATAGCAAACCAACAAGTTAACTTTAGATAACCAACCTAGTTAACCAAGATTAAAACTCAAGCCTTTCAACATCCCTCTCGACACACTGAATGATGGTGTTGCATGCATCTAAATAAAGCATATATTTCCTCTGCAGAATGTTTTTCTGCCCAGCAACAACCACAAAATGCACCAGCAATCTTAGATGGATACAAATGTAAAGATAAGTTTATATTCAATGTGAATCCATTAAGACTCCCCCTGTTTCCCCTCTTTAGTTGTTGAAACTCATTGTTTGGCAGCTGACACTTTGACATTGTAGTTTCAAGTAGAGTCATAATCATCTCATATCTCAGGGCATTTTTCATAGAGAGCAGGTCTAGACTGACCTCTTTATGTACTCAAGTTTCGAGTTTTTCTAAGAAATGTGAGTAGCTTTGGTTTGTTTCTTCTTCTATGAACTGTGAGTGTGTGGTTTGTATTTCTGTCCCACTATGACAACCTGGCTTCCTGAATTAGCCTCTGCATTCAAGAAAGATTATTTCTGTTTTACTATCTTTTGATGAATGCTTAAGTCAAAGGTAGAGACAATGTAGTTTTTAATAGTTATGGTCTAATATATTGTAGGATTTTAGTTTGAAAGGGATCATAAACAGCTGTATTTTATGTCACAGGTGAACAGATACTCTGAATTCACATAATTATCCAGGTATGATGATGATTTGGGATTCTACTGTAAGGAATAATGTCAGAACATTTTCTTAAGCAAAGTAACAGGCTATGTACACTTTTTGCTGAATCCAGGAAAGCCATTTCTGTGTGTAGAAAGTAGCAATAGTATTTCTGTATTTCCGTTATTATGACTGTGAACACAATACACAACTCCATGAAGCTGCTTCTGTGAATGACATAAAGAAAATCTCCAGAAGTATTCCATAACACGTGACCTTACTGACTGTTCAGTATGTGAGGTAACAACTTCCTTCCAGTTCAAATAGCAAGTTGCCACTTCCTGTGTGAAGTATATCTGTGATTTCAGAATCCAGACCTGTAATGTGAGAAGGCTGTGGTTACACTGTGTGACATTTTAATCCAATTTGAGAGAGATAAAACATACTGCAGTGGCCATTACCATTCAGCTGTGAATGATTTAGTAAAGAGTTAAATTAAATTCAGTAGTCATTTTTGAGTCGTGGTTTAATGTTCGACTGCAGAATATGGAGGAGGAGTTTTCGTTACTGTCCTGTGAAAACCACAAATCTCCAGGACAACAAACAGTTGTGCTTTCAGTTTTGTGACAGAACGTTTTTCAGATAATCTAGTGCGTATTTAAATAGGTTATATAGGTTAAGACGTTTAAATGAAAAATGTGACATTATGATTGAGACAGCTATCATGCTTGGTTTAATCATTCTGTCAGAAAAGTGGTAAATATGCATCAGAAAAAGCCGTCTGAAGGTCACATGCTGAGGTATTCAATTATGGATGTACTTTGAAGAACAGGACTGATAGATCTATGGTACATTATTTATGGCACTATCAACAGATGATGCTCCATTTGCAACTTCAATCACAACATTCATCAAATTCATCCTGTGGAGAACATGAATATTTCTATCATCTAGCAGTTGTTGAGACTTTTCAGTCAAAACACAAATGTCAATGTCTCCTGGTGGTGCTAGTGGGAAAGTCGGGACCAAAGACAGTAGGATTTGTCTCCAGCTCTAGTGTTAATGCCTTCAGTCTGGTATCAGTGTTTCAACATTTAAAACAGTGTTTGTGTAATTAACACAAAGGAGGTGTTTTACAAATGTAATTAAGCTTTGTGCTACTAAGCCATTTGTTCAGGAACAGTTCTTATGAACAAATAATTCCACTATTTCAGATTTTGATCTAATTTGAACAATATTGAAATCATATTTTGCAGGCAGACTGAATTTGAGGCAAAAACTACAAATCCCCAGATGAACCAGTTGCTGGCAAAAGAGCATGAAGACGAACATGCTGCCTATCTAGAAAGGAAAGGTGGGTATAGATTTTTACATCCTAACAGAATAATCAAGTACATACACAGATTTGTTACCCAGAAAGCCTTTATGATAGAAAAAAGGCATGTTGTCCCTGTGGATAAACACAGTGTTTGAGGGATTAGAGAGAAAATGTGTCTGCTGAACAAGTAAATCAGTGAATGATTGTGTTTTATCTGTTCTGAAAATTATTCTTGAAGGTCTGATGGCAGACATATTCTTTATTTTGAATCCAGAGAAAAAAACTGATGCCACCCACTGGTCTGGGAGATATCCGCTCACCACCGCCACAGAGGCAGAGCTTAAATGGCTCCCTAGCTTCAAACTTAAATGCACAAGACCCCCTGACATGTCAGCAGCAGAGATCCGTGACCACGTCAGCGCCACAACCTACGTGTGACCGTAAGAGTTCAAACTCTTTTTGTAAATGTGTTTGTCATAACTAAGTCATGTGTAGAACAACATTTCTTGGCAGAAGGTACTCCTCACCACTTTTTTGTTTTTTTTTCCTATATGTGATCTTCTGATGACATCATGACCTTTTACCTTAGTTCAAAAACAGACACAGACGGCAGACAATTCTGTTTAGGTTTCACAGAATTATCGTCTTTCTCCTTCTCAGTGTGGCTAAAATGAGTGTTGAAAGAACAGAGTTAATAGAGTTTCCAGAGTCGGTTCTAATACCTCCAAGCTTAGTCCAACAAACACAGTTACATTAATCAGACGCAAGACACAAGAAGGTTGCCTGCTGCCACCCATCAGTCACAGCTGGCACTGCTTCCTACCGTTAACCTCATTCCTCTGCAGGCCGACAGAGAGACACAAACACAGCACGGTTGGTGCTAAACCAAAGGGCCATAGCAGCTGCAAGGGGAATGACAGTTAATGTAGACAACCTTGGTCAGAATCAGAATCAGAATCAGAATCAGAAACTGTTTATTGCCAAGTAACATACATTACAAGGAATTTGGTGGATGCAAATTCATGATAGATAAAAAGTGGTCTATGGTAAATATAAGGCTGCAGCCAAGAGACGGCTAGCTTAGCTTAGCATAAAGACTGGAAACAGGGGGAAACAGCTAGCCTGGCTCTGTCCAAAGGTAACAGTCCAACTAAATAGTTTTCCTTGGGAGTTCACAAGGCTGCTGATAAGTATGGCACCTGAATTAAAAGTATTATTTATTCAAATGTTCCAGCTTTTAAAATTTCCCTTGGAGAAATGTATCTTCAATTGATATTATCATTTTATTTTGGAAAAATAATACATACTGCAATTAGCAGTTAAATCATTTCCACAACATTTTACTTTGCAGATCTCATACCTGGGCCTGGCTGGAGGGATGACGACCAAGGAGAGTGTCTGGAGGATAATGGCCAAGCTTTTTACGAACACTTTGGCCAAAAACGTTAACTGGAGGGGAAGGAATAACAAGCAGAAAATCGAGAACCTTACCATCAAGAGAGTTATCCTCAGTGAATATGCTGTGACGTGTAATTGAAGAAAAAAAAGCTTGCAAATAAAGAGTTAGATTTGGTTCACAGGATGCAACAAACTGATGCCAAGGGAGCAATGACGCCAAACTTGATGTACAGTAGGGGATCACATGCTGCTGATGACTTAATGAGGTTGCTGTAGACTGTCTGTTAACATTTACCTCGCACCCCTCCACTCCTGCAGACGCAGTCGGGCAGAATTCGCTCTGCAAGGACGCCGTGGATGAGGAGATAGAGAGATATATAAAGCGCTGGCTGCAGCTGGCAGGAGGCCGAGACGGGGAAAGAAAAAGAAGGCCAGAAAAGGGGAAGGAAGCAAGGATGTATTTTGTACATCAGCAACACGTATACAAGCACACTTATTTTGACCTTTGCTCATGAACACACAGTAGGGTTGCTGCAAAAAATGAATGTCCACATGACTGAATTCACCTCAATCATCTCATGTTTAACTGTCATCTGTAATAATAACAGTGATAATAACAAATAATAAAACAGGCCCACAGCCATATGTAGATGCATGCATACACACCCACAAAACTTACTCTTCCCTTTTATCAATTACGTTTCTTGAAGGTAAGGTAGCATCTGATAGATAGAAACCAAACACAAACATGTACTGTTCCTTTTCAACATATAATAAATTATAAGAGCTGCACTAATGTTATTATTATTATTATTGTTTTTGTTGTTGTTGCTGTCTGGAGTTCATCATTTATTGTAATTTTTTTAATGTTATTTTTATATTAGTTTATAATGTTAGTAATCATATTTATTTTTACTCCAGAGAATGTGTTCATTGTATTCATTATAATTAGCATTGTTAAAACCTTCATGTAAGGAATATCGTTTCAAAATATAGTTTTGTTTAAATATTATGTCTGTAATATTCACTTACAGGAAATCAAATGTTGAATTGGTGATATCAATAAAACCACATCTTTGTGGTTCATTTGTATCTATTGGCTCTTTTGTCTTTATATAATCGATGTAGTAGGAAATAGTAAGCGAATAAACAGTTTATCAGTGATTCTAGTCCACCAATCAACAACCTTGATATTTGATTAGTGTAGATAAGTCATTAATCAAGAAAAAATGCCAATAATTCACTGGTTCCAGCCTCTAAAATATGAGGCTTTGCTACTTTTCCCTCCATTCTATATCAGTGTTATTTGAAATAAATTGAACATCTTTAAATTTTGGACTTTTAGTTGGACAAAACAACCAAATTTTCTGACATTTTATAGACTAAACAATCAATCGATTATCAATCAATTCAGTCAGTCAAATGGGTCAGTAATTAAAAATAAATATGTATTTGCAGCCTGAATGCCAATAATTTTATGGCCATACAATCACCTGCCTGTAATGTCAGCGTGGGCAGTAACATGAACCACCAGGTGGCGCTGTGGCCGCCAAACCGACATCCACTGACACCACTTTGCCGAAGAAGTGGACGACGCAGGAAGCAAACCTGCCGCTCTGGTGTAGTAGATTCAGCGTTAGCTAAACACAAGTCTGCTGTTGTCTGTTTTTTTGTGCTCCTTTAACATTACAGAAAGGCCCCGGGTTCGTGTGTTAAATGTGACATTATTACACGGCTGTTGTCTCAGTGAGCCGCAGCGTCTGATGCGTCTAGCATCCATTGAGCTAGCCTGACGCTTTCCACATTAGCTTGCTAACATCAAAACAGGCCGATATTGAAGATGGATTTGGTCAAAAACAGGACTTTGCACCCACACCTGCGCGACGAGGAGGCTCTCGTGGTGGAAAACGCCATCCGGCTGGCGATAGACTCGATAATAAACGTGCTGTACGGTGTCAACAGTGGCAGGACTCATGAGTACCAGCGGATGGTGGCCGACAGGGACAAAGAGATCCAGCGGCTGGAGTGCAGGCTGAGGGAGATAGAGCACGAGCTGCAGGTGCTGCGCCGACAGGGATGCACCTGCGGGCTGTTTGGAAAAGAGCACAGCCTCGTGGGATCGCAGAGCCCCGGTGACCCTCAGAAGGGAGAGCAGAGCGGGTTTGAAACAAGCTGCATTGACACTGAGATGACAGCAGGGCAGCAGGAGTGTGAAATGAGCATCTCTTGTAAGTAAACACGAGTGCAAAGAAAGAGTACTTAAATATATTCTCAAGTAAATAAAATGAATGAAATGTCACTTAATACTACTCTTCGTAACTATTCTTACATGTATTTATTGGCTTGGGTTTATAACAGTCAGGCGTCAGATCTCAAAAATGTACAAATACACAAAAAACAACTTGATAACAGTAAAAGGAGGTAATGTACTCTGTTACTTCCACCCCTGAGAATGCCATTTTTTGTCTCCTTTCTCCACAGTGGGCCTTTTTGCAAGACCTCCCTCGCATGTCTCCTCTCAAAGCCACGAGTCGGCTCTCCCATCATCCCCCAGCAGAGTGGGTCTGGACCAGACCTGCACCTCCCACTCCTCGGAGTCCTCGGGTGTATCAGAGGCAGCCAGGAATCTGCCTACATCTCCCAGCAGCCTCGTCGTCAAAGAGGAGCCGTGTGATATCGACACAGTTTTAATCAAGTGGGAAATGAGTGAAGACAGATTCGGGGAGCATCAGGAGAGCACAAGCAGTCCGTGTCAGGAGAAAGACAGTCCCTGTGAAAAAAGTAATGTCTCCTACCTATTATACATGAATATTCATAACATTACAGTTATCTCTATTTAAGCTTGTTCTAGACATTTCCTGATTGTTCCTGAAAGTTCTTCTATGGCTGCTTTGTGCTGAGTCAGACCCTGGGTTATGTATTTAAGCTGAAACTTAGGTATCATTGTGGCACCTCTACCAAACATTTTCAGACAATACCCAAACCCTAAACAGATGAACGCCTTGACCTAACTGCTGTCTCTACACAAATGTATTAGCATGGCAGTGGGGTTGTATGATTAAGACAATGTTTATCTCTTCTGATCCCTTCAGAAAAACAGGAGAACAGAGAGAGAAGAAAGTTCTGGGAGAAACCTCATGCAGACCCAGACGGACACAGGGCCGCTGAGGGAGAACACCTGAGGTGAGTTATTTCATACATACAAATGAGCCGAATAAAGTCCACAGTTACCTCATTAGGGTTTCTACCTCTTTCAGAGAAAATCCTCCCAAATGGACAATTAACCAAATGTAGACAACGTGATGCTAAGACATTTTCTCCACTGGAAACTGTTTCAACTATATAAAACATACATTTTTTTGCATCAGCTCCTTGACTTCGTACTTGAATTATTATTTATTTATTTTTCTTTATTAGATAGGACAGTATAGAGGTAGACGGGAAACAAGAGAGAGAGGGATGTGACATGCAACAAGTTGCTGGTTCTGTCCGACCAAAAGTCCAGAACCCAAACATATTCAATTTTTAAAACTGAGAAAGTTCTCACATTTTAGAAGCTAAAATCAGGAAATGTTTTGGCATTTTGCTTGATAAATAAACTTAAATGATTACTATTATTCTTACAGTAGATTCATTTTCTGTTGATCTACTAATTGGTTAATCGGCTAATCTTGAAGACGTAGACTCAATAAACCAGAATGTAATGCAGACAAAAGCCATGTATACTGTGAAATGTGTTGATGCAGTACTCTGTAGTTGTCTGATGCTGGCCAAAAACACTGGATTGGATATTGTGGGGAAAAAAACAATATGCTACTTTGACAAATCTTGCATGAAACACCATTTAATTGTTTAGCCACACTTTGTGACATGACGGATACTTACAAGCAGGTTAGGTTAGGTACTGCATGGTTATATTACCGAGATATTTATTAACAGCTTAGTAGTTGAAGAGTATCTGATTTGTGATGGCAGACAGTGGTGTGGTGGATTCCTACTAATATGACACACAAATCTGTTAATTCATCAATTATTTCAGTGGACTTAAGTGAGAATAAGGCATTGTTTTTTCTAATACTTTAATCAAAACAAAGCTCTAAAAAATGATCTGAATTTTAAGTGCTTGGTGAACTGCATACCTACTCATCTGTGTGATCCTTTCTCACCTCTGGACCTCCTCAGGAACAAGAAGAAGGGGGTGCCGACGTCCGAGCTGCCGGAGGAGGCTCAGAGACTGAAGAGGGCAGCCTGGAGAGCAGCTTCCAGGCGGTATTACGCCCGAAAAATAGCCCGCCAACAGGCAAACCCCTCACGCCCCGGCCCCTTTCCTCACATTACAGACTCCCGGTACTCGCAGCCCATCTCTTTTGTGGATAAGAGAAGGAGGACGCTGATATCGGAGTTACCCGAGGACTCTCAGACGCTGCAAAGGGAGGCGTGGAGAGCAGCGTCCAGGAGGTACTACGCGAGAAAAAACGCTCGCCATCAGACCGAGCCCACACAGTACGTACACCTGATCCAGAACACAGAGCCGTCTGAAGAAACACTGGAACCGAACAGAGGAGGATCCCAAACCAGCAGCGGAGGAATAATGTGCAGCTGATAGACCGTAAAGCTGCTGATGAGGTTTTCTGTTCTGCGTATTTAAAGGTTGATTTCATAGTGTTGTGTAGAATGCTGGACTATGTGAATGTTTGTATTTTCATAAATATATTTTGGTTGATTTGCACTAATGATGTTGACTTTTGTCTCAGGTCTTCTGATGTGGTCCGAATAGTTTGCACCTCGTGTTTTAAATGAAACAGTCATTTGTATGTTTAAATTGTCCACTACATTCATGTCACTTTGGTTCTAATTTCTCACCGTTTTCTTCTTTTTATTACTTCAGCTTTCTTTGGTAAACTGCTCTGCATGCCTGTACAAAATGCTAAATGCAAATGAAGATCGAATAAATGTATTCTGAGGCAATGTAAAGCTGTTGTACAGTATTACTCATGTTAATAGGAGCTGCGTCAATACAGCGCCCCTGGAGTCCAACGTCTGTAACTACAATCAGAGCATCTATAATGGTCAAATTATGAACTCAACGTCTCTGTGTTTATGACAGATGAAGAATTATCAGTTGAATTTCGGAACATGTTTTTCTTTCTGTTGTAATCAATTAATATCTGTCTGAAATGGTCTCTCAGTTATTCTAAATCTTTTCATTTTTTTAATCAGTAGGCACTGAAGTATTTGAGTTCATGCAGACTTAAAGCAAAATAAACTTGCTGACCTTCCTTTGTTCCAAAATGTCTCATTTTTCTCTGGAAGTGATGCACAATAAAAAAAAGAACACAAGATTTCCAGGGGTTTTTTTTCTATTTTATTCAAAAACATTGAATGAAATCAGACACGTGCAATATCATGTAGGCTTGTCTGGTGTCACAGTAGGAAACACAGCAGGCTACATGCGCTCAGGTGATATAATAAAGCGGCCTATTTGCGGAATAAGAGAAACAGGTAATCCCAAACATAATGATATAATAACAGGGAGTCTGGAGTCTGTGCTAGCCTATATTACGGTTGATTTGTTTGACTTGTTCAGTTTATAGTCACTGCCTCCAGACCTCATTGTTGTGGCTTTAAACCGTCAGCAGGGCGCTCCCCCTGCCCCCCCAGCTAAAAAAAACAAAACCGTCTTGCAACAGCGGCTGTTTGTCACCCTGGAGCCTAAATATTACGCATTTTGACCGCCGACCGACGCACAGCTGATCTTGCACAAGTGCGGTTATTACAGTAGACTATCATATAGGACCTGTGCGCGTTCATCGCACTGTGCCTTCAGTCTGAAATGTGATCTGCGTGACAGCTGCTGCGGCAAATGCACAATGAGGACAGGCGTGCGTCCGGCTGGAGCTCCGGCTGTGCTCTGGCGCTGAATAAAGGCTCCACATGCGCCTGTTTGGTCTGAGCGTTGATGTGGATTCAGAGCAGATAACGAAGGCTTTGACATTTCTAACGGACTCTCGTCTTTTTATTTCTATTTTTTCTTCAGTTTCCGCTGCAGGGAGGACAGGGGCTTCCCTTGTGTTACTGTAGCCTGAGGCTTGGTGTCTCAGAGAGGGGATGCGGGGTCTTAAACCTGCTGGAGAGGTCTGAACACGCAGGGAGGCGAACGCCCATCCAGTTTGTGACTGTGTGCTGTTGTAATACACGACGTAAACATCAGCTATAGGCTTTGAAGGGAACAGGACTGTCCTTTAACGCTTTGCTGGCAGCTGCCAACATAATTTGCATAGAGGTTTATTTTGGGGAAAACAGCTTCAACCGCCGGCGCAGTCATTCCCCCAACGAATCCATTGGATTTGACTGCAGGGTTTTTCATATAATGATTTCTTTGTGCAACAGGACTGAATTTATGCGTATTCAAGCCTGGATAAAGGACCAGACTGAGGCTGGTGGCAGGACTACTTTGGCGCACTGAGTGGGTGCGTTTACAGCTGAGGTTTTTGCCCGTTTCATGGCCACCGTTGATCACAGAGACGGTCATTTTTATTTGTGAGCTGTGCTACAGTGCTGTACATATTAGTAACTATATAGTTAAATATATAATATGTTTAAATAAGTGAATTAAATAACTTTACTGTCTGCAGTGCCAGTTGCGCCATTTGGTACATTTTTCTCGTTGCACTTTGCTTTCAAATGGACTTTAAATTCGACGTTCTTTGAGTGTAGCTTTGCATTTTTGAGTAAAATTGGTTAAATTTAAACATAGTTGTTATTTTAATTACCTTTTCAGCTGAACAGACGTCTCAGTTCTTCTCCTAGAGCCTTTGGAAAGCTCTCTGTGCCTTTGGATACACCTGTGCACTTTTGGAGAGGTCCGTTTTGATCCATAGCTCTCTTTTGGCGTGGTTGGATTCTACGCACATGAAAATATTTTCCTTACAGTTTCTTTGGACCAATCCACAGGAAAAGGGTCTCTTTGACTGATAAATACCACCAATGGCCCATTTGTAGCCTCCCAAAGATGCTCCAGGGTTTGGCAAACGCACAAAAGGCATCAGAAAGTGCCTGAGAGTTCAGCTGCGCACTCACTGACAATTGCTCTTCAGTATCAACTGTATGACTACTGGATGGACCAAAATAAGTTGAAACCATAGGGGTATGCCATGGTGTATTTGAGGAGTGGGCTTTGCTGTTTAAGGCCACTGATGTGCCATTTTAAAATGGCATTTTTGATATTATGTTTATTTGGGCCAAAAGGGCCATTTCTGGGTTTGTGGGGCTCTCTGGGCTCTTTAGAAACGGTTTAGTCGAATTTGGTCACCCCTACATATTCAACATACATGGAAGTGTCCTTTTTTGCAGGGATTGCTGGGAAGAAGACGGAGGCAGTCGAGGTTGGGACTTTGGAGAGGGAGGCATAGGCACAGCCACTCTCAAAAGGTAAGAAATCCTGTCTTCTGCTGTGGCCAATGGTGCCCAATGTTGGCTGGGAGGCAGATGGAGGCTGTATACTCCACATTTAGACTGAAAAATGGAGGTTTTCAGTAGTATTTTGGTGTCTTTACAGTGTGATTGAGCAGGGAGGGTCAGGGCATTATGGAGTGCATTAACAAGGAAATATGGAGGCACGGCTAGGGGGAGCCATAGCTGGGCAGGGAGGCAGCTGTCTGACCCTGAGCTGATAGTAGAGAGGATGTGTTGCTTGTTTTAGTACTCACTCGTTGAGAAGAACTCCGGAAGATACTTCATTGTTGTGTGTTAAGTCTTCATTTTAATAGTTATTGTTTTAACTGCAGTAGCCTCATGGGTGCACTCTTCTTTAGGAAAGTGGCCCGACTGCCACACATGCTGTGATCTGTGAAGACAGAGAGCAGGCTGTCATGTAACCTAAAGAAAAGCAACCACTGAAGACATGAAGAGGTAGATCATGTACTTCAGGGACAGTTTTAATAGAATATAAAGTGTACATTTGGATTAGCATTAGCATTGCTGTGATCATAGACAACATTCAAGATGGCCACCCCACCGCAGGGAAACAGGTGAGAGCAGCCTGTCACTTCCTGGTTAGACAGACAGACAGAGCTGCTTTGTTTACAACCAACACTTAGTCAAATGTTTCTTCTTAGCAGTGACTAAAACTTTATATTTTCCTGTAGTTAGTTTCTGTATAGATGCAGAGTAATGCAGAAGCTGAGTCACTGAGCCACAACTTTAGGCCCAGACTTTGTGACTGAGATGTGGGAGTGCTGTGTCCTCTGCTTTCTCTTCTCTAAAGGCCATGCTGCCACAGAGCAGTGATTGGTTAACCTACGGACACAATATTAACCAGGGAGCGGGAATAGGTCTCATTTATAGACCCTTAATTAACATTTATATGAATTTATAAAGCCCATATGATCATACATCAATCCTAAATTGCCTTCAGATTTGTTTAAAAATGTCACAAATTGATCAATCTCACTAGTTAATTCATGTCTTTGAAGGTGAAGAGTCTATTAATGATAATAATTAAATTTGCACAAAGGGTTAATTTGCTGTTGCAGATTAGAAAGCAGCTGCAGGAAGCATCCAATTTGTGATAGCTATAGCTCAGATTACCCATTACTTAAAACATATTTTATATTTTATGTTGATATTATTTCAGATGGAGTCCAAAAAAAAAAAGAAGAAAGAAAATTAACCCTTTCATTACCTGTCTCCTCTTGCAGTTTGCCGTATTGTGTTGAGACGTGGAGTGTTTTCTGTTGTAGAACATCATCTGTGCAAACAGGGACAAAAAGATAGAAATATAACACATATGAATGTAAGTTGTTGATGATTTAGTTGCTATGAAGTACCAACCATGAAGCAAACAACTCTTTTTATCGGCAGTCTTAACAGAACAGCAGAATTCTTAGCAGAACAAAAATTGACATTTATCGGCAGAGTAGATGGCTTTCAGCTCAAATGTTAAGAAGACGAGATAAAAAAAAAGATACGACTCTGCAAAAGTGACATTTAAGAAACATTTTAATGAGATTTCATCTCGTTTTACAAGATTACTCAAGTGTAGGTTTTATAAGTATTTAAATAAAGTGAAACATTTGCTCATGTTTGTGTTGAATTTGTGCATTTAAACACATCATCTAAAGTTAACCTGAAGCTAAAGGGTTAAATCCTGCTCCTGACAGTCACTGCTTTTAGTCCACAGTGGTGGTGCTGAAATCAGATGGTGGATATTATGGGCGTCTTTGTCATTTATAGGTAAATTACTGCCCCCTCTGGTGGACACAGGTATTTAGAAAGAGAAGAAAACAAGACAGAAACACACACACCAGCTTGTTGTGCCTGTCATCTCAGGGCCTGTTCGATCTTGCACAGCCTTGTGGTCATCAGCTGTGTGGGTCCCCAGTGTCAGCACAACACGGGTGTTGTGATTGTCTTTGTGACTATGTTGTAATCTCAGAGTGGTATGTGTCTGTAGTACCGTGGCACGCATGTCGACCCACCGAGTTACTGAGGTGTAGTAGAAGATAACAGGATATTTAACACAAACGCTACGAGTCCCTGAACCAAATTTAGCTCTGTGGCTGATGTCACTCTCCTATATTATGCTTGTGTTTGTGGAAAAACCCCCCTGTAAAATCCTGTTTTAACAAACAGCAGTCAGTTGGCTCCCACAGATTTTACTTTAAACATGTAAATCCTGCCTTTTAAACCAGCTTGAAACCATATCATGTTTTGTATAGCAGCTCCAGTTATGCAATAAACAAGTCTTACAGCTCAGTCAGCCGTGGCATATTTGTTTTCCCATTGTGCTGTCTCGCCCATTAGCTGCTGCTGCTAGCGTCTCAACATGCCTTCCTCATTTAGCAGGCTACTACTGCTATCGCTGCTACTGAGGAGCTATCAGCTCGGTCCATAGAAACGCATAGAGAGCAGCCTGGTGCTGAAGGACTGGAGTGCTGAATGGAGCCGTGTCATACTGAAGCAGAAAGGCTGTTAACTCCTTCACTGCTGAAAACTGCAACCAGCAAGGGACAACAATCTGCTCACTTCCTGGTTCAGAGAGACAGAATGAACCTAAATCTGCACTGTGCAACTTCTGTGTTGGATATATTTCTTGTGTATGAATCTCTGTGACTTTTGTTTCAGGAATCATCCTGATCAGGACCAGAGTCCCTTTCTCACTTTGACAACCCAGGACGAGGTCCCTGTGTGAGCGTGAAGCGGAGAAATTTTAATGTAAGAAGCTACAACTGTCCTCCAACAGTTAAACGTCAGATTTATTTCACAATGATTCGTTGCATCATGTTGGAATATTCTGTGAAACTCCCATGAAATGTTTAATTCTCTGTGGCTGTCAGAACACATTTCAGGCTGGAAGGAACTGAAATAATCCATTAGTGATGACAAGCTGCTGTAGAGCTGAACTGAGTACAAGTTGTAAAAAGTGTCTGCTGACATATTGAGCAGCTGTGAAACTGTTGGTCAGTGGCCTTTTCTACACATGGATTTATACATGAATCTCATAATTATGGCTCAACTATTATTTTCAATGTCAATTAATCTGCCAATTACTTCCTCGATTAATCGTTTTGTCTATCTATAAATAGTCCTTCATAGTTTCCAAAGCTGACGTCTTCAAATTCCTTGTTTATTTTACTTGTCATTTTCTATGAGGTTTCCTGGAAATAACCCTAACCCTGTTTTTTTAAGGGTACTCCAGTGATTTAGTATTGCACTTGGGACTTGAGAGAGACAGATAAAAAAAAACATTAAAAATCAGAGCAGCAGAGGCCTTGATATCCTGAGTTTTAGTCCCTTGTTTGCTTCAAAAACACTGGATCCTACATTTCCCTTAATGCAACTCAACAGTGTCTTTCATTAGATCCCCTGTGCTTCCTAAATACCCACTTCTTTCAAACCTCACATCCCTTAGTCTTAAGCCTCATCAGGGTTAAAGACTCCTTGAAATGACTAAACTGAACTTCACGTGTAAAATGTCCATTTAATGCTACACTTGAAACTGAATGCTTTGTGAGTAATAAAGTGCCTCCTGTGAACAAACAGAAAGCCTCATTTTGGGAAATGTGGGTGCGGCACCATCAGTTATAGAACTGATCTTTTTCTCTTCCCATCTCTGTCACAGACGTCCACATCTGCACCGCCTGGAAATCATGATGGACGAGGAGATCATGGAGGACCAGGCCAAGCTGAAGCAGGGCCTGGTCAAAGTGCTCCAGTGTGTGGCCACCATTTCCTCAGCAGCAGCTGTGGTTAACCCCATATTTGGCGTGGCCGGTTCCCTGATCCGGGTGGTGCTGCATCACGTTGATGACGAGGACATCCGCACCCTGAAACGCGAGTTTGGCTCCGTCAACCGGGGGCTGGACCAGCTGTCCCAGCTGAATCGCAACACGCTGGTACAGATCAAGAAAGAAACGCTGGATGGCCAGTACTGTCGCGTGGAGGAGAACCTGAAGAACCAGTTCAGAAAGTTCATGGAGATGGTGGAGGCTCGGCCGGAGCACCGCGAGCGCAAAAAGGACGACTTCGAGGAGAGCTATGCCAATGACTTGGGAGACCAGAACCTGCACACGCTTTACGACGGCGTGGTGGGCAAACCGAAGCTCTTCAGCAGACCCATCCTGGAGGTCTACCTGAAGCACTCGCAAGGAGACCGCCCCACCATGGAGCGACTCTGCACACGCCTCACCTACCTGTTCTGCATCGGCCTCATCGCCCTCATGGGCTACGCCGCCGTCATCGGAGACGACGAGGAGGGTCTGAGCGAGGAGTGGGCCGAGAAGATGGAGCACGTGCAAGAGAAGATGCAGGAGGCTCTTCGCAAGTGCAAATGAAGAAGAAGAGCTTTGTTTTTTCTCTCCACTGCTGCTTTTCCTTCATATTCTGGACTCACGTGTCCACATTCCCTCTGTAGCTCCCTCCTCTTCCTTTTCTCTCCCTATAAGCACTTTGTTAGCATCTTCAGTGTGTACACTGCAGGAAAGCCCAGTGACGATAATGAGCAGCAGTATGTTCCATCCTTTTCAAAACACTAACTTGCTGCATATGCAGGCGGTCTTTGAGCCACAGGCATGTATTTTCTGTCCAGAGTTGAGGTAAAGACAGTTAAATCTTTAAAAAAAGACTGCAGTGGTTTTAATTGATACAGAGATTAATCGTTACAATGAATCATGAATCTACTAAATTTGGGCAATGGAAGGAAATCGCATGCCATATATCATCCAAAATATCCAAGATATCTGCTCGGATCTAAAAATTATCTGTAAGTCAGGCTTGATCCCAGCTTCGGTGTGTGATATTGCAATGTATCCCGCCCATTATGCATTTATTGAAAATATCTGCCATTCGTTGTAGTTTTCTGAAATGATATGCGTTACACTACAAGCAAATCAGTTTGTTGGAATATGAAACTAGCCTGGCCAAAACCTCAACATTGGAGGAAACTGTTTACAGTTAAAGAGGAACAGGAAACAAGCTCAAGCTGCTGTCATACAAATGTAACTCCACTAGAGGGCCTCGTATGAAATCCCTATAATTAGATATATAAGTCTATATCCTATTTTTTTATGCTATGCCATTGATGTAACAACTATAAGACTTTGTTTGTCAAACAGAGGGAGTTAAGTTGTCAGCCACGTTATATTTATAATCTATAATATAAAAAACAAGGAACAAACATCCCAAAGTTTTCAGAGCAATGAATGTAACTACACCCATACCGTCACATAATCATTATCATATACTACATGTGATCATATTGTGTGTTTGCGATGCATGGAGTTCACGATACACTACGCATACTTGTTGCTGTCGAGCACCAAATTGAATCAAATTCTACACTAATTTCTGATGCTGCTGCACCGAGTTCTTTGTTTTTCTTTACTTTTAGTGAACAATTGCAGTTAGAGAATTGAAAACACTATCAGTACACATCAAATCTGATTTGTTGTAACACTACTCTGGCAAAATGAACTCTCCACCACAGCGGGGTACACTAAATGTCATTTGCCATTTATAAAAAAAAAAAGGTCAAAGCAGCAACAGCTTGATATGTGCTTCCATCTTCACTACCCGGTTCATCTTCTATACACAGCTGAGGTATTTTACTTTTTAAATGTGGTATCACAGGATGTCATAATGTCACTGGATGAATCCTTCCACTCCTGACTCGTGAAATTCTGTCACTCTTTTATTTTCTATTTGCCAAATAGCAAAGCAGGAAATGAAGTGTCCATTAGTTTAGTTTGTGTTTTTTACGGTTACGCCTCAGCATCAAGATAAAAGTTTTGACTCCTCGTGCTCTTCTCATACACTTCCTGATCCGACCAACAGTGCCTAAATGTGCCATTAGTTTTTGTATTATTTTCTGTTAAGGGTTTTTGTCTTAATCATTTAAATGTATTATTGTGTAAGGCATTATGTTTTGAAAGGTCTATACGCTACAGTTCAGATTTTAAACTGTGGTTAAAATAATGTTTGAAAAAGTGTGTCTTTTTTTATTTTATTTGGTGGTATCAGTAGTACCAGGTGGGTTTGGATCGCTGCACCGGGAGAGTCCGCAAAGTTGTCAATTTAGACTAAACAATATCTGATTGATATTAATGATGCCATCAATGACTAGCCCGTACTGCTCTCATCCTTTCAATACATAACACATGGTTTATGGTTCTGTGGCTGTGTGCCATATCTCTTATTGTTACAACAGATTCAGTATACGCTATATATATATATATATATACACACAAAGTCATATATATATAGTCATAAAGTCATATATTCTCAAAATGCTGTTGTTATGGGGGGAATATTATATGAACCTCTTAAAGGCTTTTTTGAAATGTCATATATGTGAATATGTTGCCTTGTTGTATATGTACCACTATAAATAAACATGAGTGAATAATACTGATATGGAGTAGTCAATTATTTACTATAGTAACAGCAGCAATGTGGATAAATACTCCACTATAAGTTCAAGTTCTGTTCAGGTGTTATATGTATATTAAAGGTAAAGTATTCATGTGTTCATGTTAAATAGTGTTTTTAACGTTGTCAGTGGTTGTTGACATTCAATCAAAAATCCACTTTTATATCCGCCGAGCTCCTATCACAGCAGGTAGACTGTTAGACTGAATGAACACGTCCACATGTTTGAATTTCTGTGAGATGCGCTACATTGTCGACATAGCTTTATAAAATGTCTAATGGATCCTGTTGAAAACACCACAAATGCATAAAGTATGGGTAGAAGATATACTTAATGTATAAATATATCATTTTTAGTACTATAGTATGTAAAGAACTGGAAAATGTGTCACTAGAAAATGTAATACAAGATAGAGTATTGTATGTGCTTTCTCACCTCGGACATTTCTGTCATCCTCTACTGCCAAACAGGCTCTAATGTTAAATAGCACTCATGCACTGAAATGAAAGTGGAGAATAATGTAATCAAATGAGGAACATTTGTATAGTTTTATGGTAAATTTTGTTTTTTTTTGGTTTCAAATTATTTAATTCATCGTATTGTAATGTGCATAGTTTAATTTCTTTGGTAATTTTGTTGAACAATAGAACAAATCTAATTCCAAACACGTAGAGCAAAATATTTGTGCTGGAATATCAAATTCTGAAAGAGAAATATGTGAAACAGTCATGCAAGTGGCTCTTTTTCCACAGTTTGACAAGGTCATATACAGCGGGGGAAATAAGTATTGAACGCATCAACATTTTTCTCAGTAAATATATTTCTGATGGGGCTATTGACATGAACTTTTCACCAGATGTCAGTAACAACCCAAGTAATCCACACATATAAATAAATCAAAACATATATGTCCATAAATAATGTGTAATAAAGTGGAATGACACGGGGAATAAATATTGAACACATGAAGAAAAGGAGGTGCAAAACGGCATCGGACGCCAAGAAACCAGCTGAAATCTGTCAGTATTTAGGAAGCAATCCTGCCCCCATCAGTGCAAATTAATATCAGCTGGTTTAGTCCTAATTGATGGCCTTTACAAAGGTTTCTCATTACCAAGGTGTCACACAAGAAGCATCTCATGATGGGTAAAAGCAAAGAGCTCTCTCAAGACCTTCGCAACCTTATTGTTGCAAAACATACTGATGGCATTGGTTATAGATGTATTTCTAAACTTCTGAATGTTCCAGTGAGCACCGTTGGGGCCATTATCCTGAAGTGAAAAGAACATAATTTCACCATAAACCGGCCACGACCAGGCGCTCCTCACAACATTTCTGACAGAGGAGTCAAAAGAATAATCAGAAGAGTTGTCCAAGAACCAAGGACCACTCGCAGAGAGCTTCAGAAAGACCTGGAATTAGCAGGTACAGTTGTTTCAAAGAAAACAATAACTAATGCACTCAACCGCCATGGCCTCTATGCACGCTCACCACACAAGACACCATTGCTGAAGAAAAAGCATGTTGAAGCTCGATTAAAGTTTGCTGCACAACATTTGGACAAGCCTGTGAAACACTGGGAGAATATAGTCTGGTCAGATGAGAGCAAAATTGAGCTCTTTGGATGTCATAGCACACACCGTGTTTGGAGGAGAAATGGCACTGCACATCACCCTAAAAACACCAACATCAACAGTGAAGTTTGGAGGTGGGAACATCATGGTGTGGGGCTGTTTTTCAGCATATGGTACTGGCAGACTTCATATAATTGAAGGAAGGATGAACGGAGAAATGTACCGAGACATTCTTGATAAGAGTCTGCTGCCATCTACCGGGATGCTGAAGATGAAACGAGGGTGGACATTTCAGCAAGACAATGATCCCAAACACACAGCCAAGGAAGCTCTCAATTGGTTTCAGAGGAAAGAAAATAAAGCTGCTAGAACGGCCCAGTCAATCACCCGACTTGAATCCAACTGAAAATCTCTGGAAAGAACTGAAGATCAGAATTCATAGAAGAGGCCGCCAGAACCTTGAAGACTTGAAGACAGTTTGTGTGGAAGAATGGGCAAAAATCACACCTGAGCAATGCATGCGACTAGTTTCTTCATACAGGAGGCGCCTTGAAGCCGTCATTACCAACAAAGACTTTTCTACTAAGTATGAAAACAATTTCAGCAAGCGTGTTCAATACTCTTTCCCTGTGTCATTCCACTTTATTACACATAACTTAATTTATGGACTTATTTGTTTTGATTTCTTTGTATGTCTGGATTACTTGTTACCGACATCTGGTGAAAAGTTCATGTCAGTAGCCCCATCACAAATATATTTACTGAGAAAAATGTTGACGCGTTCAATACTTATTTCCCCCGCTGTATATTTATGTATATATTTCTATAACACTTATTTCAACTTACACAGCAAAATATTAAAACCTAAGACGCCTTGTTTTACATGACTGCGTCATTCCATCCAATTTAAATATTTTAAGGATCTTGTTCATCATTGTATTTGCCCAAAATGTAGGTTTCCTTGGAAAGATCTCTATTGGGATAAATTGTATATAACTTGTGGAGAATGCCCCCAGGTGGTGCATTAGGAGGCCAGCGATCCAAGAAGGGACGTAAAAGTGCAATTTACTGATTTGTACGCAAGGGGGCGTGAGTACTTCACTTGCTCCACCGTTACACCTGTTCTCACTGAACTCCCCGAGGGCCCACAGCACCGAAGCAGCATCTGCCTTTCCAGATTGACAAGCTAATAAAGCCTGCTTCCTTTTTTAGAGCCCAGTGAGATCTGCTACATGACCTGCGCGACGGCAATCCAAACTGACTGAGAGGATCAAAAGACGGGGAAAGAATTTACCCCAGGTGAAGTAAAATGGGCACATGGCCTAGGTTAAGTACCTCTGGTATGGCCCTCATGCATCATTATCCAGCTGAACAGGTTTGACTCACAGCTCAGAGTTGGGGAACCAAAACAGGAAAATGTGCATTGCAGGCGTTTGAAATGCAGATTACTGAGACAGAGATTTTAGGTCCCTACCTGCCCTGCAGACTGCATGATGAGTGTCTCTGAGCCGCCGTCATCTTTCATGTGATGGAGCTCGTCTTTCTCTCCGTGACACGAGCTCGTCTCGGAGACTCCATCATTCACCTGAAGGAAATGGGTTTTATTTCAGAAATTCAGATACAAGTCTTGGGGATACATCGAAGAGAGATCTTCATACATGACGTGAAGCCCTTCATGGTTTGGAGGAGAAACGATTTGCGTAATGATTTTTTTTTTCTTCCCCTTTCTTTTTGGTGAGGGAGGTTCAGCCTCTGCGCTCACAGGGCGCGTCGTGAGCGCACAGATGAGGGGGGGGGGGTAGGAGGTTTAATTTGATCATCATTAAGTCCTCTGACTGATAAAAAAAAAAAAAGATACTACATTTTGTGTTCATTTTTATCTGAAATTGATGTTTTAACCTGATATATTTATATTTGTGACAAATCTGACCAGAGAGACGTGACGCACGTCTGCGCAGTAGTTATAAATAAACAGTGTGTGGTTGACCAACTCGCTCTCTGCACATTATAATCTCCATAAATACAACAGAGTCTGAATCTTATTACAAATCCAGACGTTCAGGGTGTATTTCACACCACAGCTGTATGTACAGCGCATACCTTTATGATTCGAGAGGCGGTTGTGCTAAAAAAAATAAAGATGATGATGATGATGATTACATCAAGTTATCGTAAACACGAAAAAGACAAAACACAAACAATATAGTTTTTCCGATCGTCTTACCTCAAGTTTGGATCCTTTAACATTCGCAGCAGCATAATGGTGATGAGACATTTGCACCAAGTGCGCAAAAGACCTCTCAGGGAAAAATCCATCGAAAATATGTGTTAAATACTACACAGCAAAACATGTTTAAATTCAGTTCCGTTTTGTTTGAAAAGAGACTGAATCGTCCGCTCATGGTGACCTGAAGAGAAGAAAATGGAACCGATCACATGTTTCACCTCCTGCGATTTGCGCTCTCTCTCTCTCTCTCTCTCTCTCTCTCTCTCTCTCTCTCTTCTTTGCAGATATTGAGTGCGCATCTCTTCTTCCTCTCTGGATCCTGTTTTTGGACCCCTCCTCAGCGCCACAGTGGATCAGAGAACCGTGGGAATTTTCTCAAACTTGAAGGGGAAAAAAACTTGTTTGCAGCTGTTGGAGCTCATCAGGCGTGAAGGAGCAGCAGACCCGATTCATTCAGGTACAGAAACAAACGCTGTTATTATGGGAATGTCATGAATGTCCTTATCTTCCTTCAGAAGGGGTAAATATGCTGTAAGGTGTGTCCGATGCTCTCAGGGGATTCGTGCGTAAAAAAGCCTTCGGTTGCGCATTTCTTTTGGGTGCGCATGACAATGAAACATGGTGCAGTTTGGACACATGACGAACCTTGTCTTCATTTATTTACTCAAGGGATGTTTTTTTTTACTGATACATTACATGAACATTTACATGATCATTTAATTCTCAGGTGTTCGCTTATTTGCACTTCTTCACTATAAATGTAGAAAACAGCATTTTCAGATGCGAATAAACAAAACAAAATAAATGTTAATTTGTGGAGGAGTTGGGTGACGCAGCATCTGTGATCCATCTACAGACAAACATCTGAACCGGGAGGACACGATCATTTATGTATGTGAGGTCGCAGGCAAGGATGAAAGGGGATTTTTAAACATGGTTTGGCCTTGGTGGTCTGCTCTGAAGTGAGTCATCTGCAGACCCAAGGGCATTTGTGTCGTTTTCTCATCCAAGGCCCCCATTTTGTTTACATGACATCATTACCTGCATCCTTTTGGGGGTGGGCAGGTTTTTCTGCAGCCCGAAAAGATTGAATATAAGCACCATGTCGCAGCTGACAGGGTCAAGGTGAAATTTAAACATTCTTTGTTTAAATCCTGCATTTGACTTCATGTTTAACTTCATATTTATCTCCTGAAATAACAAAGACAGAGCTTTTGACATTTTCAATCAACTTTGTGTCATGTCTTTTAAGACAGAAAACATTATAGGGCTGCAACTAACAATTACAATCTCAGTTAATCGTTTTGTTTATGAATGATCTACTTCGTCCTCTTCAGATGTCTTGTTTTGTCCGATCAACACTCCTCAATGCAAATATATTTAGTTTATTATCACATAAGACAAAAAAAAGCAGCAAAGAAGCAGCAAGCAGAATTATTCAATTATCAAAACAGTTGCAGTTTATTGTCTGTTGTGATCGTTTACCTTAAAACCCCTCCAAGTGGTCACAAGGTAGATTTGAGGGGTCGTAAGAGGATTAGTGGGATGGAAAAAAGAAAAGAATACTTGAGAACCACTGTTGTGCATAATAGTGGCCCGTCCTTCCTCGACCAGATGAAGGTCATGAGTCTATTTGTCACGAATACTTTGACAGAATAAAGACTTTGACCCATTTTGTTGCGCACTTAATATCTTTCTTCCTGGTTTATTTATATTTGACACCAGATTCTGTCCCTGTGTCTCAGAAGATGACCAGTTCGTTGGAGAGGGTTGTGGCCCAGAAGAAGGAGGCCATCGAGGCAGTGATGGACATGTTTCAGAGGGGGGCTGAGGTGTTGGCCAGCGCTGTGGGCGAGCTCTTCCCCCTCTGTGAGGCCGCCGCTCCGGTTCTCCGCCTGGCCTTAGACAACGTCCACAGCAAAGAGGTCTTCTATGTCAAAGAGCAGTTCCTGACGGTGAGGAACAAGCTTGACGTGCTCTCCAGCCAACTGGAAGACATCGACTGCGAGATCAAGAAGGGGAGACTGGATTCCCAGTACTTCTCAGTGGAGGAGAACGTTAGGAACCAGTTTCGGAAATATATGGACATATTGGAGGCAAAACAGCAGTTCAGGGACGTGAAGACCAGACTTTTTCTGGAGCACTTTTCTAAAACTGGAGGAGAGAAGAACCTGTTCGTGTTGTATGATGCTCTGATGGGGACAAACAGCTTTGGAGAGTCGGTTTTAGATTTGGTCGAAAGGTAAATTTCATCATATTTATGTTTCGGGATTCATTGCATCTCTCATGTCTTTGACACCATTATCATTGCAGGTTTCTCTGGATTTGAGCTTCAGATGAATTCCTTAAATGTAATTGGTTCCTCTGTTTTGCAGGTATGTAGCAAGGAACCGCCGTCTCCTGGAAGATTTCTGTGTCCGGATGAAGGAGCTCTTCTGTTTGGGCCTGATCGCTCTGCTGGGCCACTGTGCCTTAACCCAGGGCCAAGAGGAAGAAGACGACAAAATACAAGAGTGGAGCAGTAAAATTGAAGAAGTAGAGTCCAGGATGAAGACAACCATCGAGTCCTGTATCGCCGCCTTCCCAGAGCAAGCAAAATTAGACGCCCAGCACCTCCTGCAAGAAAAGGAAGAAGAGAACCTGCAAAATACGACTCAGCAGCTTCTTGAGTTGTTGGTGAAAAAGTATGATTGGGTCAGCTGGTCAGTGCGGCTAATCAACCACTCAGGGAGCACCTACCGGAACTGGAGAGCAGGGGAGCACTTTCATCACGTGGCGGGACAGAACTGGTTCGAGGTGCTCCAGGTGAACAACATCAACCTGGTGGTGTCGTACAGCACCAAACCCCAGGCGGTGCCCCGTGACTGCATCCGGCAGGTGATGGAGGGCCAGGGGAAGAAGGGAAACGCCCCGGCGGTGGTGGAGGTGTTGGAAAAGCAGCTGTGCGGGTTTGTTGTTCACGCCGTTAGTCGCCACAAGGAGTCTGCAGCTGCGTGGAGCTTTCCGGAAGAGTGTCACTACTGGGAGAGACACAAGAATGTGGCGGTGTGTGTGCATTCGGAGTAAAGCTGACATAAAGATTTTAGGGTTTTTTACAGCAGAGGGGTGTATTTAAATTGAGATACTGGAGATTTGTGTCGCTTGTCCATCTGCAAGACTGAGCTGAGAACATCAGTGTGTAAGTTTATCATGAGAAAAATGAGAATAATGGATCTAAGAAACTGGGGATGCACCGATCTGATATGCTCAACGGGTGTCAGTGTTGATACTGACCTCATAAGTGAATCAGATACCAGCCAGATATAACCAGTATACATTAAACCTGTGTCTTTGTCACAGTGGTGATATAATTCATTCATTCCACCTTTATTTCATCACATTGCACTGCCGTAACAACTTGTGCACAATATTGTCTTATTTAGCAATATTTGTCAGACAGTTATTATTCACTCAAGTCACGCAGACAGGTGAGCTTGTGTAACTACATACGTAGTAACTCATAGCTTCCACTTACAGCTAAGAAGTAATGTATAGTTGGTGGTGGAAGTATTCCTGCCTTCAAAATCCTACTTAAGTAAAAGTACAGAAGTATCATCAGCAACATTTAGATGAAGTATTAAAGTGAAAAGTATTTGTTCTGCAGAAGAATTGAAACTGTTGTGTGGCTGAATGTATTATTATATATGACATTATTCCATCGTTACCTCTGATGGCTGTCTAATTTTAACTACTTTATATACAGATAGCTAGTTTAGTCCAGTGGTTCCCAGTCCAGGAGTCGGACCCCTTCTGAAGGGTCACAAGATAAATGTGAGGGGTCATGAGATGGTTAATGGGGAAGGAAGGAAGAAAATACAAAGTTTGTTATCCCAATTTTTTTCCGACTTTCTTCCAAACCTTTTTTTAATGAAACACTAATTTTACCTCTTCGGCCACAAATAATTATTTACATGAAACCGTATGAGTAGTCTCTAAAATAGCCGTCTAAAACGTGGCACAGGTTCCAACTAGACACTGCTTTTCTGTAATGGGTCCCAAACCAAAAAGATTGGGAACCACTGGTTTGATCTTAAACAATACATTGTATTTTACAAGTTTCTAATATATGTTTTAAATTTAAAATCATAACCTGAAGAGTAACTAGTAGTTATTGCTGTCAGATCAATGTAGTGGAGTAAAAAGTACAGTATTTGCCTCTGAATTGTCGAGGAAATGTACAAAGTAGCATAAACAGAAATACTCAAGTAAAGTACAAGTAACTCAAAATTGCAACTAAGTAAATTACAGTTAATCATTTTCCACCATGGTGTTTAGTTATATCCTCATGTTACTTTACACATATGACTCAAGAATGACTCCCATCAGACCCATGCAGTGGTACTGGATTGGTACTCTGTCGAGTTTGATCGGTGCATCCCCATCAGAAATACTGCATTTCAGTTTGTTAAAAGAATTTAATCACATTAAAAAATGCACTTTTATTAGCTTTCAGGGTTGCATCAATTCTTTATATAGTAGATATTTGAATTATAGACATTAAATGTAAAAAAAAAAATTATGTTGCAGCTGTTTAAATATCAACTGCTTGCATATTATATATATCTATTTGCAATTTATGATTAACTAACCAGTTTGTTTACTATAACTATGAGACATTTTGCACTAACACTGTACAGTATATAATAATGGAAGTGACTATGCTTTTACCTCAGCTGCATACAGTAATAATCCAGTCTCCCATGAGAAATGGCTTCTGCACCTACAGCTCTAAAAGAGATGCTTTTGCTGAGGCTGCATCTACTGAGCTCTGCTCCCATTTTGTCTCTACTCAGCAGGCTGGCCTACATAACTCTGACAGGGGGGGGGACAGAGGTTACTTTTTCAGGCGTGAAAAACAAGAGGGTTGGAGTTTTGGCACTGGAGACGCGACAATGTGCCTTGTGTTCTAAACACATTCAAACCCCTCGAACCAAAACAACCGAACCCCACTGCTTACCAGTGCTGTGCCTACAATTACGTCATGTCTAATGTCAGCTGCTTCATCCTGAAGGAGGTTCTTCATTTGTGCGTTTTATGTTTTTTTAACATTTGGTGATTAATCATTAACAAATGTCATATGATTTCTGTCTATGTGGGTGGCATTTGTCTTTGTCTTTATGATCACACTAAACACTCTTACACACATTTTATGCTCTTATCTCAAACAAACCACTGTGATTTTCTGCCAGAAATTTTAATTCACATCACTCCCTGGACATAAAATATTGTTTCCTAGAAAAATGGCTACATATGACAACAAATGTGTCACTTTTATGAACTGGATGTTTTATTATTTAAACCACATCAGCTTCTACAAACCAAATACTCTCAATAAAATTCCTGATCAATGTTCAGCATATTCTTTATGACAATTAATGACCGAATACAAATAGTTAATGGACGTGTGAACAAGTATAATCAAATATCTGCCTCTCTTTTCTGGTACAAATGTGATTTAGGTTGCACTGTTAGTGTCAGTGCCCATTAAAACAAGGCAGTGCACCATCAGCAACAGAGACTCGGACTAATTTAATTGATATTTACACATAAGTCAGCATTTCCTGACCGCAGCTCTGGTTTGATAGTCTATGAATAACCTTTGGCTGAGCTAATATCCTGCAGACGAGCAGCAAAGTGCTTGGCTTAGCAGGATGGTATCAGTCATAATGCATGGTGTAGGTGCAGAGCGGGTGGAGACGGCCATCATTTCTTATCTCAGTGGATCTGGAGGGTCTTTAGCTGCTCTGCTTCTCTGTCGTAAATCAAGCCTGTCAGACTCCATCAAGCGCTATCTGTAATACACAGTGCAGGGCAGGAGGAAGTGGACTGTGTTGAATCATCAGAGGTTTGACTGTGTGCAGCGGAAAATAGCTGCTGGTGGGAAGAAGAGGTTGTTATGAGGTTCAGTAGTACATTTTAAGCCAAAATGATTCATTCACTAATTAAGACGATGCATTGAAGTGTAAAAACAACAAATTGTAATTTCCCAGCCAAGAAATGATCCGGCACAAACCCCTCGAAAACCTATTAATAATTTTGAAAGGATTAAACAAACGACATATAACATGTTAATAAGCTTTAGAGGTGCAGGCAAATGGATTTTGTTACCTTTAGACAGAGCCAGGCAAGCTGTTTCCCCCTTTATGCTAAAGTAAGCTAACCAGCTGCTGGTGGTAGCTTCACATTTAGCTTACTGACATGAGAGTGATATCAGTCCTCTCATCTAACGCTCAATAAAAAAGATTTTTAAAAAATAACCATATTGCCCAAAATGTCACACTATTCCTTTAATTGTTGAACTTTAGCGTCACTGGTGGGTAGTATTTCTGAACTTTAGATGGAGCCAGGCTAGCTGCCCAATGCGTACAGTTTTTATGTTAAGCTAAGCTAATTGTTTCCTGACTCCAGCTCTGTATAACGTAGATATGAGTGTAGTATATCTAACTCTCTGAAAGTCCCTAAAATGTTGAACGATTCCTTTAATTGGAGGATGTTGACATCCATATTAGGTGAAGGCTCTAGTGACTAGAGCACTGACGTGAACATCTTAAAAACACTCTTAATTCTAAAACTCAGCCAAACCAAAACAAAGGAAAATGTGTCACTGTCCAAATACTTATGGACTGCACCATAACACACAACGCTCCACCTGCTACCTCGTTGGCACGAAGCCTTTTTATAATTAGAAATCCCAGACAGGTGACTAACATGCTTATATCAGTACTTTAATCCTACGTTGAAAAAACAGAAAATGCGGAGCAGCCAGATGGATGGGTGTGCCAGACAACAGCTCAGTCTTCAAACACACCACAGAAACAGTCCCAGAGAGCAGACCACTGAAATGTTGCAACACAATACAACAAAGAAACCTTGCTGGTGGGACTCCTGCACCTGCTGTTGGACAATAGGCCTGTTCACCTTTTGTGATACATTTCTATTTACAGCTAATTTAAATAAAAGTCATCCTAAACTCTTGATTTCTATCTTTTAATCCAATGTTTTGGATGTATTTGAATGTTAATTTATTCATTATTACCAGGAGTGTTAAGTATTTCCAAGGCTTTTCTCCTGTGAAGACATAAAGAGCAGCAGCAGCCTGTACTGTAAGTCAGTGGATTCATTAGTGGTTGTGTGGGCTTTGCCTAGGTAACAACTATTGATCCAGGAGGCTCTTCCCCTGCATAAAAGGCTTTGGCTGTGGTAGCCCGTCAATCCTGACTGTCATTATGGAAAGACTAAAGCATCTGTTTACTGACAAGATCTACTGCATCCATCTCAGCCAGAGTTAGCTTGTTTTGCGGTTGAGGGAAGGTTAAAGTAAGGATTTTCTGAATGAAAGAGTGAAATCTGATGAGGAAATGGCACCAGAGGTGGATTGCAGACAGAGGGCGCTATCAACATACAGATCTAAAAGGCAATCAACCCAAGAAATAATGTGCTGCTATGTGCCTTCCTCATCAACATTTGTAGAATTACATTTTAGAGCATTTTTGTCCAGAGGAGAATTTTCTTTGCTCATTTATTTTGAGTTAAAAGATTCTCTCACTTTGGATCTTCTATACAGAGTGAAAGTGCAGTTTGTGAGTGTCACAGTGTCACGATAGCCTGTTGATCTGATTTCTACCATTTACCAGAAAATGTATAGGAAGCAGGTACAGATGTTTCCATTTTCTCTGTTGGGACATTAGGCTGTGACTCAATATAACTAAATTTAAAATATGACACAAAAGTATAAAAAAAAAAACACATCATGAAGTGATTCTGGAAATAAACTGATTACAACCCCCAAAGAAAAAAAAACGTTCAGTTCACACAACCCCAGACAAAGCCTTTTTCCAGCATCCCCAAACATTCTCCTTTTCATCAAAGGAGTCTCCTCATCTCCAACAGGAGATAGCAGCCAATATCAATATTTCATAAACAAATGAAACACTGGATGGAGGCTAGCATCAGAGTGGCCCTGGAGGGAAGAGTCGATCAATGGTAGGATAGCTCTGCCCGCTGGTGTCTGCCAATCCCGGCCCGCGCAGGATAATGCTATTACCCATCAGTCCGAGTGGACCATCGACCAGCCTGCTGCTCTTTGAGTGGACTAATCCAATAAAAAGCATTAAAACATTTGTTCAGTGACACACTGGCTGCAGGTCCAAGCACAGAACTCAGGGCTGAAGAGCACCTGGCTGAAGTCTGACTGTTTCAGACATAGAGGACATGCTATTTTGTAGACCTAATGTAGTTTTATAGTTATTGTTTATAGTTACTGTGCCTGATGAAGCTTGACTTTTAAACCTACATCCCAAATCCTGCACAGGAAAATACTGGACAGGAAAATAAACAGCAAGCAGGAATAGCATCTACTCACTGTACACTCCTCCCAAGGTGTGGCATGCTGAATTAACCACATACGGGTGACATTTTAAATTACACAATCACCTATATGTGGTGTTAAATATTGCATCTAGGCAACAGTCTATCATGTGGCGATACTACTTCTGCCAAATTAGTTAATATGCAACTACTAGCCACCATTAGCTTCTGTGCATTTTGGTCAGGGATCATAAGCAACAGCTACTTCACCAGTCAACTAGGTGCTCAAGTAACCAAAGTGTAAATAATAACTTTAGCTTTAGACATTAACTGACGTACTGAGGAAGTCAGCCTTTCCAGCACAGTAGCACCATCAGGGTATGTTAAGGAATGTGTAGTAAAAACAGCCTTTATATACACAACAAGATGACTGAATCGTTGTCAATTATCCAATGAGAACTAAGCACATGAAAGGCCAGCCTCAAAAGGATGCAGCACCCCAAACACAGAAATTTCAAACTAAAAGCACGCAATGAAATGTTACATACACTAAACACTAAAATCAACACACAGTCAGAAGATACAATCATAGGAATAAGGATAGCTTTAATTTAAAAACTAATTGAATATTAAAAACTGCGAAAAACGACAAAGCTCTCTTTTATTAATAACTGATAAACTCCAGAAAGCCTCTCTCCAAAAACAGGCTTTCTACAATCTCAGAAGTATTCTAGTATTACGTTAACTGCATAGTTATCTAATAAAAGACAGCTTCGTATATGCAACAAAAATGTTAATTAATTGACCAGGTAACATGAGTGTAAATATAATTTGTAACTGTAATACATACAGTTTGGATATGCAGGTGCAGATACATTGAAAATGTTACAGATTTCAGCTTTAATGGCAGTTTTACCTGCTGTGTGTATCTGTAGAGGCCTTTATGTGTCTGAATGCGTCTGGAATCTCTGGGGAATCCATCAGTCAGAAAAGCTTTTAAGTGGAAATCCACTGGGTGGTAAACACGTGTCTTGGCCATCTGCAGAGCCTCAAAATTTCCCCCTCATTTTCCAACACTTAATTTTCTCCTCTGATGCCATCGCTGTCTGCCTTCCCTCTTCCGGGCCCCATGTTGTCTCACTCAAACCCCCAGCGCTGTTGTGGTCTAACCCCCTCTCTCCCTCATTGCAGCAGGTCATCGACCCGTCAGCACTGAAGAATCTCAGAATATTAGTCTTGTTCTCCCTGACCTCTGCTTACCTCACTCTGTATTTCTACTGCCATCCATCTGTCTTTCCTCATTTGCAGTCTGCAGCTCTTTACCTGTCTATCTGTCTTCTCTCATCCTGTTATTCTTTGTTTAGCAGAGTAAAAGCCTCCTAAAAGCCTAACAACTCCTCTATGTTCTCCAAAAGAAAAAAAAACACTTTTCACATATTGAAATGATCAGGAATTAAGTAAATTCAGTTGCCAGACTGTCAGTGAGTTTGAGAATTTCTGGGATTATGTTGCTGGTTTCAGTCTGATAACTGAAAGCAGGAATGCTTTTATATTTCAAAAGAAACTTTGACTATCGTTTGGTTTCATCAGTAACAGCCACTAGTAAGCTAGGTGACTCTGGTTGTGCAACACTAATACAAAGCGAAGTTGTGGATAATGATCCCAAGGGAGTGGGAGGTAAATGAGTAAAAGCGTGAGAAAGAGGAAATGAAAGAGAGGAGAACCAGGAAATGCCACGTCACAGAGAGTCAGTGCCTTCAGTGGGTTAATCCCTCACAGTCTGCATCAAATCCTCATGAGAACATCAACAAATACAGAGGATCAGATGCAGGAGCGGACGTAATGATTTAAGGGTCCGAAGCAAATACCAGCATGGGCCCCCCAGAGTCTGAGCGCTGCGCTATCAGCCTCAGAGATATGACTTAGAAGGGGCCTGCTACACCTACTAGTATGTTCAGAAGGTTTAGGTTTAGGCAACAAAACTACTTGGTTAAGGTTAGGAAAAGATGTTACGTAACTAAGTCATGAAACGTGAAGTTACGTGACTTACTAAACTATTTCAAGTTACTTAAAACTTAACTCAACGTTGACTTTTGGTTTCTCAAGGGACACAAATGCCAGTCTCCTGGGTGAAAGTCCTGTGTTTGATCCATCCTTGTGACCCCTTGTCATTGGCTGCATGTCTACAGGTTGTAAGAAGTTCAGTCATGATGATTATCTCTTCTCAGATTGTTTAATTTGAATAATATTTAGAGGCCTGAATAGTGTATCACAAAGTCTGAAACTAACATGGTTTTGTGATCCACTCACAACCCCTTAGATTCATCTTGCAGCCCCTTGTGGGGGGGGGGGGGGGGGGGACCCGAACCCCCAGGTTGGGAATCACTAAGTTAAAGCAGGTATTTCATTTTGAAGGACCAACTCCTGTATCTGATTTTTTCATTTGAATTTTTGTGTAGGAGTCCACTCTGTAACTAACGCAGTGCGGTTTCCTAAAGAAGCAACGGTATAATTTTAGGAGGAGGCAGGGGGATGACGAAGCTCTGGGAGTTTCCTCCCCCAAGCAAGAGTATAAATACTCCCTTAGGCTTATTTGTCTGTCCACAAAAGCATTAGTGAATTACAGTTGTAATTGCTATATTGATTTGCTCTGTAAAACATGTTCTATCCCCTGCACCAATTTCTCTTTTCTGTCTCAGCAGTCTTAACATGTGACCCATCTTTCCAAAAGATGTGTTTTCTTGTGACTACCTGTCATTACTGCATACCATTTCTGCAGTCAGCGCTGTGATGTGCCCTGTCCCTGTGAATAACTGTAGGTATTCATAAAGGACAAAATGGGAGCCACACATTTTATTGTGGAAATAAACTGATCTAAAATAATATATCACAAAGTTTATTCATGCAATTAGAGAATCTTGAATTAGTTTAACTTCTGTAGTAACCTAAAATTAGTACATAGAGGCCTTTTTTTGGAGGCTTTCGGTAAATCAGGAGTACAATATGATTAAACAAAATGTCTGACAGCAAGAGTAATTGGATTTCCAATTTACGTGGAGCTTGAAGGTGGTTTGACTCACTTGTGTAAGGGCTAAGACGGACTCAGGGGTGAATCTGCCTGCAATCAATAAGTCGCCTTCTCCCAGCCTCTGAACCTTTATCTGTTTCCTCAGATCTAACCCGAGTTTGTATTGATCTGCCTGAGTGACAGATGGGCTTGTATGGAGGCGAGTCTGCCGGCCTTTCGCTGCTGGAGTCACTGTTGCGCATACAGATCGTTGGCGGGTGACTCAGACTGGTCAAAGTTCAGTTTTATTATGGATCATGAGCAAACTGTACACAGCCACTCAATAAAAAGAGAGTTAGGAAGAGATAAGAGACATTTTTTGGGGGGGAATAACTGGCAATAAAGTTAATATCTTTTCACTTAAAAGTGCCTCCTTAATGGTTCCCAAGCCAAGCTGCAAGTAAAAAACACATCACTTTCTAAAAAAAAAAGGACTTTCAACACACTGTTGAAATTATAGCACAAAATAAGCAGTGAACAATCAGCAAAAAGGAGATGATAGCAGTTGTGTCATTTTTATTTTCCATGAAACCAACCTTGAAATGAACTAAGGAAGCACTTTCCCTCCGTCCCTGCCCTCCCTTGACTTTTTTAAACCAAGTGCTACTTTAGTCTGTCACCGAACGCCATGTTCTCTGTGACCTGGAAACATCTGGAGAGGGAAGGGGGGAAGGCCGGCCTTACCCAGAATGAAAACACCACTTTCAAACCAAAACTAGAGTCTGTTAAAACACAGGGTATTTCTGTGTTACTTCATCACAAAAAATCCCTGAAGGACACATTTAGTTTCTGAAGAATTTCAGTCTCTGTGTGAAAAGTATGTGTCTTTTTAACCACACCAGTGGTATGGCTTCAGGGACGGCAATGTTAGTCTGTCCACCACTTTGGTCCAGACGTAAATATATCTACAACTACTGGATATGTTAGAAATGTTGTATAGATATTCATGGTCCCCAGAAGACAAATCTTAATCACTTCGGTGATCCCCTGACTTTTCATCTAGTGCCACAAGCACATTGACATTTGTGGCTCAACAACTATTGGATGGATTTCCATGAAATTTGGTTCAGACAATCACGTCCCCCTCAGGAGGAATTGTAATAACTTTGGGGATCCATTAACTTCTAGCGCCATCAACAGGTCAACAATTTACCTTTCCCAATACTTTGATTTATGACCGAATACCTGCAAAACTAATGACATTCACATCAGACTCAGCTGTACTTTGCGTTTAGCATGCTAACAAGCTAAACTAAGAAGGTGAACATGGTAAGCATTATACCTGCTAAACATCAGCATGTCAGCATTGTCATTGTGAGCACGCTGACGTTAACATTTACCTAAAACAGCCACTGTAGAAGAACAGCCTCACAGAGTCGCTAGCGTGGATCATTGTGTTAAACAATCGCCTACCATTAATGAGAGTTTTACCTTATCTAGATCTTGAACGTATCCAGGTACAGATCACATTTTTTTAAACGGGATACAATACAGACCATTCTTCATTTTAAATTCGAGTCATTTTGACGCTGATATTGTATGAAAGACTTGTAACATCACCACTCTGTGATGTGAGCTTTTGACGTGGCTGCAATGTTCACCTTCATTAAATCTCTCGCTGTGGCAGCGAGAGCAGAAATGTAATCATGAAATACTCACAACTTTAAAAGCAGATGGATGACACAGTCTCACTCTGTAAAGATGCACATTTTTAGGTAGACAGATTCATTTTGGAGAGACATTAATCTCTGCAGCCAGCTGGCTATGAGATCATAAAAAGATATATTGACGCTGCATTGATGTTATCTCATTAGCTTACCAAACAATGTTTACACCTCAGCAGGTCTTCGTCAGGATATCTCTGTTCTATTTACATCAAGCCCTTGTGAACACATCCCTTCCTGCCGTTCAAATCAATGCAGTTTCGAGGGAAATGTTATTAGGTGATAATCTGGGCACGGACCAACTTTCTGTCTGCTGTTCGGGGCCTCTGGCAATATCCCACAATCAGGCATCCATTACACCAGGAAAACATTTTCATTTTTACAGCTCAGCTGTATTCAAAGGACCTGTCAAACCTGCCCACATTTATTTTCCCATGGGAGTCGCACAAATCCAGCATGACGGTTACTAAATCCCGTCTTTCCCACTAACAGCTTTCTATCTATGAAGCAATCCTTCGATACACTGATGTGATAGTGAGGGGTGGATATGTAGAACATGAGAGAAAATGTCTGTAATATATCACCTCTTTCTTTATTATGTGAATACAGCATCTTGATTGTTAACAGATTTTGATAATGGTATACTTACAACATTGGCACTATGTCCTGGTCGAAGCAGGTCATCAACATTGAACAACTCTGTTTAAAGCTCTGCCAAAATTAAGTCTTGTATTTCAGGCTTAGCATCTTTATTTTCCTGTGAAGTTCTGTGTGTAATTATAACACTCTCTTATGTATCTCTTAGTATGCAAATCCTCAAATGTTGAAGTGCTTTCTCTGTTGAGCAATCCACCTGTGTTGTGTCTGAGTCATACCCTTTCCCCCCCTCTCTCTTCAAAGTAACAGTTCGAATTAAGTTGAACAGTCTCTCTCTTCTAAGAAACAGGGGTGCGGACTTTAGGCCTTTATGAAACTGCTAAAACGGCAGTTGAAGGTACAGCCACACGCCTGTGGTTTCTGCCTCTGCCAGACACCCTACGCTTGCAGTGAAAAACCGCAAACACACGGTTGCTTAGATGCCTGCAGACGGAAGTTGAAGCGTCCTTTGTTAACGTATGGAAAACGTATTTTTGCGCTCTTATGTGTTTTCATCAAATAGGTAAGGTGTTTGTGCAGAGGAAGACCTTTTATGGATCGCAGACCCCCAAGAACAGGGGGCAAAGGTTATAAGAGGAAGAGCAGAACAAAGGCTCAGGGCTGACGAACTCTGCTTGGCTTCTCTTTGAGACTGCCTTTTTGGTCCCTCGGGGTCCTTGGTTGTTTGTGAGACTTTGTTACTTGGTTGTTATATTTTCTTCTTTTTGAACATTTTGTATCCATTTACTCTTTTGATAAAACTCAAATAAAACTGGGTTGTATTTTGTACACTCCAACCAAATTCCTGTGTTGCTCCTCTCTGAGATCATCTAAGTAGCCGCCCTCAGGTAAGAAGACTACTCTCCTTGAGATATGCCGACAGTAGATCATCATTTGACCTTGATTGGTGAATTCTTATGAAAGCTGCTGTGTTTATATTGCAATGTACTGTTCGAGGCAGGCCCAGTGTAAAACCAGGCCAGTGTCCGCCACCCTTCACTGTGGACCTCCCCCAGTATTGATCTTTGATCTCCAAACACCTACCACACACAGATATTCCTGCTAATGTCTAATATGTCCTGCTAATATCGGTTATAACATCTAAAAACCTCTTCATCTCTCAATCAGTGTTACTGACGTTTTCAAACACCATCCCTTTCCAGAAAATGCTGTGTATATTCTGCCATCGGATGCACCACTGGGGGCTTTTCCTGTGAGCTGAAGAGACATCTTGTGGTGAGGAGGAAACACTAGCCATTGGCCAAGGTCAAAAAGATAAAACGTGGTCAATAGCTTCCTCGGACAAGGAAGTAATTTATCATTTCAGCTTTCAGACACAAACAACAAAGACGGCACAACCTCTGTTACTGGATTTTGTTATTAGATTTATGATGAACTTCACATAAGATGACTAAAATGGGCATTAAAAAAGCTTCTCTTCATCATTTTTAAAGAATGTACATTTATGATGCAACTGAAATTCACAGATAATTACCTGACTGAGCAGATGAGTCTCACGACTTTTCACTTTGCAAATGTCAATCATCAGCAAGGAAAGTTACACTTAGATCCAGAACATCTTATCTTACGTATGCATGTATTTATATGTATCAAAGCTCCTGATACTGGAAATATGAGTGCCAGCTCCATCCTAATAAATTACTGCATCAAAGCAACTCTGTATAACACAAAATCATGAAAGAGATTCCTTTTAGTTCAGTTTGTCTAACATGCTGAGTGGATGCATGCTGAGTAAAGCCAGACAAAACAGCTGGATGCACACAAAGCTTTGTGCCCCTCTTTCCTCAGCTGGCTGTCATTATCTCAAATATTTCACCCACGTTTCCACCTGGTGAGCCCGAAACCACAAACAACAAAGGCAAAACTTTTCTACAAATTTTACACTTTCTATTGATGCTGGAGCCAGAAGCCTCTTTAATACGTTGTGCTGTTTGTTCACTTACAAGCTTCAAATGTCAGGGCATTGTGTGTGTGTGTGTGTGTGTGTGTGTGTGTGTATGTTGCAGATCATTTTCTTCGCCAAAATAAAAGAAATTCGGATCTTTAGAAAGATTTGTCTGGAAAACAAGCACCCACAGAGAGCAAGTGAGGTCCTCCAGCTGAGTGACGTCGGGCTCACGCCCCTGCAGTGTGTTTACCAGCATCGGCCTGTACCACCCGTCACGCCACATACTGTTGAGTCCCTGCGAAAGCTACGCTCCACTTTCTGATGGTCACAAGCGAGTCAAGTGTGAGATCTGACAGTGGGACGACACAGGAACAAGGCGGTGGCGGACATGCTCGTCTAGCCCTCCTCCTCCTGCCCGGCTGACCAGCATCAATTTGCTGCAGACATCCTTCCCCCCTCTTCCTGTTCCCGCCTCTTTATGATAGGGATCCTAGTTGACAGTGACATCGGCTGCGTGTGTCACGGCCTGCTTTATGAAGCACAAAGGCCGTGAGTGAGCTCTGACTGTCATGGTGTGTTTATTCGGAAACACAGGCTGGCTTTCACTGTGCGGCACTGTGACAGACCGATTCTGAAAATACTGCCTCTGCAGGGCAAATGTCATCCCTCTTTGCAATGCTTGAATCCAGTAGCCAATAGCTTTCTATCACTAATTATCAGATTCAGAGTGAAGTAGGTCAGCATTTATGAAATCATCTCAAAAGGCTTTTCTTAAAAAAGTATTTTTCAGGAAGGGTTAGGGTTCATGTTTAAATAATGTCTTATTTTGTTATTTCGGGCTCAAACTTGCTGTGAATCCCAACTTGTTGCACACAGAGGGAGCTGAATTCGTCTTTCGAGCATGCACAGTCTCACAGAAGTCAGAGGAACCAGTGCAGTGACCATGGCAACCTCATTCGAGCCTCAACAAGAAGGGTTTTGTCCTGATGGGTCACTTTGCTGAATGCTACTGTGACTGGTCTCCTTTTTATTCTCTTTCTCACTCGCTTTGTCTATGTAGTCTCTCTCTCACACAGAGAGAGAGAGAGAGAGAGAGAGAGAAACCAGCTTGTTTTAAAATGTCCCCAGGGTGCATGGTGTCCCTGCATGGGGAGTGTTTACAGGACGTTATCTGTGTCAGTGCCGGCCCCTCATCTCTCTGAGTGGGTTTCTGAGGAATGCTGGAACGGGATGGAGGAGTTCCAAAGGGGGAGTGACGAGAGAGAGAGACAGACAGACACTGGGAGAGGTAGAGGGAGAGAGGGAGGGAGTCTATATATACATCCCAAGGAGGCTGGTGCTCACTGGCACAGCTGGACTACTGGATAACTGGACTGTGGCCCACTGGATATTTATCTAGAAAGGTGAGTTCTTCTTTTTTCTGCTCCAATTCTTTATTCAGCATCTCCATCATCAACTTTACCATAGAAAGAAAGAAAGAAAGAAAGAAAGAAAGACAGAAAGAAAGAAAGAAAGAAAGAAAGAAAGAAAGAAAAAATGATTTATTTTAATGTTTTGTTGGTTCAGATTTCCTCACCATTATGAAAGCTCACCTTGATTAGAAGCTTTGAGGAACTGGATTTAAAAATAAAAAAAAGTCTTCCAGTTCCTTAAAATGCCAGTGGTAGTGATGAGTCCTTTGGGGGATGTGGTTTTGTCAAGGACCTACGTATGTGGTCACTATGAAAGCTCTGTAGCTCTGTAGCAAAGCATATCACACTGAAAGGGGAGACCAGTGTTTGATCAAGTGCTGTGTGGGACTCGCCTTTTTTCCTCTCTCAAAAATATATTTCACTTTTCTGTGCTAAAAGAAGACAAACTTTTTTCTTTTGGTTTTTCAAAGGAAGATATTTTCAAGCACAAACCAAGAGAATTACCCAGTAAGTATTTTCATTCACAGTTCTTCATTCTTTTCCTTTTTTAGAATAGAATTCACTTCTGTTATGTAATTACAAATTCAAATTTTGAATAGTGCACCTTTTGTTGTTTTCATCAGCTGGTTCACATAGAAATGTGGAGAAATCGTAAAAGTAGTGATGGCATGTGTGTGAATAAAGTAAATCTAATTAGTGCAGTGATAGGAAAGGCTGTAAAATGACACCACTGATCTCATCACTGCAGCAATTATTGGTGAGCTTATGTTCTGTGGTAACACTGTTTTTTTTTTTTTCATACCAAACCCTCAAAAAACCTGATATTTGTATTTGCTTGGTTTTAATTACGTTGGGGCCGTAATGATGAGGGAAGTGTGATTTCACTATTGATCAAGTGCAGTGGTGGGGATTTTCTTCTCTCAGACCTGGGTGTGCCTTTTTCTGAACTGGATATGGGCTCCAGGGAACGAGAAAGGAGTTAGGTCATCTCTCTCGTGTATTTTACACTGAAAATCATACTATCGTTACTAGTAAATCCTCGTCTTTTCCCATGTTGTGAACATCTGTGTTTGCTTTGGGCCTTGGCTATTGTTAGAGCAGTAAAAAATGACATCCCAAAGGGGCCAATACTGCAGTGTTGCACAATACTTCACGTCATAATTCATGAGTACACACTCCATGTTTGATATTTGTTCTGAATTGCCATCCATGTGTGTCTCGTTTGTGTACCTCCATGAGCTTTTTTTTGATATGTGTCAATGCCACCAAGGCTTAAAAAGTGAGTCCTTGTCATTAGTCCCTGAGGCTCTGAGGGCGCGGCATGAAACTGGATGCCTACATGTGCTGGCATGACCTGCCGATTGCTTTATTGTAGGGTTTTGTTTGTCAGGAAAATGTCCTGTGAGAAAAAAAGACTTAATGTCGGCTGATTACATTTGCTTTGCCAAATGCACCTGAAAAAAGAAAATGAGGGGCCATATTTTTTTCTGAAATGTAATAAAATCATAGTATAATGAGCTTTACAAGGGTTTCATGTTTCTTCTTCTTTCAGGAACTACCAAAGTCTCTGGCTGTGGAGAACAAAGTAGAGTAGTTAGTGTAAAATACATAATACAAAGATGAACGGTGTGGCAGATTGGCTCGTGCAGAACAGGGACAAGATCGAGAAAGGTGTGGAGATCATGGGGCAAGCCTCCGAGGTGCTCGCTTCCACTGTGGGCCAGCTTCACCCTGTCTTGGAGGCCGTGTTCGTGGCTTCAGCGGAGATACTCAGCAACCCTGACGGCAAAGAGGCTCGCTACCTGACTCAGCAATTCGAACAGGTCAACCAGCAACTTGAGGGAATCCAAGATGAGATTGATAAAATTGCCCTGGAGCTGCAGAGGACGTCGATGAACAAGCAGAACTTTGATCGAGAGGCGCAGATGCTCAGCCAGTACGAAAAGTTCCAGGACTTTGTCAACGCCAAGCCAAAGTTCAAAGAGAAGAAGATGGAGAAGTTCCTCAGCCATTATGAGAACACCGACGGCGACTTGAACTTGGACGCCCTCTACAACGCTGTCACTGGGGAGAACACCCCAGGAGACCCTATGCTAGAAACTGTAGTCACCACAGAGCAGAGAAGCAGAAGGGCAGTTGAGGATTTCTGCGCCCGGCTGAAGAAGCTCTTTGTGGTTGGCATTATCGCTGTCATGGGCCATGCCGCCCTGAAGGAAGGGGCGGTCGGGGAGGAAATGGTGAAGAAGTGGCAGGGACGGATGGAGGACGTGGAGACACGGATGAAAGCCGCTGTGGATGACTGTACAGAGAACTTTGCCGATCAAGCCAAGCTGGATATGGAGCACCTGCTTCAGGAGAATCCCGGCACTGTCAACCACGACTTCACCAAATCCCTTCTGGATTCACTTACTAAGAAATATGATTGGGTGAACTGGTCCATCCGGGCCTTCAACAACAGGGAGCGCATTTTCTTTTTCAACTGGCTGGCAGGAAAGAAGTTCCACGGAAGTGGAGGAGCCAACTGGTTCGACATCTTGACCAAAAACAAGATCAAAGTGGTGGTCTCTTTCTGTGTGAACCCCAAGCCCATTAACAAGAGTCAGATCCAAGAGCAGATTGAGGGCCTGAAGATGAAGGGGGGCATGATGGGAGTGGCTCTGTCTTTGAACAAGACCTTCCCCAACTGCCTGGTCCATGCTGTCAGCCATTACAAGGAGGTGGTGGAGACCAACAACTTCCATGAGGATTGTTACTACTATGGAAAACACAAACGAGCCTACATCTGTATCCACCCCGAGTAGCTTCATGAATGTCTTTGCCAGAAACCTGGAAATATTTCCATTACATATAGAAATGTATCCATAAATATTGTCTGTGTTGATGCATAATCTGCTTTGTTTCTGGTATGTGATTCATTGTCTTACAAGTAATGATTTTCATTCTTTTGCATATATATCTTTCCTCTATTGATGATACAGCAGCTTCAGGGTGTTATAGAAACTTCAGAGCCATACATCTACATGCCAGCTTCGACTTAGTGTTATGAAACTTATAATGATGCTGTCCCCATTGGATATTACTAGGGTTGGGCGATATGACGATATTAGTCTGTTTGCTGCCTGAGACTTTGCCATACGTTTATACCAAGGTATCCTTCCCCTTTATTCCCTTAAACATCTCTGGGTGTATCGGACCTTTGTGGAAAATCCTGTAAATCAATGAGCAGGACCTATTTAGGTGTTATTATGTGATTTTTTTTGCATTAATGTGATGCAGATTTGTCCATTTGGATTAGCCAGAAATATTGGTTATTTTGAGCTTCACAGTTCATTATTGGCCTTTAAAAGCTCCAGAAAAAACAAGTAAGCGGACCTCGAGTCGGGCTTATTTTGTCAACTATTGTTTTTAATGTCAAACTCAATTATATATTGAAAGCAATAGTTTCTCATGTTTGTCAGTCAAAGTGAAGGAGACAGTTAGCTTAGCTTAGTTTAAAGACTTGAAACAGGGGGAAACAGCTAGCCCGGCTCTGTCTGAAGGTAACAACATCTGCCTAAACTCACCTCTAAAGTTCGCTAATTAACTCGTTCTATCTCGTTTGTTTAAGTCTTACAAAACCGAAGTGTAAAAACAACAACATATGTGCCGGACTGTAACTTTTGTAACTGAGGAAACTCAATCTGCTGATGAGGACCTTGAATTGAGATTGTTTTGTCAGTTAGTTATTTTATCCAGTTTCTCAATTGATTTTCCAGACAACGTACTATCTACACAACATATATATCACAAAATAAATAAATACACACATATAGGATTTCATTCATATCGCCCACTCCTAGATATAAATGTGTATAAAGAAAAATCTATTCTGATACCTGTGCTGCTTTTGGTGCAATATATTGCTAAAAGAAATCCTTCTACAATCACTTATTGGAGATACTTATGTATATTTTACTTTAATTTGTAATAAAAAAACAAACTATGAATGCTTTTGTCATCACTGGTAATCATTACTGCATTATTTAAAAGCACTTTTTGAGTTAAAACCTACTACAATTGTTGACAATCATGTAAGCAGTATGTATAATGTTCTGCTGGCTGTATTTCTATTCAGTAACAACCTCCTTCAACAGTATTAATGTTTTAATAACATGCCATTGTTTATCAAATGGGTGGAGGTTGACACAGCAACAACCTATTATGCTCACACGGTTTTTTTCTCCTCCACCACCCAAGTTTTTTTGTTTTTTTTTTACTTCTGTCTGACTGGGTGTGCCCCTCCCCTGTAACATCAGAGCCACATGACCAATAGGAAGACAAACAGTCTGGAAGTTAGTGTATTTCTTCCGCAAACTTTTTAAGGTGAGTCCATTTATGCTCAAAATGTTTGAAAGTGGACAGGCACGTGTAGGTTAGTGATAGGGCTCTTTTATAGGACGTGATCGATTCAACTTCATCTACTTCATTCCAGTCTCTCGTTACATAATCGAGCTTTTTTCTTTTTTTCTGTTCCTCTTTCACAGTGTCTCTGTTCAAAATGCCAAATACGCTTACATATTTTGTTAACTCAGCTTCATTTAATAAAGTGAAGTGGGTCGTTAGATGAATCTGCAAAATTTAAAGCAGTTTAAACAAAAAAAAAAGAAACTTTAATGGGCGTTGGTTGCCAGCTCTGGTGCCACCGCTTCACTTTTTCCAGGAAGTGTCAAACTTTTTCGTGCTGCGTTGTAACAAAACCCTCATCTGTGGTGTTAACCTGCGATGTTTGTTTGGCTCTCTGTCCTTCGGCTGTAAAATGATACGATTAGAGCCCTTGTACACGGACTGATCAATACATTTTCCATTAAGAGGGCGCATTAACAGAGCGTTTAGTGGCCAGACCGAGTGGTCAGCTGGGGGAGGGTTTGGTCATCTTTGTGTTCAGAGGAAGCTCTGGCACATCGACATCATTTAGAAGATATCAAGAAATGAACATGTTTCCAATGTAGCTTACTTTTTAATTAAACAATTACTAAAAGTGGTGAAAGAAGTACTCACATTATTTACTTAAGTAAAAGGGCCAATAACACACTGTAAACATATCCTGCATTCAAAATGTTGCCAGTAAAAGTATTCTGACATATTGCATTATTAGATTGTTTGATTCATCAATGTGTAGCATTTTACTGATGTAGCTGGTAGAAGTGAAGCTAGTTTTGAGGTTGGGCCCCCCTCCAAAGGGTCGCAAAATAAATCTGAGGGCCCGTGAAATGATTAATGGGGTAGGAAAGAAGAAAAAACAAAGTTCTGCTACACAAATCTGTATTTATTTTTTGATCTTTTCTCTAATTTTCTCTCTAAAATGAAATCATCTGACAAGTGTAGAAGGGAAATCTGCTTTTTGTGTGTTTGTTAACAACTTAGTCACCTAAAACGTAACAAGGGGCCCCAAGTAAACACTTGTGAGGGGCCACAAGCCAAAATGGAAACCACTGGTTTAATCTTGAATGATGCATTTAGTGGTAATAGTGGTAACTGTGAAGAGTACAATGTTTAAAGTAGCATAAAATGGAAATACTCAAGTTAAGTACCTCAAAGTTGTACTTAAGTACAGCACAGTACGAGCAAATGTACTTAGTTACTTTCCACCACTGTATATTAGCGGAAATATTAGTGAAAACAAGACTTGTTATGCTTGTCTATAGCCTGGCGTTCATATCTCTGGTATGCGAACTGCAGAAGCAGCTCCAGCTCTTTGTCTCTGAAAATGTGATTTCTTCGAGCACTTTTATGTTTCACTTGTCTGTGTGAAGGTGCTTCACATGCACTCAGGCTGCAGTTACACAACCCCTGGGACCCTGCGAGAGATGCAGAACATCAGTGGGGAACTTATCAAATAAGATACTGTACATTAACTGTAAATGCTCTAAAATCCTGCTGGAATTTCCTGTAGTTTGGTGTTTTTTGTTCTCAAGTCTGAGAAGGAAATTATGCACATATTCCATGTTTAATATCACAATCATAGCACTTTTAGAGCTTGTTTTTTTTTAGAGATTGTTGTTGACATTAAAAGGATGTTCAGTTAAAGGAATAGTTTGAACAACGTGGAAAATCTCTTCTTCACTTTCTTGCCAAGTGTAGATGAGAAGATTGATACCACTTTCATGTCTGTCCATTAAATATGAAGCTATAGCCAGCAGCTGGCTAGCTTAGCTTAGCACAAGAACTAGATACAGGGGGAAACAGCCAGCCTGGCTGTGTCCAAAAATACCAGCCTACCAGCACCTCGAAATCTCACTAATTATATCTTGTTTGTTTAATGTTTACCAAACGAAATGACAAGTTTCACTTACTCACTGCTCCTGGCCAAGAAATAGTCCGGCACATAAGCCTCTGTAAAACCACAATGTGTCATTTTTCCACTTTGTTTTTTGTACAAATTATGTTTTTTAATGTGTCAATGATTGTTAATTTGCAAGCTTTAGAGGGGCTTTTTACCTTTGGACACAGTCAGACTGTCAGCTGCTGGCTATGACTTTTGATATTAAATGGACAGACCCAAAAAATAACTATTTCTTCAATTTAGGAGACATCAGATATGTCCCTGTTCAAATTGAATCACCAGCGTAGACATCCTTCTTGTCTTTGAATGCCTGCAGACGTGTCTTACTGCTGCAGTGGCGTGTGATGCATCAGGCTGAGAAATGGGTGATATCTTCTTCTGCAGTCTTCTGCAGTCTAGCTTGATAAACCCCACAGAGCAGACCTCAGCAGAGAGACAATCGAGCTGACAGATTAGTTTCCATTGTCTTGTTGCCGTGGTAACTTGCTGAGTTACACTGGAAAACGCACCCTTGCCCAGCAAGTTTAGCCTCTTACACTTAATCACTTCCCACGCCTGCTGCTCCTATATTGACTGGGCTGAGGGAGAAACAGCACTACTGATTCTCCTCCAGCCACAGTTTAAAAACTGAACATGACCAACACTCTGAAGGCCAGAAACCTGAGTTAAAACATGTGACGACAGGTTCATTATGTAGAGCAGCTACACAGACAATTAATGTGAGACTCAGTTTGTGAAGCCAGTGGATGACTGTGCCATCATTTTGTACCAAAATGTTATTTCCACCCAAATTACACATCTCCAGTTTTGCAAAGGGACATGTCTGAACATGCCCATGAAATCCATCTGGGCTGCTCTTACAGTCAGATTTCTCTCTGTTTCCTGGCCTTTGGGAGGAGTTGTATGTCTTAGATTAAGATTTTCCAAATCCAGTGGACTTCTTGTTTTTAAAGTCCAAAAGTACAAGACAGAAAGTAATCACTGAATACTTGCTCTTCAACCTTTTGTATTATTATGTTTACCTTCCAAGTGAAAATGCAGCACTCATTTACAGACAGAATAATAACAATTTGAGAAAACAATCCTACCTCAAGGTCCACGTAGTAGCCTTTCCCAGACCTTTCAACTGTATAACACAGTCTTCATCTGCAGATAGAGTTTGCTCAATTTTCATGGAAATTAATCTGCACTTTTAGACCTCGAGTTGGCTTGAAGTTAAAGCAAAAGTTTGACACTTTGGCATATGCTTATTCACTTTCTTGCAGAGAGCTAGATGAAAACATTGACCCTCACGTCTTTCTGTTAAATATGAAGCTATATGTTAGCTTAGCATAAAGACTGGAAACAGGAGAAAAGGCTAGCCTGACTCTGTCGAAAGGTAATAAAATCTGAGGAACAAAAAAATCACAACTTTCATTTTGACGCTATGATATTTGTTCGGATTAAAAAACAAGATATAATGTATTGATCAGTGAGCTTTAGGTGCTGATAGATGGATTTTATTACCTTTGGACAGAGCGTGGTAGCTGTTTCCTCCTGTATTCTTCCTTCATGCTAAGCTAAGCTAGCCGTCTGCTGGCTTTAGCTTAATATTTAAGGGCTAGATATGAGAGTGGTATCAATCTTCTCATCTAACTCTGGGCAAAAAGCAAATAAGTGTATTATCCAAAATGTCAAACGATTCCTTTCAGCATGAAGTTCATTATTGACCATGAGAATAGTATAGACGGACTGGTTGACAGGGAGTTAGGAGAGGTAGTGGCATTTATCATTACATCCACATAATTTATCTTTTGCAGTACATTATTTGACTAAGTATTAACTCGTTTTTCTGTTTTCATAATGACCACAATGTAAAGTTTAAAACGTAATTGAGCCCTTTAATGAATCTGCTGATTTCCCAACAGTAAACACACTCATAACATACAAACTGTTCAACCAATATCGGCCTTCCTCCACTGCTGATTTCCCTTTGCATTGTTGACTCATTGCTCACTGGGTGTGGCAAGCAGCCAGCACTGAAGCTCACTTGGCTGTTTCTCTCTTTCCTTATCAGTTTTTGCAGTGTTGTAAGAGGAGCAAGGGAACAGGTCACAGTCCAACAAACACTGGAACAGAACTGTAAGTAAATTAAGAAAACCCAACATTTGATTCTGTGAGTTAAACTCAAACGGCTGATACTTTCTGCCTCATTTTTGTTTGTTCTTAGAAGAGGTTTACTTTCTTTAATATCACAACAGGACCAATTGTGACTGTTTATAACCATGTCAATATATTTCCTCTTGTTAGAATCAGTCTGAGAGACATCAGCAAAGATGGCAAACCAGCTCCAGCAGCTTGTAGCGGAGAAGAAGGACATGGTGGAGACTGTGATGGAAGTGTTTGAACAGGGAGCTGAAATGGTGGCCAGTATCGCCGGCGACCTTTTCCCTGTTTTCTCCATCGCTGCTCCAATTGTTAAACTGGCTCTGGACAATGTAGAAAGCAAAGAGGCCACATTCATGAAGGAGCAGTTTCAGAAGGTGCGAGAGCGTCTGGAGGTGGTCTCAGAGGAGATTCAGCGCATCAACAATGAGATCAAGAAGAGCGGATTGGATGCTGTGTATTTCCCACTGGAGGAGAACATCACTAACCAGTTCAGGAAGTACATGGACATCCTCAACGCCAAACCCAAGTTCAGGGAAGTCAAGAAGAAGCTTTTCCTGGACCATTTTGCCAAGACCGGCGGTGACAAAAACCTTATCACCCTCTACAACTCTGTGACGGGAGACAACTTCTCTGGGGAATCTGTCCTCGAGATCACCCTGAACTACGAGGAGAAAAGTCGCCGGCCAGTGGAGGACTTCTGTGCCAGGCTGAAGAAGCTCTTCTGTATCGGGCTCATCGCCCTGTTGGGCCACGCCGCTCTGAAGGGATATGATGAGGAGGATGCGCTTCTGAAAGACTGGGGTGAGAAGATGAAGGTCATCCAGGACAAAATGAATGCTGTCATTGAAGACTGCATCGTCAGCTTCCCCAAACAGGCTGAGCTGGATTCCCGTCGACTGGTGAGAGACCAGTCACAATTAACCAGCCAGCAACTAGCTAATGCTATCATAGAGAACCTAAAGAAGAAATATGACTGGGTGGGCTGGTCTGTGCGCATATTCAGGTCCCCCTCAGGCTTGTTCGCCAACAAGAAGGATTACCACTGCCCGACAGGGAAGAGTCGCTTCCAGGTCCCTTCATCGGATGACAAACTTAACGTCTGGGTGTCCTACAGCTCCTCGGCTGAGCCTGTGGATAAGAATCACATCCAGCAGCTGATCCAGAGTCAGAAGAAACTCACGGTGGTGGGTGTTGCAGAGCTCCTGTTTGAGAGGTTGCCCGGCGACTGCGTGGTCCACACGGTCAAAACCAGCAAAGACCTGGCCTGCTGCTGGAGCTTCACGGATGAGCTCCACTACTGGGAGGAGCACAAAAACTTATACGTCTGCGTTCACTCGGCTTGAAGTTTTACACACTGAAAAAACTCTCAAAAGTCACTCATTCTATGGTCTACCGCTGCCTCTCTGCCTGGCCTTAACAGTAAAATATTACACAGTATGTGCCTTAACTTCACCTCTCTAGTCTTTTTCTTACGGAATAATTCTCTTTTTCTAAGTGTTTGCTGTTAGTTTCCTGCAGACATGGATGTGCATCAAAGTCAAGTCAATCCTATTTATGTAGCCCAACATCACAAATCACAAATTAGCCTCAAGGGGCTTTACAATCTGTGCAGCATACGACATCCTCTATCCTTAGACCGTCAATTCGAACAAGGAAAAACTCAAAGCGAAAGAAGATGGATCCCTCTTCCAGGGCCGACAGACATGCCACAGATGTCATGTGCACAGACTTCCACAAGAAAGAAAGCAACATAAACTACATTCTTCAACTAACAATAATGACCTTTTTGATCCCAGGCAGCTGTGTTTTGCTTATTTCTCAGAACAGACAGAAGAGTTTACCCTTTTGTCTAGGCTGTATTATGTCCCGGTGTCTCTTTTTGTCATGAAATCGCGTAACATAATAATCTACAAGTTGACAGTTGCTGAGAAATTCTGGTGTAAGATATACAGCTGTATTTTCTACTGTCGCTATAAATTTCAGGAGGACGTGGTTGTTTTGTTACAGTGGGACATGCCGGCACAGTTTGTTGATTTTGAACCCGGCTGTCAGACAGAGATTATGTTTTACTAGTGATAAGCAGTGACCTCGTCCTGTTGAGGACGTGTACACCAAAGTCATGAGAGAAAATGCTCATTTGTCAAAAATAGTAAAGCTTGTTACTGGCTGCTGTACAGCACGAACAAAGCACAAGAGACAAGGCCTCAAATCACACTTGCTGTAGCGAACTGGTACACATGAAACTTTATTAACAAACCCTGCCTTGAACATGCCGGGGACGTAGTGACGGCAACACTTTGTTTACATACAGATGCCCAGCATAGCTATTCTTGTGTCTCATTTTTTCCTGTGTGGTTGTGCAATACAAACTAGAGAGTTGTGCCTGCTCGAAATCCTTTGTACTTTTATATAGGATTTACTTTTAAATAAGAACAAACAGTTAGTGGAATTTGGGAAAATGTAAATCTTGGGTTTGGGATTTGGGATCTTTTTTTTTTTTTTAGGAGACTTTGATCAAAATTTCTATAATCTGACCATGACATTGACACTACGATGTAATACTAAAATATCGACGCTGCAGAAAGACTCTGTTCATAAACTTGTGGACCACTGACCTATTACGATTGTTTTAGATAATGTGTGTGTTATTATACACCACTGTAATTTGTGTGTTTCTTCTTTGTTTGTTTATGTTACATTTCTTTGAAAATGTCATCATCTGACCAAAACATGCTTCATACTATAACGTTATTGATAGAAAGTGTTTATGTTTCACTTCTGTTTAATATTGTTTGTATTTCCATACAGTATATTTGGGTTGTCGGTGTCTCAGATTCAAAATCCTGTTGGTGAACCAAAGCAATGAATGTAATAAATCTTCCGAATAAACTCAGTCATACATCATTTGTTTGTGTGTTTTTGTGAATGACTTGCAGTTTGTGTGGTTGTTAAAAGACACAAACCTTAATTGTTCATGATTTTGTGGTCAGTTATTAGCTGAAACTAAAATGAGACTAAATCTGTAAGAGGTGAAATCCACACAAGTTGCAATGAACAGCTAACTGAAACAGCTGAAATATTGATTTCTAAATCATTCAAAAACTCCATTCATTTACCAAAATGTGTGTTGTGTATACATTACAACAAGTCCCCCTATTTAGCATTGTATTAACATTTAATGAGTTTATAACATTATACTGTAATGTAGTTGGAGGCAGATATTATGATATGACAAACTCTGTTTTGTTATATTATCATTCAATATCTGTTCATACACCAGCCTCCACTTATGGGTTCCCACAGGAGGAGTTATAGTTGTTGACAAATACATTAATGAACATTTATATCTGCTTACAACGACATTATACTGTGTTATTAGATATTTGTGTACTGCCTGCATATAAATGCTAAACATGAAACTGTTTTATCGTTTCATTTCGTACTTAACATAAACAGCTGAGACTTAATATACAGAAAAAGTACAGTAAATAAATAATAATAAAATAAATAAAGTAAATAAGTACAATATCAAAGTCCACCGAGTTAACAGCCAACTGTTCTGTGGAGAAAACTTAAAGCTTAGAGAAAAAAAGAGAAAAGAGAACAAGGATATTATGGTTAGCTAGTTTGGAAACACCCATAGTGCTCTATAATTATGTGGTTGTGGCTTTTCTATCTTCAGCGTATAAAGACTCATGTCCCTGCAGTGCATCGCATCGTCAAGTGTCCCAACAGAAATGAACAAGTGCAAGAAAAACAAGTGGGTCAAAGATTGTCATCTGGTTTCATTTTCACTGAGATTAAACAGAATTCTGAGTAAAGGAGTAAAGAAAAGTCACTAAAGGCTGCGAAGCAAAATGGATGTCATTGTATAATACAGGCTACAGGGTACTTAGATCCAAAATTGTAATATTTACATTTTACTATGTAGATTTTATGATCAAAGGAGACATATTGCCTGTCTGAACTCACAAACACCTGCTACCTGTATGGAGATTTGATCATCAGCCTCTATAAAGGCCAACGCAGTGAACTCAAGCTAAATGTGACCTCTGACCTTTCATGATCGCGTAAAAACAAAAGCCAAATACATTTACAACGTAAGAGGCATTAATACAGCTTCTTCACAAACCATGTCTGCTGCATTGGTTCCTGGGTGTCTAACAAGTTAGAAAGACAAAGAACGGGTTTCTCTTGTCTTCTTCTTCTTTTCCTGAAAAGAAAATATTCAAATTAACTTTGCTCTGAGAGGGTAAAACTCACTCTCTGTTTGAAATGCTCACAGCTCATAGAAATATGGAACCTGTGACAATCAGTCATGAGTTGATTTGCTTTATTTATGAAGCATTAAGCCAAAAAGGGTTGGGAACCTGTGGTCTAGTGTCATAGTCCTCTCTGTATCTGCATCAAACTCCTACTCAACAGACTCAAAAGAGATTTAAAACAACTCAGAAAAAAGAAAAGAAAAATCTGAGTGGAATGACCTGAAATCCTCCTGACATTCCTTGAAAGAAATGCAAGTAAAATGTACAATAATGTGGAGTTATAGTTGATATGGTATGAGGAACGCAAAGGAGAGATGGTATTTAGGCCAATGCCAGCATGAGAAATATGAGAAATCCTGTCATAAAAACAGAAACTTTGTCGTACACTTGGGGGGCTCAGACAGTCTTTTGATGTCGGGAAAAATACTCAAATTACAAAACTTGGCTTGCAGAGGAGACGGACCTTGTTGTCTGGATACCTGTTTGCCAATGGAACAAGACCGAGACAGAAGGAATTTAAACTTTCCCTTTGCTTCTTAATGAAGCAAATCTCTCACAAGTGCTTTCCAAATTTCCACTGGCAAGTGACCCAATCACATCAATGCTCAGTGAGCTGAGGCCCGCACGCTGCTTCATCAGCAGCTTGGAGAAAAAAAGCTTACAGAGATTGAGCCTGAAAATGATCAACACTGACAAACACTGACAAACATTTGTAATGTGGGAAGACTTTTTAGAATATTCTGGATATATTTCAAACCTGCAATAACCAAATTTTTTGTCAATTTCTTGGGAAGGGGTCACATGCTGTGAACACAACATTATCACCTTTTAAGTTGATATGGCTAACTCATTAGCAAACAGTTGCTTATTTACACATCTAGCGGTTACGGAGCAACATTATCATTCATTTGGAGTCGTGTTTGTGTCCACACGATGAATGTAAGTCCATGTTCGCTCTCCTTTTAGCTCTGTGTTTGGTCTCTACCAATTCCTGAGGGAATATCTGTATCCAGAGGAGGCGGGGGGGCTGGCTGAAACACAAGAGAGGACAGTGGACTCAGAGGTTTATTATGATCTCCTCAAAGATTGTGGACATCGTGGACTGTTGTACTGAACATTGTGGCAGGCTGAGGCTGCCTATCAAGAGTAAGGATCGATGTAAATTTCTTTATGAGAGATGTGTTTTTTTTTATAACTTTTGTGGTACATATATTTATTATGTGCACATATTTATGGCTGTTGTATATTTGTGTGTTTATATTTCATGCTTTGGAAGGACTGACATTTCCACGATTTTACACCTTGACCTTGACCTCGACCTTGAAGGAATAATGGAGTCCATCTCCTTATGAGATCCATAAGGAGAATAATTCACAACACCAACACTTTCACTTGTTCAAAAGAACTAAAAAATAACAAAATAAAATAACAAATTCATGCATAACGAAACACAGAAATGAGGAAGAAACTCAATAACACTACTAATGAGCCAATGAGGATTTGAACCCGTATTTATTCAACTAAACTTTCTACGTATATATATGTATACGACTGCAAAATTGTGAATCTAAGTAAGACCGCTCTGTAGGAGTAAAGTTAGAGATAAAATAATCCAACAGAGCTAACAGAGTCAAATCCAGTTTTTGCCGTGGTCCTTCAGCTCGGCTGCTACAGGCCGGTTTCTGTCCAGGTGGGTTAAAGGGGCTGCTGACAAAAAAAACGGTTGAATGGGGGAAGTGATGCTTTTAATCAGACCAGAATTACTATTCCATGAATATGATTTGGCCACACAGCCCTGCATTGAGCCCGGCCCATCAGGTGACCTCAGGAACGCAGAAAAACATCACGTGGCAACGAAAAGATTCGCCCGCACTGCAGGAATACATTGTGCTGCCACCCGTCACCTCAGTGTAACCCTCAACACTGCCTTAATTTAGTCTCAATGGAAATAGCAGACATTTTGGTAAAAAAAAAAAAAAAAGAAAAAGAAAAGTGGTCACATATTTTAATCAGATGGTGCGTGGGAGGGGCTACGTTTCTGAGATGCATCATCTGCTCAGTTTGAGATGAGGAAACAAATATGTTGGGTTTCTATCATGAGGAAGCCAAAGTAGTCTGTTGTAGTAGTAGTCTATTTTTCCGTAGTTTTTTGAAATTGGCTACATTTTAACCTGCTCTACAGAGCACTTTAGCGTTTTTCGGCGCAGTGTTTTGGCACGTTACTGATTTCAAAGTCCCCGTCGCTGCATGAAACAACATCAACAACCTCCGAGCGAGCAGCCTACATGCTGAAAATGGCAAGTTTTAACAAAGATTTGGATCGTCTGTGGTTTTATCAGGTCCGGTGAGCTCCTCCAGAACTAAAGCAAAGGTAGGCTTCACCTCAAGGACACCGATGATCAAGTAAGGATTGATCCTTACTTGATCATCCCCCCCCCCCCCAAGAGAAGACGATTGTGATTGGTTTAAAGAAAAACAAACTAGCCAGAGCGTTTTTTTCGCCCTATACCAGAACGACGATGGGTTGAACGAGACCTTTCTCCAAAGTGTGGAGGTCTGGCTGTGCGAGACTGGTGTTGTGTTTACAATTTGCTGCTCCGTCCCCATGTGGCCAAAAATCATATATCATATGTATATAAAATCATAAAACATATTATGTCTCTGCATCAAGCGAGCCATGAAGAGAAAAAAACTCTAAACCCACGAACTTCTTGAGTCCTGATCTGTCTCTGCACCTCTGGGTCCCCGTCTTCACCCTTGTTTCTGTGATCCTCTGGCCTCCCTCCTTACATACCAAAGCCTGGGCAAGACCCAACAAGCTTCTATATCAACAAGCTATCTGACTCGGTGTCAAAGGAAATTCTTTACTATAGAGCCTCAGAGGTGGTAACACGGTTCGGGCTGGTATTGTTTTCTAAATGTAACCTCAGGCATCTTTTAGATCGCTTCATACCTCTCGCCCTTTAATGAACGAGCAATGACTCCATTATCTGTTACCTGCAATATATAAACAATGACACCAGCACCAACAATGCAAAGCCTCCAGTCATCGTCTCCGCCTCTTCCACCACTGTCAGTATTTAAAATGACGGCTGACTGGTTTCTCTATAGGCAATTGGTTTTGGAAATTTCACAGTTTGTGTGATTTATAAGTGACATGGAAGAAATCACATGAAAACAATGTGAAACAGCACTTCTCCTGTGATGAATTCATGTGGGGTAATTAGACAGATCATGTGTAAAATACACATGTAAATATCATATTCAATGAATGAAAACATGCATTTCACATGTAGTTTTTAGAGTATGGGGGTTGGGCAACTCAGTGGTGTTAATAAGGGGGAGGGGGAACCCTGCTGGTCCAGGGTTTGAACCAGAAAACCTTCAGTTCACAAGTCAGCTTCTGTAAGCTTTAGGCCAACTCATGTGCTCAGTACACTTTTACGTTACGGAAACAAGAGTTCAACTTTTAGATTTCTTTGTTTCTTAACTGATTCGCCCTTTTTTTCGCCCTTTTTTAACTGTGTTTAAGTGTTTAAATCATCATTAGCTTACATGTAGTTACTGCCTAGTGTTAGTCTGTCTTTAAATAGATCAGTCAAACTATTTGTTATCAGCTTCTAACACTGTTTTGAATTTTGACACTGAGAGCTTTAGCTTTAAATAAAGGTTAAGTAGACGTCTTCCACCTCATCACTCAGGACTGATAATACATGAAAAAACACAGACATACCTGTGGCTCTGCCTTAAGCCACTCTGTGTGCTTGTAACTGTATTGAGCAACAGGAATTCAACATGAATCAACAAGTACATTCGAGGCACCTGCTGTAATTTGAATGAGAACAGAATATTGTTGCCCGAACGAAAATAGGACAGGTGCCTCTGTCATGCTCAGATATTCACGGGTTTAAAGGTTCCAAGAATAAAACCTTGTCGTGAGAAAAGCCTGACTCTGCATAAAAAAAGTTGCTTACATTCTCGTGTGTGCAGGAGGTTAAAGACACATTAAAGAATTTGTTTTTTCTTTTAGTGCCCAATAGCTTCCCAGAATCCTACAAATTTCCTCTTAGCTCAGAGTTTATTTACACACACAGGGAATTTGGATTTGAGTGTCTTTAAAAAGACAGAACCAAAGCAAAATATCACATCAAATTAAGCCTTGTGTTATTTAGGGGTGATTAAGATGTAATTTAAGGATGATAGTTTGTTGGCTTGAATCACAGCTCAGAGTGCTTTTCAGGTAGAGTCTATATCTAAATTCACCCGTAACTTCAGATTGACTGACTAAGTGTGCTAAACTCATAAATAATTTTGGAATAACTTTATGTAAATGAGTCTTTCACCAGATCTGTAAAATAAATACACTTTAAACCAAATGAACACTCCCTCGATCTGAAACTCAAAGCAATGACTCAGACATGGCACTGTCAATCTATGTGCATCAGGTTGGTGGTCAAACTCGTATAAATACAAATAATGAAAGTGTAATAGAAACAGCTGATCAAAGATAATATGCAAGGCTGCAGACAGCGAATCCTCCTCTCAGCCATAACAAACTGATAATAACTGTCAGTTTAAATAAAATAGCTTTTTGTTTTCTTTTGGAAGGATAAATAAGATGACGTGACCCAGTGCTCTTCATGATTTTCCCACACTTTTCGAGTTGTTGCAAATCCTATAATAATATTAGTCTTTAATTACGTTTCACGCTTTGTCAGTGCCACGTCCTCCTCCAACATACCTCTCATTTTACCCAAGCTCATCACCAAAGTTTACAGGCTGAACATATGGAAAGATATCTGTAAGAAAAAGAAACAAACAATGTTTATTCATTGTCACTATAATCAGTGTACACGTAAGTAAGGAAAGACCCACAGGTCGGCAGGTAAAGTGCAGGTATGTGTGTGAATTTAAGAGAACGAACGCCACCCAGTGGCAAACAGAGTCATCACAGGTTGAGGAAATGAATGAAGTGAAACCACATGCGGCCACACAATGAAGAAAAGACTACCCTCAGTTTCCAGTCCGACTCTCTGGGAGATATATCAGAGACAGACATATACATGTATATGTAGTTAAACGTGTAATAAAAACATTTTTTAGACATATCGATTTTCTCATCTAACTCTCAGAAAGTACAAAATATTGAAGTATTTATTTAATTTAAGGCAGTTGGTCACATTTTGTGTGTATTTGTGTACCTGTAAAAGTAAATAGTCGATCAGCCACCCTATCAAACCCTAATATGCAGATGTAACACAGTTGTACCTGTGCTATGGGGCAGCACTTTTACTACAGAGAATATAAAATTGAGATCACAATCTTACTGGCCTTACTGGTCTAACTGGTCACGAATAAATAAATACAAGTCTGGTACCTGGTACAGCATACTTCCTTGTTTTTGCCTCCTGACATCCTCTACAATATCAGATACCACAAAAAAAAGTAATGTAATACAATCCTTCACACAAATGAAGAATCAGGCTTTTGAATGTCACCCACAACACAAACTGTTCAGTCTGTAAAAATTATCATTCAAGATGTTTGAAAAATCAGGTTTCGTCCTTTTATCCATCAGACTCAAATAAAAATATGATTAAAAATATCCATAACGCCCAGTTCAGAGCTGTCTCCTTACTAAGTTCACATTATGAGAGTCATTTGTTTGTTTAGAGAACTCACCTGGTTCTGCTTCGTCGTTAATTATTAATTGATTAAAAGAAACACAAACATTTGTAATAATCAATAGTAAATTAAAAGTCCTTTATTAAAGTTTCCAGCATCTAAAAGGTAAGGACAAGCTTCTTTTTATGTCACTGTAAAGTTTTCAGATATCTTATAAACCAAAGGATTAATTAATGAACTAATGAAAATAAGCAAAGCCTCATGTTTATCATACAGACTTGAAAGTGGTTTTAAACATTTCCTCTAACTTGTGACAACAAAGTTTATTTCCCAAGATGTCAAATCACACGCTACTTGTTGAAATCGTCCTTTCCACACATCTAATTCCAACAATCCCCTAATTTCTCCAAAACTTCAGTGTGTTAACACTTTAGGATGTGACAGGAGTGCCTTGTACATCCACCACGTTGTTTGGGATCACTCCTCCTTGAACTTTAACTACTCTGAGAGCTGGAGTACACATTTTAGTGCTTTAAACAGTTCAGCCAAATCATAGAATATATATATATATATATTTCCCACTTACTCCATGACATCTAGACATGCTGATAGTTTTGCTCCCCAATTAATTAATGGAAGTTAACTAAAAAACATTGTACAGCTGTCACCATTCTCCGTTCTCTTATTCATGCACATTTACTTTGAAACATCTTTCACAAACTGATAGAGAAACATGTTTAAAACATTTCCAGTCACATTGTCACAGACTCCAGAGTGAATTTTCGCTTTAGCATAGAATAGTAGTGTCTTTGTGATTAACTTCAGCTGATAAATGTAAAAAAAAAAAAAAAAGATTAAAAGGATTACAAAGATCAAAAAGATGCGTTGCTTATTCATACTCATACATCTTTGTGTTTGGATGAATTGATCTTAAGCACCAGGACTGGTCAAGAGGACGTCCTTCAACACTGGCTGGTAAATCTCAACGTCTCTGTCAACCTGCTGACACAGAACAAACTTTTATGAAGTAACAACACCACAAACTTGAGACCTACAGTGTGAGTCTTTACTGAATCTATTTTTGTCACTTATATTGGTCGTGCGAATGTCGTACAATCATTAATCCAGCTGTTACCACATATACTGTACAACTACTACAACCATTACCATTACTACTACTAAGGCTACTGATGCTGGTAGTCTAGCAGCTACAGGCAAGTACTACAGTCACTATTCTACTTGGATAGTGCTCTGGTGTGTTTGTCTTGGTTCATACCTCTTCCTTCTTCCTATTGACCAGAGCCTTGATGCCCAGAGCAGCAACGCTAATGCAGACACACAGCTGGAGAACAGTCAGGACGATCATCGTGATGTCCATGGCTGTCAACAAACGCTGATATAGACAAGAAAAAACAAAAAGAATTTAGTTTAATTCAATTTTTCCAAGAGAAGTTGGAAAGTATTGAGACAGATACGTTGTGGGTTCTTCATGGGATAGCATTAAACCAGCTTTACCCTTTAAAAGCATGCTTACCTTGGCAAAGTACGCCACATATGTGCAGTTGTCATCATAACTACCACTGTTCCAGTCACACATATTGGCGACAGAGGCATCTCCCAGGTCTATGGCATACAGCACAATGCCGATAATGGTGAAGATGGAGGTGATGATGTTCACAAACACAGTGAAGCCCACCTGAGAGGAAAAAGATTATACTTTTGACTTCACGGTGTACGTTTTTACACAATGAACGAAGAATCACCTCAGAAACTTTCACAGTGTTTTATGGTTTGTTCAACCGATTAAATTCATTGGTGATCTTAGAAGAGTGCTTACTCAGACAAGCACAACATAACACGAAGGGGAACTTTTAGTCTACTCACCAAGCAAAGAGAGGGGAACCGGCCGGCAAGAAGGGACACGATTCCAGCCGCGATGAACTAAAGACAGGACAGCACACTCATTCATTAAATTCATTAAAATTAATGATAATACCTTTTTATTAGATAGAAAACATACATCTATGTAAAACCAGTAACAATTTTGCCATTGAGAAATACACTTGCTCTCAAGCTAATATTAACACAACAGTGTTACTTTACCACACCACCCAGCCAGTAGGCAGCTCCCAAATGGGTAAAATCGTCAGGATGTGTGCTTATTCGTCCTGGCCCAAGTCCAATGGTGAACAGGCCCACCATGATCTGTATAGCCTGTAAAAGATTCAAAATTAAATTAAATCACATTGTCTTACACTTGAACAACTTAACACTGCATGTGAATAAATACATTTTAATTTCACTCACCCCGAGAGCTGCAGTTACGTCGGCCGGCATCAGCCCCTGGTACACCGAGCAGCACATCGGACTGTAGCAAAGGGTCTTGAGGATTTGGCACAGCGGTGGAAACGCGCTCTGACTGTCGGCCGTCACCGTGACCACAGTCACTCCTTTATCTTTGACAACAGTGACGGACATCTCTCACACCTGTACATATACAGTTCTTTATTAACTGCACTGTTACAGTCACACACAGATCACAACACAAACAACACAAGGACGCTCAAACAGGTAGATAAGAAGTAAAGTAATAAAAACATAAATAACTAGAACTAGGACAGTACTCTCAGTTACTCAAGTTACTCTAAATATACACATGGTAGTGCCTGGCAATATTCCGTACATGATTACTGCAAGTCTAGTATTTACTGTATGTATTAGTACAACAAGGTTACTTCATTGGAATAGCATAGATGACTTGAGAATATACAGTGAATCTATATATACACACAGATATGTAGAGGTATGTAACATACAGGTTTAATACAGAGATCAACAGTAAGATATTGAAGATAATAATAATAAAATATATATATATATATATATATATAAAGAGATTTTTTTTCAGTCAACCTGAGGATGAAGCTCTTGAGTCCTCTGGTATTTTGTGTGAGTGACTGTTAACATTTCTTCAAACTTCAAAGAGACACAAAACGACCACAAAGAGACCGTGGAAGAAAATGTATTACCTATTAGTTTCAGTTTTATTTCATCCTCATATTGTCTTTACTCATTGCATTAAGCTCTGTGCAGAGACAAACTCTTTTCCATTGATTATCAGACCCCTGTTCCCTCACATGGGAACTCAACTTGCTTGAGAATCTCAGCCGCTTTCCACCTTTTGCTCTTTGGTCATTACAACAGCAACCAAGGTAACGCTGAAATGTAACCTGTGTTACACAACGAGGCTATTTGAAGATACATATAGCAGCTATTTATTGATATCATTTCATATAAGAATATTTAAAGTCATTTATTTGGCGTTACATTAAATAAACAATATTTCTATGAATCATGAAGTTCATTGCCAAAAACCAGGGCTTTAAATTTGAATCTTAACACAGTTTTACTTATGTGTCCCAGTCAGCATTCAAAGGTTACTAAACCCACCACTGCCTATCAACTCAAATATGCAGATGTGCAATCACATAAATGAGCTTTTGGGCAGTAAGATTAGCTGCCAATTATCAATTATAATCAATTAGTTGATTAAGAGCTAATTAATCTGCAACTATGGTTCCATCTTCTCAAATGTGATGATGTGTGATATGTTGCTTTTCTCTGTTTCATAGAATAATAAACTGAATATTTTGGGATTTTTACATTTTATAGACCAATCGATGATTTCATCGATAATGGAAAATAATCATTAGTTGCAGGCCTGGATTATACTGTATCTACTGTTCCTTAAAAAATGCCAATGAGCTTAATAATTGATTAACTGTAAATATGGTCCAGAGGCTTTAGTTGCACATGCACAAACATGATTTGCTTCAGTTTTACACAGACCCTCCCTCGGTGTGATTACTGTATGTTGGGAAAGAAAAAGTTATGGACTCACTGAATAGTATTCACAGCTACATAAACCAGCACTTATTTGAGGTATTTGACACATCGATCACTATCAATACCACCACAAATAAGAGTTGTGCAGGTTTTAAGTTCACTAAGAGGTTTTTGTCGGTTGCAGGGAGGAAATTCAGCTTCCCAGAAAGTGCTGCGCTTCCTCGTGTTTTCCATCTCAACCTCTAATCCTAAAGCTAACACTAAACAGATGTCAAAAATAAATAAATAATAATAATAATCAATAAAAATAAAAAAAAAGCTTTGACAAAAATGAGGAATCAGGGTCTTGAATGTCGACCAACAGCACACATTAGAAAAACTGTTCAAAGTGGTCAAATAACTCAAATAAAACATCAGAACATCCATATGACTCAGTTCAAACAGGCTGTCTTATTGTGAAGCTCTTATTATTATGAATTATGAGTTTCTTTGCGCAGAGGACTCACCTGGTTCGTGGCTACAAACTCTGTAAATTAACTGCGACAGTCTGGTTTGACGATGGGGCGTTCAAGAAACAGCAACAAAACTGACACTTCCTGTCGCCCGTTTGATTTCTTCAAAATAAAAGCCTCATTAAATTATCTCTTGAAATGTATTTGGCACAAAGTAGTTAAGATCCTTTACTTGAATAAAAAGCAGCACCACAATGTAGCTATATATTATAAGTAACTGACCTGGAATCAAAACTTACTTTTACTTTTGTCTGTGTACAGTATCAAAAGTATAAAGTGAAATACTTCCCTCGGATATTGGGGTTCAAGCACGACCTTCAAAGAGAGTACAAGACCCTCAAAACTGTAATTATAAATACATGAACACTTTATGCATCTACAAATTCATTCATTGATTCTGTTTCAGGACTGAAATCTCTGTATCTTTAATACATTTACTGATAGTAAAAGGACAGTATGCGACAGAGATCTCTCTTCTGAAATGGCAACTTTTAAATTGGCCCTTTTGGATCAGATACCAAGTAAGTGTGTTATTTTCAATTTTGCTTTATTTTTTAAAAGGGACACGTCAAAACTGGATACCTACTCTTGCCAGAATTTAAAAAAAGAATATATATATAGTGCGGATTTGCTGAAAATTAACCGTCTGAACAGCATTTTACACAGAAGATTAAACAGCAAAATCAGCATAAGAAAATTAGAGTCACTGTAAAAGGTTTAACTGGAAATCAAAATTAAAAGAATTTTGACTATTTTTATCATTGACATGTTTCACTGAAGATACTTGTATGGTACTGTATAAAGTAAAAACATGGAGAGTACCAATACCAAACTACATACTGATTCTAAGCAGGATTTGTGTTTGTTGTATGAAATGTACTTTTACAACATCAGTTTCAAAGCATCATTTTTTTCAATTAATCTTCATTATTTCCTTATTTTGAGCATCTTGAGTATCATAGTTGAGTCCACGAAGGTGATCATTGAGCATTAACAGTGTCATAACTGCTGCTCAGTGAGTTTAAGGATGTGGAAAGTGTTGCTTGTACATCCACCACCTTAAACTTGAATTAACTTAAAAGCTCTGGTACAAATTCAAACGCTCAGCACACCTAGAAAATAAGAACCTAAACTTCCAGTTACCCCCGGTGGTACCTTTGCACATTGTTTTGGTTTTATCTGCTGAGAATTCGAGATATCCAACCTCTTCAATACAACTAAAGTGAGTAACTGCATTTCTTCAGTGAAAAATTACAACTGAAAAAAACATTTTACATGTTTTTATTCAAGCAAATTTATTTTAAAAAGTAATTCACACGGTGATAGAAAAAGATATATGTAGACAAAACACATCTGTAGATTGGCTAAATGAAATGGTAGTGTCCTTGTGATATAAAGCAGTTTTGATTACTTTCAGCAAATGTGTGTAAAAGCACAAGTATTACAATGAGGTGCTGCTTATTCATAGTTCAGTGGTGAGTTGAAAAGACTTTAAGCACCAGGACTGCTCAGGAGGACTTCCTTCAGCTGCGGCCGCTGATCTTCAACATCTTTTCCACCCTGTTTTGCACAGAAACAAAAAGTTTAATTTTACTTTAATAAAGAAAAAACAGGATAAGGTTTCTGAGCATCAGAAATGCAGCTGCTTTTTTAATACTTTTTTCCTTACAAGAACAACTATTCCTACTGCTGCTGCTACTCCAGCTGCTATTACTGCTAGTACTTCTACTACTTTGCCTCATCTCCTGAATATATCACCCAGGTGTCCTCTAAGTCATGTATATATATATGTATAAATGCACTGTGTTCTTGGTTCATACCTCCTCCTTTTCCATCCCACTGATCAAAGCCTTGATGCCCAGAATAGTAAACCTAACATTGACACCGAGCTGAACAACAGCCAGAGCGATCAGCGTGACGTCCATGGATGTCAACAAAGTCTGATGGATGACAAATTAAAATGTTTTTTAATTTTCACACTTGCAATTCAGTTTGCAGAGATGTTTACATGTTACAAACTGCCGAAGGAGTTTGAAATCAAATTGCCAAGTTGGATAACTGGCAGAACAAACAGATTTAAGTATCGTACTTAAGTAAAAATCAGAGGTACTTGTACTTTACTTGAGTATTTCCAGTTCTACTCCACTACATTAGTGATTGCTGCTTTTCCTTTTAATTATTTTAATTTACTTTTAATCATTTAGAGGTTTGGACTGTTGGTTGGACAAAACAAACATTGTGAAGGTGTCACTTTGGGCTCTGGGTAATTGTGACCAATTCAGACAAAAACAATCTATTGATTAATTGAAAAATAATTGGCAGATTAATTCATAATGAAAATCTGATACAAAATAGTTTAAAAAATTTGCTCCACCTCATCCAACTACAACAGCAAAATCCTGCTTTTACATGAATGCATAAGTAATAATAATCTAATGATATTAGGTATAACAGTCAGAGGGCCCATTTTTCTGCTTTGAGTACTCTTGCTTTTAAAACTTTAAGTACATTTTCCTGATTATATTTCTACTTAAGTAACATTTTCAGTGCAGGACTTTCACTTGTAATGGCGTGTTTTTACAGTGTGGAATTAGTACTTTTACTTAAGTAAAGGCTCTGAATACTTCTTCCACCACTCTATGATTGTGTTTTCCAGTTTAACTATGAAAGGATGATCACCTGGGCAAAGAGTGCCACATTTCTGCAGTTATTACTACAAAGATCAGCCCTGTTCCTGCTGCGGTCACACATCCAGAGGACAGAGGCGTCTCGCAGGTCTATGGCATACAGCACAATGCCAGTGATGGAAAAGATAGCTCCAACAATGGTCATAAACACAGTGAAGCCCATCTGAGAGGAAAGATTCAGTTAAGAGTCCATTTCAAGCAGTGTAGTGTTTCACATTTACAGTACAGAGCATATTTCCTTTATTTAGTCAATCGAGTTTGATGTACTCTACTTACCAAGCAGGGAGAAGGGAACTGCCCGGCCAAAATGGACATGATTCCAGTTACAATAAACTGATGAGAGGTCAGCAGACAGCTCATATCAGTGACAAGCAGAGGCTATTGCGTTTGTTTAATAGAAATATTACCAGGAATCATAACACAATCTTGCTCTCTTGTGTCCTTTAACAATATAATTGTTTCTGGAATCCTCTCACAGTGGAACTCCCTGCATGTGTAAAAATTAGCTAATTAACAAGTAATATAACACAACTACTGAACGAGAGACTTCACATTAATAGGCTCTCATGGTCATATTAACACAACAGTATCATTTTACCACAGCACCCAGCCAGTAAGCAGCTCCCAAGCTGGTCAAATCTCCAGGATTTGTGCTAGTTCGTCCTGGCCCAAGCCCAATGTTGAGCAGGCCCGCTACGATCTGTATAGTCTATAGAAGATTAAAAACAATTAAATCTCATTGTCTTATACTTAACATCTTAAGACCACCAATAAATAGCTGTATGTGAATACATTTATTTTAACTCCTCTCACCCCAAGAGCTGTAGCGAGACTAGTCTGCATCAGTCCCTGGTACACCAAGCAGAAATCTGGACTGTAGCAAAGAGCCTTCAGGATTTGGCACAGAGGTGGAAACATGCTCTTACTGCCAGCTGCCACAGTGATGACCGTCACTCCCTTGTTTCCAAGTGCAACTTCGGGTGTCTTCACACACCTGAAACATAAAATGTTTCTTTATCTCAATAGACTTTTTCAGCGATGAGATTGTGTCTCCTCTTGACCGAGTCTGCGCTCTTGAATTATTGTACTTTTGACTTGAGGATGAAGCTCTTAAGTCACTCATTTTGTTTTGCGTGTGTGTGTGTGTGTGTGTGTGTGAGGGGTGGGTGTTTGTAGAGGAGAATGGGTCAGTGTATGAATATGTGTTAAAGTCTCAGCACCTGCCAAAGTAAACAGAGAGTCACTGGTATCGATCAAACCCTATCAAATCCAAATATGCAGATGTATTATGGCCGTGGGTTTCGCTAGAAAGCAGCAAGATTGTCCCTTACACAAAGAAACCCACATTGCTTGAAGTTCTTTATTCAGTAACTCTAAAGTATGCTGCAGAGGCTTCAGCTGCCAAAGCAAAAGGCATTGTTTGTTTCAGTTTTATACCTGCATATACGTTTTCTCTGAAGAGGTGTCTCAGCTACATCAAACAGTATTTATTTCAAGTATTTGTCACACTGTCATAAGGTGTTCTTTTATAATGTTCTATTTTTCTAATTTTGCATTTCTGAATCTATTAAACATTTTGCAAAGATGAACAAAAAATGTAAGTTTCATCATCTGAAAGCTGTATGTCTTGTTGTTTAGTTTTCTTTTGAGGAAAAGTTTAGTGTCTGGGAAGATGCTGCACCTTCTTCTTTGCTTATAGCCTCTTTCTCATACATCCCAAAACTCACATCTCTCACAGACCACAGAAACAATATAACATAATTAACTTTTGGCAAACTTTACCATTAAAAAAGTACCCAGTTCAGAGCTCACTCAACATGTTGTCTCCTTATAAAAGTTCTCAGTATTGTGAGTGTTTGTCTGTTTGCATAAAACTCACCTGAATCGATGCTGTAATAACTACAGTCTGGTTCATCTGTCAGCAGCCTCAGTTCATTTGGCCGCAAAAAAAAATGTACTTCCCTTTCAACCGTTCAATTTTCTTCAGAATAAAAGCTCCATTTTCACAAAAGGCATATAGTCAGTGGTGCTGGAGGAAGCTGTCACATCCTCCATGCAGTAAATGTTTTCAACATGATGGTCAAGTTAAAACAGGCCTGTGTGTGTGATTGTGCAATTTAACAAAGAGCAAGTGGGAAATTCCCAGCCAGAATACACAACACCAAGCACAACAGACTGAGGGGGCGATTCCAGAGAAATAAACCCAGAAATGTGAAAATTTGGCAGCTCGTAGGAACTGCTCGAGAGGTCAGGGTTAAATTCTTCTTCAACTTCAAGGCCCATTACTCAATAGAAAATCAAAAGATTAAAAAAAACGTCAACAGAGAATGAAATGGAAAGCAGCATATATCATTTAGTGCTTAGATTTAACACAATATTACAAAAGAATATATATATATAATTACAAATTACAAAATCTTTAAGCAATCCTTGTGGGAAAAGACCAGAAGTTTGGCAGAGACTGTACCAGCTGGATTCGTGTACATCACTGACGTTAAAGTACATACAGTCAATAATATAAATGCACGGGATTATAGTTCCTGGTAACTGACAGCAGAGACTTTCATTTAGGCTGCAGGGTTACTGGTGACTCCCTCCAGTTGTGGTTTGTAGTGTTCTGGGTCTTCAATGCGCTAAAAGAGAAAAATAATGTCATAAAATCATATAAAAAGGTGCAGACATATTTCAGTCCAAGTTTCACAAAAAGAAAATAAGAAAAACTAATTGGCAGCAAACTGCATAAAATGTAATTTTGTTGTAAAAGATGTGTGTTTAAGTCTATACTGACAAATTTATTAGAGATGCCTATCCACAAATATTTGGAATTGTGTTCAGTTAACCCTTCCTGGGTAAACAACAGCAGTTTGCAACAGGTTTAACAGTAAGATATGATTATGCACACTCCTGCACACCTTTTTTTCTCCCTTCTCACCGCTCCTCAGAGCCTTGATCCCCAAGACGGCTGAGCTGATGGCGACGCAGAGCTCCAGGACCGACAGGATGATCAACACAGCATTGATGCTTCTCAGAAGCATCTGGTGGGACACAAAAAGCAGAGTTACAATCAATAACTTTTTTTATTTTTATTTATTTTTATATTTATTTTCCTTTAATTACTGCTTCTGAAAACTTTCTATTCATCAGTGTTACAATCAATAACTTTAAAAACACATTTGTTTGTTTTATTGAGATTTAATACAATGTGTAGAATTTGTTCTTATTTGACCCATTTTTTTCAAATTTGGCTTTTTTATTATCTCTAATTGACTTTCACATAGGGCAGCAACTAATAATTGCTGAAGCGCATTACGTTCACCAAAGCAAAAACAAATGGGGACATCTCGTAATCATGACTTACGAGAAGGTTTCGTAAGAGACAGTAAATCATGATGACTGTGTAGTTTATTCATCCAAGGCGTAGAATACCATACTAATAATAACACCATCCACATTACTCAGTGACATTAATATCTCCCACTCTCAAACCAAGCAGGAAATGAAAGTGAATTAAATCAGGTAGCACTGTCATGCCTCTGTCTTCTCAATTAGAGATGATTGACCTTTTCTAATAATTACGAGATCAGGATCTCATAATTACGCTAATTACTGCTTCTGCAAACTTTCTATTCATCCGTCAATTTTGTGTTCTTCAGTCAAATCAATAAATAATTTTGTCTACGATAAGTCAGATATTGTAAAAGACGAAACAAAAACAAAAGTCAATCACAATTTCCCTGAGTCCAAGGTGACGTCTTGTTTTGTCCGACCAAGAGTCAAAAAGTCCAAAATATTCCATTTGCAATTATACAAAACAGAGAAAAGCTGCAAAACCGCACATTTCAGAAGCTGAAATCAGCTCATGTTCGGCATTTTTTGCATGATGAATTACTTAAACAATTAATTGACAATCACAATTGTTGGTGGTTAAGGATGGATTATTAATTAATTGACTAAGCATTATATCACTGGTACAACACATCAGGTTCTTCATAATGAACTTGTTACAAGCTGTAGATCAGTGGTTCTTAACCTGGGTTCGATCGAACCCCAGGGGTTCGGTGAGTCAGTCTCAGGGCTTCGGTGGAGGTCAAGACACACACCTCACTCATATGATTCGTGATGACACGCCCCGCTTGGCCATCACTGGCTGCAGGTGATCACGCTACATCGCTTGGCCTATCTGTGCTGCAGGGAAGTTGGTGCGCTCAGTTGTCGACTTGTGACTGTCGTGATGGTACGTCGTGTGATTTCTTTCTTAATATTTTAATCCCTTCATACTAACTATGTCGAGCAAAAAAAGAAAGTGGTCGGACGAATATGTACAATATGGATTCACGTGTATAACGGAACGTGATGGGAGTCAGCGTCCTAACTGCATGATTTGCAACGCCAAGTTGAGCAATTCTAGCCTAGCACCGGCAAAGCTAAAGGAACATTTCCTTAAGCAGCATGGAGATGGGGAATACAAGAACACAACACAACGTTTTTGTTTTGTTTTTGTGTGAAAATCATGTTTTGCTGGTTTTGTTCTTTGAACACAGTGATGTTGATGCACGGTTCATTTTGTGCACCAGTAAAACATATACCTATGTCTTGAATTTGATTTTTCCAATAAAGAAGGGTTCGGTGAACGCGCATATGAAACTGGTGGGGTTCAGTACCTCCAACAAGGTTAAGAACCACTGCTGTAGATGGTAACCTTTAAGACAATATCTGTGAAACAATGAAAACCCTGTAATTAGCACTCTGAGATGACAGTTTCCACACTTACCACAACCAGTTCTTTGCCCTCCATGCATTTCTCCTTCTTGATCATCTCCTCAGGAGATGGACTTGGACTTGGAGAAAGGTAGTCGTAATCGTCAAGATCGTACATCCACCGCAAAGAGATGACTGCCAAATTGATGCTGTAGAGTATGATGGCTGCAATGGCAAAACCAACTCCTGATAGATTCAGAATCACACTGAGGATGACCTAAAATACAAGACAAGTCAGTTTATGTACAACCAAACACAAAACCAAACCAGGCAATAAGCAGCATACAATACACTCATGGTTTTAAAAAGCTACAGACTATCTCACCCTTTCACACTGATAAGTTTGTACTCCTGCAGTGGAAACAGGCTGGCTGGTATTCATTTTAAAAAGCCCCTGCAACTCTTCCAAAGAGCAAGACAATGAACCTTTATTCTGCCCTCTCCAATGAAAATACATTCTCTGTAGATCTGAGTCAATGTGGGTGTGTATATTGTTGAGGGATATGTGACGTTACACATACAAAGTACAATAATCTCCTCCATTTTATTTGTCTTGAAATAAAACAAGAATAAAGCGATGACAATGACATGAAAGAAGTCCTTTTAAGATAATATAAGGATGTTATAAAACCGCTGAACTACTCACCAGACATGGACTGGGGAACTTCTCAGACAAAATGCTCATGATGCCAAATAGCACAAACTAGAGAAAAGACAAAAAGCAAAATGTTTAAACTTCCACTCTTCCACACCAACACTAAAATTCATAAATGTCTTTTCTCCTATCTTTGACAGAGTGAACAGCATTTTGAGCACCAAGAGGGAAACTAGGTAACCCTCATCTAGGGTTGGGTATCATTTCAATTTTATCGATTCCAATCCGGTTCTTATCAAATCTCGGTTCCAATTCCAAAATCTTTTGGAGAGACAAAAAGAACAACAATTAACCTACCTTTATACTTGGCACATTTAGGCTATAATTAGTAAACTGTCAACTGTGATAGGAAGCTTTTGCATACCTCATCTTCACCTTCATGGCTATAGTGAAAGGAGTTCCTGTACTAGAGGGGGTCTCTGGGGAAGAACCGGAGGTGGAGGGGTGCTCTCTGAATTTGTATCTGAGAAAAATATATATTGTAAAAACTGTAAAAAGCTTAGTGCAGTTCACTCAAGAGCGTGATATATATGCAAAAGTTAGGAACTGATAAGCAGGTCAAAATGCACGTGTCTTACTGAATCCACCGTTTCTGGGAAATTTGGAATCGGTCCTTGATACCCAACCCTACCCTGATCATGTGCTCACACTGGCAGTCAAGAGACATTTAATGTCAAGATCCAATATGTCAAGATGTCCAATGACAAAACACTTTAGGCAGAGGAAGCTCTTCAGATATTTTGGGCTGTCTTGGTTGACACATCTTTTCAACATTGCATGGAGGTTGGGGACTCTTGTCTATGGACTAATGTTTGTCTTCATTCTAGCATTCGAAGAGGCTTGGGAGTATAAAGATGTAAATTTTGTATGGAAAATTCTGTTGGATTTTGGTTATGACGCAACATAACATCTAAAGAACACAAATACAGCATTAGCTTGCTTACAAATCCTCCCAACCAAAAAGGAAACGCAGCACAATCCATTTGCCACCAAGAGCCACCGTCACCGTTACAGAGGATCACTCCAAAGCCGATGTTGAGCAACCCAACCATGATCTGCAGAGCCTGTGGAGGAGGGAACAGTATAAACAACAGTATTAACCACAAATACCTGTATAGTATAACTGCAGTCACCAGCTGACACTGTGAAAGTTCATTGGAGAGCAACCCTGTGGTGCAGAACATATTGGAGCAATACAATTTGGTCAACAGATCAATAATTTGTCTTTAGTTGACTTATTCCAACAAAACAAATAATGTACTCAAAGTTGAAATCAGAATTGAGTGGGGAAATAAAAAGTACTTAATAAAAAACCCAGTGTCGCATACAAAAGCTTTAAATGTATCTTTGCAGACCAACTTAAACTTAAAACTCACCCCCAGTACTGTCTGAGGAGTCTGGACCCCCCTCAGGCGCTGAGACACAGAGCAGCACAGTGGGTTGCAGCAAAGGCTGTTGAGGATTTGCCACAGTGGAGGCCATGGACTTTTGGGGTCAGAGGTCAGAGTGAACACAGCGACCCCATTGGCCTTGGTCATGGTCACAGACATCCTGCCTGCTCCAGTGGACTGAAAAAGACAAGAGAGTTTATATACTTTAAATCTGCTGAATCAGGTTATGGTTGCCACACTACAGGGCTGGAGTATCTAAATGCAGCAGACACTGGCAGGCTAGCTGGTGGCTTTTTGGTCAGCACAGGTGTTCCTATTATTTTGTCCACCCCATTTATATCGATGAGGGTAGGCTAAATAACAGAATCACCTCTCTGCATAATACAGTTCAAACTACATGTTTTGCACGACTGTTGTATTACACTGCATTAGTATGAGCTAAGTGTACCTAATAAAATGGCAACTGAATGTACATACAAAGTGCAGATAATGACGATGTGCTCGAAGTTACTGTCCACTAACTGCAGATACAAATGTGTAACTGGCTTCAGTAATGAAGCAATAAGTGAGTCACATGAAATAATATCTCACATTTAACTTTCAGCCACAGCCCTTCAACAAAGAAGCTCAATGTTACCGAACTTTCGCTCCTCCTCCTCCTCCTCCTCTTCTCCCTGTCAACAAATACTGAGCTCCAGCTGACCGGTTGTAAAACTGCGGAAACGTGTTTTATATCACTTGTGTAAACGCATAACGTTACACACAAGCATAAACACGACTGTTCTCGTCGTCTCCACTTATATAAATAGCCGGCTGTACTAATCATAGTGTACGCTAGTTATCTCAATTTAAGCTGTATAGCATAGTAGCCCTGGACCAGTGTATTATGGTCTCCTAGCTAACTATTTGTGCAAAAGGAGAAAAAGGAAACCGTTAGGATAGTTGGTATCATGGCCGTTTGAGATATTCAGTTACTGTTGATCATACGGAAGAATATTGGAAGAATGTATGAGGGAAGGTGAACTTCTCCGCGACCAACAAGGAAGGAAAAAGTCGGTGTAAAGCGTCGTGTGAAGTAGCAGAAACACGACTTACTCCGATGGATTGTAGGTGACTTTTTTTTAAGTAAATACGACATATAAACTCCAATATAACGCACTAGTTCCACCTTCCTATCTCACGGACTGGAGTGCAGCTCACTCTGCAGCAATGTCAGTGCTGCCACCGGTGGTCGGAAGCAATATTGCATTAGCTGAGCATCAATGTTCATTCTTGAACTTGAAAGCAGTTCGACAGAAAAAAAGGTTAATTCCCAAAAGAGGTAGTAACATTTTATTGTCAATTTTTGGCGTAGTTTAATATGATCCTATGTAAGTACAGTTGTAATATAGCTTCCACCCACAAGTGGCAGCACTGAGCGGCCCTGCAGTTAGTGAGCGAAAAAGAAGTTACGCGCCATCTTGGATTTTATATGGGTTTATATTGGTTTATATGGGTTGTGTTGATTCTATCGAAGTAAATCGTGTTTTTTTGGTTTTAAACCCACCTGACATACACCCTTTCTCCCCTAATTAGCTGACAAGACATTGACATATCCTCCAGTGAGTTCGAACATGAAATATTCATCCACGGACAAACTTGATGAGCTCTGAATGGCTATAATAGATGGGTTCACGTATATAGCAATACAGGACTATGTACAGTGCATCCGGAAAGTATTCACGGCGCTTCACTTTTTCCACATTTTGTTATGTTACACCCTTATTCCAAAATGGATTAAATTAATTTTTTTCCTCAAAATTCTACACACAACACCCCATAATGACAATGTGAAAAAAGTTTTTTTGAAATTTTTGCAAATTTATTAAAAATAAAAAACTAAGAAATCACATGTACATAAGTATTCACAGCCTTTGCCATGAAGCTCAAAATTGAGCTCAGGTGCATCCTGTTTCCACTGATCATCCTTGAGATGTTTCTGCAGCTTAATTGGAGTCCACCTGTGGTAAATTCAGTTGATTGGACATGATTTGGAAAGGCACACACCTGTCTATATAAGATCCCACAGTTGACAGTGCATGTCAGAGCACAAACCAAGCATGAAGTCAAAGGAATTGTCTGTAGACCTCCGAGACAGGATTGTCTGGAGGCACAAATCTGGGGAAGGTTACAGAAAAATTTCTGCTGCTTTGAAGGTCCCAATGAGCACAGTGGCCTCCATCATCCGTAAGTGGAAGAAGTTCGGAACCACCAGGACTCTTCCTAGAGCTGGCCGGCCATCTAAACTGAGTAATCGGGGGAGAAGGGCCTTAGTCAGGGAGGTGACCAAGAACCCGATGGTCACTCTGTCAGAGCTCCAGAGTTCCTCTGTGGAGAGAGGAGAACCTTCCAGAAGGACAACCATCTCTGCAGCAATCCACCTATCAGGCCTGTATGGTAGAGTGGCCAGACGGAAGCCACTCCTTAGTAAAAGGCACATAGCAGCCCGCCTGGAGTTTGCCAAAAGGCACCTGAAGGACTCTCAGACCATGAGAAACAAAATTCTCTGGTCTGATGAGACAAAGATTGAACTCTTTGGTGTGAATGCCAGGCGTCACGTTTGGAGGAAACCAGGCACCGCTCATCACCAGGCCAATACCATCCCTACAGTGAAGCATGGTGGTGGTGGCAGCATCATGCTGTGGGGATGTTTTTCAGCGGCAGGAACTGGGAGACTAGTCAGGATAGAGGGAAAGATGAATGCAGCAAAGTACAGAGACATCCTGGATGAAAACCTGCTCCAGAGCGCTCTTGACCTCAGACTGGGGCGACGGTTTATCTTTCAGCAGGACAACGACCCTAAGCACACAGCCAAGATATCAAAGGAGTGGCTTCAGGACAACTCTGTGAATGTCCTTGAGTGGCCCAGCCAGAGCCCAGACTTGAATCCGATTGAACATCTCTGGAGAGATCTGAAAATGGCTGTGCACCGACGCTTCCCATCCAACCTGATGGAGCTTGAGAGGTGCTGCAAAGAGGAATGGGTGAAACTGCCCAAAGATAGGTGTGCCAAGCTTGTGGCATCATATTCAAAAAGACTTGAGGCTGTAATTGCTGCCAAAGGTGCATCAACAAAGTATTGAGCAAAGGCTGTGAATACTTATGTACATGTGATTTCTCAGGTTTTTTATTTTTAATAAATTTGCAAAAATCTCAAACTTTTTTCACGTTGTCATTATGGGGTGTTGTGTGTAGAATTTTGAGGAAAAAAATGAATTTAATCCATTTTGGTATAAGGCTGCAACATAACAAAATGTGGAAAAAGTGAAGCGCTGTGAATACTTTCCGGATGCACTGTACATAATATGACTGGCTAAAATGTAATTAGGTTACTTTACAAACTGAATCAAACATAGAATAAAGACTTACCAGTTTGTGTCTCTTAGAGGAGAAGCGAAACCTAAACGATTGTTCTCCACCCGACAAAATCTGGCTGATTGTCTGTTTGTTGCGCAGTTATTGTTTGGAAAAGAGGGAAGAAAAGGAACTAGTGCCAAATTGTTAACAGAAGTACCTCCTCCCATTTTAAAGCTGTAAAGAAACTTAACCCGTTGCTGATTACTCAGTTAAACACAAAGACATATGCGAGTACTCTTTGCGTTGATTTTTATTTATATGCTGTAGAATATGTTGTTATGGTTGCTTAGCGACAGGCGAATCAGGAAGTTAGTTCAGCGTTTGTTTACATATATGCGAAGTGTAACGTAAGACAACTAAAAGAAGCAATAAGCAAGCTTAACAGAGTGCCTGTTGGAGTTTTTCACATTTTCATATGCTATTCTTACAACGTAAACCAAAGAAAAGGTGGCAGGGACATGTAGGGACGAAGCCAGACGTTTAGAGGTCATGAGTCCAAATTCCCCCTGCACAACCTCACAGTTTTTTTTATTTCCTTTTTTTCACTTTGTTCATTTTACTGTTCAGTCATATTTTCTGCAAATTCTATGTCACTACATGATTATCTAAATGCAGTTTCCAGAACTTTCCCGCACCGTTGGGTCTGTAATAATATTATTAAGAGTACAGTCTAGACCTGCTCTATTTGTAAAGTGTCCTGAGATGACTTGTTGTGATTTGGCGCTATGTAAATAAAATTGAATTGAATTGCATTGAATACAATAGCACAAAATCTTGGTTTTACAGGTAGCTCTTTAAGGCAACATTATTATATGACAAACACAAAGGCACTTAAACATATTATAATTTAATTATATTTTATTTGTTAGACTTGCATAGGATTTCAAATCGTGATAGCATTCTTTTTAAGCTGTGATAGTGGTGACCTCCTTCAGCAGGGGTAGTTTGTAGAGATCTACGTCATCAATGTTCTGAAAACACACGAACATGTAGTCACACACAATAAACCATATTCTAAATTCTGCTGTTGTGTAGTTGGTAAAGGGATTCTTTTAGTCGAGACACTACTACTCATTTTTCCGTGTTCTGTGGTTTGTGGGCATCAATTTTACAATGCCCTGCAACTCTACCATAGTATCCTGGAGCAAGCCACTGGAAGTGCATCCTGCAAAAATGTATTCTGCGCCATGAGTGCTGAACATTATGAGGGATACATGAAGTTACAAAGTGCAAAGTAATCTACCATTTCTAAATCTCCTAAACATGTAAGATAAGTATACTTCAAACACAAATGCTTGTTAATAAATGGCTCTCATTCAGATAATCCAATCTTATCAGTTGGAACTGAAACTTTTAGTAAATTGACAAGACTCTCAGTAAGAGCTGTTCTTTTCTGCGCAGCCTTCTTTTCTCTTCCACCTACTGGCAAGTATCTCAAATTATTTATGTTTTGAAATGCCTGTGTTCTGTAGTGAATATAGACAAAACAAAATGACCCCAAAAGGTTACAAGTACTGAACATAAAGCTGCAATTTACAATGGCAATGTGGACAACTTCAACTTCAATGGATATTATTTGCTTTAAATGTTATCTGTCTGCTCCAGTATCTGGCTGGACAACCTTAACTGAGCCTTAACTGAGATGTGGTGTGAAACATCCTCTGCTCCTCAGAATCCAGCACTTCTTTAGTTAATCGTTACTAATGACATAATTGTACAGTGTAGATTGAGGCCAGGGAAGCATTCCCCACTCCATCTCTCGGTTTCTCTTGCTAAAAGATAATATTATAGATAATGTTATGACAGTCTGATTCCTCTGTCAGCAGCCTCAGTTAATTTGGCTGCAACAAAAAATATAAATGTTACTTCCCTTTCAACCGTTCAATTTGTTTCAAAATAAAAGCTCCATTTCCACAAAAGGCATATAATCAGTGGTGCTGGAAGAAGCTGTCAGATCCTCCATGTAAGTAAAAGCAGCAATGCCACAAATGAGGTAAATGTCCCTTGCACTCAATGCTTTAAGCATGATGATCAAGTTAAAACAGGCCTGGTGTGATTGTGCAATTTAACAAAGAGCAAACAGGAAATTCCCAGCCAGAATACACATGACACCAAGCACAACAGACTGAGGGGGCGATGAAAAGAGAAAGCATCCTGGTCTGTGAATGTAACGCTCATCCAGAGAAATAAACCCAGAAATCTGAGCATTAAGAACTGCTCGACAGGTCAGGGTTGGATTCTTCTTCAGCATTTATACAAGAAAATGAATCATCACTGCACACTGTCACAAATGCTTTTTCTGTCACTGAAGAATCTATCCTCGTTGGTTAATAGAATATGAGGGGAGGTATAGGCAGAGAGCCCTTTAAAAATGTTGCATCATGTTAGGTCGTCTTTCTATTTAACCCCTTCCACATCCATTTAGTAACTGACACCCATGCTGCCTCAGGAGAAACAGCACATACATACAATATGTTAAAGCTATTAAAAGGTAAAATAACAGGATGTTCACATCAGCTGGATTGACACTATTGGCTTTATTGACTTTCATTTGGCCAGAAACAGCATTTAGAAAAAGACGAATATAATGATACTTTCAAATTACAGAAATCTTCTTCACCTCACACTTCAGCTTCTCTTTATGGTTATCTTTCCTATTTGTACACAAAGAGCACAACTAGTTATTCAAGTGCTAAACAGTCAATCAATGTCACACACACACACACGCATCTCTTTTACATACTAACTGTTAGGCCCATTACTCAATAGAAAATCAAAAGTTTAAAAAAAACATCAACAGAGAATGAAATGGAAAGCAGCATATATCATTTAGTACTTAGATTTAGCACAATATTACAAAACATATTCTAAAATATAAGTGCAAATATCTTTAAGCAACCCTTGTAGGAAAAGACCAGAAGTTTGGCAGAGACTGTACCAGCTGGATTTGCGTATATCATTGACATTAAAGTACATACAGTCAATAATATAAATGCACGGGATTATAGTTCCTGGTAACTGACAGCAGAGACTTTCATTTAGGCTGCAGGGTTACTGGTGACTTCCTCCAGTAGTGGTTTGTAGTGTTCTGGGTCTTCAATGCTCTAAAAGACAAAAAATTATGTCATAAAAGCATATAAAAAGGTGCAGACATATTTCAGTCCAAGAAAATAAGAAAAATTAATTGGCAGCAAACTGCATAAAATGTAATTTTGTTGTAAAAGATGTGTGTTTAAGTCTATACTGACAGATTTATTAGAGTTGCCTATCCACAAATACTTAAAAGTAATTGTGTTCAGTCAACCCTTCCTGGGTAAACAACAGCAGTTTGCAACAGGTTTAACAGTAAGATATGATTATGCACTCCTGCACACCTTTTTTTCTCCCTTCTCACCGCTCCTCAGAGCCTTGATCCCCAAGACGGCTGAGCTGATGACAACGCAGAGCTCCAGGACCGACAGGATGATCAACACAGCATTGATGCTTCTCAGAAGCATCTGGTGGGACACAAAAAGCAGCGTTACAATCAATAACTTTTTTTATTTTTATTTATTTTTATATTTATTTTCATTTAATTACGGCTTCTGCAAACTTTCTATTCATCCGTCAAGTTTGTTTTCTTCGGTCAAATCAATAAATAATTTTGTATACAAAACGTCAGATATTGTAAAAGACAAAACAAAAACAAAAGTCAATCACAATTTCCCTGAGTGGGTGATGTCTTGTTTTGTCCGACCAAGAGTCAAAAACTCCAAAATATTCCATTTACAATTATTTAAAACAGAGAAAAGCTGCAAAACCGCACATTTCAGAAGCTGAAATCAGCTCATGTTTTGCATTTTTTGCATTATGAATTAGTTAAATAATTAATTGACAATCACAATTGTTGGTGGTTATTTCTTTGTGGATGGATTATTAATTAATCGACTAAACATTATATCACTGGTACAACACATCATGTTCTTCGTAATGAACTTGTTACAAGTCTGTAGATGGTAACTTTTAAGACAATATCTGTGAAACCTCTAAAACCCTCTAATTAGCATCTCATCAGTCATAGAACTATAACATTGTACAAACGTTGTTCAAGTTGTATTTTGACTGCTGAGATGACAGTTTCCACACTTACCAGAACCAGTTCTTTGCCCTCCAAGCATTTCTCCTTCATGATCTTCTCCTCAGGAGATGGACTTGGACTTGTAGAATGGTAGTCATAATAGTCATGTTCACACATCCACCACAAATAGATGTTTGCCATATTGATGCTGTAGAGTACGATGGCTGCAATGGCAAAACCAACTCCTGATAGATTCAGAATCACATTGAGGATGACCTAAAATACAAGACAAGTCAGTTTATGTACAACCAAACACAAAACCAAACCAGGCAATAAGCAGCATACAGTACACTCATGGTTTTAAAAAGTTACAAGCTAGAACCTTTATTCTGCTCTCTCCAATGAAAATACATTCTCTGTAGATCTGAGACAATGTGGGTGTGTATATTGTTGAGGGATATGTGATGTTACACATACAAAGTACAATAATCTCCTCCATTTTATTTGTCTTGAAATAAAACAAGAATAAAGAGATGACAATGACATGAAAGAAGTCCTTTTTAAGATCATATAAGGATGTTATAAAACAGCTGAACTACTCACCAGACATGGACTGGGGAACTTCTCAGACAAAATGCTCATGATGCCAAATAGCACAAACTAGAGAAAAGACAAAAAGCAAAATGTTTAAACTTCCACTCTTCCACACCAACACTAAAATTCATAAATGTCTTTTCTCCTATCTTTGACAGAGTGAACAGCATTTTGAGCACCAAGAAGGAAACTAGGTAACCCTCATCTAGGGTTGGGTATCATTTCAATTTTATCGATTCCGATCCGGTTCTTATCGAATCTCAGGTCAAAATGCACACGTCTTATCGAATCCACTCCACAATTCTTGGAAATTTGGAATCGGTCCTTGATACCCAACCCTACCCTGATCATGTGCTCACACTGGCAGTCAAGAGAAATTTAATGTCAAGATCCAATACGTCAAGATGTCCAATGACAAAACACACTTTAGGCAGAGGAAGCTCTTCAGATATTTTGGGCTGTCTTGGCTCACACATCTTTTCAACATTGCATGGAGGTTGGGGACTCTTGTCTACGGACTAGCAAAAGGCAGTAGGCCTGTTTTTTTCTCTGAGGTCTAGGTACAGTGGTGCTTCAAGCTAAATGTTGATGTCAGCATGCTAACATTCTCACAATGACAGTGCTAAGCAGGTGTAATGTTTACCATGTTTACCATGTTCACCAACGTAGTTTAGCGTGTTTGCATGCTAACATTTACTAATTGGTAACCGCACGGCTGAGGCTGACGTCATTAGTTTTCCAGGTATTTGGTCACACCCTTTTTCATAGAAGACATTTTGGCACGTCATAGCAGGAAAAGCACAGGTGCAATCATGATTGGGTTTGTCTTCATTCTAGCATTCAAAGAGGCTTGGGAGTATGAAGATGTAAATTTTGTATGAAAAATTCTGTTGGATTTTGGTTAGGACGCAACATAACATCTAAAGAAAACAAATACAGCATTAGCTTGCTTACCAATCCTCCCAACCAAAAAGGAAATGCAGTACTATCCATTTGCCACCAAGAGCCACTGCCAACGTTACAGAGGATCACTCCTAAGCCGATGTTGAGCAACCCAACCATGATCTGCAGAGCCTGTGGAGGAGGGAACAGTATAAACAACAGTATTAACCACAAATACCTGTATAGTATAACTGCAGTCACCAGCTGACACTGTGAAAGTTCATTGGAGAGCAACCCTGTGGTGCAGAACATATTGGAGCAATACAATTTGGTCAACAGATCAACAATTTGTCTTTAGTTGACTTATTCCAGCAAAACAAATAATGTACTCAAAGTTGAAATCAGAATTGAGTGGGGAAATAAAAAGTACTAAATAAAAAACTCAGGGTAGCATACAAAAGCTTTAAATGTATCTTCGCAGACCAACTTAAAACAGGTTGTAACTCACCCCCAATACTGTCTGAGGAGTCTGGACCCCCCTCAGGCGCTGAGACACAGAGCAGCACAGTGGGTTGCAGCAAAGGCTGTTGAGGATTTGGCACAGTGGAGGCCATGGACTTTTGGGGTCAGAGGTCAGAGTGAACACAGTGACCCCATCAGCCTTGGTCATGGTCACAGACATCCTGCCTGCTCCAGTGGACTGAAAAAGACAAGAGAGATTATAGGCTAAATAACAGAATCACCTCTCTGTATAATACAGTTCAAACTACATCCTCCAAAATGATCACAAAATTGATTCGACACCTCTCTAAAACCGTTTCAACAAAAACTGACCATGATAAGCTACATGAAGGTTGGACTTATTGCACGACTGTTGTATTACACTGCATTAGTATGAGCTAAGTGTACCTAATAAACTGGCAACTGAATGTACATACAAAGTGCAGATAATGACGATGGAGTCAAGCCTGTGCTCGCAGTTACTGTCCACTAACTGCAGATACAAGAGTGTAACTGGCTTCAGTAATGAAGCATTAAGTGGGTCACATGAAATAATATCTCACATTTAACTTAGTCCTTAAATGTCCCAAACATAGCCCTTTAACAAAGAAGCTCAATGTTACCGAACTTTCGCTCCTCCTCCTCCTCCTCCCTCCTCCTCTTCTCCCTGTCAACAAATACTGACCTCCAGCTGACCGGTATTAAAACTGCGGAAACGTGTTTCATATCACTTGTGTAAACGCATAACGTTACACACAAGTATAAACACGACTGTTCTCGTCGTCTTCACTTGACTGGGATCAGATAAATAGCCGGCTGTACTAATCATAGTGTAAGCTAGCTATCTCAACTTAAGCTGTATAGCATAGTAGCCCTGGACCAGTGTATTATGGTCTCCTAGCTAACTATTTGTGCTAAAAGAGAAAAAGTAAACCGTTAGGATAGTTGGTATCGTGGCCGTTTGAGATATTCAGTTACTGTTGATCATACGGAAGAATATTGGAAGAATGTATGAGGGAAGGTGAACTTCTCCGCGACCAACAAGGAAGGAAAAAATAAACACGACTTACTCTGAGGTGACTTTTTAAGATGAATAATACATGTAAACTCCAATATAACGCACTCGTTACACCTTCCTGTCTCACGGGGTGGAGTGCTGCTCATGCTGTGATGACAGTGCACGCCGTGCTCAGTGCTGCCACCGATGGTCAGAATAAGAAATACTTTATTGATCCCCGGGGGGGAAATTATACAAGCGGAAGCGATATTGCATTAGCTGAGCGTCAATGTTCATTCTCGAACTTGAGAGCAGTTTGACAGAAAAAATGTTAACTCCGAAAAGAACTAGTAACATTTTTTTTGTCAAATACTGGCGTAGTTTAATATGATCGTGCGTAAGAAAAGTTGTAATATAGCTTCCAGCCACAAGTGGCAGCACTGAGCGGCCCTGCAGTTTGTGAGCGAAAAAGAAGTTACGCGCCATCTTGGATTTTACATGGGTTGTGTGTTAACAGAAATCCCCCACATTGTATCGAAGTAAGTCTTGTTTGTTTTGGTTTCAAATCCGCCTGACATACACATTTTCTTCCCTAATTAGCTCACAAGACATTGACCTATCCTCCAGTGGGTTCGAGTTTGAAATATTCATTCATTAACAAACTTGATGCGCTCTGAATGGCTACAATAGATAGGTTCACTTATATAGCAATACAGGACTGTGTACATAATATGATTGGCTAAAATGCAATTAGGTTACTTTACAAACTGAATCAAACATAGAATACAGACTTACTAGTTTGTGTCTCTTAGAGGAGAAGCGAAACCTAAATGATTGTACTCCACCCGACAAAATCTGGCTGATTGTCTGTTGCGCAGTTATTGTTTGGAAAAGAGGGAAGAAGAGGAACTAGTGCCAACCTGTTACCAGAAGTACCTCCTCCCATCTGGAAGCTGTAAAGAAACTTAACCCTTTGCTGATCATTCAGCCAAACACAAAGATAAATGTGAATACTCTTTGCACTGAGTTTTATTTATATGCTATTCTTACAACCTAAACCAAAGAAAAGATGGCAGGGACATGTAGGGCTGTAGCCAGATGTTTAGAGGTCATGAGTGCAAATTCCCCCAGCACAACCTCACCCCCTAACAGTTTTTTTTATACCGTTTTTTTTCACTTTGTTCATTTAACGGTTCCTGTTTCAACCTGCAGAAATGGAAAAACTGGTCCATTCTCTCTGTTCAGCTACTTCAATAAACAAGCAAACTAAACTGCAAATCACATCTGGAAAATCTGTTGTATTGCGTCTGCGTAAGATCACTCCACTCCTACCTGTGTAGTAATGGCATACTGGAAAAAGGAATATTGGAAAAGTCTGGAAAATTGCTCCACTCTGAAAACACACAAACACGTTGTCACACACAATAAAGCTTAAACAAAAGTGTGGATACTCTGATCTCATAGGAGGAACGCTTCAGGCACACCTTCGTCACACAAAGAAGACAGGAATAACAGCTTGCAGCAATATTGTAAATAGACTTAGACTTTAGACTTTTAGACTTAAGACTTTATTTATCCCACAGCGGGGAAATTTACAACTCACAGCAGCAAAGACAGAAAGCAGACAAGCACTGTGTCAATAAAAAACAGAAGTATTATAAACAATAATGATATAATAAATACAGATAAATACAGCAAACAACAGCATAGAAGATAGCCGAAGCTACCACAGTGTCATAAAAAGTCCGGAGCAGTTTCCTGCACACACCGAAGGACCTCAGCCTCCTCAGCAGGTGGAGGCGGCTTTGACCCTTCTTGTACAGGGCCTGAGTGTGGTCAGACCGGTCCAGTTTATGGTTCAGGAGAACACCCAGGAATTTGTAGTTCTCCACCACCTCAATGTCCAAACCCTGGATGTTCACCGGTGTGATGCTGGATGTCTTCCTCCTGAAATCGATCATCATCTCCTTCATTTTGCTGTCGTTGATGTGAAGCTGGTTGAGCTCACACCAGCTGACAAAGTCGCTGATGACCTCCCTGTATTCCAGGTCAGGGGACAAGCAGGGGGCTGGAGTGGAGGGCAGCTTGGGGAGGTGTGAAGAGGGGGCAGGAAAGGTGGGGCAGGGAGACTGGGCAGAATCGAATCTGTTGAAAACCAGGTTCAGTTGGTTAGCCCAGTCCCTGTCTCCACTGTCCTGGTGTCTCCCCTCACCTTTTCCATGTCTTCTTAAATCCTCTCCAGACACCCCTGGTGTTATTCTGCCCCAGATGTTCTGATGTACTGTTGTGAAGCTGGTAAAGGGATTTTTTAGTTGAGACATTAAATCATTTTCCCGTGTTCTGTGGTTTGTGGGCATCAATTTTACAATGCCCTGCAACTCTACCATAGTATCCTGGAGCAAGCCACTGGAAGTGCATCCTGCAAAAATGTATTCTGTGCCATGAGTGCTGAACATTATGAGGGATACATGAAGTTACAAAGTGCAAAGTAATCTACCATTTCTAAATCTCCTTCATGAAATCCAGTAAGATTAGTATACTTCAAACAAATGCTTGTCAATAAATGGCTCTCATTCAGATAATCCAATCTTATCAGTCAACTTTTAGTAAATTGACAAGACTCTCAGTAAGAGCTGTTCTTTTCTGCACTGCCTTCTTTTCACTTCCACCTACTGGCAAGTATCTCGAATTATTTATGTTTTGAAATGCCTGTGTTCTGTAGTGAATATAGACAAAACAAAATGACCCAAAAACATAGATAATGTTACGACAAATATTCTTGTTGACAAACTTAAGTCTAGGTCCTTTCTCAAGACTCAATGAGAGCTTTACAACCGCCTCTTATCTCATTGAGAATATACTTTGAGATAATTAATGTCATAATAAATAAAACAAAACAATGTCCTTTGGAGAAATTAACACGTCTTACCAATCTACCCTCTCTAGTAGGGATGATGATTAATCATTAATCGATTAATTGCCATTAAGAATTCAACCAGTTAAAAATGTAGTAACTCAATGTATGTATTGTGTAGCATTTCTCCGGAGCAGAATACTAACATTTATACCACAAGAGGGCGTACCTCACCTTTACTACTGGCTCAACAAACGACAGAGCGGTCAGGGGTAAATGGTGAGGCCACCATTACTAATTGAAATCAACTGAAAGCATGATATGTTTTTATTATATATACACAGTGGTGGAAAGTAATTAAGTACATTTAATCAAATACAGTTTTGGGATACTTGCATACTTTATAGTTTGTCAACAAGTGTATTTGTCATAACATTATCTTTTAGCAAGAGAAACAGAGAGATGGAGTGGGGAATGCTTCCCTGGCCTCAATCTACACTGTACAATCATGTCATTAGTAACAATTAACTTAGACAAAGAAGTGCTGGATTCTAAAGAGCAGAGGATGTTTTCAGCTGAAGGATGACATAAAGGGTTTATTTAGACTAAGAATTAATGAGTTTCACACCACATCCCAGTTAAGGCTGTTTAGAGTTCAGTCTCCAGCCAGATACTGGAGCACAGATAACATTCAAAACAAATAATATCTATTGAAGTTGAAGTTGTCCACATTGCCATTGTTTTGTCTACATTCACTACAGAATACAGACAAAACAAAATGATCTCTGGGCGCTTCCCAAATATGAACGTCCACACCTTTGCCCTGAGGCGTTCCTCCTGTGAGTGTGTGACTACATGTTTGTGTGTTTTCAGAACATTGATGACGTAGATCTCTACAAACTACCCCTGCTGAAGGAGGTCGCCACTATCACAGCTTAAAAGGAATGCTATCATGAGTTGAAATCCTATGCAAGTCTAACAAATAAAATGTAATATAATTAAATTATAATACCTTTGCCATATAATAATGTTGCCTTCAAGAGCTACTTGTAAAAACAAGATGTTGTTCTATTGCATTATCCGTATCTGGCGGCCAAAGTCTTGCACTGACCCCCACACACACACACGCACAAGTTATACGTTATATTAACGTACACTGCCCCGTCCCCCCTGCATTACATTAACACGCACACACCCCCTACTGGACAATACTGGACACTTTATTTTGGTCACTGCACTGTTTGTTATTTATCTTATCTTATTCTTTTACCTTTATATTTTTACATGTTTGTTGTCTGTCAGATTATATGTTATATGTTAAAAAAAATGTAGCACCATCAGACCACGGCAAAAACACTGTTAGGGGGTGAGGTTGTGCAGGGGGAATTTGGACTCATGACCTCTAAACGTCTGGCTATGGCCCTACATGTCCCTGCCAACTTTTCTTTGGTTTAAGTTTAAGTGACTATTATGACTTCTCTACTCCAAGTCCAAGTCCATCTCCTGCGGAGAAGATCATGATGGAGAAATGCTTGAAGAGCACCGCACTCGTTCTGGTAAGTGTGGAAACTGTCATCTCAGCAGTCGAAATACTACTTGAACAATGTTTGTACAATGTTGTAGTTCTATGACTGATGAGTGCTAAATAGAGGGTTTTCATTGTTTTAAAGATATTGTCTTAAAAGTTGCCATCTACAGACTTGTAACAAGTTCAATTTCCAAAAAATGCCAAACATGAGCTGCTTCTGAAATGTGCGGTTTTGCAGCTTTTCTCTGTTTTATTTAATTGTAAATGGAATATTTATTATATTTATATTTTTAGTTTTTGACTCTTGGTTGGACAAAACAAGACGTCACCTTGGACTCAGGGAAATTGTGATTGGCTTTTGTTTTTGTTTTGTCTTTTACAATATCTGACGTTCTGTAGACAAAATTATTTATTGATTTGACTGAAGAAGAAAAAAAAGATGGTTGAATAGAAAGTTTGCAGAAGCAGTGATTAGCGTAATTATGAGATCCTGAGGTCAATCATCGCTAATTGAGAAGACAGAGGCATGACGGTGCTACCTGATTTAATTCACTTTCATTTCCTGCTTGGTTTGAGACAGTGGGAGATATTAATGTCACTGAGTAATGTGGATGGTGCTATTGTCAGTACGGTATTCAGCATGCACTTCAGTAATTATTAGTTGCAGCCCTATATAACAGTCAATTAGAGATAATAAAAAAGCCAAATTTGAAGGAAATGGGTCAAATAAGGACAAATTCTACACATTGTATTAAATCTCAATAAAACAAACAAATGTGTTTAAAGATTTTAAAGTTGTTGATTGTAACGCTGCTTTTTGTGTCCCACCAGATGCTTCTGAGAAGCATCAATGCTGTGTTGATCATCCTGTCGGTCCTGGAGCTCTGCGTCGCCATCAGCTCGGCCGTCTTGGGGATCAAGGCTCTGAGGAGCGGTGAGAAGGGAGAAAAAAAGGTGTGCAGGAGTGTGCATAATCATATCTTACTGTTAAACCTGTTGCAAACTGCTGTTGTTTACCCAGGAAGGGTTGACTGAACACAATTCCTTTTAAGTATTTGTGGATAGGCAACTCTAATAAATCTGTCAGTGTAGACTTAAACACACATCTTTTACAACAAAATTACATTTTATGCAGTTTGCTGCCAATTAGTTTTTCTTATTTTCTTTTTGTGAAACTTGGACTGAAATATGTCTGCACCTTTTTATATGATTTTATGATATCATTTTTCTCTTTTAGCGCATTGAAGACCCAGAACACTACAAACCACTACTGGAGGGAGTCACCAGTAACCCTGCAGCCTAAATGAAAGTATCTGCTGTCAGTTACCAGGAACTATAATCCCGTGCATTTATATTATTGACTGTATGTACTTATTTGTCAATGATATACGCGAATCCAGCTGGTACAGTCTCTGCCAAACTTCTGGTCTTTTCCTACAAGGGTTGCTTAAAGATATTTGCACTTATATTTTAGAGTATTTTTTGTAATATTGTGTAAAATCTATGCACTAAATGATACATGCTGCTTTCCATTTCATTCTCTGTTGATGTTTTTTGTATAATTTCCCCCCGGGGATCAATAAAGTATTTCTGATTCTCATGCTGAACTTTTGATGATGATGCATCTGTGTGTATGACATTGATTGACTGTTTTCTCTTTTACAATATTAAAAGAGTAAAATACTTAAACAAGTGTAGTTACTACTTATGAAATTACTTTTTTAAATACAAAATATATGATTAGTTTGTTAGATATGATCCACTTTTGAAGATTAAACTACCCAACAGTATATGAAGTAGTTAAAATAACCTCAGCCAGCTACAACATTAAAATGCTTTTTACACATGTATGCAACAGTACTAATAATATAACTTGATAACACTGACAGCAGCCACTCAGCTGCATAACAAGTACTTTGATACTTTAAGTACATTTTGCTGATAATATTTCTGTACGTTTACTAGTAATGGAGGATTTTTACATAGTTGTATTGCTACTTTTACTAAAAATAAAAGTTCTGAGAACTTGTTCCAACACTATTCATTTTAGGCGGCATTAAACTTCAAAGTCACTGAGTTGCAAGATCATTAAGCAACACAAGCTTCAGATCAATGAGGATGCAATAAAATTTTATTTATTTTTATCACAATTAAATGTTACTGCCATTGCTTCCAAAATTACACAGTTCAGGATACAACTGACAACGACACGGAGAGTATCAGGTTTCAGAACATTTTGGAGTTCCAGATATTTCAGATATATCACAGTGTGTACAGTGACAAGTGACAGCAAAGATACAGGAAAGATTTCATTGTGATCCATCAGATTCAAACCCTCAACCTTTCAAACAAACATAATTACCGAAACTTCTACCACCAGTTTAAACTGGTAACAGTTTGAATGAGGTCAATGCCGGGGAAGTCCATGGCAATGACACCAAAGCATGGTCTGGGCTTATTAGGGTAAAACTGTCTCAGGTATTGATTGAGCCATGGATTTACCTTTTCAGCCACTCTTTTTGGAGTCAGAAACATTCCCCAGAAAGTACCAAAGCCAGTGCCGCTAGTGTAAGTCATAACAACATTATCACCTCCACAAGCTTCAGTGGCTTGGTTCAGCTGCTTGATTATTCTGTTGTCTTTATCTTTAATGTTGCTAACCTTGGTGTTGCTTTTCCCGTCTGTATCTATGAGGGGAATTCCTAGTGTGAAGGTGCTCTTCTGCAAAAAGACAATTTTCCCCCTGACCTGACCCATATTTGGCACTCCAGAGGTCACCCAGAAATTCTGGTCGTTGCCAATCAGATTCTGCACCATTTGATTGACAGTATTCTTCTCAAAAGACTCTGGTTGCACTCTAATGAGCACAGCCTCAGTCTTAAACTCTGACAGAAAAGCTCGGACAGTGTCTAGGACCTCCTTGAGTGTGCTGTGCTGGTACACCACCCCGTGCATGACATAGAGGGTGTTACCCAGTCCAAACACTTTGAGATCCAGGAAACGAATGCCGGCCCTGAGCTGATTCCTCAGGGACAAGGCCTGACGTTCACCCTCTGGACCTCCGTACAGGGCCATGCTGTCATGGGTACCAGGGATGGTGATGAGAGAGAGGGTGCGGAAATCCTCAATGCCCGACATCCATGGAATATTGTAGGATCCCGGGAGTATGAGGTTTTCATTGTCATTGAAGAACTGGCCTTGTCCGTGGCACAAAAAACTGATGATTTAGAACAAGATTTTGTGACGTTACAATAACTCCAATGCCACAAGGTTGCAGCCTAAAAACAATCTGTCCTTGTACTTAAATTGCAAAAAAACCTTTCCATTATACTTACGTGACAGACAGCAAAATGTAGTGGAAAAGCAGACACTTGTGACCAGCCTCCATTCTTGCAGAAATTTGAACAATCTAGCAAATAATTTGTAAAATAAAAATTATGCATTTATCACATCAAAGTCACTAATTTTGAATAAAAGACATGCATGGATAAATGACTAATTAATTATCCATAGTAAGCATACTCTCGGAAGGTTTTAACTAACAGTGTCAACTAAAATGAACCAATTAATGTACCATACCTTACAGCCAGGAGGATTTCACAGCAAACCACTCCAATGGGCAGAATGTGGAAAGCTCAACAAAAAACCCATAATTTATATTGCTTTGTTATCTGCAAAAGTCTAGGTGTGGACCACAAATATCATTGTATGATTCAGACCTGATTGTTCTTGATGTGGGACAATCAAACATGTTTGTACAGATTGTGGTGTTTGTTTCCAGAGTGTTTGAGAAGGCGGGTCCCTTTCCTGGAAAAGAAAAAGGGTCAGATTAGATTTGATTTCTAACATGCATTATCTCGAATGCAAGCAGCCACACCTGTGCAACAAAACAAGGATGACTAAACAGTGAAATAAGAGCCAAAAATGTGTGTGCTAACATCTTTACCACATAATTGGTGACATTATTGAACATTTGCCAGATATAACTAAACAGAAGCTTATCACCTGAGGGGCAGAACTGAGGATTTGCTATGCAATAGACTAAACACACACACACACACACACACACACACACATATATATATGTACAATAGATATGTTGATTTAGGAATTCAGTCCAAAAATGTTATTTTCTCCATGATTCAGGACTTTACTCCAAAATGTAAAGCTGTTGTTTAATTAACGAACGATGGATGGCAGCAACACGCTGATGAAGCGTCAACTCTGCCGGAAGTAAAGAAGAAGACGAAGAAGAAGAAGGGCGAGCGAGAGAGAGAGAGAGAGAGAGAGAGAGAGAGAGCGTAGCAAAGATGGCGGAAAAAAGCAGCACGGACCTTACGGGGGACGCCGACGTAGATAAAAATGTTGCCCCCGGAGGGTCTATGATGGTGGTCACCGTCAAAACCCCCAATGGGAAAGAGGAAATTGCGATTTCAGAGGACTCTTCTGTCGCTCAGGTGCGTTTAATGACGCTTTCCCAACATCTGACAGCGGAATCATGCTACGATCACAAAGCGTCCCCTCGCAAACCTTAGGGGACAGATCAAAACGATCTTCTTTTTTTTTTTTTTACATGTTGTGCAGCAGCGTGTTGCATCATCAATTGTATTTGTGTAGTCTTGCAGATGTCTACTGTCATATATAATAATAAAATGTTTTCCCGGGACGATGCCAACGTTCAGGTCCAATGTTTCGAAAGACAAGTTGTGTGATTACGGAAATGGCAGCGAAGTTAGCTTGTCAGAGCTAACGTTGGCGTTACAGTTAAGAAAAAGAAAGTCGATTTTAATCAGACACTGACGTTAACTAACAGCTACATCGTTCTAACGTTGAAAGTGCTGTTAAATTAGTGTTTGTTCACTTTGTCCTAAAGCGATAACGACTTAACCGTTGACCAGTCGCTGATAGTTGGACACCTCTCAGTGACAGGGTGGGGTGCCGTCGTCCAGCATTACCAAGCAAATCAAAGAGCAGATATTGATCACCCACGCTTTGATAATGTTCTGTCAAAGTATTTGTCGACCATCTTACAACCTGTTTGCGGGCTCTGAAGTTAAAGTTTACTGTCTGCCTCAGTTGCTTTCCTCCAAGTGTACAGTGTACAAAACAACCCGTCTCTTACTTCCAGTGTAGGAGTGCTACTTACTTTGGGTGATTTGAGGAAATACAGCTTTATTTAGGAATAAGCACCATGTGGGGACAGTATTAACTAAAATAATAAGTTTCAGAACTAGATCCTGACCTGTGTCCTCTGGGCAGTTGCCTGGTTGATAATGTACCCTTGCTCTTGTCTCTTTGTCCAGTTCAAACAGGAGGTATCCAAAAAGTTCGAGGCCAAGCAGGACCAGCTGGTGTTGATATTTGCTGGAAAGATTCTGAAGGATGGTGATACTTTACACCAGCATGGTATCAAAGACGGGTTGACTGTTCATCTCGTTATCAAGACAAAGTAAGTACAATTCATGAGATGTGTGTAGGTTAAGAAGCAAAGCTCCCGCCTGGCAAGAGTTTTATTTATTATTTATGGTTGCATTGTCTCTAAAGATCAACAGGTGGCAGCACATCTCAGACAACTTCCAGTTCTGCAGCACCTCAAAATAACAGTAGTAGCTCTAATGCCACAGCAGACAGAACAGGAGGTGGCACAAGTCGGACACCAGCACAACCCGCCAATGCAATGAGTAAGAATGTATATATGTTTTTTACATTACATAACTACGTACATTACTTTTTACCCTGCAGTGAGTTTCATTTTGCTGATTCCTACTGCATAGATTATGCAATTGTAATAAGGGTGAGCAGAAGATGAATTTAAGTCACCGATTCAAGATACTAAAACACAGTGATTGACATATGAATGTGATGGCAAGATGATGCAAAGTAGGACATACCACAAATCCATATAGTGAAAAGACAACATCTGAACCTGTATGCCTCCTGTCTTCTTAAGATCTTGCCAGATTGTTTCACCCCAGTCTCCCCTACTTTCCTGTAAGGGATTGTCGATGGTATGCATGGAAATCATTATCGGTCCTAGAACAAGCATATAAAACATACATCAGACACTTTAAACTTTATGAATGTTAATTAGACCTGGCGTTAAGGCTTCATGGGTTCAGTATTGATCAACCCTGAGAGTTGGGGTGGGGGCTCCAACATTCAACGCTTGAGAGCTGGTCACAAAACACAGTTGCATTCACAAGCTGATATGTGATTAGAGAAGTTATTTTTATTATTTATATGACTGAACATGAATGCAGCAGACTTTCAACTGCATGTCCACACAGACAAGAAACCATCATATATGTAGAAATTTAAAAATATATTTGGATGACAGCACATACATTTGGGAGGACCAACATAATTAAATTCTATAGCAAAATAGGATTGAAATGCCACATCCCAAATGTGGAAGTTCCTCGTCAACACATTCCTGCAGCTTTACTCCTCCTCCTCAGGTGGACTTGGTGACCTGTCCAGCCTGTTAGGTCTGGGCACACGATCATCCAACTTCATGGAGATGCAGCAGCAGGTGCAGAGTCAGCTGATGTCCAACCCACAGATGATGTCGCAGATCATGGGGAACCCGCTGGTCCAGAACATGATGTCCAACCCAGACCTGATGAGACAGATGTTTGCAGGCAATCCTCAGATGCAGCAGCTCATGGAACAAAACCCGGACGTCTCCCGCATGTTCAACAACCCTGAGCTCATGAGACAGGTCAGTGCAGAGCTCTCGTTAACCTCAAAGAGCTAGTGCTGATAAAAGTCCACCCATCAAGTGCACATCTTGTGGTAAAACTTCCAGTAGTTCAGCAGAACCCTACCTACAGTCTGTGAGACCATTGCTTACACATTATGGTGAAATTTAAGTTTGCATTAAGTTATTTTTGTGTAATTTGGTGACTTATTGTTTAATATTTTCTGCAAGAAATAGGATCCCAAGTATAACTTGATCAGGTAAAATGTCAACAAACCAATGACAATGACATTGCAGAAGTTCACTCCTTCCAGTGGGAGCTCCCAACAGTGTTATCAAAGCTTGATAGACATAATTCCAGTCAGAAGCTTGCTTCTTCTTCCACCTCAGCTCTCATTGTTTGTTTTTGTTATTTGAATCCTCTCTTCCCTTGAGAGACCATAGAGTTGGCAAGGAATCCAGCAATGATGTAAGAGCTGATGCGTAACCAGGACTGGGTGCTTAGTAACCCTGAGAGCATCCCCTTGTTCTACAATGCTCTAAGGAGAATTGTGTGCACAAGATAAAAAGAGCATCTTTCATTACTTCAGGGACTCTGTTGGGTTTGACTTGTGTCATGTTTGTCATTGAGCAGATGCAGAATCCCCAAACACTGTCCATGCTGACCAACCCCAGAGCCATGCAGGCCCTCATACAGATCCAACAGGGCCTGCAGACCTTACAGACAGAAGTCCCGGGATTCATGTCCAGGTACCTGCTATTTTCTCTAAATCGAATACTTTAACTCAATATAATTGTCTTAAGCTGGCAGTCAATTCGGTATTAATCAGAATTCTCTCCATCATCATGAAAAAAAGGATAAGTGACTAACGAGGGCCTCCCTAGATTCACATAGATTGTGTTCAGTTTATTATTACCGCCTCATGTTAATGTATGTAAAGAAAGAGTAAACCCAACAGATATATGTGTACTGTAAGAATTCTGTTTATTAGTTGGTAAGTATTGGTAGTGGTCATTTAATGTCACAGTATATTCTGCTAAAATTCACAGGAATTGCTGCAGTTGTCTGGATGTATGACATTTCTTTCCCCTCTCTAGATTGCCTCCAACCACAGGGGGCAGTATCCCTCCACAGAACCCTAACCCTGCTGCCATGGCATCAGGATCCAGCCTCCCCTCAGCCACCAGTCCCACTCAGCAACAGCTCATGCAGCAGATGTTACAGATGTTTGGAGGCGGAGGGTCATCAGTATGTTTCATCTAATTGCCTGTTTTCCTTTTTGGCAAAATCAGAGCAGTGAAAGGTTCTAAAGCTTAAAATATGAATCAGAATCAGAAATCAGAATCAGAAATACTTTATTGATCCCCGGGGGGAAATTGTATATGACATCGTGTTAGAGGATAATTTGTCTATATTGGAGTAAGTTGGAGTTAAAATCTAGAGTGCTTAATGTGTCAAAATCAGCTGGTATACGTATAAAGAAACATTTGGTTGAATCTCTTCACTCACTAAATAAAGCTTGTAATCAGAATCTCTTAAAAAGAGGTCCACCCCGGTGAAAAGTATCTGACCTCATGCGTCGTCTCTTCCCTCTCAGACCCCGGAGGTTCGTTTCCAGCAGCAGCTCGACCAGCTCAACGCCATGGGCTTTATCAACCGCGAAGCCAACCTGCAGGCACTCATCGCTACAGGAGGGGATGTTAATGCTGCCATTGAGAGACTGCTGGCCTAACTCACTCGGTTCATTCTGGGGTTGAGGGTGGAAGACTGGCAGAGTTGGGGACTGGCGTGAGGAATTAAAAAAAAAAAAAATGAATAAGTGAACACAGTCCTCCATCATATACAAGCCTGACCTGACATTCAGATAGATGTATTCCAATCACTTGTTATCTCTTCAGCTGATCTGCAAATCATAGCAAGGATGAACAGGGAGGTTGGGAAATCAGAGTGGGAGAGGCTGAGGAAGGATTGGTCTTGTGCTAAATACTGTGGCAGCACTGCTTATGTGAAATGATGCCACGACTATCACTACCACGACCACTCAGTTACTCCTGCCAGTGCAGCTGGAGATGATTTCTGACATGACAAGTGCTCATTCACTGGATGTCTACATGAGGTTACCAAGGAATTAACTTGTAACAGTTACTTATTTTTACATTATTTAATTTTAACAGATTGTATTTAGCAGGTTAGATAAAGAGTTTTGGATCACAGTGTTGTTGCAGTAGGATGGATGATGGTCTTCTGTGCTGTCTGTCTGGAGAACCAGCTTGTTTTTACATGTTTTGTTTTCATCCTCTTGCCTGGTTTACTATTTATCACTTCACTTAAGTTTTATACCCTGACAGCCCCCCCCCCCCCCCACCAAAACATTTCTTAGTACTGAATCTTGTTTGTACGGTTGGCACTGCTGCCTAAATGTTTTAGGAGTAGTACAAAGTGGAAGTTTTCAGGTTGTAGGACCAAGGCTATCTATAATGTATGTGAATGAGGGTTGGACAATGTGACATTATACACAGTGAGAGGATAGAGATTGTTCTATGTTGAGGTAGCTATCCCTTTAATATCTCTGGTTGTATTGCCGGCAGTGTTGCCAGACTGTGATATTGGATTTACAGGATTTTCTTCAAGTACATTTGTCAGGTTTTTCATTTGCAGAATTAGCCAAAACTGTAATTTCCATCTGATTGTTTTAATATATAAATAGTTCTACAATAAAAGTCGCAGAATCACAATGTCGCCTTAAAAATAGATTTACCTTGACAGAGGATTTTATTCATTTCACCCACCCCTACTATAGACCATGTTATTGGAATTTACTCAGCAGACGGGTTTGGTTCTAGTTGATTTCCTGATACTAACAGTGTAAAAGTAAATAAACTTGGACCCATTTGGATTTTTTGTTCAAACTATAAAATGGTTTCTCTATGAAGGGGACGTTCTCTGATGATACTGTGATTAATTGCAGTTATGGATTACTGAATAGAAATTGTGAAAACCCAATAGGGAACCGATAAATCAAACCCTTTCACAAAAACACTGCTGTCCATAGTGCCTAAATATAATGTTGGGTTCTGCAATATGTTGCAAAATGATCCATGAAATCTAATGTTGTATGTCTACCTATGGACTGATAAGTAGAAAATTTGTATTTTCAATCCAATAAATTATTTGCAATGTGTCTATTGTCTATTCTGAATGAAAGCTCTTATAAGTATATTACTTCAAAGAAATCTAAATTTTGCTGTCTTTGACTGTCACCTGTACAGTTCTGTTAAAATGTAAATGTAGCAATACTACATATATTACTCCAGGAACAGTAAAAGTCTGTGTTGTGCCTTAATTAAAAAAAAAGTACGCAAGTCTTAGTATTAAAAGTAGAATTACGTATTTGTTGTTACTATTACTATTTTAAAGCATATTTTGTCCTTATAAGGTTGAATTCTATAAATATTGATATGAAACTTTAAAAATCTTATCAGTGTCACATAAAATCTTAAACTGCAAACTAGTAGCTATAGATGTCAGATGAACGCAGTGGAGTACAAGTAAAGTGGTTACCTCTGATATATTAGTGGACGAGAAGGGTTAAGTCTTACATAAGTGCCACTCAAAACTGTAGCAATACTTATCTTGAGTAAATATGCTTTGTAAATATGTAAGTAAATCAGTAAAAACGTTATCCTTTCATGAATCTTTTTTTAAATTTTTTTTAGTATGCCTACAATTCCCACAATGCCTTGAGACAGTAGCCGGAAAGGGAAGAAAACAGTCAGCTGACTGGACTGTGTGTATGTTGATGAGTAGTTTTTGACAGTTTACAGGCAGTTGTTTAGTCATTTAAAATTTTATTTTTTTGCAATATCACAGGTTAGTGAGTAAGTAAGTAAGTATGTTACGACCAAAGGCGTTAACGCAGGTTCTCAGCCAAGCGAACACAAACGGAGTCCAAAGCACACTGTGAGTACAGTTAGCTAGCTAGCAGCATGCTAGCGAGATGCTACTTGGTACAGGAGTTAATATGGTTTTTGACCATTAATTAACTTACACAGTATGTTGTTGTAACGGTGACAACGGTGGGCTTTTTGACATGCATGAGTCTACTAAACATCCTGACGAATGCTGCGGTACAAGTAGGCTCATATTAGCAATATAACCAATACATATTTTACAGGGATAGCTCTTTATAAGTAACACTAGCTTATGTGTAAAACTCACATGTTGTTCGCAAGTAGTAATTCTTATCTGAAATATAGGGCTGTAACTAGCTAATTAGCTTTAGCTTATTTTTATTGTCATTCGTCTGCCAACTGTTGCAAATTGTTTTGTGTATAAAATGTCAGAAAACAGTGGGAAAATGCTCATTATGATTTTTATTTATCCGATCAACAGTCCAAAGATATTCAGTTAAATATAACTTATGACATATTATTTTCAACTAATGTTCAACTAATCTATGTCCAAGTTCACTAATTTACTTTAAGGTCATTTTGTAAATTCAAACTATTTCTGCAGATGCTTTCACTTGTAGTTATTTATTAGTGTAAATATGGTTCTCTTGTCAGTTCAAATTGGCATTCAAAATGGTCAAATCTAGTTTAATTAAACTTGCAAGCGCCTTCGATAAACTGTGACCACCACATGATCAATTTACATATTGTACATAGACCCTTTAATATTACTTTATATGTACAATATATACTATGATTATATTGGTACGCTTGGGTTCAGGTGGTCCACCCCTCCACTACATTTCTTGCCTAACTGTAGATATTGCCAACAATGTTTGGTAGCTTGAGAGATTTGAGGTTTGAGTAAAATCCACCGTACCGTGGTCCGTGCTGGACTTGAGTAAAATCATTTCACATGTTCATCTGCTGGATACTGAAACACTCCACTTTACATTTTTACCAGCTTACTGAATAATGAAGGTTCACTTCTGGCTTACTCTGGGTATGGGGACACTGATGCACGTGTGACAGCCGCCATCGCTAGCAACATCTGGGCAGCCTACGACAAGAACGGCCACCAAGCCTTCAACGAAGACAAACTCAAATTCATACTCATGGATTGTATGGTAAGAAGTGCAGTTCTTCTGAAACCATTGCAGTTGTTCTCAGATATATGATGAGTGATTGTGACAGCTGACCCTGGGGCACTTTGTCACTCTCTCGTTTTCTCTTTCAGGAGGGAAGAGTGGCCATTACCCGTGTAGCCAACCTACTGCTGTGTATGTACGCCAAAGAGACGGTGGGCTTTGGAATGCTTAAAGCCAAGGTGAGCGTTTTAACACTTCAGCACTCAATGCTGACGTCGGCCATTTGTTCTCCATACGACCAATGTCCTGCTTTCACTAGCATGGTATTTCATACATTCATGGTGGTTTCCTGTACTTGCCAAGCTCATTTATATATTTGTGGTTACAGCACTGACATGTGATATGGCTTCGTTTTAAGGTCCCTGACCTCCATCATGTCATGGCCATGAAAAATGTATTAATATGACATTTGTTGGGGTTATGTAGATGACAAAAGAGAAGGGGCCACTTTTCACCACTGGAACAGGTTTGAATGTACCTTAATTGAAAAATTGGTCTGCATCTAGATCTGGACGTTTTTTAACGTTTTCTGACAGCAGAACAGTTTTAAGTATTATATGAAAGGATTGTGAAATAACAAGACGCAACCACAAGCCATGCGGGTGACGGCACGTTGAAGTTTGTGAGCCTTAAACCTCCAACATCAACCATCACCAATATAAGCAACGTCTTTTCCTTTTCCTTTTCATTTAATATAGAAGCATGGTTGTAATGTTTCTGCAGCACAGTTTCTGATCCCTTATGGAATTTAACTTAACAGCTGTTTTACTCTGAACTTTGGCAGAATGTCTTGATTAGTTTACACACACAGGCTGACTCTTAAGTAGTCTGTAAGTAGGTAAACACTGAATTTAGTTGTGCAGGATCGCCCAGAATCCAATACTTTTTATCAGACACTGCAGGCAGACAGAATATTTTATTTGAAGTTTGAATGATGAACTGAAAAAACTTACAGCGTTCACACCTGTAGCTTCTTGATGTGGTAGATTTCAGTTAAGTCTTCACCCCAGCTGACGCTGCGGTTTACTGCTTCAATCCCAAATGGTTCATCCTTAAGTGTTCTTTGAAAATAGCTTGAAGAGGACACAACTGTATTCAACAATATATAGTAGAAACGTGTACTGTACTAGGGCTGCAACGAATGATTATTTTCATTATAAATACATCTGCAGATTAGTTTCTGAATTAATTAATACATTATTTGGTTTACAAAACATCAGAAAACAGTGAATGCCCATCATATCATCTTTTTAGAGCCCAAGATGATGTCGTTAAAAGCTCTTGTTTTGTCCACCCAACAGTCCAAAACCCAAAGATATTCAGTTTACTCTTAGAAGCAGAAAATACTCACATTTGAGAAGCTAAAACATGTCCTGTATTTGTCATTTGTGCTTAAAAAATGACTTAAACAGTGAATTAATAATCCAAACAGTTTCTATTGCAGCTCTATTCTGTATTGTATGCTGTCGTGTTCAGAAGTCATTTAAAACCAATCATGTCATATTGAATTGACAGAAGAACTGTTTTATAATAGATTTTCAGTTCAGTTTTGAAGGGAGCCTGATAATACAGCTTGTATCCTTAGCTTAAAGTAGTCCAGCCTTTATTAATGCTGTTCTGTGTATGTTGTGTTTATAGGCAGAAGCCCTGGTGCAGTACCTGGAGGAACCATTAACCCAAGTGGCAGCATCATAGTGGAGATGTCGCTTCTGTCTGTCTGGAGAAAAAAAGCATCATATGATCCAGGACATTCATGGACTACTGTAATATTCTGTGTACATGCATATATCTATGAGTGTGTGGGGTGGGGGAGTCAGTGTATTTATAATCATGGTATTAAAACAAATTACTTGTATGGGTTTTTAACCATTTGCCGTCTTTGTGGCTCATCTGTTCATCTAATAGCCTCTTCTGAAACTCCACATGATGTGTCGGCTGGAAGTCTGAGTGTACAACTGCTGAAATGACTCCATTATTCATTCATTTGCGGTTTTAATTCAGCCACAGTTGAGCAGAAAGTGGAACATTTTTGAATCCTATCAGAGGACTAAAGTGCATGTAATATAAAGTTCATGGAATTTCTGTCTGATAAAATGCAGTTAACATGATTTGCTATGTTGTGTCTTGAAGCTGTCAAATAAACAAGACATTTTTGGATAAATATTCTCACAATCTTGTTTTTTGTTTGTTTGACACGAGAGGGCTCAAAGATGGAGATGACACACGATTAGTTCAAAGCTAAAATATCAGGTTTACCTGGATTCTTAGCATGATAAGGCCTTGAAAGTAGCCATAGTGTAAGTTCTCTGGTACAAATTCAACTGTATCAGTGATTTTTAATGTCAAATTAGAAAGCCCCCCCCCCCAAAGAACACTTGAAAGAATAATCAATAAGAAGCAGGTTAGATGTATTTTGTATTAGCTGCATTATTACCCCTTTGCAAAGCTTAGCATTGTTATTTATTGATTTTTCAGGCAAATAAAAAGAGCCAGAAAATCCTCATGTTGTTGCTCTTATTGAAAGAACAGTTCCTTATTTTCAACATACTCACATTTCCATGATGCTGTTGAAATAATAATTAACAAGTATTCATTTCTCAATTTATTACCTATATCTGTTAGTTGAAGATGTGACAACACTACAGTTTGGCATCCTTAGCTCTTTGACGTTTTCCTGTAGATAATCACAGTATATACGAGTTCATATCATATCAGATATCAGACTTTCGACTCACTCTTTGTTTGCTCACTTGCCTTAAAACCTGAACCTTCTGTTGTCTTTGTTGCATGACAGTGTTTAGAGACAAGCATATATGTAATGTAAGACATTTTGACGACTGACATATAAAAATGTAAGACTATGAGCCCCAAAGTGAAGACCTTTCTCTTTTAAAATGCACACAGCAGAGTTAACCATGACAGAGCTAAAAAAGGCCTATTAATATGTTGTTATAGTGTATTTATAGCCCAGAAGACAAAATCTATGACTCCCTGCAGTTTGAGTGAACTTGACCTCTTCTGCAAGGAGGAACATAAAATCAAATCAAAAGTCTCACTCACATTTTAGCAGTTTTTGATAATGCATTATGAAACCGATATTACAAAACTACCACATACAATTGTCTTAGTGACCACAGAGGATCCAATAGGAACAACAGATTACAATTAAGACGACAATTTTCATTGCATTATTGCTTTATTGGCAGAAATGTCAATATATGTATTATGCATATGTGCACATTCCAGTAAAATCAGCATGGATGGTGTCATAGTGTCCAAGGTGCTGTTTTGTCATTTTCTCTGATGTTCAGCTTAAGAAGAGATAAAAAAAAAACTTTGTTGTACAATATTATAGAAATACCATGTCAACTCTGTTTCCAGGTGGTTTTCCCTTGCAGTGATAAAGCAAGAAGACTTGCTTCCTGCTTCCTGCTTCCTGCATGCAGTAATTGGATTGGTCCAGCAGGAGGAGCTTGACAGCCCCTCTCAGCGGTACCTGCTCGTCGCCCTACCTGTCCAACCTGCCCTGAACTGACTGTTACTAAGACACACCTCCACCGCTGCCCCACCACTCCCTGACACAAACCCCGCCTGCTGCAGCAGATCAACCTGGATACACTCAGCATGTCTTGTTCAAACAAGCCAGCTTTCTATTAAGTCAGATAGAGAAGGGTAGTGAAGGGCAGAAAGCTGGTGACTGGCATTCATGTGTCAAAACATTTTTGCAGCCATTTTCCTTCCTGAAGCCTGAGGATCTGTGGGGCAGGCTGGTTGTGGTGTGAGTCAGTGTCATCTTACATCTTGCAGTCGGTCTGTGGGTGCTGGAGACACGGCAGTAAACTGTGGGGCGGCAACATTGAATGGACAGAATATGGGGTCAGATGAGGCTTACAACTTTGTCTTTAAGGGTGAGTACATGTTCTCCTGCTTACTTGATTCGATCTCCAGGTACATCTCTGAAAGGTGTTATTTTTTTAATGTTCCTTTGCCCTTCAAATTATACTTCCTTGTTTATTATTAACTTGGCTTTTTTTCTAGGATCTTTCTAGATTTCTAGGAAAAGGAACGTGTTGGGTGTCAACAGAATGCAATACATTATTAGTAATAAACAGCCCAGTGTAATATACAGTACATAGTAATACACAGCTTAGACAACTAATAGCCTGGACTTGTCTGTCAGTTCAGTCAGCTGTTTATGTAAATATTGTACGTAGGTGTTTTGCAAGTCCCAAAACGCTACAGGTGTGGTGCACTATTATAAAGTTTAGTGACACTACAATCACATTACCAGTTCAGCACTATTGTCCATGGGTAAGTAAACAGGAGGCATGCACAGCACAGGTTATTGCTGAAACCAGGATGTGTACTTTCATTCCTGCTTATCTGTAGCATTCCATGCAGAACAACACTGTAACATAGATTGTATGGTTTAAAGCAGTGCCAAAAGGCAAAGTACATCCCTCATACAGTAGTTTTCCAACACATTCAGTCTATAAAAGTGTTGTCAGTGCATCTGCGCTGGAATTGAATTATGCTCTGTTCTTTGAAAAGTAGGTGCCATTCAGTCTATTCATTCTGCACTCGACCTACCTGGCATAGTAATCATTTCTTATACGCAGCTGGTTAAGGTACCAGATGGCTCTTAACAGATGTACAGAGAAGTGAAAGTCATTCAGAAAGGAGATTTGGTACAGGTACAGTGCTGGTGATTTGACATTTGGGTACAAGAATGCCATGTTGATAAAAAGCACTGCAGGTGAATTGTGGAGCCAAGGTAACTGTGTTCAAAATATCAAATAGCATCACTGCTATTGTATTAATGAGGTCCACTGCAAAATGACATATGTAGACGGTCAAGTCAATTTTATTCATACAGCACAAAATCACACATAACACATTTGCACACGATGACAACTCAAATATTTCTACATTTTGGGGAAATCTGCTTATTCGCTGTGTTGCTGAGAGTTAGATGACAAGATTGATACTCTCATGTCTATACAGTGCATATGAAGCTACAGCCGGCAGCGGCTTAGCTTAGCTTAGCATAAAGACTGGAAACAGGGGGAAACAGCTAGTCTGGCTCTGTCCTAATTCTGACATCTCTAAAGCTCACTAAACAACACATCTCGTTTGTTTAATCTGTGCAAAGTGTAGAAACTGTTGTACTTTTATGGAGGGTTCTGCAGGACTATTTCTTGGCCGTGTGCAGTGCCTCTTCACAGTGACGGCAAGACTCCAGGAAGTCTTCCTGTTTCCCCCTGCTTCCAGCTTTTATGCTAAGCTAAGCTAACTGTCTGCTGGCTATAGCCTTATATTTACCGTACAGACATGAGAGTGGTATTTATCTTCTCATCTGACACTCTGCAAGAAAGAAAGTATGCATATTTCCCAAAATGTTGAACTATCCCTTTAATGGAGAAGAGAAGGAACAAAGCTCAGGAGCAGCAACAGAGGAGGAATCCTTCCTCTCGCCGGTGATTTGTGAATATGTTCACATACTGATTATCGCAGAATAAACCTATTCACTTGTGTGCTGTAGTATGTCAGAAATATGAGCAGGTTTATATTCCACCCAGTGATTCACAGATAGCTCAGAGAAGCTAATCAGTAAAATCAAATTCTATAGTTGCTAGGAATATAAGCCCGCATACTCTCGACCCTTCACATACTGTACATGGGCACATTGTGCAAGAACACTGCAGTTTATGTTATGCTAGCAATAATTTTTTCAATGTATTGCTGCTATGATTTGTTTTGATATTGACCATTAAACATTAATGAATGTGTAGCAAGTCAGAATCAAACTTTGCTCGGTTGAATATACTCCTAAATTATTTTAGTTTAAATTAAGTTTCCACCAAGATTTCAGGTCTGTAAGTCTTCCAGTCCTGAAGGTCATGAAAACAAACAAAATGAAAATTGAATCCTCACTGCAACGCATCAAGTTCTTCCCAGCTTCCTCACAATCAACAAACCAGGCCACCGGAGAGCTTGAAGGCCTCTTGTCCTGCATCGCCATAGAAACCAGGGCTATTGTTTGCATAAGAAGTTACTCAGTAGTGGAGGAGAAGAGGGAGGAATCAGGCATTCTCACCTCACCCACTGGACAGAAAAGCAGTACAGCGATCTGGCTGCAGAGTGAACAATTACCTAAAACAAGCAAAAGTAGAGCAACTTGTAAAACATTATTTGCCACGAGCTCAGACTTCAGGTTACACATACTGCAAGTGGAGAACTGGGGCCAAGTCATTCGTGCTTTCAGATTGTACTGTTATGGGAATCAGCAGGTGTTCAGGAAGTACTTGACAGCATTTTGTATCTGTGATTGTGTGACTAGGGATATGAGTAAACTCAAACTGAAGTTCATTCTGGGCCTGGAAACAGAGGTTGAGAAAAAAAACCCTCACCAAGTTCCATTTAGCAGCTGTTCTGGTGCTCTCAATCATCAATCATACCCTTCATCAGCAGATGGAGTTTACCCAATTTGCATTTATTTTGAGCGTTTTAAGGACTTCACGTGCATGTTGGCTTAAAAGTTGAGGTTCAAAGTTCATTCTCTCTCTTGGAAAAGAAGAAATAGTCTCACTACAAGGTTCATTTAGTAACTATTCTATTTATCTATCACATGATCTTCATCAGCAGATGGAAAATATCAGAGAATTTGAACATCTACAGTTCCATGGTTTGCATCTGCTGATGAAGTGATATGATTAAAAGCTCCTAAACAGTCGCTAAAATGGACCTTGAGGTGAGATTGTTTTCTCAACAGTCACCAGTGGTAGAGGAAGTATTCAGGTCCTTTGCTTAAGTAAAAAAAACATACTACATAGCAAGTAAAAGTCCTGCATTGTACATATCACTTATGTAAATGTATGTAAGTATCAAAAGTAAAAGTACTAATCATGAAAATTGGCACATTAAAAGTGTTATATTTATGAATTTAATAGCCGAGATGTTAATGACCTATTAATTGATTACTTTTATTGTTAGGTGGATTTTTATTTTACCTTCTGACTGAGACAGCAAAGCTAAGCTAGTCGCCTGAGAGTGGTATCAATTTTCTCATCTAACTCTCGGCAAGAAAGCAAATAGTATTTCCTAAAATAAAACTATTGTTTTTAACTGCCATCACACTCTAACTCTATGTTTAATTACACATAAACCTGAATTATCATCTCAGTGTTCTCAAGCTCACACGCCTCAGCAATATGTGACTGCATATTCAAAGTGTGGTCATACTTTCCTATCTGTGCCAATTAAGCCAAGCCTTTCTTCTCTCTGAGTCAGCTTCTAGCAACTGAAACCCAGACATTAGTCACTGAAACATACAGAGGGGGTGTCTGTTATTTCTGGTCCTGTTTACCCAGTAGGTAGGTTCCTCTGACCAACATAAAAGGAAGTAGCAGCTTAACTTGTTCCACCTGATTTGGAATCACCTTACGCTCGTAGAGACTGTTTTATTTTCTGAAAACAAAGCTTCGCTTGTGAAAGGTTTTTACCTCAAAGGTTCTCAGTTTGCTGGAGGGGGAAGTTGTGTCCTCCCCCTTCTAGAAAAGTTGACACATGTGGAAGAAAATACAAATGGCAGTAAATGTGTTCCTCAGTTTTGCTAAAATAGGTTTTTTAAACATCAATCAGGAGTGAGACATGACTGACCAAAGGTTTCAGATTGTTGCACAGCTTCAATGATAAATGATTAAATGCTCTTTGCCAAAAATTAGCGACAACTAAAAGAACATTCAAAATGTCTATTGTAAAGTCCTCCACCTTTGCAACCACATCTCTGCCCCAACTGGTTCCAATCACTGTCTGTGCTTTGCTTCCTTCACTTGTCACCTTCCATCCTCACTGGTTAAAAAATAAACAAAACAATCAGTGTATTTTAGAATTGACATCTCACCAGTGCATGCTGGGATAGCCTACAGCCCCACAAGATCCTCGGCTATCAATCAATAATCTGGTGTTTTCTGTTCTGCATGCTTGAGTTAAAACAATTCACTTATTTACCATGAGTGTGTGGTGCTGTCTTTAAAAGAGGACATCATATCCCTAATGGCGTAACTCGCCCTGGTCTTAGACAGCTAAGACTGAGGATTTATGGGGCGACTAAGAAAGACACACCTAGACTAAAGGCTCCGATTAAGAAGGGCTGTAAAGGACGTCACAGGATTGGCTCATATTAAGCTCTTTGAACAACCAAACCCAAAAAACAAATTAAAATACATGCGTTTTCTGCGTTTTGTGTCCTCTGCAGTGGTTCTAATAGGAGAATCTGGTGTGGGAAAGAGCAATCTGCTGTCCCGCTTCACCAAAAACGAGTTCAACCATGACAGTCGCACAACCATCGGGGTGGAGTTCAGCACACGGACAGTGCAGCTCAACACCTTCACCATCAAGGCCCAGATCTGGGACACGGCCGGGCTGGAGCGATACCGGGCCATCACTTCTGCGTGAGTGTCAAGACCCATCACAGCTTTCATAGATCCATTACTATATACATGTGTACTTCTTATCACACACACACACACACACACACACACACATTGTATAGAGTGAATGTTTTATTTTTTAACACATTTATATGTCTGGGTATTGTTTCCCAAACGCGCATTGCTTTTCAGCAGATTTTCAAGGCATTCCTGCAGTTAATTTATGATTAAATATTGAATTTTTAGTCTATTTCAGTTCACATACTGATAACCGACACCAACCCAAAAAGAGGGGTTGTGGCCTTGTTCCTTTCAGTCCAATTAGTGCGTATACATATCAAAAACATGTATCGTGGTTGTATTATGTCTTGATCCTACTGTTAGTAAAGAAACTGACATCTCTTTGTGTTCCACAATGATTCCTAGCTGTGTTAATGTTGAACATCAGTCCAGGAAATTGAATTTAGGTAACTATAATACATTAAAGGAATATGTCCACATTTAGGGAAATACACTTATTCGCTTTCCTGCCAAGAGTTAAATGAGAAGATCGATACCACTCTCAGGTCTGTTCACCAAATATGAAGTCAGCTTTAATCTTCTCATCTAACTCTCAGCAAGAAAGCTAATAACCATATTTCCCAAAATATGGAACTATTCCTTTAAGTAGCAAGTAGCAGCACAATTTCAAACGATAGGTTCAGCCATGATTGGTAAATCTAACAATGTCTGCATGCACAACTGCTTGGTTCTATATTGGAAAGAGTTTTGTGTTCAACTTGTCAATAGGCTAATGCAACACTGGGTAACCAAGTGTATAAGTCTCAAATTAGTGGAGATAGGATGATGGTTCACATTGCATCACTCCTTTGTGACTAATAGAAGTGTTGTTTGTTCACAAAGAGCCCGCCTAATGCAACTTTCAGTAACAATGTGTGCATCTTCCTTATGTGTTTTACATGAATTAGTACTGAAGTAACATACATGTATGTTGTGCTAGCAGATGCACTGATTTGAATATTGCATTTCTTTTTAAGCAAGCAGGCACACAGAATGTAAAGACAGTTTTTTTTTTCAAATCAACATTTCATGCTTGTTTTCTTGCGCCATAGTTCTTGAGCAACCTGTATGTCGGCATCTTAAGGTGGTGCTGTTATCAGCCAAAACACACGCAAGGACAGGCACTTATCCTCAGTTTCCTCCCACATTACCTGAAAAGCAACCAGCACATACTCGTCTCCTTTGAGTTTCCAACTGGCACGCTTGGGTTCCAAAATCCAATTGGTTAGAGCAGAGACCTTTGTTTGAACACTCTCTGTTCTATCGCAGGGTGCTCCTGATTTATTCTTTTTTTTAATTAAACTAGAAGGATTAATAGTGTGGAAACTGGTTTTAAAACAATAGAACCATGTCAATTTTATTTTTAAGACATGGAAAAATCTGAGGATATGCTACAACGCTGGATTAGCTCTTTTCTGACAGCTTGGCTTTTGGAGTAATTACTTGCCGACTTATTCCAGTATGCAAATTCTCACTCCCATGGAATTTCCCATTTGTGCTGTAACAAGCAGCTAAAACCTATTAAAGTGGAATTAACTATGCTACTGGAAGAGGCGAGCAGAAATGTAATTGTGAAGGAAGTATTGATTGGTTCATGACTTCAGAGCAATCATTAGTCAGTACATTTTTTTTCAATTGACAGCAAGAGAAAGTATTTATTGTCAATGAAGGTAGGACGATGCTTTAAGCGGCCATAATCGATATTTTTTATAATAACAATGGATCCAATGACTGTGTGTATTGTGAATGGGGTCACTCTTGGTGATGAACCCACAGAGATCACCAGACTCTGCAGTTCACCTCAGCTCTGCAGAGCTTTGTGGCATCTTTCAACTCATTGTTTTGGTTTGGTTTTTCCGACCCACAACTTTACTGTTTTGGTCCGCTGTCACTGCTCTCATAGAGCTGTTTTCGGCCACAGCAGCTAAAAAGATGAGTTATTACACGTTTTAGTGTGAGTATGTAGATTATTAACCTTCAGTTACGATAACTATGCAGTCAGTGCCATACTAGCATTATGAAAAAACAAAGACACATGTCAATCAGGTTTAACTGTGAGGTCAATCTCCTCCTAACAGGTATTACAGAGGTGCTGTTGGGGCCCTGCTGGTCTATGACATCACCAAACACCTGACTTATGAGAGCGTGGAGCGCTGGCTGAAGGAGCTGTACGAACACGCGGAGCCCCACATTGTGGTCATGCTGGTGGGCAACAAGACTGACCTGGAGTCAGAGAGATCTGTGCCCAGTGAGGAGGCCAAAGACTTTGCAGGTACAAAGTCAGCAATGTCACCTCTGTATGTTCATTGTTCATAATTGGTTATTGGAACCTGAATTTATGATGTTTGTAGAGAGTGTAAATGAGTCTGTTCACCAAATTGTATCACCTGTCAATGAGTCTTTGCACAAAATCAAGTCAAATTCTTATTAATTGATTCTTCATGGCGACAAAAGTGAGTCTAAATTCCTATTTGTTGATTAGAATTGGTAATTAAAGATATATTACGTGATGTTGTTATAGGGCTCAGTACTTCCCATTTCTTGGAGGATTATATCTGAGAAGAAGAAGAAAATTACTTTTTGATAAATAACATATATAAAATAACTAACATAGCTTACTTTTATCTAGAAAAGAATGGTCTTTTGTTTCTGGAGACTTCTGCTTTGGAGTCAACTAATGTGGAGGCAGCATTCAACAATGTCCTAACAGGTAATTCATTTTAATGTATTTAACTTTTTTTTTTCTACTTTGTTAAAAGCAGTTACACAAATCTGTTGTTCATGTCCAAATATGCACAAAGGGAGGATATTCTTCTTACCAATACAGTAAGGTTGTCATAGTTTACGAACTGTGTGGATGGCATGGTAGACAAAGACGTATAAATGATGTGGACTGGATACACACATTTTCCCATAAACATGTGGGGATAAGGCTCCACCCTGTGACCCTGAATTTAACCTCACATAGCAAGACCTCCATCTCCTCAGCTCATGAAGGTTTGGAGAAAGTCTAGGTCTGGAAAGGGTCAGCATAAAGTGGCCTTTGGTCGTCCCGAGGAAGCCATTTGATTGACTGCTGTGGGAGGAAACATCTCTGGTTGTTTTCTGGTTGGAAATGAACAACTTCACCTATTTATTTTGTGTCGCAGTCCTTTTCTAATCAACTTTCGGGCGGTATGGAAGTCTGGAATGCGTGACACATGTCCTTTGTTTTGGTACTATAAGACTTGTGCTACATTTTCCTCTTTTCTTTCTTTTCTAGCACAATGTAAATGTATAATGTATGTGAATTTTCTGCCACAGAGATTCAAAGGAGGGGGAGCAGCAAGGAAGTGGCCCAGGGCTCTATCAGTGCTGTGTCCTTGAACAGCTCCAGAGCAGAAAACACAGAGGAGAAGACGCCCTGCTGCAGGAACATCTGAGCACAAGGTCCTTCAGGAGCCCAGGGGCCTCAGGGTGGGGGACAGATGAATTCCTCCTTCACTCACAACCCTGTGCTCGGGCTCGATGAGAGGCAGGCGATACGGCAACACGGCAAACAGTCCCGGCTTAAGTGATGCCACTTTGAAATGACTGATTTACAAGTTGTACAAGCTGCATGGTGGCATGATGGTATTCAAAAGATGATTAATATATAGGAATGAATGAAGAGTCCCTGCTGACTATTGAACATAGGTCAAAAGTAAAACACTTCACCGTGTTACCTGCAACATGAAATATTTATAATCCGTGCAGAGAATTGGAGTAAGGTTGACGCAGCATGGCATGTGTGATGTTTTAAATGTAAATGACACGTGACAAATACTGTATGGACTGTCAGTCTTTGCTGTCACTGCTGTGCATGTGCTCCAGCTGATGATAGGGTGAGTCTGATTTCATTTCTGTTGGGAAATAAACGATTTGTGGAGACAGTTGGCCTGCTGCATGTATTTGTGTCTTGTCAGAAAAGATAGGCCTTTTTCACAGAGGACATTTTGACATGTCACAGTAGGTAAAGCACAGGTGTACATAATAAAATGTATGATGCTTTGGTTTCAGGGTCCTGGTATTGTGCATTGTGGGTCACTGTTACACTGTCACGGCTCACTGGAAACGTTGAATAGAACAGAGCCATCGTTATTGTTCTTAGTAACGCCTACCGTGACAAGTCAAAATGTCTGCTGTGATAAAGGCCTACGATTACCACCTCAGCAGTGATTCCATTCAAATTAAACGCTAGTTTTCAATCACAATAACACACACACACATACACACACTACTAAAATATTACAAATGCTTACAAAAATGAATTTTAGACGCACAGTGGTGGCCAACCTTTTCACTGTTTTGCGATAATTAAGTGGCCCAATTAATATTGGCTAAACCCGGCCAGAATGATGACGCATGCAGTGAATGAGTGCACAGGCCTCTTGTGTTTTTTTCCTTCCTGCAAAAGTAATAACAGTAACCAGCTGTCAGTTTTATGGGAAAATAGTGGATTTCCTGATAGAGACAGAAAACAGGCATTTCAGGGACTTTCCTATTCTGTGTTGAATTGTGGGAAACACCAAAAACGGTTTAATATAATGTATACAATTACAGTTTAGACTATGTGTTATTATTCACCTTTTACTCTATAATCAAGTTAATACATAGAATTGTTTATCTAGATAATAAATATGGTACGTGCTTTTATCTCACGCATTAGACATTTCAGGATCTGTATCTCAGATTCTAATATTAGCTTCTTATAGTTTCTTTTAGAGTAATGCATATAGATGTTACGTTTAAAATATTATTAAGAAAGCTGGACTTTGTGCTCTTTTCTTAAAAGATGTCATGAAGCTTTTGTTTCTGTTTTGGTGCTGCACCCACAGTAAAATATTTTGAATTTGAAGGGAAAAAACTTTCTTTAAAGAAGAAGTATCACTGCTAACTTTAAAGATATATTTGTGCTGTTTGGAGTGATTTCAAAGACTGGGATATCTTATATACTGTCAACCTATTTTTGATGTTTGGAAAGTACCAAATACAAACAAGCAAATTCACAAACCAACCAATATAAACCAAACGTCATTGTATTCAATGCCACTTTTAGGATCTGGATATCCTGAAACTTGACAAAGATTATTCAATTTTGATATCTGCATTGGATAGCTTTAAATCCTGTTTGTTTATCCGGGATCTTTGTGAATTCCATTCTCTCAATAAAGTCTTATTTTAAAAAAAAAAAAGCTTCTTATATTATACTTTTGCACAGTCATAGTCATAGTCATTACTTACTGTTTCTACTTGAAACGATAACATTTTAATTTCATATAGGGGCAGAATGTTTGCTTTCAAGAACATCAGTATGAAAGATTAATAGCGTCCTTAAAACAGAAGTTTAACATCATTACATGAGTCCCTGCATCTTACGTTGAGATCCACTGAGCAGACCACACAGTGTGTAATTCAATGTTACTGTAAGTGCCTTAGACTGTGTATATTGTACCTGCAGTCACCTTGAATTATTTCCCCCATAGAAAGAGGAGAAAGAGGCGAGGAGAATTTGATAAACCCTTGTTTTGTTGACATTGGCTTTACTTCCTCATTGTCTGGGGTCCCACAGACCCTAATGATGGATGTGTAAAAAAATGCAAAATAAACACTTTTGTCCTTCAAATATGTTCTTTCTTTTCTCATGATCTTAAGAATACCTGTGAAGTATTGAAACCCATGCCTTTGCCATAAACTTTTGAACATTTGATGAAGGAGCCAAAATTTGGAAATGACCATAAACCATTGCTGCTACACCAAATAAAGAAATAGTTCATGTTTTTGGGACTGCAACTAACTGTTTACATTGACGATTGGTCTGCAGATTATTTTCAATTGATAATTTTATCTAAATGTGAAAATGCCTGTTCCCCAGACTCAAAAGTGATGTCTTCAGATGTCTTGTTTCGTCAGACCAACAGTTAAAAACTCACTGATATTTTGTTTATGATCATGTTCGTCAAAGAAAAGCATAAATTCCTCACATTTAAGGAGGTGCAAATGTTTGGCATTTTTGCTTGAAAAATAACTTCAACAAATATTCCACTAGCCTAATTCTCTGTCGATCCACAAATCAATTAATCTAATCATGAAATACAGTGTATTTAACCACAGCTTTGGTCTCTTAGACCCCTAACAGACAAAAATGCATAGGCTAATTTTGCATAGCATACAACTGAAACAAATGCAAATTGTGATAAATTTAATGTAAAGTCAAGCAATATTGGGTTGCTAAACCGGGTCCAGTGTCTCCATAGACTCCAAACAGAACAGGCTTTAAATTTTCAGTATGGCTTCTTTTGTCTTCCTGGGGAGCTCCATACTGTGTTACATCACTGTGTCTGTACAGTTAGGCTGCAGTGACACGTCTTGCAGTGAGATATTTGTGATACCACTGTTTGCCAGCTGGGCTCTGCTGCTGCTGTTGCTGCTGCTAACTACCCTGAAGCTTGATATTACCTGTTGAGGCTTGGGGCCGCAGACGTCATCAAAGTTAACGAACAGCGGTCAAATCATGAACGACAGCGCGGCGGACCAATCACGTCAACGCTCGTGACAGGTGTCGATCAGCTATTGACCATTAGGAGCGAACAAGGGGCGGGACAAAGAAACTGACGTTACGTCGCAGCCTTGGTAATGGCAAGTGACAGAGGGTGAGGAAGACGAGGCGAAACTTTTTCAGATACTAGTTGCTGTCGGATGTTTTTATGCTTGATAACAGCAGCATTGTCATATTCTTCTGCTTTGACAGTGATTCAGCGTTGTTGTCGTCTGAGTGATAATTGACCGTCTTTCGTGTGAGGCTAAAGTCGTGAACGGTGGTCTGTCGGTCTCGAAGTAAGCTGAATACACCAGAAGTTTGTTCGACTTCGAGTAAATACGTAGAGTCACCGAAGAGGAGAAGCAATGACTAACAGAGAAGACGAATATGACTATCTTTTTAAAGGTGAGTCGCTGTTTATATTTTAGCTAGTTCGCTAATTCTCGCCACCAGGCATTCACCTGTGAGCAAGTGTCATTTGATGCCGAGGTGTTGACCCGCCTGCCTAACAACAAGGTGTAAGACGACATTTATCAGACCCAGAGACAAAAGACACCTGCTGTGAGCTGTAACTTTGACTGTTGTTAGTTGAGACATAAGTTACGACATTGTGTTTAGCCGCCCAGCCACATGATTGCAATATTGACAGGCAGCTAATAAAGACTTTTATGTACCGCATCATCATCTTGCAGGCCGATGATGCAATCATGTTAGGATGCGGTGTTGGGGGTTATAAACTGTGTCAGGGCGACAAATCAAAACAGCCACCATCCACACATGCTTAGAGAAGAAATACAGTTTGGGCCATTAGTTTTGTACCAGAGGACGGAAATCACTCGTGTTAGCAGTTTAAATGTACATACAGGTCTTGGCACTTGGGAAAAAGCATCTCTTATTTTGTCAAAAACAGCTCCAATTATTACTCCACCTTAACTCTGATAATTAACAGTTGTCAATACGGTCCAACAAACATTTTAAAGCTTAATTTATAGATATCAACAAGCTTGCCTGGTCTCCGTAATATACAGAAGCACTGTGACACAATGTGACATGTAGTGTAAATGATACTGTAAGGTGGGGTGGGTGGGGGGTGGTGATTGTTCCCATATGGCCAACTGGTACAAACTGGTGGTTCATAGTTGTACCTTGTCATAAGCAAGGAGAAATGTGTCCATGGTCTGTTCAAATATAGAACACTAAACAAGCATGTGTTGTCAAACTGGAAATACCTGCATGATGTGTGTGTGTGTGTGTGTGTGTGTGTGTGTGTGTGTGTGTGTGTGGCCGCTGTGAAGCTCTGTCTCTGAGCATAGAGAAGATGAGATTTGCTCACTCACTCTCCGATTAAATGACATGATTTCTGGTGCCCAAATAGCAAAGTTATCTGAATCATGTCCAGCCGTGCAGGGACACTGATAAGGTATCAGCTGCCATGCAGTCTTTCGGTTAAACCAGGAAAGAGCTAACGTTATTGTTACGGCCCTCTTTTGTCCCTTGCTGTTGGATAGCATGAGTCAAGTTGGGTGAGCTCTTGGTGAGTCACATAAACCTTTCCCTACTGATGGAGGCATCAGTGCAGGAAGTCACCCTGCTGTCCTGCTGAAGCCATACCTCTGTCTCATTTCAGGGAAGTGTATTTTCTTTTAGAAACCTTTCTCATACTAACTGCTTCACTTCTGGTCTTTTTTCCCCCCGGCATTTATTTGGGTTTAAAGCACATTTCACTACCCAACTGAGTGAATTATGCTAAATCCATCTGCATCTTTCTGTGGATATATATAGTTTTAATGTTTTGAATCTAATTGATGCATTTTGATGCATATCAGCACTGATAAGAAAATAATCATCCTACTTTAATAGAAGGTATCTCTTTTAGATTGTCAGCCTTAGCCAGCATTATAGACTGCTTTAGTTTCACAGTAGAAATTATGAAATTGGAAATATGATGGTGAGCTTTTGTTCCATTTATAGGGATATCAGTATATGAATTAATCTCACTGAACTGGGCTCGGATTATCACAATAATCACTGGGTGCAGGGTTGTATAATAAAAGAGAGGTGTAAAATCTTTTTAGCTGAAGAATGCAAACCCAACAATAGGCTGGTGAATGGGTGTGTAATGATAATACCTGTCTGATGGCAGAGGACCTGGAAATGGTTGCATAATGGTTTTTGTCCTCCGCCCAAGATCTTTTGTGTCAGACGAAATGGAGAATGACAGTGTTACCTTTTTGGCGTGTAGGAGAGCCACACTTTTGAGATGTGTAGTCTCCCATAATTTTACCATATTTGGATTATTTCAAAGTATAAATAAGCCAGACCCGAATGTGGACAGGTTTCTACTCGTGTCTGTTACACCATAGTTGCACAGACAAACCTTTAATATACAGTTTCCCTTAAGAATGAGCAGCATTGCTTAAATGCAAGTGTAGACACAGTGGACGGTTTGTTAATGCAGTTTCAACATTCCTATGTTCCTATTTCCTAATAGCAGGGTGGTGTGATGGTGTGGTAGGTTCCTTTTCACAGACCGACTCACCTGACAATTGTGGAAGTAGTTTTCTGACAAACACTCACCCTAATAAAACCTGTTTAAGTGCATTTTAGATCCAGTACAGGAGACATTGCATTAAAGCCTCTATTCACACACTAAGCCTTAAAGGACTAGCTCACTCTAAATTGTAAATGTAGTCATTTACTTCTCTCGCCCCCTGTTAATGAAAGCTCTACTGAAAATAAAACCTTTTTACAAGTGTCGTCCTCATTAGGGATGTTAGCAGATTTGATGGATTTTCATGCTTTGTTAGGGAAGTGTAAAATTGACTAAAGCAATTTGGAGGAAGGTTTAGATATAACTTAAATCCCACTGCATTTTGTGCTTTGCATTTGCACAAACATCAGCCCTTAAAACAACAGGACAAGTTGCTTCGACAGATTGATTTGATTATACGTGTGGTGTAATCTACGTCTCCGTTCTCTCAAGGATTAAAAATAAAACATATTTAACTTCTCGTCAGTCAATCCCTGTCATGAAGTATATTTGACAGGTGAAATCTGCAGCCAATCACTGATTTAACCTGGATTAATGGGCTCTGTCTACGTACATTTCCTGAAAAGAGCAGGTGGTTCTAATATTTTGTATACTCAGTGGGAGTCCCCTGAGTTTCTGTGCTACCTCGGCTGTGAGCCACACATGTGCATCATTGGTGAGGCAGGCTATCTAATAGAAATGAGAATCAAAAATTAATTAAAAAAAGGCAACCCATCTTGTTGAGTGTAACTTCTCTTTGTTTAATGAACTGTGTCACCAAAGGTCTACCATGAATTTGCCTTTACAGCTGCAGCCATAAAGTATGCTGTGGTGCTCAAACACAAACACATTTTTGTGTAATCTATTTTCCAAATGTATTTTTCAGTCTTGAAAATGAGATTGTGTTGTACCGATCAGTCAAACATTTTGTTTGCAGGTAGAGTTTACGTTACGATCCTCTTTCTTTGTCTTTTCTTGCAGTGGTGCTGATCGGAGATTCAGGTGTAGGGAAGAGTAACCTGCTGTCCCGCTTCACCCGGAATGAGTTCAACCTGGAGAGCAAGAGCACCATCGGGGTGGAGTTTGCCACTCGCAGCATACAGGTAGAAGGCAAGACTGTCAAGGCTCAGATCTGGGACACAGCTGGACAGGAGCGATACCGAGCTATCACTTCTGCGTGAGTACAGTACATCATTGAAGCCTTTGATAGAGATGCCCACTTCACACAAGTACATGCTCACTTGAAAGAAAATAGCAGGTCTTTTTAATTAAGTCCAGCATACACGCAGACCAGCAGAGGTCCACATGCACTGGTTAAAACAAGCATGCTCTTTATATAGACATAGAGGCATTCTAAGCAAATGAACTACAAAGTGCCTCTTTTGCTTCCTCTTTTTTTTTTTCTTTTGTCAAAACTGTTATTCACAATCGTGGAGTTTGGTTGCATTACAGGAGGAATGGCTGGGGTTGTAGTTTAAGGGTTATTAACTTCCAACTTCCATTCTCTATCCATACATTTAGAATCAATCAATTACTGCCTTATCGTTCCTAAAATAGTTAGAAAGAGATATCCGGATGTGATTAAGGCTACAAAATGCACCTTTTTGCCTTGGGGCAGGAAGTGTTTTGTTTATCACAGCTTCCTCCTCATCTCTCAGTCAAGTTCCCATCCACATTTATCTCTCTTTTTGTCTGAATATGTTTTGGCTTTACTGTTTTATTTCTTGTGTTTCGCAGTTTCTACCGTGGTTGTTGATCAGACATCCTTGAGCTTTAAAGCTGGCCGAGCCCATCTGACACACCCACAAAGAATCCTGAAATCAACAGGCTGTGACAAGAAAAGTCATCTACTCCAATTTATATTATGTTATCTCCTCTCATGTTGTCAAGGTACTACCGTGGAGCAGTTGGAGCTCTCTTGGTTTATGACATTGCCAAGCACCTGACGTATGAAAACGCTGAGCGCTGGCTGAAGGAGCTGCAGGACCACGCTGACAGCAATATAGTCATCATGCTAGTGGGCAACAAAAGTGATCTGCGCCACCTAAGAGCAGTGCCCACAGATGAGGCCAAGGCCTTTGCAGGTATTGTCACTGTCATGCCGCGCGTGTGTGTATGTGTGTGTTGTATGAGCACATATAGTATCTAACCTGTATTGGCCTGTGAGGTTCTAGGATTCTGCCTCATTAGATTGTATCGCCAAGTTAAAGCTGTGATAATGAGAATGGATGGACTGACCCCCTAGCTGCTTTAATTAGGTCTTGAAGTACTTTATAACATATCATGTGTGTTGCAGTCAGTGAATTTGATTAATGCTTATACTGGTGCCATAAGTTTCCTTGCAGTTTAGTTTGTATTGTTTTTTTAAAGCAGTCTTGTGCACTCATGGGAACACCCATGTCAGAAATGTTTGCACTGTGATACTGTAAGGCATTTTACATAAATGTGCCCACCACACGGCACATGTCCTTGGCTTGAATGTGTTTGAGTACTTGTAATAAAGCTCAGCACTAGGTCAAAAGGACTTGATTTAAATTAATTAAAGTTCCATTTATCTCTGCCCTCTGAGAATTTCAAGACTTTGTTTCAGAACAAGTTTGTTTTTTACAGCCAGCCCCGCAGTTCACCTAAGAATAATTTTGTTAACCTTTTTGACAGTATTTTGGTGTGGTTGGACCACGTGTTTACTCTTGACCTTGAGTTTATTAGCTTGTGTCTGATTCAGTGTAATACCTGCTTTGACTGGTAAATGACACTTGATAGGACTGCCTGTAAGAAAGTAAATACATGAGCCCTGTTGAGCCATATTAGAATAAAGAAATTCATTTTTATTACTAAATAAACATTTTTACCTGTCGGTGCTTTCTGTTTACACTGATTTGTTTTTCTATACCACTGACCTAATTTATAATACCTAATTTCCATGGAGACCATGTGGTGTACACGTCCATGCAAAATGTAATATAATGCCAGGGTTGAAGAGTTCTCCTCAAAGAACAGTGACAGTGGACCAAGCTGATGTCTCACGTATGTGTCTCACTGTGTGACAGTTACCCCCTCAGCTATGACAGAAATGATTTTATACTAAATTTTAGTTTTGGAATTGGAACGTACGGATTACAAAGAAAGAACAAATTGAGAAAATGACAGTGATTAGTGCTGAAACAAGTAGTTGATTAATCAGTAAATCAACTGACATTGATTTATTTGATTGATCTATTGATTTCAGTTTTCATAATGGATATTATCATTTAGGGCTGCAATTAAGAATTATTGTCATTATCAGTTAGCTAGCGATTATTTTCTCACTTAATCACTTGGTCTATAAAGCATCAGAAACACTTTTCAGCTCCAGGTGATGTTATCAGATGTCTTGTTTTGTTTGACTAATGGTTTAAAACCAAAACCTACTTATTTACTATAATGTTAAGATAAGGAAAAGCAGCAAATTCTTACATTTTTAAGAAGCTGGAATCATGAACCGGTCTGCATTTTTGCCTGAATACTGACTTAAACTATCTTGATCAATTATCAAAATAGCGACAGATTAATATTCTGTCAATTGCAAGCAAGTAAAAGCACTAAATATTTGCTGGTTATATCTTTATTAAATTCATTGATTTTCATTCATTAAAGTCATTTCAATGACATACATTTTGGTTGTTTTTTTTGTTGTTGGTCGGTGGTGAGTCAGCGTTAATAGTAACACCTGAACTTTTCCTTCTATGACAAGTTAAAATGTCGGCTGTGAAAAAGGAGTATTATAGAGACTATTATACTACTATAGGGTAAACAGTTAATTTGTGATGTATTATTCGTCTATATTTGTAACACAGTTGTTAACCTTTCTGAATGCAACGTGTATATCCCAGCAGACCATGTTCTTTGCTTTCAAAGTTTTTTTTTTTATGATATTCTTTACTCTGTCTGTGTGAGTAACATTGCCATTCATCAGATTGTAATTCTGCATTACAGAGTAGACCAGTCAGCTGTCGCACAACCCATTAAATGTACTATAATTACAAAGCAGTTCACAGTGAGCAATCAAACAGGAAGCCGTTGAAAAGACTACATTTCTGGGGAGAACCCTGGAGTGAGTGTGTTATGCAGAAGAAATCAATCCCATAATCAGTGCAGTGTTAATGTCAGCACAGTACAACAGCACAATACACCTCAGCTCAATGTAGTTATGAAAGTTGAACAAAAAAAAAAGCAGCCTAACATATTTTGGCATTATGTGCATGTGTGTATTACAGAGAAGCATGGCTTGTCTTTCCTGGAGACATCAGCGTTAGACTCGTCTAATGTGGAGCTGGCTTTCCAGACTATTCTCACAGGTGAGTTTCCTATTTGTGTTTATTTCTTGCCATTTTTCAGTGTTTCTAGAAAGAATGTCTGAAAGTGTTACATTTCCATCTGGACTTTGATCATGACTTTGTTTATATAACACCTATCCTCTGCCACTAGATGGCAGCAAAATCCATCTTATCAGTCCCCCATGCCCATCACTGATGTGCAGTCTGTGGCAAGAATACCACCTGAATCTTTTTTTAAGGTCAATAGCATGGGTAATTGGCACACTGAAAGACCACTCAGACAATCAGTCCTGGTGAGAGCTGCTATGAAGATGGCCAGTCACCAGCAGACCACTAAAGATTGGTCTTTGTTTATGGTCACTAATCCACCAGATGCATCTGTTCAAGAATGAATTCTGATACTGGTTCACAGTTGTGCGTTCTCAAGTAAATGTCTATGAGCAGTTTCCCCAGGATGCATTTAGCTACACTAACAAGTTCATTTGATGTTGGAGATTTGGTAAGAAAAAAAGAAAAAAAGCAATTGTTGTGACTGAGTCAACCCCTGGAGTGCCTAAAGGGACAATCCAACAGTGAGTGGTGCTTCCACTTCAATTGCTCCAGGGGCTATCGGTCTGCAAGTATGTGCCACTTGCTGTTTTTATTCCCCATGTTCAATTCCCAGACGCCTCTGCTTGAGCCGTTTGAGCCATTCTGCCCACACCACAGCTTTATTCATAAAAACTTCAAACCAGCAAGCCCCATTTAGCTAACGTTGCTAATTAGCTCATTAAGGGAGGAGAAGAGAGGAAGTTAACAGTGCATTAGCAGACCGGTAAGAACTGAGCGTTAGACCCAGTGGAGCAGAGAAGACGCCACATGTGTAGATATCAGCAGCAGACAGATTGTAGGTCAGAGAGGGTCATCCTGGTGGATTATTGTCTATATAGACACGGCAGCTGGTGCTGTGTAGGGTCTGTAGTAATGAGTCATAGTTACACCACCTGACGTGTCACGTCACCATCGTTTTTTCCTTTAAACCTTCTTGCTTCATAGGCATTTTTATTTCAGGACTGTTTTGTTCCACATCTGGCTGTAGTTTAGAGTTAAAGCGGCAGTATGCAACAGTAAGTCAGAGCACTAGTCCTGCTCTCCTCTCTCAAGTTGACCAACTGACGACCCCAATGGCATCCAAGCCAAGTTTAAGTAAATGGCATTCAGAAATATATTGAAGTATTGATGAAGCAAATGTTGATGACCGATAAACAGAAGTTCACCTGGGTGTTTGAAGAGCTCGGGTCTGCTAAATATGTATCTTTAGTGTATATTCTGCTGACCAGCACGATGTATAATATTTATTTAGCTACATTCTCATAAAATGTATTGCATATTGTAGTGTTGGGGAATGCCTAAAATGAGACTTGGTACTGCCACATGACATAACGATGCCAGTTTAGGATGGAAAGAATCCTTCACTGCTGCCAGGAGTCTGGATAGAACAGTTGTTGTTCAGTTTTGCCATGCTGTTTGTCCTTATCACAATATGTCCCACTGTTGGCTGGATTTATAGGCATCTACACATAACTAATTTCCTTTCACCCTTCTCTCCATCACAGCCATCTACAACATTGTGTCACAGAGGCAGATGTCAGGGCGAAGCGACTCAGACTTCTCACCAGCCTCCAACGTAGTGCCCATCACGGTTGAGCCCACTCAAAACTCAGCCAATAAGGGTGTCTGCTGCCAGACCAACTGAGACCTTACCCACTGACCTCCTCCTTCACCTCCAGGCAATTGGAGAAACAGCCAGATAGACAAACAGGGACAGACAGATGGAAAGGGAAAATGGAGAGACAGGTAGAGGTAACTATTTCACACACGGACACTTGTATTGATTTGTCGATTGTCTGGTAAAAAAAACAACTTATAAATATAATATATATAATATAAAGAAGGGGCCAGTGAAGGATGGATAGTAAAGAAGTTTAGATAAACAGACGGGGGGGGGGTATGTGTGGTGAGGAAGGATTAGTATTGATGGAAAGAAAACAGGTGAGATGCACCTTACCCAGTGCATTAAGCTTTGACAGAGGTACATGATCAGAAGAGATTCACAATCTAATGAAAATTTTAACACATTATAAGGTCCCTTTTGTATCTCATCACGATTTCTGTCTTTGCAAACTGTCTCCCCTTTTGAAAGCTCTGTTTTACAAGCTAGTAAATGCTTTCCCTCAGTTTCCCACTGCCAGGGTATTGGACAATAAAAATCTACATTCAAAAGACTGAACTGCTACCCCTCTGTCACCAATGTCATTCCCATTTTCCCTAAATGTATAATATTTAGAGAGTAATGTCCCTTACAATATTTATTGAACACTAGATTAAGGTCTTGTTTGGCCAAAGGGTTTGCAATTTAACACTAGTTGTTGTTAGATTTTCCACACTGATCGCTTCACAGCAAATGGAGCTCACTTGCTTTTTGAATGCCACAATCTTTATGTGAAGAAGTGTGTACGGGCAAGTACCCCTCACTAATGGAGGAGCAAGGGCTTATGTCATTTTTCCTAAATGCACATGCTGGAATTTTGGTTGAAGTTGGTTGGTTGAAGTTGTGTTCCACCAGACCACTCAGAGCAATAACATCCCTCCCTAACAGTGACATGTAATTTCTTTTTGATTGCTTTTGATCTTTGTTTGGAAGGCTTTCCGGCTCTGTGCGCACTTGGTACTCTACAGATGAGTCATGCTCTTGCAAGCTTTGCGCAGCGTTAACTCTAAATAGCTGCATCACTAGTGAATGGGTTAACTGCCTCACATGTTGGTGTGATAGCAGTATTGGCTCTGCTGATGACTGTTTCACCCCTGCCCTGAACCTTATGTAGTGGGAGAGATTAGGGAATTGGTGTAAATGCATGGACAACCCTGTGCTGCTGCTGCCTGCTAGCTGGGATAGATGGATAGATGGATAATGTTTCAGGGGATGAGGTAGTGAGGGCACTCAGCCCTGCCCTGCTCCTGTGGTCTCTGATGTACCCGAGATGGCTTGTTTTACTGTAAGTGAAATCCTCCACTGCCTGCTCACCTACTCCTTTCTGTCTCTCTCTACACTGTATGTAACTGGAACAGGACTCTGCCTTCTGGGATCTCCCTGAGGTCTGCCCTCGCTCTCACTTGTCTTTATTTCCTGTGGAGGGGGCGGGGGTTGTATTCAGGAGCCAAGATTGGGTTTGTTAGTGTCTAATAGTTTAATAGATGAAGAAAAGGAGAAAGTATGGTAGTGTTAGGAGGGGCTTAATTAAATCCAAAGGTTATGCACACAGATGGTGTTTATCCTGCTGATGCGTTTCCACATCAACATTGACTTATGTTGACTTCACAGGTCTTAAACTGGGTGGTGTAGGTTAGGGCTTTTTAACATTTATTCTAATATATGTATATTTGGACTGCATATGTATAAATAAATCTCATTTGTTATAGCCTGCCTCTTATGTCTCTTTCAAGATGTTTTTAAACAAAGGCTGCAAGTAGCTGGCTTCATCATTAGTGAATCTGGTAGAGGGCAGAGTTAATTGAATGAGTCATGATGAGTTTAGGTGATCGCAGAATATTGACATGGACGTATTATATAATTTAATTCTGAATGTCCACTGTTATTTAATTACACAAGATATTTGCTGTCCCTCTGATCACTGGGATTAAAACATGAATAGTCATCATCATCATCAAGGGATCAATTCAGCCATAAAGACACCCTCTTCAAAAATAAAAAAAACACAATTTGTTTCAATTGGAGATCATTTCATTTTTGTTTTATTAGAAACATTTACAATACATCTTGAATCTTGGAAAAATAACAAAGAACCAGAACTAACATGGCGCAGATACAATAATAATAATAAAAATGTCTCCAAAAAATGTAATTCACAAAAAAACATGTGCTATAACAAATAAACCTGCAATATCACATGCCTTGTAAGGGCATGGCATACTGTAACAGAGTTCAAAGACTTCTTTTTTTTTCCATCCATCAAAGTTGACGGTCAGCCACAGAGGGCCACATTGGCAACCCTCTTTCACTGTTCACAGAGAAACCAGAAACTAACGCCAGGTGATGCTGGCCCAAAAACTAATGCACTACGACCACTATTAGACCGGTATGAAACACCTCTACTGTGCTGGAAAAATTGGAAACGCTACCAAAGACAAACTGTCAGACTGTATTGGCCTCTTTGGAAAAGGTTGCGAGTTTCACCAGCGAGCGCCACTTCAGTCCCCATCCTTTACATGCAGCAGAAAATGTGCCATTGTAGTGTTTTTTGTCAAGTTTGTTTTTATCTGTATCAACTCTTACACAAACTAAGTACTTCAAGTTAATTCATATGAGGTGCAAACAGTCTTTCATCACTAACAGGTAACTGAGAATACAAAATCCGACTTTGATGTGGGGACTGAAATGGTCTCTTTGCCTGGCTCCAAACTCATGTCAACTTCCCAGTTTCCAAAGAGACTCCAACTATGAAAATCTACAGAGGAGAAACGGTCCAAGTGTACTGATGTTAGAGGGTAACACAGGACCTGCACCATTTCTCCTGTCTAAGTGACCATACAACATACATGCAAACTAGTACGGTAATGAATCTGTTTGTGTGTATATGTGTGCATCTAGTTACATAGATCTACTACACAGTGCGCTGTTGTCCTGTCCCAGATGCCTCCGTTCGATTTGCACACTTCACCTAATGAACACATTAGGGAAAGTCTCTCATAAAGGCTTCCTTTAAGCTGATTTTGCTCTGTCACTAGTGATCACAAACTGTCTGAGTAGTAGATGTAGAAAATGTATGAATGAAAGTGTGTACAAGTTATGTGTGGCCCTAATGGCAGGAGGGCCACAGCTGCCTCATTCATTCCAAGCATTGCAGTCGTAACATGTTTTATACGTTTGATAAGTAAAAGCGAGTTTAGATTACAGAGGAAATGAGTTATGTGTTTCAGTCAGTAACATGGGTTAGTTGAAGGGGGGGGAAAGGGGTTACAGCAAGCAGCACTGCACAAAGAATGCTGATGCAGGAAAAATATATAATTGAGGCACAAAATTGATGCTCTGTGACTAAAATATCTCCAAATTCTAAAAAATATTATATTATTTTCTGTAATTATTCCATTGTGAATGCACTGATGTTGAAGTAGCGCATGTCTGAAGTTAAAATTTAAGCTATGGGGAACTCTCGTTCCATTTACTTCATTCACCATGAAGTACATGGAAAAGGCGAGCGTCCATAACTTTCATAAATAAAACTTCTAAACTTCTTTTCTCATTTTTCTTATTAGTAGAAACTGACTTCCCTGTGTTTAGAAATATATTAACTTCTTGTAATTTTAATTAAAAAACAAAATGTCTTGAGGTTACTCATAAATATGTTGCTTCATTTTTTTTACTTTTCATAAATAACATCCAGATACTGACTTTTTCCTCTGCTTTCTATGAAATAATAACCCATGTTAGCAAAATAGATTTGAGAAATTGTAATATGTTTTTTTTTTATTCATTTTAAGTTACTTTCTATAAATGTATGTGGAAGAACTCAAATATAGTCTACGTTGAAAACCTGTCGCGAATTCTTTCCAAAAAACAAAACAAAAACTTAAAGCTCACTTGTAAATTGACAAAACAATAAGCATAAGGAGTGCATTGAGTTGAGTGGTCTTTTTTTCTCTTTTTTTTTTTTTTTTTTTTTTTACATTCAAATGCATTACTTGCTCAATGTGTGATTTAGACAGGTTGGTAAAATTGCTTAAGTGCATCCATTGAAAATAAGGATTTCCTATCACTCCTTAAAAGGGATTCTACATAAATGCATAAAGACCTTTTCATATCAAGAGAAGAAAAACATCAACAGTTTCTACCATTACTATAATAGTAAGCTTAATACAATATTGTAAATAATACTAACAAGAACTTAATGAATCAAATGTCACTGTGAGAGTCACCCCACCCCTTTGTTGCACCACTGGATTAAAAAGTATTTCATACTGGGTGAGTTGGACAAATGAAACTTACACCTTAGCATATTCTTAAGAATCATAATTAAACTTTATGTATCAATTAGTTAAACTACACGGTAAATATATGATTTTAAACCGATGTTCACTTTAAGGTCTTAAAGCTTTTTATACACTTTAGGTATCAGGCTGATGAATTCTTTATGTGATCTTAACTTTTTTTCTGATAAATCTTACCTACTGTACTATATTTTACTAACATGCAGTTAAACTTAAGGATACAGTTAATGGCTCTCTAAACGATATTAACCAAAACCAGTGTCGTTTTTGTTCACTGTTACACTGTCACCTTGTTTACATCTAAACATAATCCCTTGCGGTTTACTCTGAGGGTCTTAAAAATTAGGAATTCAGCCTGAATTTTCACTGGCATGTCATTGTCAACACGATTCCTTCTCGGTCTATTTTTCTTTTTTTAATTACTCGGGCAGCCCCTTTTTATCTCAACTTCTCAAGTTCAGTCAAGTTTTCCAGAAAGATTAAGACATTCCCTGGACTGTTTTTCTCCAAACAACCTAACCAGGACAATAGAAAACTACTCAAAAGGACTGTGTAAGTGCCAGGATGTGCTTTAAGCTGATCTCTTTGGGGAGAAGTAAGTCTGTTACCGGCGCCTCTGTAGTATTAAACTAATCTTACAACACTGAAACATGATATGCCTTCATTTCACAGTTATCGATTGAGTGGCCTCCAAGACTTTTGGGTAAACAATAATTCTAGCTATGAGATTATCTCTTAATAATCCTGATTCAATAAACTCTAAACCAAGCTGATTTTGATGCTAAAATAAGTTAACTCAAGTGATAAGTTAGCTCATGTCCTCTCCTTGTATTTTGTTCTTTGGCTATGTATGACCCTTTTCTTTCAAAAACAATACAGATGAAAAAGTAGGTGCAAAACAAGTATCAAAGAGAGCCATGAAATCAGAAACTTATTACTACTATGTAAACAGAAATCATCTTAAGATATGCTATAAGTAACATGTCTGCCCCTGTATGTAACTTGACAAAGAATAATGAGGTCTTCACATGGACAACATGACTAGTACAGTACATGATGTCATATTGTCCTGCCCTCTACTTCTCACTGCTGTGTGTACAGTTTTTTGACCAAAGCCTTCAAGACATCAGTCTGTCATAAGTAAAGTCACCAGCTTCTGCTTTTTAACAAACAGGACGGAGCTCGGAGCTTATGCTCTGGTCTTGTTGTTTGTTTACACTTGAGGGATCACTTTTACAGCGCGATGACATTTCCTCCAAGTTGCTGAAATTGCAGTTTCATCACTTCAGTGCTACTCAGGAGAAGGAATCCTTAAGTTTGTCTTGACCCACCCTGTGATCTGATTGATATTCAACATGAAAAAAAATTAAGCAATCAAATGACTAAGACCCTGATGAACACAACAAGAACAATTACTTATCCTGAAACTGTTACTAATTAATTATATCTCTGTTTCTACACTGGCGTGAATCCATAATGAATTTTAAGCAGATACGAGACAGAAATGCAACGGTGTTATCCTAATAATCAAGGTCAATTTCTGAATAGAATATTATTTAAAAAACTGACTAAGCAGGCTCCTCTGTTTATTGTCCCAGTATAGTCCTATTATTGCTTTTCATCCTAATATACATAGAAACTGATTTATTCATTAGGGGTTAGGTTATTACACGTACTATTCACTCGAGTTTTTATTTGAAGTTGGATTTATACATCAGCGGCTTCATAAAGGATATTCATTATTACAGTTTATAGTAGTGTCTGGTTAATTTCTTATCTATATATTTGGATGAAATACTACGTTAATCAGTTTAAATAATATTTCTTAAAATGTATGGATCTATCTAATATACTATTATAGTCAAAAGGATGATGGGGCACATATATAAAAGATTTACTCTCCCTAAAACTCAGGAACATTTTGAATTCCATATGCTAAAACATTGACAATGACACCTTCAGCTTGTAAAAATAATCAAAACCTCACTTTAAGCGGGCCTTTGTCTGGAGGTTCATAACTGATACACATACTGTATTTACATAGATGCTCAGAGTGCTTTCCCATAAAGTACAATACTTATAACTTATACAGCGTCTAAACAGGGAGAATCTCCAATAAGCCCTCTCTTCATCAAACCAGTGCAAAACTTAACCAAGTCATCAGCATTGACTAAATGGATGAGAGGTCTCCCAAATTACCACTAGTACTACTGTAGTATTAAGAAGAACAAGAACCACCATAATACAAAAAAATGATAGGGAATCCTTATGTGCATGTCTTTCAAATTCTATGAAATGTATTTCACCATCAGTGGTCGGTTTGGTATTAATCAAATGCGCATGTTCGGTAATAAGGTGCTCTACTTTATATTTTAAGTAAAATGTTTTAAGAGCCTAATTTCCTGAATCCCTCAAATCCCCACCCAAGCAGTTTGATTCACATTCTTTTCTCCAAAAATAAGTACTTTAAAAGTTGTTTTGGGGGGCGGTACTATCAAAGGCCAAAGTTGCTACCTTGTATGCCAAAGCAATGGCGATATTTTAATAAAAATATTAAGGCAGAAAACAAAATAACAAAAATACTGAGTTCAAAGAACAGTGTCGTACTGCCTTGAATTTGACGTTGAAAGCTTAAGCCAAACCACTGTGCAATTTCTCCATCCATAAAATCATAACTATTCTTTATTTCTACATCTGATAGATTTCAGGGTACTTTTTGCAAGTACAGTTCTTTCCCTGCAGTTCACACGTAATGCGAGTGGTCTGCTTTATATGTTTTTTTTTTGTTAAAAGAAGGAGGGGCCTTTGTGTCCTAGAAGACACAATTTGCAAATGTTAATTCTTTTTTTTGAGACAGAAGCCGAGTTGAATTGTTCTCCGATGCAACACAAGAGAGTTTCCTGTTATCACTACTGGCTCACATGTGACAACAACTCAAAACTTGCCGCAAGTCTTGAATGATCAATAAAATTGCCAGATCTGCAAGGTTTCGGTTTTTTGGAGCATACTTCTCTCTTTCTCTAGCCAAAATGAACCCCCCCCCCCTCCTATCATTCAACAGCTTTAATCCCTACCCCCATCCGCTCTCCTCTAGCCCTCTGAAATCCCCAGGCTGGGGCTAAGGCAGACGCAGAGGGTGTGTAATTTGATTCAGCATGAGTGCTGGTTAAATGGGGCGTTTCCTCTGCTTTCCTGTCAATTACAATTGTCTGATTTCATTCTGGAAGCTCAAAGCAAGGGGAGGGGGCTGCCATTGGCTGAAGCCCGGGTGTCCATAGTGAAGGGGCAGCTGCAGGATGTCCCATACAGTAGCGAGCTGACACGATCTGCACTGGCGCTGTCACAAAAACAGGACCCCATCCAAATTTCAGGGCGGTGCAGTTGGGGAGTGGATGGGGGAGTTAAACCTGCACCCCGTGTGATGAGATCACGCAATCTTTCTTTTGTAGGTAAACGTGTACATTTTCCATCATTTGTGAAGGACGTACGGCAAATTGTGCGACATTAATGTTGAAAACAGGTGACCGGTGTATCTCCTGATAACTGTAGATAATTTATTTTGCTCCTAAGCCTCCCCTCATTTCATAGGCGCTGCCAAATTCAGCTAGTGTCTTTCAAATTTTGTGAGTGTGTGTGTGTGTTTTGGGACAAAAGAGGCCCCCTCTCCCCAGTAGGGATAGCTCAGAGCGGCAGAAAAGGAGAGGAAAGGGGGGAGGAAGGGGCAAGAGGGAGTGGAAGGAGGGGGTCCTATTCGCCCAGCTGCATCCAGACCATCCAGCCCCCTCTGTGCTTGTAACAGAGGGGTGGGGCAGTAAGGGGTTCGCTGCGGGACCCTGTCTTACCCCTCATACAGCTCCAGAGTCCCCACACGGTCCGCACCTGGACCAACCCATTTGCCTAATTATCAATGAGTAGATCCAGGCCGTGTCCGAGCACTCTGCAGCCCACGCCGCCACCGGGCCCAGACAATACGCCCCACTCAGAGAGGCCTTCGCAAGCAAGCGATCGAACTGTAAGCAGGGGGAGACATAAAAGCCAAAGAAAAGAGAGAAAGAAAGGGGGCTAGGCGAGACCTCCAACTTGGGGTCACAGCCACAGTGTGCCATGAAACACCTGCTCCTGTACAGCTTTGCTAATTACAGGGGAGACAGCTGGCCCCTCAGAGCTCACACATAATGCTGTTAGTATTGGGGACGTGGAGTAAGGATTACTGATTTGGGACTCTGTATTTTACAGTATCAACTATTTTAGTCTGAGTCTGCTGCTGATTCAGGAAACATTTTACAGTTTTACTCGGCTTCTGTCCACAAACTAATTCTCCTCTTTATTTACAGTGCACACCTCAGAGAAATGCTTGTTGACTGGGGCTCTTGCTGTGTCCTATATCGTTCAGCGACTGTGGCCAAATGACCACACAAGACAATAAAGCGCGGTTAAGGTGGCTTTGAAACAAGTCCATTGGGGAGACAGATATCGAGAACTAGCCAACTGGATGAATTCCAAGGCTTTCGGCCTCACAAATTAAATCAGTGCTTTAAGCCAACCGAGGAACCACATGCTTTTCAAGTGCCACGAGGAGCAAGCATTACTGAATCTTTTCAACAAACTGCAGTGACCAAAGTGTAATCAATGGCTACTGGAAAGAAGATTTTACTGATACACAACTTTCATCTATCTCTGTGAATAATGAAACCAATAAAACGTAACCAATTACTATAAATAAATGATGTAATGTCCTATCCCTTTTTAGGATTGATCTGGTTTATAAGACTTTAAAGGTATAAGAATGAAATAAGGGGCCGTCTTTTGTTTTCTTGTAAAGATTACAAGGCTTTGACTAGAACCAATCTATTCACGTTTTCATTTTGCAAAAATTAATATCTATTATGAACCAATTATATCAAACCACAATCAACATCAGTAAAACTGAAAAGGCTGAATTCATCTTCACATCAGCTCCTGAAATTTCAAGGTATGATTGAAAATCCTATTTTAGACCAAGATGATTGTAAGGTGCAATGAAAATTCTACGTTTTTTTTCCTTCTAATAACAACATTGACTTTCTGGGTGAGTCAGGTGCAGATTGGGTACCTCAACAATCATCTTCTTCCTTCCATATAAACCCACTTCATGGCAAAATAAAAATTTGAATAATAAAATGTTCACATTACTGTCTACCTCTGCCTACACTGTGATTCATGAATGAAAAACAGCAGCAGTCAAAAAACTGAAAATGCAAGGTACTATACTTCTCTTATAAACAAAACTTTTATAAAATATATATGCATATATATATATAAAAGAAAAACTTAAAAATATTTCTTATACTTTTTAGTAAAGCAAGCAGTGCCTTCTAAAATATCTGCTTGATTGTTTTTAAATTTTCTGAAAAACAAAAATGTGTATTATAATAATAATCATAATAACAGTAAATAATTATTGAACAAACACTGACAAAACTAATGATAAAAACTGATGTGGTTCCTTAAGAGAATATTCGGATGGCCTGTGTGACCTGGGTGTGGCACACTGGGCACTCCGGGTGGTTGAGCTCACAGATTCGGATGGCACACTCCATGCAGAAGAGGTTATGGCCACAGGGCACCAAGGCAGCCGTCACTTTGCTTTCAAAGCAGGTCATGCAGTCCCGCACAGTGGCCGGTGGCGAGTCCGGCACTGGCAGACGGCCTGGGAAACCCTCGCCGGCTGAGGTGGGCTCACTGTGGGCGCGGCGGGCCTGGGCATGAGGTGAGCCGGCTACGGGCACAATGCTGGTGACTGAAGAGTTGTTGGTGCTTCCACCTCCGCAGGGCTCGGCTAAGCCAGGGGAGAGTCTGGTCAGGGGGAGCGGGAGGCCTCCAAAGCTCTTGGAACGCTGCTGGGCGTAGAAGGCCACCTGTTTGGGGTAGTCGGGGTCGCCCCAGCTCTGGGTACCCTCTGATCCAAAATAAGAGCATGGCTTCTCTCCGGAGTTGGAGAAGTTGCCCTTGTTGTAGATTCCCCCTCCCTCACCTCCTCCTCCCCCTCCAACCATGGCATCTGAGAAGTTCTGGCGGTAGCTGCTGGTGAGAGGCTTGCGCTGGCCCCCCTGCAGCCCCCACACCTGCTGTAGCCGGCTCTCCAGACCACCGCTACTGCCCGCTGGGCTGGTTCCACCATTCGGCCCCAGACAGTCATTCTCATTATTGTGGTCATGCAGGCCTCCTGTTCGGAAGGCGATGTGTGCTTCAATCTCCTCGCGGGCCCGCTCAGCGTTGCTCGGTGACCCTGTGATTTCAAAGACAGGGTCGCGGTCTCGACTGGGAGTGACGATGTAAGTACAGGTTTGCTGCTGGATGCGTTTGATGGTGGAGCCTTTAGGCCCCACTACCAGCCCCACGACACGGTATGGCACTCTCACCTGAATGGTGGTCTGACCTGGCAAAGGTGTAGGCGGGGAGCCGCTAAAGGACACTCCCAGCTTGTTGCGGGATGCCCGGAGCATGGAGAAGTGCTCTGCAGCAGAGATGATTTCACGGCGGGCCAGTGCAACATCCTCCTTCCGGCCTGTGATTAAGAATACAGGCTCCTCTCCTCTAACGGGGGTTTTGATGTAGGTGTTGGTCTTGGCCCGCAGGGCTTTGATCTTGCAACCTGCAGAGACACCAACATACATTTCTGAATAAGTAAATATGATACATCGGTTACATTACATTTTGTGGCTCACGAATCAAGTGGTTACAAGCTACAAGACGGTTACGAGTGAGAGCATACTTTGTTATCAACCTGAGCTGACAGATTTGGTCACCAGTTGTGACCAGTTTAACTTCATACGTTGCAGGTTTTTACTGGCAAAGGATACAGTACAGGATACAGAGCAATTCCCATGATTTATAAGGTTTCCAGCAGCTAAGCATTAGTGTACCTATTCAGTGTTTAGGTTCAGTTTTTTTATTAGCTCTAAATCAGGCACACATCTTAATAAGAGATATATGGATGGTTCAGATGTATTGGCCAGCGTGGACGTTGCTGTTTTGGAGGGCTGTAAGAGCTTCAGCAGATGCAATACATTTGCACAATGCTGGTGAGCAATCACTTTCTGACCTCTCCTTGAACTTACGAGACAGTACAGTCGACCCACACATGCTTAGTTTTTGGGTCATTTATTGCTCCACATCTGCCCTGTTTCTGATCACTGTGTAATAGTTTACTCTGCTGTAAAGTGCTTTTAAGGCAGAGTCTAAATGTGAGAGAGTGCAGGTTAATGTTATTTCATGACAAATTACCTGACATTGTAATGGGACAGAACAGGACATACAGTAAATCAGTCATTATTTCGGAGAATTGCCAGGTACATTTGAGGTCAAGAGGAACGTGGTAAGAAAAGATAGCAATTCTGTTTATATTACACCCCATGAAGAAGGCATCAAGCATTACACGGGTCAGTTTACATTCAGAAACTCGGGCAGCTTCCTCATTAAGACTTCCACATTTATTGACGACTTAAACGTGCCTTCCTCGTCTCGGCCGTGTCTTAAAGAGGCCTGTGCGTTTCTTTGGACGAGCAAGAATCATCAGGCATCCATCTATCTGTCTATTCAGTGAACAAATCTGAGCTCATCTTACCAGACTCCAGGTGCTTCAGATCACACAGCACATCATTGCATTACCTATCTGAAAATCACAGCAGCAGGTATCAAAAGCTTTAAAGACTCCTTAACTGAAGACGAATGTTGCTCTAATGCTACTAAATAGGTCCACTTTGTTCAGGAACACTTACTTCCCAGAGACTAGTGGTAGGGACAGAGGGATGGTGATACTATGAAGGTTTAGCATTGCTCATACCCTAAATCTGAAAATGCCCTTTGAGGCCATTGCCTGGTATTAAGCTAATAGACTTGTTCATGCCACGGGAGATCAAAGAGCAATTGCCACATTCCTTCTCTCGAACTACATTGCACCTTTCAATTAGTCCAAATTAATGTCTCAATTAAAGAATTATCTGTAAACAAAATAGGCAAAGATTAATTCATCGAAACCAGAAATTAAGGTCACTGGAGACAAATTAATTTTCGACTATTAAACTGTGGTGTAAGCGGTGCCTGTGATTCAAAACAAAGCCACCCTTGATCTATGAAGCTCCAGAGGAAGGTGCAAGAGCATCCTGGCGAATCAATGCCAGTGACTCTGACAGGAGAAAACAATCATATCCAACCCTTTCTTCATGACAGGACGCTCTGTTTGCCAGATTCACCAGGCGGGCTGTGATGCACAGTGCTGAGAGGAAGGGGGTGTGTATGTAGTGCCAGCTAACGAAGGGCCCGAATCAAAAGCAGCTCGACTCAAATCCCCCCAAATCAGCACTTCTTCCCGGTCAAGGCAAAAGGGCCCTCTCCCTGCACTTATGCTCACTGGATCCACCCTCCGGCTGTCTTCGGTTACCCCATTAAAATTCAAAACTTACACTTCAGAGTAAAGAACAGGAACCGCAATGGGATACAAGGGGCACTTAGCAGCACAAACTAAATCCACATCACTACAGCAGTGGAGCAAGAAAGGGGAGTATTGGCAAAAGAAGCCACCTCAACTCCTACAAACCCCCTTTTGACATTATTCAAGACCTGTTTGTTTTTGTTGCAAGATAAATCAGGATTTGCTAATGGTACCTTACCCACCCTGCAGCCTTTGTACTCCTCTCTGCCCAACCGCCTATTACTCCCTCTCCTGACAGACAACCATGTGGTATTGAGAGTGTGCAGTGAAGTGGGGCTCATGAGGAGCCCCTTGTGTTGAGCTCCAAGGCGTGACTCCCATTCAGCTTTTAGATGCTATACTGCCCTTCCTTGTTTTTTTCCCCTGCCCCTCTCACCCATGGGTTCATCACAACAGTTAACAATGGGTGCAGCCACACAAACACCACCACCACCACCACCAAGCAGAAGAAAGAAGGTACAAAATAAATCTACTTCTGGGTTCCCTGCTTCAAAACTTAGGTTCAAGCTCGTTCACAGCACATTTGTACATAAATATGGAACTTGGATGGAGTGAAAAATCACCTGACAGCAGTTTCACTGCAAATAAGCCCAAACAACCGATATTCTGTTTTTAAAAAAGGATTCCCACCTCCTGGTGCAACTTCTCGCTGAGTCACCCTTTAAGGCCATCCCGTCTGCCAAGCAGCAACACTGTCTTAATGCGCCCCTCCCCTTATCCCCCGACTTTCACACCTTTGTTTGACAGCTGCTGTCATTCAACTTCAGGTCTTTGTTCCATTAAAAAACCTCCGACTGTAAGAAAAACGTGCAAAATCTGTAATGTGTCTGGAATTGAACTTTCCAACTCCCTCATTTGAAAAAAACAAGTGGACCACGCTGGCTCTATTGTCCAATTGTGTCACTGGGGCAGTGCGCAACATAAACAACGAGCTGCATAAATTTGGAAAGAGGCTAAACATCTTCAACCACTGAGACAAAATGTGTTAAATGTGGTTATTTTCTTAGCAATCGATTCAGAGTGAAAGGCATCCCTCTCTTCGCCTGCTGCACGTTGCCTTTTTGAACAGTCTGGCGCGTCTCAGACGACAAAGGAAGCAAGTGCTCTCCGTGCTCCAGTGTGTGTCTGTGCGCTGACATTGATGGCGTGGATGTAGAATAATTCGCCCAGTAGGGAACGGGGCTCTCTCTCGTGCCTCTGTGCAAATCCACTCAAAAGCAAAATAAACACAAAGCGTCGAACGACTTGTTTCAATGTACGAGTGTTATGATGAGTACACGAGAACTTACAACGCTGTAGCAGAAAAAGTGGGAGGCTGATGTCTCGGGGGAGTACAAAAAACACGCGAGCACACACACACCACTCCCTTTTCTTTGTCAAATAACACCAGGTAACAGTTAGAGAACAAAAAACAAAGCACACGGGAAACCACGGCGGGGATAAAGCAGCACTGTTAGTGGGATAAAAGCACAAGTTTGAGGGGAAATTATTTGCAAGCCAGCGGTTTACCTTGTCTCCCCACTATTTCGGCCACATGTTCAGAGCTGGGCACTGGGACGCATTCTGTTATGTTGCAGCCTCGTCCTTTCGTCTCACTTGAGGAGCTCTCATACAGGGCGCACAACTTGCTTTTCCCTTGCAGAATCGCGGTGTCCCCGCCACCTCCGACGCTGTTCGTGTGGTTGTGGTGGTTGTTGTTATTGTTACTCCGGTCCTGTACTCCTGTTGTTGGGGCTCCGCCGCCGTCCTCGCCTTCCCCGAGCCCCAGCAGAGACAACTGGCCCAGCGCGACCCTGAGGGCACGAGAGTCGTCTTCCTCCTCATCGGGCGGCACGAGGAGACCTTCGCTTCCGAAGCCGGAGCCGGCCAGATCCCCGCCGTAGCCCCCATTTTTCTCCATGATCCCTGCTAGAACCAGCAGGCTAGGCATGGCTAACAAAAGAGTGTGTGAGACAAAGACAGGGGAAAGAGACTGGAGAAACAGCACCCGTGCCGCCTCCTCCTCGCCCCCTCCTCCTTCCAATTCCCCCCTTTGCGCTAGTCCCTCCCATAGACCGGCCCCCTCTCTCTCTATCCGCCAGACTTTCAGTACAGTAGTCTCTCTCCGAGCTCCAGGCAAACGGGACACAAGGCCGTCTGCACGATAGATGGGGCGGGCGATGTGTTGCTCCACCCAGTCTGGTTTACACAGCTCCCCTCCTCGCCGAGACAAAACGAGCCGCCCTCCCGTTGTACCATTCCGTCTCAGGTTCCCAAGCCTGTGGCATCTCAAACCAAGCTTCCTCCCGTCACCTATAGAGAAAATGCCTAATCGTTTACCTCCTGCACCGCACTCGTCTTTAACGCAGACTCGTTTGCGGCTCTAGAGCTGCAGTGATGCCTGAAAACCGCATTTCGGTGACTTATGTAAGAACAGCCATCCAGGATGTAAACAGTTGCGTATCAAAAGGTGCCAGTACAGTGCGCACATGGTCATCTGGTGCTGCTGCTGCTGCTGAAAAGATGATGTCAACTTTATCTTTCAGAGATAGAAACGAGCAGCCCCGGCATATAATGAGGGGGATCGTGGACCATCTGACATGAATTTGGGGAGTAAAGGAGTTAGTGACATTTTTTTTTGTGTGTGTGGGGGGTGGGGGGTGTCCGCCCACCTCTATGTAGCCGTGCTTTGCGGCAGGTCACCGCGTTGTTGTCTCCGGCGCCGTTGCGCATGAGGATGTTATGTATAGGAGGGAAAGAGGGTGTCTGGAGGGGGCGGTGGGGGCTGTATACGAGGAGGAGAAGAGAAAGGGAGTTGTCAGACAGGCGTTGCAGACCCTATGCAGCGGGGGAACATCAGAAAAGCCCTCGCACATTTCCCGTTAAAAAAAAAAAAAACAAGGGTTTTGCAGCAGCCCCGGTGAACAAAGAACCGCGCCGTTCGTTTCGCGTGCAGACTCCCCAAGATGTCCTCGACAGAAGCCACGCCTGACGGCATGGTTGTAGTACAACACAAAGACTCAAACTGCAGTAATAATAATAATACTATTGATGATAATATTAATAAAAATATGTTAATACAGCCAATGCATTTAGTTAGACCTTTTCCATTTTTGGAGATTTTTTTAGGTTCCAAACAGGCAGCAAAGTACCAGCAACTTACATGAACTGTTATTAAACCCTGGAAGTGTGCATTTATCTACAATAAATAAGTGAGATCAGGAAAAAAAATAAAGTGGAGAAATGTCTCCATGATAGCCCATAATTATTTTATTACTGAGTTGTAAATTATTATTACACTTGGGTCACCAACATAAATACAGCTTTGAGGGAAACATTGGAGCTGGTATTTAAATTGCCATACAGTGCTGAGCAGCAACCATGTTTTCAGCTTCCTCAAAGTGTCAGTCTAACTCAAGCTTAGCCTGTCGCTACCATCTGTGCATATGCATGGTGGGATGTACAGTGAGTATGTGTTGCGTAAGGCTACCTGAATGACGAGGCAAACTCTGGGGATGTTTACTCTGAGAAAACATTAGATGCTCCACCGCTTCACCATGCACATTATTTCTCTACCCCCACCAGAAATTAGAGATGTCTTTACATCCACGTGTTTAGGGAAACACTGGACTTGTTCACTGATGTTTATATATGAATTGCTGTTAGACGAAATTTCTGCGAAATCTCTTGGTGTGTGTGCTTTGTGTTCCCATGGGAGGTGTTGAATTCACTCTGTAGATTACTTGTGCATTTTAACCCCGTCCATTAAATTCAATTTATAATGATCTCCATCATATGTGGTGTTTTCCCACACTGTAACTGCAATCACAAAAACAAAAACACACACTGTGTCTTCCATTTGGGCTTATATGACAGACTGAGCGTGACATGTGACTCTTAGAGAGATTCAGCATGAATATTTTAGCATTTCTAGTGAGAACGCCTTCTGCCTTTTAATAACACATAGAACAGAGCAAACAATATAATCACAAATTTCCAAACACCAGGTCTGAAGATAGAAACAATATAAATGTTGTGATAAGAATGGTCCCAGTAAGATAGAGCAGGTGTATTTACATGCATAATCACAGTCTAGACGCGCTCGCTGGGTGCCAATCAGGAAGGGGTTCGTTCCCCAAGGGTGTGTTGCAGATGAGAACTCACAGGGAGACTCCTGCTATGAATCCAGGATTAAAACATCTCCACTCCACCCAATGACATGGATAAAAACAGCAGCAGGAAAGAGAGCAGGATGGCGTGATGCATGAAGGACCAGAGGGTGGGCCCAGGGGGTCTGCCCCCAATCCCAGTCCCCACCCAGTGGAGAGGCCACGGGATTGGGCGAGAGCACAGGTTGGGATGGGCACAAGCACCACACAAGGGCCAGTATGTCAGTGTGTCCAAGAGTTCGTCTGGCTCCATTAAAAGGGGTCCGCTGGGAGTCCAGAGCCTCAATCAATAAGAAGCATGGATCTGGGATAGTGTTTCCCCCCTGTCAACACACCCCTCTCCGCCTGGATGTGTGAGTTTGGCGTGTCCTGTTGTACCACATAACCTTTGTGACCCTGAACTAAACCTTCTCTGGCTCTGAATGGACCACAGCAGTTCTGGTTTTCATTCAGACCTCACTGCCTGTAGCTGTGGGCTACAATTGTCATTTGTACACTTGTGTTTCTGTGTATGTGTGTGTGTGCGTGTGTGTGTGTGTTCGCCACAGGATACTTGTGAAACCCAGAGTGCTGAGGTCATGTTACTTGCACATAAAAAAAACCCTCAATGATCTTGACCATCTGGTCGTCACAGTAGTGCTGTTTCTCTTTTTTCCCCCCCGATGAAAGGCTGACTGGCATCTTTGGGGAAATGCTGTGGTTTACTGTGCCGCAGAGACACATACCACTCTCTTTGTCCAAGAGTCCATGCAAATATCACTCTCACCTATGGACAGTGTCTGTCTTTAAAAGAGGGCAGACTTAATAGGCTGTAAATACATGTCTGAGAATCCCTAAAGGACATCCCTTTGACTTCCATGGCCAGATGTCCTTTTCAAGACTTTTCTGGTGCCCCGCTGTCACTTGAATGAGGCTTCTGCGAGCACAAAGGGATATGTTGGCTAAGCACCACGTGCTGATGCCATAGTGAACGGGCTCTCAGGGATGATGTAAGACCTCATGCAAATGATACCACATCTTGTGCTCATAAGCTGGCGAGAGCCCTGAAGTCGATCAGCTGAACAAATGAAAAACTACATGCAAAGGTCACTTTGTGTGTGGGGTTTTCCATCTTTTTTTAAACTTTTGTTTATTTGTATGCTCATTTGTTTTTATTTGTTGTAAGTTTTTTTTTTTTCAGTGTTGAGAACAGGGCAGGGCAGCAGCACAGGGACTTACAGACAGACTGCACATAATGATGATACAATAAGACAAACAAAACAAAAAAAAAACAATAAGTTTAAGACAACAGAGGGAAGGGTGGGTTGGAGAGGTTGTGGTGGAGTTAACATTTTATAATTAACATGCAAAAACCTCATCACACTTAAAGCAACCGAGTATTTCTTTAACCTCTTGTAAAATCACCAGTTTGTTTAGTTTTTTTCTGAAGGTTGACCATCATGCAGGGACTCAGATAACGAGGTCTTTTCCTCCCAAACTCCATCCATCCATCTTTGGAGGTAAGTTGGCAAAAATCACTTCCATTACCAGAAAGTGAAGGTCAACGAGTATGTTACCCCCACAGACTTAAAACTGCCCTTTCTCTGAATCATGTTTGACAAGACTTGACATGGAGACTGTAAAGTAATTAAATTCAAATCTAGGTTTTCATTCCACACTGGAGTCAATCCTATTGGGTATGCTTATTCGTTTTTTACAATGCTTGGGGATTTGCTCAGTGAGCAGCGTGACCCACAAGCACACTCTTTAGAAAACTACTGTTTGTGTGTGTGAGTGTTGTCATATCCCCAACTTTGGCTGTTTTTTACGCCTACAACTAAATTTATTTAATATGTCAGTTGTTTTTATTAGTCATTTAATCGTTTAGTCTATAAAATGTGGAATAATAAGTACTTATCACAGTTTCCCAGAGCACAAGGTGACATGCTCAAATAGCTTGTTTTGTCCCACCAACAGTCCAGAACCCAAAGATATTCAATTTAAAATGATATGAAACAGAAAAAAAAACAGCAAAACCTCACATTTGGGAAGCTGGAACCAGGGAAGATTTGACAAATTTGCTTGATAAATGAAATATCAATTGTCAAAATCATTGTCGATCAATTTTTGTGATTAGCTAGCTAATTGTTTCATCTGCAACAAAGCAGCAAAAGCGCTTTGGTGTGACGAGCGTGTCGGCACATTTTCCATTTTTGAACTCTGCGCACGTGATTCTGTTTCCCCTGCACACACAAACACACTCGACTGCTGTGAAATACTCACATGCATATGAAGTTGACCCACACACACACACACACACACACACACTCTCACCTCACCCTCTAACAACAAACACACACACACACACACACACGCATGCACTGGGATGCTGTGATTGGGAGAGCTGGTGTCAGCTGGGAATATGAGTCAGGTAGTATGACTTCATTGCTTTTTACGGGTATTAGGTCATCCCCCCCACCCCCACCCCCCACCCCCGTCTCTCTAATCACATTGATGCTGTACAGGCAGTGACACGCCTAGTGATGAGTAAGGCTCACCTCACCGCTTACTTCCCGCATGGTGGTGATCTCACACACGTCACAAAGACCCTAGAAGTCTTAGAGGTCCTGCTTTGCCTTCACTTTCTTCTTGGCATTAATTTCTGATTTTGTTGAATGTATTTCAGGTAGTGTGACAGTCAGTTGATTCAGATATTGCTTTTACTGTACACAATGAAAGATCTTTAATCTGCAAAAGGATTGAGTCCCGGGATCGGTGTCACACTGTAAAATTACCGGTTGGGTCATGTCTGAATTAATGAAATGTCACTGAATCATTATGGCTTGTTAGAGTTAAACCCTCTCACACCTGATTACACATGATGCAGCTCTAATGCACTTAAAGGATGAAATGCAAAGTAGATGAGCTTTCATGTCGTTTTCAGACGTGTGATGGAAAGTGACTGAGTACATTTACACAAGATCTGTACTCACATCTGCTTTACTTGAGTATTTACATTATATGGCATTTAATACCAGTGGTGGAAAGTAGCTAAATACATTTACTCAATTGCTGTACTTAAGAACAATTTGTACTTTACTTGAGTATTTTCATGCCTCTTTTCACTAATACTCCACTACTCTTCAGAGAAAAATATTGTGCTTTTTATTTATTTGGCACGCATTATTTTGTAGATTCTGATTTTACATACGAAACTGATTGTATCACTTTATAAAATATGCTATTAATGCATATATAATAGTAATAATATAACACATATGCACTGTCTGAGTACTTCTGATACTTTAAGTACATTTTGCTGCTAGTGTTCTGTAAAATTTTGAAGAGAGAACTTGCATTGTGGTATTTGTGGTATTTCTACTTTCACTAAAGTATTAAGGATTTGAATACTTCTTCTTCCACAACATCTTAGTACTTCAACAACATTTCAGACGGAAATGATGTGTTTTGCACAGGATGAATATACACAGATAAATGTAGTGGGTTTATCTAATGGCCGTATTTAACATTCAAAAACATACAATAATCTATGTTTTCAATAATTCATCATTATCAATTTAACTGTCCAACAGTATATAAAGTATGTTTTTAAAGCTTTGTGGTGTAGCCAGAAACTTGAAGTCACTAAAGTAGCAAGGAGTGCTGCATTCAAGAGCAGCAGCCTGCAGTATCATGGTGAAATTGTGTGGAATAAGCTGGACAGGACACCAGTACTCCTGATGATGATGTGTCTTATTTTTTATTGTTTGTTTTTTATATATGTACTCAGGACTCCCTGGAAAGCAATACTGATACTGTGTGGATTATCCTGGTGAAGTAACCTTTAATTTTAGTGATATTTTCAGGCAACAAGAAGGCTATATGATATATGATAGATATGGGCAACATAATACTTGTACAAGAAAGGGGTCTTTCAATGACATATGTAATGGATTACAGCTTATAGGCATGTATATGTTGTTCATTTTTTCCAGTATTTTACATATTGATGATATTTCTCCAATTTCTCCATACAGTTTATTTTGTTTACAGTTACACTCCACTCGTCCTCTGTTGGAGGGTGTGGCTGCAGCCATTTCCCTGTGGTGGCTTTCTTGATAGCAGCCAGTAGTATTTTAAAGAGGTACTCATCCTGAGCCACAAGTTACCATGAAAAGAATAAAGGGAACGCCCAGAAAATATGAAAAGGGTCAGGCATTTTTTGTTTCACCAGACTGCCTCCGGCATTCATCCTGTCCCTGAACACCCCTTGGAATTAAATGAACTACACTGAATTAAATTGAACTAACTAAATAAATAATAAGTGCAGCGCCAGCAGCTTAAAATGCTGAAAAATATAATATACATGATAACATAACACTCTGAAAGGGTCAATTTAACATAAGAGTACTTTTTGCTGATAGTACTTTCAATTTTGTGTTTCAAAAAGTGTTTTTGACCACATCATTGCGACAATGTCAGAAACATGCTTACAGTTAGGATCCATTTCTGTAGACGAATGTGCCCCGAAAGTGACACTTGTGGTTCTTAAGGTACTTTTTGTGAGTTTGGTCGTCCTAGCGGGACATTTTGAAGGGTACAGTTTTGTACCAAAGCATGAAAATCTATACATCTTTGTGAGTTGAATTATGCAATAATTTCAGAGTTACAGATAACAAATGAATCCTGGCCTGAATGTGCAGTTTTAGGACCAGAGGAGGCTACAATCACAGCAAGCGTGGATTCCCTGGCCTGATTTTCCTACAAGTGACCCACAATCCTGTCCCAACATTCATGAACATCACGAGTGTAAACAAACCATTTACAGCTCAGTACATAGGTCATGTAAAATTCATGTTCCGCTGTACTGTTAATGATGAGCATCCCCAGGAACAGCTCTGTAAATTATCTCCAGCATCCTTCAATTGCTTTTAATTTGTGTTTTTTGTTTGTATTTAGAATGAGTTTGGGATCACAGGGAATTAAACTGACTGCACTATTCAGCCGGGCCATCTGTACAGCTTGATAGTGGCAGTCCTGCTGCTATAGTTGCCTTGAGGAATGGTTGTATGACACTTCCTGGCTGCCAGTTTAATTAAATTATCAATTCATGTGAAACCCAGCTCAGGTCAGCGTATCAATCATTGCCAAAGTGGGGTCCATGGAGTCCATGGAGGGGGCCCCTGAGGGCTCTCCAGGGGAGGTCCCCTGCGAAATGAATACCACTTTTATTGTATTCACTTCAAAGCACTGACAGCCAAGTGTATTGATAATTGTTGTGATAGCAGGTATCTGAATTGTGATGTGAAATAAACACATTTTCCTCAGGATCTGTGACGAATATATTTAGATTTCTGTAGCCTTGAGATTACTCATACTCCAAGGAATATATATTTATATATAATTTTCTACAAACTTCACCTGCCTTTAATGCAAATCCTCAGCAGCTAAAAATAATCTCAATACGAAGCGGACCAAAGCGTTAATTATGGTCGCCAGGTGGCGCCTATAGGCTGCATTGTAATTAGCAGAGATTGGCAGCCTAATCAAGTGTGTTGATTTGCAGGTGGCTGCTGGCTGCTGGCTCAGCTCAGAGGAGCTCGCCCTCACCGATTTGTTCAAAGAAAACCGGCCCACCGGATAATATCATGATTAACTGGACTGTCGACATTTTGAAAGGTCAATAGTGACCGTGGAAAGAGGAGGGGGGGCGTGTTTTGAACGACTGCAAAAACGCTTAATTCTTTCCCAAAGCGAGAAGGTAAGATTGAGTCTGTGTGTCGCAGTGTAACTTTAAGCTGGTTCATGTTGTGTTTCGGGTCCTCGTTGTTTTAAAGGGGACCGGCAGGCAGGGTGTCAGACCAGTTCGTGAACTCTGTGACCCGTGTTGAGAGATATCACCCACAAGTTTTCATTCAGCGTGTCAGCCAGTGGATGGCGCTTCGCATCTTCTCTGTGCTTTGTGAATGACTTGACGTGAGACTGTGCAGCCAGACAGACAGGGGGCGCCAGACAGGCACCGCGCGAGGGCTGCAGCATCAGTCACGAGGAGGCAGACAGTTTGTCAGGTACACCCAGCCGGTGGTGCTGAGTAACGAAGTATGTTTACTTATGTTTACTTTACTTGAGTGTTTCCATTTTCTGCCACAATTAACTTCTGCTCCAGAGTTCTCAGAGGCAATTCTTGTACTGTTTACTCCACTACATGTATTTGATAACACTGTGGTGTTACTGTTTTTACTTAAGTAAAATATCAGTACTTCTTCCACCACTGCACCCAGCTAAATATAAAGCAGTCTAATATACTAAATCAAACATTCCTGCAGTTTATAATGATGCATTTTTGTTGAAACTGATTTAGAGAAATGTTGATTCAACTTTCATATCAACAAAGGTAGTTTACTGAGTGTATAGAAGCTTATAAAGGGAAAAATGTAATTAAAATAATTTAATATTTAGCTTGTGTTTTCTCTTAGGGTAGTGGTTCCCACTTTTTTTTTAGTTCCCTGAGTAAGTTTAAATGATATGCTCACATGTTTTCAAGTATGCTCAGATGTACATTGAAAGAGTTATTGGTCCCTGTAATTGTCCCCATAGTCCCCAAAGCAATTTCAATGAAAGTGATGTGGGACAAACATTCCTTATTTTGTATAAAATATATTATTAACTTATTTTGAGGCTTCAGCAGCATGAGTTAGTCAGTTCAAGTGGTTATTTTTTCAAACCTACATTCTTTACTTTACTATTACTATCCTTTCTCTGCAGCTCAGCAAGGAAACAAAAAGAGGGACGTTTACTAAACAGACAGTAGCTTTGGAATAGATTTGCAGAAGCTTCACATCAGTTGAACTTTAAAATGCAGTTTTGCATGACTGTGAATCTTGTTCCTTATCTCTGTCATTGGAGACTCGTTATGAAGGGATCTCTGTCAGTGTTGCGTATTATATATTTTACAGTTGGATTATTATTGTTGATGCATGATCATGCAAGAAGCATTTTAGTGTAGCTTGCTGTAATCAACCAATCAAACTTTATTTGTGTAACACTGTTTCTACAGGTTAGTACATTTCAAAGTGCTTCACAGATTACTGGCAAACTGACAATAAGACAGTAAAACAACTGGAGACTAATGCACACGAGAAATAAAAATGATGAAAATGTAATAATAACAAACAATAGAATAGATAAAAATAGATTTTAAAAACACACGGAGCTAATTCTACCGATTTTATAAACATTGTTGGGTGGTTGAATTGATCATTTATATGCTCATATGTTTTTAAAATCTTAATCTGAAAAGTAGCTGTGAAATAAATGTAGTGGAGTAAAACATACAGTATTTTATCTCTGAAATATAGTAGAGTAGAAGTATCAAAAAAATTAAATATTTAGGTAAACTACAAGTACTTAATTGTTGAGGTAAATGAGTTACTGTCCACCACTGATGGCAGCCACACTCAGTATTTACTTTCTTGAGACAACGGACAAAAGGTGCTGGTGCAAACAGGTGTGGCTCCACAGGTGAGATTGTTCACCACTGCAACATCTCACAAATACAACTTTCTAACACCACAGTAGTTGAGGATTATTCGGCCTGGATGTGGATGTCCCATCTACAGTTTCCTCAATTTCCCCCTGGGACAGACTTCCTGCTGATTTGCTGATTGAAGTAATGAGACAAGCTTCTGATCCGTCATGGTTTATATATCTGTTTAGACCCACCCAAGAAAACATCAAAGATAACACATTGTGCTGCCTGTCTCAGCAATATTTATTCCACATTTCCTGCCCATTATGAAAAATTATGAAATGGATTTGCATAAGATTGAAGGCTGCCGTCATCATGTTGAGAATAATTTGCATGTTAAGCAAAACAAAGGCTCACAAAGCAAAAACTGTTTGACGTTATAGTGCATGTTATACATGTAGAAATGGACAGAATATCAAACTAATATTTAGCTTTACTTTGAAAAACCAAACAAACAAAGAAAACACACAAGTATTTGTAGTTGCTACCCTTAACTATTTCCAAAGCAAATCAGGCTCTTGTGCGTTGCACGGTGATATGGTAACAGCCTTTTATTAATGATTAATGCACATGGGTGAACAATGGTCTCCCGAACACCAGAGATAAGACAGTGAGAGACTGCTTTAGAATTATAGCTGCTGCTGAGGTACAAAGCAAACGCAGACTCAAGGACAGTTAACATGTTTCTGAGTAACTGACTGTGGTGGTGTGTCAAATGAAGAATTAATGCTTCTGTGAATTGTTAAATTATACAAGTTAGTCATGGTTGTTTCGCCACGTTATCTGAAGTAATCAAGACTTGAGATATACTCTACGCCTGCGCAGGAAATGGAGGAAGAAGGTGATACGGGATGAAAAAGAGGAGCTTTTATATGCACTGCAGTGCATGTGTGAGCTGTTCCTCAGGTTTTGAATCTGGTATGGTGCACAGTTTATAGTAGCCTACTTGCCTCTGAAAAATTCTTATGAGTTCCCTCCCTCACCAAAATGTTCTCATGCTGAAATTCTTGTTTGTCTCTTTTCGTTCCCAGGAGAGCAGCAAGTCAGTTTCTCCTAATGGAGAAATAAAACCTCTATTGCTCAACGGGCACGCCTTGTTTTGTTTTTTTATGCCGTGAGGGCAGAAAGAAAGAGAAAGACGAGGAAGACAGGAAATAAGCTGACTGCTAACGTATTGTTCAGTACTTGTCTTGTCTGGTGAGTTGCATCACAGTCTGTCATGCCTGCTCCTGTCTTAGCACTTGATGATTACATCTGGGATTCAGACATGCGGCTGAAGACTTGAATGCATTGGTTGTAGTTTACTGGTTTTTATTGGTAAATTTGCCACATCTCATCATTTAAAGCAACCTCCAAATAATCGAGAACAATTATTAACTATCTATTTCAAAAACCTTTTGAATGTTTTATTCAGTGTATGTAGGTCACTGAAAAGTATTCTGGTTACTAAGAGCAGAGATCCTAGTTTGAAATACATCACTGTGCAAATTGCTGGAAAAAGTGAGAGCTGAATTAATTAGTCATTCCACAGAAAATTAATCTATTTCTAACTATTCTTATAATCGTTTAATCCTTTTCAAGCAAAAATGCTGAACATTTGCTTGTTTTACTATCATTGTAAACTGAATATCTTTGGATTGTGGGCTGTTGGTCGGACAAAACGAGCAATTTGAATATGTCACGCTGGGTTCTGAGAAATTGTGTTCATGGTTTTTAAACATTTTCTGACAACAAAATCATTCATGAAAATGATCATTAGTTGCAGTCGCAGGAACTTTTTTTTTCTTCATTTTGCGAACAAAGTTTTCTTAGACTTGAAATGTTTTTCTCCGGTAGTCCCTTGCTTATAGACGTGATGTGATTTTAATTATTGTTTGTTCACGCAGACAGCACAGGAAGGAAAGAAGATTTGAAGAGTTGTAGAAAAGCTTGTTGAAGAGAGATGTTTGGGCTGCCAGCCAGGCTCTCTTGTCTTAGTGTAACTCCCATGGAAACACAAAATGAGAAGGAGAGAGAAAGGGGGAGAGGTAGAGAAGAGGCGGAGGTTGAACAAGTGAGCTGTTTGTATAGGGATGTGTGACTCAGAGAGGCAGCTTTGGTGTCTGACTGCTCCTTTCCACTGGAAGGCCACACTGAAGCCAGGATACTCCCTTAGCCACTGGGCCTGCCCCATGCCCAAAAACAGAGACACTGTCTTGCCCCTTGTTTAACCACATGCACATACACAGACACACACACATGAATGGACCTAACCTCCATTTCCATGGTGAGGAGATGCATACACACACTGACACACACACACAGAAAACGTCTTTTTCCCCTGCATCAGAACTTGATTGGACCTGTGATTCCATTAACTCCACCCCGACGAAACAAATATAAGACCAGAATCAACTTGGTTCTGACTGTCAGACCTGTAGACTTTCAAGATGACTTGTGGGGATTATTCTGTCATTCACTGGGAATATAATGCGAAAGGTTTGTGGACTTTTTCCTCCCTGGATTCAGTGGACAAGTTTGCTGACAGGTTATTTTTCTGCCATGGATAACGGCTGAATCCTGCTATGAGGTGATGAATGATTTCTATGTACTTTGGACGTATTTGATTACCTTGCGATGTTGTGTGTTTGTGTGTGCCAAGGTCATCTCTGTTTCCTGCTGAAGCAGAGAGGATTTTCTTTTTGCTCTCTGAAATTGAAACAGAAATTCTTCTTCTATGTATTTGCTGTCACAGCCCTTTTCAACCAGAGAAGTGGGTTAAGAATGTATTCTTCATAGCAGCAGGGAGGAGCGGGGTGAGATCCGCACATTCACACACTTTCACCCACCTGGGAGCTGTTCAGTATCATCAGTGTCACAGCGTTTTATTGACAGACCACTTGCACCAGTCGCTGGGGTCAGTCGGTCTGCGAGGGCTCTGTCTGAGTGAAATGAGAAAGGAAAAGATAGGGCCAGAGCAGAGAGAGATAAAGCTCAGCAGCTGCTTTGTGTGTCCACACACACACACACAGTCTGTCTACTCTGACTCCTCCTCATGGCCCCACCCTCCCCTCTCTCTGCCCCCGCCCCCTCTCTCCCTCTTCAGCAGTAGGTACATGTGCAGTGAGCGACAGCTAGGAGAGCAGTTCAGGGCACGAGCCAAAGGCGCACACACCCACTAGCAGAGAGCAAGACTGCATTATTCAACGGATCCTCTTCTCTACGCTCCTCTGGGGTACGGCACACACACTCACAGCAGCTCTCACACACTCAAACCAGCAGATAAACTTCTAGAAAGGTCCTGTACACTCACTTTTAGTCCCTTCAGCAGGCTGCAGTCGAAAGGTTCTCACACAACCGAGGTAAGGTTCAGAGAGTTTCCATTTTTGTCTCCCAGTGAGACTTTTTATGTGGGTTACACTGACAGACAGAGTCACTGTTGTGCAAGGTATATGGTGAAAACGTGGTGTTTGTTTAACTTGTTCAGTCAGTTCAAAGTTATTTTCATTTTGTCAGGGAAAATGAATAACTTCAACTTTTAAAAGTTGTATCTCATTTGACTGCCTGCTTTTATTGAAGAGTGGAACATCAGACAGCACCTGTTAATGCTCGCCACATTTTAAATGGATGCTTCATTTATTCAAAGTTAGTCCAGAGAGTACTTGTGAGTGTATGGGCTTGATCCTGTGGGTGGGCGTGTGCATGCGTGTGCGCGCCATTCCCGCCCACATGGGCGTGCGTGTCCTTGCGTGCACTTTTGGTAAAGAGGCGGTGAGGGGATGGATGGCAAAGTTTGGTGCGTCCACCCACTGCTGAACCAAATTGGAGTAGGCTTTCCCGCCATTCAGTGGGAAAGGGCTGTCAGGTTGTGAGTGGAGCAGCTGCTGAGAAATAAAATAGATCTTAAGTCTCACCTGTTTGGCCACTGTTGATGATGCAGTTGATAATAACAATACTGATGCATTTATTAATATTAGTGATTTGTATGATTTAAAATGTTACATTTGCTATGTTGGAAGCATTGCCAATTAAAGATTTCAAGAAGGCAAATTCTCTTTCCCCTCTCTCATTTTCAAATATACAATAACATTTGATATTAGAAAATGAAAAAGAAAATTCTGGATTGTATCTTCAGTAACAGGAACGCAGCGCTCTATTATTCATTTCACTGTTAGCACACATTCAAACAGTGGATTTATGTCCTTATCAGGGCATCCTGCAGTATTTGTTTATATTATGAGTCAACACTTTGGTATCATGATCGGTGCTGGTGCATGAACTTCTGGGCGAGACGATCACTGCAGAACAATTGGAAGCTTTTTTTGTGGTTTGCCTCCATTTTTAGCAAAAACTCTATGGAGAGTTTGCAATTATAAAAGTGTTTCATTGCCTTGTGTGTGAGCCGAAGGTTGGGGGTTGGTGTTCGTGGGAAATATGTTTGCTCAGGAGTGAACTGCAGAAAGTGTCTTAACTACTCCTACAACAGTTTAATGGAGCCGAAGAAGAGAACAGCAAGGCGTATGTTATGACAGTGTGTTACACTTTGCCGCGAAAATACGAGTGTGAATAAGGGGCGTTATCAGGAGTACTAAAAGCAGAAAAAGGGCAGAAAAACTGTAACAAGTTCTTTTATACAATAATAGTGGTTTTATCTTTTATCTGAAGTCTTAAAAATCAAGAACCAAGAAAAACAGATAACATGTTCCTGTGAACGAGCTCTGCCTCCGCAAATTACTTTTAACCCCACACAATGCAAACACAGTAGAAGATAGTTATTAAATGAAGTTTTATGGATGTGCTTACTGACTGCGGAAAAAAGGATCCTTATTATCATGCAGGACTGTGAGCAGACCCAGCACTGAAGGCAGGCTGCACAGACAAGGATCAGGGTTATGCAAGACTCAAGCATTTCTTCAGTTTAAACCACATCAAACGTGTGATTCAGCCCATGATTGCGTTTCCAGGGAAGGTAGCTCTGTAGATAAAGATACTGTAGTTTTCATTAACTCTTTTTCTTTCGCCCTCCTCCCCCACAGCCAGTGACTCACCCCTTCTGCACGTCTTGCTGAGCCATTATTACCATGGAAACCCCGAGCCAGAAACGCACCAGCCGTGGTGCCACCACCTCCCCGGCCCGCATCACCAGGCTGCAGGAGAAGGAGGACCTGTGCAACCTCAATGACCGGCTGGCTGTCTACATCGACAAGGTGCGCTCGCTGGAGTCGGAGAACGCCGTACTGCGACTGCGCATCACTGAGTCTGAGTCCTCGTCCAGCCGCGATGTGTCGGGCATGAAGGCGGCGTATGAGGCGGAGCTTGCCGATGCCCGCAAGACCCTGGACCAGGTGGCCAAGGAGCGAGCACGCCTGCAGCTGGAGCTGGGCAAGATCAGGGAGGAGCACAAGGAGCTCAAAGCCAGGTAAGAGGAGCACATGGGGGGCGGAGCTTGAAAGGGAGTGGCTTTGTTACAATGTGATGTCACAAAGTGGATGTGGCTACTCACACAGTACATTTTATCATATTTCTCATGCATAATAATAAAACAGGCTTTCATGCAGTTGTACTTCACCACCAGGAGCAACCCATAAATCTTTCACGTTGTGTTGCAGTATTGAAGACATTTATTTGCTGTTGTCTGATTCCTTTGTGGGGGAATTCCCTGCTCTTTTTGGCAAGATCCCACAGAGTCTTGGGAATATTCCCGTGGCTCTGATGCATGACAATGATGTGCTTTTCCCATTATAGACCAATAGTGTTTACTTTGTGGCACAGTACAATATGATAATTCAGATAAATCGTCCATTTGGGGAACAGAGTGAAGCCGCAAAGGTAAGATAAGAATATTATATGGGACATAATTTCTGGTTACATTATTATGGCCTTACATTATGTCCCTGTACTTGCTGCGGCACATCAGCTTTCTTTTTTTAATGTTAATGTGTTTCCAAGACAATCATAGCAGTAGTTAAGGTGGCCCTTCAGTCAATACAGCTGAATATGTGGATCTGAATGCTGTAATTGTACCTTTTGTTTGCCTTGTGCCTCCAGTTCACACCTGCTGGTCAGTACAACACCTTAATATCCTGCCAGGAATGCAGTGTTGAGCCATACCCAACATTAACACTTTAGATGACATTCCTGGTGGTTAAGTTTGTATGACTCGTCAGTTAGCAAGTACAGTTATGTCACTTTAAGCCCCCAGGGATGTTGGAAATTACACACCTCTAGCCGAACGGGCTCCACCTTTAACACACAGCCTGCTAGAATAACTGCCCAAATGACAGAGTGTCTTTCATTACAGTGTTTGACACAACTCAACTGGTTAAAGCTCTGTGTGATAACTTATATCGGCACTATGGACAGAAGCTTAGAAATTCACGTGTAGTCTGTTGCTCTTTAGAGTTGGAGTTGGATAATAAATAATTGGGCCCACGCAGTCTCACTCTTTAGTACCACAGATGTTTTATTTTTGATCCTTTGTTACATCCTGTTACATCCTGAGTCAATTGCATCAATAAAGTTAATATTTTACTAAGAAAAAGTCACATCAAAGTCATCTACACCATAAAGCAAATTTGGCGCTGAGGGTGTGTGCGCACTTGTTGAGGGTGATAAATGATTGACTTCAGGAATTGTGGATTGTGAGTTAGTGGCAGATAATCTCTTATTGAAATGCTTTTGGCTGTGATTTTAGCTATGTAGGTGAATGTCTGCAGAACAGACTACTGCCGTAGGCCAGCCAGTGAGGGCTGTCGAGGAATGTGTCAACGTCTTGGCAAAGTGCAGCTCGGGTTAGAGGGGTCGGAGAAAATGAAACTAAGTATTTGTACGCCCCCCAGTTCATTACTTACATGTCAGACTGCATGTGCTCCTCCACAGTCTGCATTTGTACTATAAAAAAACAAACAGAATTTCAACATGGCATATTTTCAGTGTTGAAACAGCAGTATGTGTGTGCACAATAGGAACACCCATGGCAGGGAGTGCTTTCCCCCAGTTAGCGCTATTGTGCTCTTTTGGCTAAGTTGACATTACTATTGTATGTGAACTGTGAAGCATGTCCATGTTAATGTACGCAAACCTCAGTGGGTGTGGCTCAGGGCTGCGTGTAGACAGATGAATAAAAATCTGGCTCATTTGTACTCTGTAGATGTGTATTTGGGTGTTGACCTTCATTGTGGTGACACTGTCCCAAGCTCATCAATCTATGGTTTGTAAATTTGCTCTCACTGTAGGTGGATGAGAATGTTGACTTTGTTGTGAGCTCCAGTTGAAAGGCCATGTGTTAACCAGTAAGTGTTGAGAGAACGGTGTTATTAAATTTCGTATTCCCCTCCACATGTGATTGTGCCTGTTGTAATTCTCCAGCTACTTGGCAAGAAAAGCAGCAACGGCTCCCGCAGATATATTGTTTTCCAAAGGAAGCAGATCTTTTGACGCATGTGTGGTGGAAAAGCCTGGGCCGGCTTTATCTTTTATACTTTAGCCTGGGTGTTTGGTATTTGGTTGCCATGGTGCTCTGGGAGTCTTGGCTGGGCCGTGTGACGGGGTGGTGACTCAGAGGTTTTTCATGGCCTCTGGAATGGGCTTACTGTGGGCTGACTGTAACGGGAAGTCAGGTTTATTAATACACACTGAGCTGAGCTTCAGGTGGCGACAGCAGCAGACGGCAGCGCAGCAAACACTGGACAGCTACGTCTCACAATATGTTGACTTTTTTTCTGTGTCCTTGGTTATTCCTCTCAAGTTTGACAGAAAACACGGCAACAGGTGGAGCCGTCACTGCAGTTCAGTTGACTGGGCACACCTGTTTAGCCCAAAGGCATGACGCTGCGTCTCTTCATACACACGTCTTTGTATGCAGAACTACTACAAGCAACACATGCCCCCCCCCCGGGGGAAAACCTCAAGCTGTCGGGCCAGAATGCCAACCGTCCTCCCTACAGCAGTATTTGATTTATAAATAATTCAAAACTGAGAAAAGCAGGTGTGGGTCGAATGTGGTGCTGTAAAATGAATTCTAAACCTTAAACTTGGGGCCAGGTATGCATGTTGAGAGGAAAGAAAAACAGGTCAGAAAACACTAGATATGAGCCCGTGAGCTACAAAAGGAGCTACAGAACTGTGTTCGTCAAGACCTGGTTGAGTCATCTTTGCTTTAATACTGAACTAGTGTGTCTGTCTGGTGTCTCGTGCCCAGTCTAACCTCCAGCTGTGCCGCTGGCTGTGAAACATGAGCCTGTGTGTGTGTGTGTGTGTGTGTGTGTGTGGGCGGGGGGGGGGGCTCATCAGTTTCACTGGCTGGACTCGTTCTCCAAATCATAAGGAAGCTTAACACTCCACTCAGGCAGATGAGTAGGGAGTGTTTTGTGTGGTGAGAATATAATCCTACCATAGACTGTATAAAAGAAGTGTACGTAGCCACCGTGATGTCACCCATTGGTTTTTGGACTGCCGCTTTGAAGCCTCGAGTTTGGCATTTTGGCTGTCGCCATCTTGGTTTTTTGGAACCAGAAGTGAGCATATTTAGACGAGAGGGTGGAGCTGCGGATCTGAGAACCCGAAGACAAGCTGCAGCCTACCTATACTGGCAGCCTGACTGCACCTGACTCCTGGCTACACCCCTGAGTCAAAAATGCCAAAATTCACTGCTTCCAGCTTCTCAAATGTAAATACTTGCTGGTTTTCTATAGATATTAAACTAAATGTGTTTGTCTTGTGGACAGCAGGCTGGACAAAACAAGCCATTAGAATATGTCAACTTGGGCCTAATGATTAATTGGTAATGAAAGTTGTTAGCTCTAGCCCTAATAAACTATATCAATGTTAATATAGTATTATCTGTGGCGTGCACGTGTTTGTATACCTGCTGCACACACTGTCTAAAATCAAAAGCCAACGGCCCTTTTTCATTGAACGGCTTTTGATCAAAGTCTGATGAGGATGAGATTCATCTGTAGAGTTGTAAAGTAAACAGCCCAGCCCTTCTCTGGGTCAGATCTACATTGAATACATAGAAGCAGGGATTTACCTCGGCTGAGTTTGCCTCACCTGTCGGCACAGTGTGGTTTAGGGTGTGGCAGATAGGTAGATGAAGAGCTCAGACATTTTCCTGCAGTCAGTCAGGCACAATGCTTTCAGAAGTGGATTAAATAAATGCTGTGGTAGACACAACGTGGCAGAACATGTCCAGGTGAAGCACAGACTGCAACGATATAATACAAAGATCTAGTGCAAAATTGCGTGTTCTTATACTGCGTTTGTGGACTGATATGCAGTGTTGAAGCCAACTTGTGGCTCTCACAACTATCAGAGGACACAGCAGGAAGTGCACTTATCAAATAGCACATTCCCATTTCCTATTTGCTTTCAGTATCAGTAGCCCCAATTAAATAGGACCCATGTGTTTTTGTTGTTTGGAAGCAATGTCACTTATTTGTTTGTGTTTCTATGCTACAAAGAAAACAGATCTCATATACTAAGCAACGCATGTTAAACAGAGGCTTTTTAATTAATAGTTTGGCCAACCTGTGTCATGTGAGTAAAAAGGGGAAGTAAAAGCGATGGAGTGGTTGCAGAGGTGGACGTCATAAGAAGTGGTCTAATATTAGTCATAGCTTGAGTTTTAGTGAGTAAAGTTTCTATATTTAACACGAGGGAAACTTAAGATGTGTAACACATTACTCATTTAAAGTTTAGGTAACACATTATACATCCGTGCTATTACTGGGCCTTGTTATGGATAACAGGAGGACTCACTCAAGCTGCTCATGTCAAGTTTGTTGAGATAAAATGTTTGCCTTCAAAGTCTCTTCCTAAAATGGACAAGAGCAAGCCTGCACTAAAAGTGAAGCTTTCTTTCAATAGTCTGGTGGCAACAGTACATCATTATATACCTCTGACTGCATGGGAAGCTGTCAGTGTACCGGAGTATCTCAGACTAACTGTGCCTGTCATTATACTGAATAAGAAATCAGTTTGATGCACATAACATTTTAATTAATTTAGAAAGCTAAATTATCAAAATAGTTGCTGATTAATTTTCTGTTGATCAATTTAATACATTTTTTTTGTTTCAGCTCTACAAGAAATAAGTAAATGTAAATAGAGCAGAGAAAATGTGGGGTTGCTTATACTGTACACATCTTCCTTCCAACATCTAAAAGACTGATTATGCAGACTTGGTAAAACATTAATGATTGTAACGTGCTGTTATTAGGTCAGTGTAATTAGTGGGATGAAAAACGAAGCTTGCCAGGATCTTATCGTCCTGGTGTATCATTGTTTAAATGTCAAATACCCACCATGACTCTTCCTTAACACTCACTTGTGGAAGCTCAAAGTCTGACCACTTCATTCATAATTGACTGCATCACAGTAATACAATGCCAGCAGCCATTAGAAAACATCTCCCTCAACTTCAATAATCATTGCACCAATGGATCTTTTTCACAGCAGACATTTTGACTTGTCTTGTCAAGAAAAGCACACGTAGACCTAATTAAATGAACAATGGCTTAACTTCCCTAAGTGCCAGCATGCGCAATACCAGGAGCCTGGAACTGCCTTCATTAATGCTGTTAATTACACCTGTGTTTCCCCCGTAATGAATCAAAATGTCTGCTGTGAAAAATGTCCTTTTTTTTTTTGTTTTTGTTTCTCATCATTGGCACCGTCTCAGATCAAAATTAATCAATTTGCTCTCCAGAATGTTAGCATTTTGTGGGTTAAATTCAAACTCGGCATCATGAGCCTCTTACCCCCCCCACCCCCCCCCCCGAGTCCAGAAACCAAACCACGATCCACCACCAGCGGCAGATTTCACCGTGCTGCTGTACATCTTTTCTCATGCCGTTTGATCACGTTCTCCTCTGTTCGTCTGGCTGCCTCGGGGGGAAACCTACGATGATCTCAGCTTGTATTGTGTGACAGCAGACAATTGTCTGTCACATTGAGTCATGCCAGGGCAGATAAGAGCTCCGAGAAGAGCCCGTGATTTTGGGTGTTCTCCAGCAGTGATGTAAATTGGATCACTTATCTCTTTTCGAAGCGTCAAAATATTATTGAATAACTTGTTCAAAAGTACAAAAAGGAATCTTCTCTTTTTTTTTTCATATGAGAGCGATAAATAATTTATACCTGGATTATCTTGAAGACATACATTAATCATTTTTCTTACGTTTCTCTACAGTGCTTTGCGACGTTACACAGCAACAGTAGCTGTAAATATGCTATACCTATTTAAAAAAATACTAAAAGTAATTGTATGAAAACTAAAGGAGTAATGCACATGTCTTTTTTCCACAATGTGACAAATAAGAAAGTGAAAATCCTAAAACTAATAATTATCTTCATTGCCAATTAATCTGTAGATTATTTTCTTGATTAATCGTTATGTTAGAAAATTGTGAAAAGATGCCCATCATAATTTCCCAGAGCCCAGTGTTGAACCTTCAGCTTACTCTCTAGAAGGCTCTAGAACAGATAATATTATTTTATAGAATTATTATTATACCTTTTTCACAGTTAATTAGTCACGTTGAGGTATTGTATCTTAAGGGGCACACAGTTTGTTTAATGATCTAACTGTGACTGTTCACAGCAGCACCAGAGTTTACAGGTTTTTTTGTAAATGTATCTTCCTTTTGAACAGATATCCTATAGTTAATGTCAGTAGGTGCTATAAGGCCTGGTGATAGTATGGCTGGCTGGTCTGGTGACTATTTGTTCTCTTACCCCCTAACAGAATACTTTGCAATGGAAAACAGATGTGGCAGGCCTGTAAATGTGCTGGATGGCTGCTGTATGGAGCCGTCTCTGTTGGGTTTATTGGTGTGCGAGTAATGAGAGAGCTGGTCTTGGACTTCAGCGGACCAGAACTTGGTACAGAGCGAAGGTTTTGGCAGGCTGCTGTATTGTGTGTGTGTGTGTGTGTGTGTGTGTGTGTGTGTGTGTGTGTGTGTGTGTGTGTGTGTGTGTGTGTGTGTGTGTGTGTGTGTGTGTGTGTGTGTGTGTGTGTGTGTGTGTGTTAGAGTGGAGTTTATAGAATTGCAGTTTCCATAGAGCCCTCAGAGCCAGCCAAGCCCTTGATGACTCACTCGCACATGGACAGGGTAAATCACTCTAAGATGGTGGGACTCCACAGAGTCTCCCTCTCGCTCTGTTTCTTTCTCTCACTTGCTCTTTCTGCCCAAGGATCTTCCCGTTGGGAAGGGGGCAAGGTGGGTGTACTGTAACCTCAACTGATCCTGTCCCATCTGGTTAGTTATGCAACAATTGTTCAGTTTCCAGATATGTAAAGGCTAATTTCCTCTGAAATAAATGTAAGTTGAACTGGATGTTTGGAGCCATATTATATAATCTAAACGGGGCAGTGAGTTTATAAAGGAGCTCTTTCAACTTTGAATCAGTCAGAGACGTCTCAGATGTTCTGCATTAACTGTTGCTCTTGTTTATGAGGATGGAGGAGCCAAGTTTTTACATATTGTGGTTCCCCCTCAGCTACAGCACTGTAGTCTTTAGTTTTACTTTGGTAAAATAATTGGAGATGCTGGTTAGTTTAATTTAAAATCTTTATCACCTGTAGTTTGTGAGTTGTGCTGTTTTACTGTTGTGTAAATGTGTTTGTTATGCACAACTGTAATGCTAGTTCCCTTTTTTAAAAAGCCACACACACACTCTCTTCTGGCTCAGCAAGTATTTGGAAAATACTTTGCATGTTTGTTTTTTTTACTTGTTGCCAGCTGGGTGGGGTTTGCCACAGAGAACAGTACACAGAGTGCCAGAGTTTAGACAATCGCATGAAAGCATTGTAAAGTCAACGCAGCGTCATTTCCAGTGTTTTACAGCTCATCTGACACCACGAGAATTGCCCTGATGCAAAACCCACATTTAGCTCTGGATGTGTGCTGTTTGTCTTTCTGTGTTTCCTGTATTCTGTATTCAATGCCAGTCCGTTTGGACTATGCGTGAGAGCACCCGATCGTCAGGCTCGTCCCACAACCACAGCTTGGTTACACTCCAAGCATCAAATCCTTTTTTCCTCATAGGCTTGCGCACGCTAAAGAATGCTGACCGAAACTTATCCCAGTCTCATAAACTCCACATGGGTTTTGTTTAGCTTAAAGCTAACATTAGCAGCACTCACAGTTTTCTACCCGTGGAGTTTTCATTGTAACTCAGTGCCGCTGGAAAGAGCGCTGTGCCTCATTGGAGGGGAGGCTAGAACACAGTCTGTTGTTATATGGAGCATAAGTGAGGGTGGTGATACACCAGGGAGATTTCTTCTTAATGCAAATGAGAATTAAACTCTAGGATTGCCAACTTAAGAAGGACAATTGATGTGCAGCACCACATACGTGCAGAACGTCGACACTTATTGGCACAAGTCCCTTCTGGCAAAAGTATTTGGGCAATGCAGTTGAACCTGTTATCAATTTTTTTTTTAACACCTGCAGGCTCAGCAAGGTGGCATTCAGAACATAATTAGAGATGATTTATGTTTAATTGTCAGAATTGTACTCATGGAGGTTTGTCAGGTCTGATCAAGATATTTTTTTTTTAAACTCGGAAACTCGTAGTGGACATAGTAACGACTAACAGTAACAATTTGTATCTGAGTTTATCACTAGCATTCCTTACTTCTGATCATGTGTACTCTCACCTGTTATGACATCGTAAAATGGAAACTGAAATGGGTGAAGTGGCTGCCTCTGAGTTCTTGCGCTGCCGATAATCTGATTCAGTACCAGTTGAAAGTAGTTTATAAACTAACACAAAGACAACCAGGCAACCGGCGTCTGACTCACTCTCTGATGAATCATCAACTAATCATGCAGGGAGGAACAAGGGGGTTGTTTCATGTGCCTTTTTAGTGTCTGTGGACACGCACACACACACACACACACACACACACACAACAGGCATTGTCAACGGGCGGTACACCTTTTCCTTTTTCACTGACTGACACTGTGTTTGAAGAACTGTTTTAACAAATGCAAATTTTTGCAGGCATGAATGGGACAAAGACTACATGTAATTCTTTTCAGTTTGCAGAGTTTGTTTTGGAGACATCTTAAACAAAAACCATGAGTTTGACATGAGAGAACATTGCCTGTCCTCTCTGTCTCCCCCTCCCTCTGTGGTCGTCTTGTCAGAAGTCGGCTCCCTGAAACCCATCAGACACGGTCGGCGTTCGCTTTAAGGCTGAAAACACTAGAAGCTCTGTTCCCATCTGCCACATGTGGATGTGTACGGGTGGCCTCTGGCAAAGGTTGCGTTGTTGCCGGTTTCTGGTGATTTATCTCACGCGCATATAAACACACAACACTGTTTTTGTGTTCTTTATCCCTGAAGAGACACAGGAAACAGTCATGTGCCAGCCTGTGATGTTTATTTTACTGCACATTTTTGTGAGTTGCACAACACACTTGGAAAAGCGCAGTTGACTTGAACTAGCTGGCCTAAATGGCTTTTGCAAAAATCATAGTTTTGCAGTCTTTCGTTTTGACACTCCTCACATGTCTGTTTATCTAAGAGTGTGTGGATCAACTCTTACCTACTACATGTGTATATCGTCATTTTGTTTTCAGTTAGTAGACAGACAGTGCATCTTAGAGGTTGTCTGCAGACCTCTAATACATGTTTTATCTATAGGTTAAAGTATGTCAGAGAAACTGAAATGAATTTACAGGGGCACCTATTATTAATCCCTATTATAAATAATTGTAACTGTTTTCTTCTTCCTCCTCTCCGCCTATTAAGCGATTAGATGCCTTTGGTTCTTGGACGATTGGTTGTACAAAACAAGCAATTTGAAGACGTCAATTTTTTTACTTGTATAGACAAAACGATTAATGGATGAATAGGAAAAATAATAGCAGGATTAAATTATATTTGAAAAAGATCATTAATTGCAGCCAGCATCAATAAGGTGTTTTATTGTAATGGCCCATTAACACAGTGTTTTACTGTGCTCCACCATGTTTTCCTGGTGCCAGTTCTATTTCTGGGTCCCTGTGTTTGTTTACTAAAACCCCACTATTCAACAGCCTTCCTCTTTGTCACCTTTTCCCTCCAGTGTTCTCCACATAAAGCAGCTCTGTGAATGGCTGAACTGAATGCAGGGAGGATGTAAAGAGGAAAGGTCGACTATAATTGGAGAAGGGAACATTTTAGACAATCTATGGGGAATTTGGGAGAAGCCCTTTTTTCCTCTCCTCAGTGTTTGAGCAGTGAGTCACCGGGAAACCCCACCCACACGTGCCCACACACGCTTGCCAGACGGGGTGTGTGTGTGTGTTTGTATAGTAACATAACATATGGATCAATGAACACTTGAATTGTTTGAATAGTACTACAGGAAATGAACAAGGTAATGTATTGTTTGTGACTATAGCGGCCCCTTGCAGAAAATCACTGGTTTAAACACTTTGGCAGGGAAAACCTCATGGGTGAGACAAATGGGATGCACCCCCCTGTTCTTCCACAGCTTCCGCAGATGTGCCCATGTGCCAAGCGCTGAACCCCCTATTGCTGCAGGGGAGCTGCTCTGTGGTAAACAGCACAAGGCTGCAGCTGTAGTGGGCAGCTCCCAGGTGTCAGTGTGTACATGTAGGTATCTCAATCCCTTGCAGCTACTATTACCTTCGATGCAGCTGCCATAAATGGGAATATGTTAGTTTTCTTAAAAGATAAAAATAAAAAATCTCACATATATCAGAAACAATTAGCTTTATTTGTCCAGGGCTTGATTTCTCCTGCCGTCCCAGTGAAATGTTGGTGAATTGAATTTCATTTGTAATGTTCACAACATTGAAAATGTTTAAGAAATCAGAAATATTGTCCTTTTCACTTTGAATAAGCCAGAGAGCATGCTATCAACAGTTCCTACTCGTCGCTATGAAAACGGCTGACAGTAATGGGGACACTGTCTCTGGAAAGATGTTAAATGCAGTTACAAATGAAACAAATTAACCACTCACCTCAGTTTTTATTGGGGTTGGCAGCAGAAATCTCAGAGACAATTATCTCAAAGGCTGAGCAAAAAAATCTAGCAAGCTATCTGTATGGCACAGAAGGAAATATGTTTTATCGTAACATCGGTGAACTAACCTTTTTAAAACGGGATCTGGTGCAGCCAAGATTATGTCAGAAACAATGTGATCTGTGCAGGACAGACTAGCACACTATGAGCATGGATTCTTTCCTGCAAAGTAGGAAAAACAAGGCTGTTCCAACAGTGCAAAGGCCAGACGGTGAAGCTGTATAATCTCAAGTGTTTTAAATTTGGAAGTCTGGTAAAGTCATGAAAACTATTCTGCGCACATATTTAACTTTTTCGAGACTGTAGTTGTTTTGTAGTTTGCTTTCTTCGGCTCTAAAATTACTAAAGTTACGTTTCAAATTGAGGTTTTGTTTTAGTTCCCGATGCTGATTAACTACTTGGCATCAGTGTTGACAAGGTCTCATAAAGCCCTTTTTCTGGCTGCAGTAATTCGTCTGCCATATCTTGTTCGATAAAAATTATAGGTTAGAATTTCCTTCAGGAGTGCACAAAAAGAAACACCCTCTCAGTCCTGAGATATTTTGAAACACCTTTTTATTCCATTGCGTCCACAGCGTGGTAGAAATGGCATACTAGCAGGCCTGACGACAAGGCCTTGGTTGTCACGGAAACGGCATAGCAAAACAGGGGGTGGGGGGGAGTGGGCTTTTTTCTCTCTTTCACTCCACGAGGCGGGGTTCGCTTCTCGTTACTGGGGTGGACAAAGATAGCTGTGAGTCATCCTTGAGGCTGGGAGCCGAGCCAACACATTCCTCCTCCTACTCCTCAGATTTCTCGTCTCTATTATTCCCCCTCTTTCTCTTTTTGTCTCTTTCTTTTCGCATTTCCATTTCACACCCCCACCCCACCAGCCTCTCCTCTAGTCCTCTCCCCCATCTCACACTGTCTCCGTCCAATAGCTCCCATTTTGTCTCTGTGCCTCAAAATGTGTCATTTACTCTATTTGCTCTGTAACAAAATGCCTTTAAAAAGCTTTGATATTGCAGCTGAAGAGGGAGGAATGATGTGTAAACCTTTATTATTTTTCTGTAATATATTTGAGTGCAGACATTTGTGTGTGGGAGGAAAGAAGGCATGACGAATAAGACAAGTGGTCTAGACTCAAAAAATGAAGTTACTCTTCTTTGTCTGTTTTTAATTCCTTCTTTCAGTGTAGAATATAAAACGTGCAGCGCTGCCCTTTTGGCACAAAGGTCTTACTCAGTTTGCAAGCTTAGAAACAACTCTGCTGCCCTGTTTTACTTGCAAGAGATTTCCCTTATCTTGATCAAACAGGCTAGTATTTTTTCGCTTTATTTACCTAATTTCCCAAATGGAATCTGTGTTTCCTTGCTCATCTGTTGGCTCTCAGCCATTGTCAGTACCACAGTTTGTTAGTCTCATGCTGACCGTGTATTGTATTGTAAATATTAATAGTGTGATTCTTAAAAAGTAAGTGGAGAGTGACTCCACACACGTGTTGTGAGCCGCTGGCTGCGAGGCTTCAGAGCTTTGATGGAACAGAATGTAAACATAAAGTCAGAGGATATTTGTGCTGAGGCTCTCTAATTACACAATTTGTGCTAGATTATATAAACAGGTAGTCCCAAGCAAACGCCTGCATGAAGAACTCACACACACTTTGCACTGGATTATGTAAATAGTATACATGCACACGTACTGCATGTGTTTCGGCATACACATTTCATAACGAATTAAGAGCTGATGCCATATAAAACATAACACACACACACACATTCAGTACACAGATGCACTTAACTTACATGGTGGTACACACAGCCAATACTCCCACACATGTACAGTGCAGACAACAGACTCAAATACACAAATACACCCACATTATACACATGTACTTAAGAGAAATACACACACACTGCGGATTTCCAAGGTCCTTCTGCCACACACATCCAGGAGCTGCATCCCGGAGAAGCAGAAATAAAGACAACATGTTAAAGAACAGTACAGACCACGATACCTCTCTGAATGTGGAGTGAATGAACTATGTTGAACTGAAGTCCCGTTATTGTAGCCGTTGGTCACTGTTGTGATGTTTTATCCACTAAATTAATTTAAAACCATGACATTTAAAATATCCAGTTTAATTTATCACTATGTGTCAACAGCTTAATCAGTGTAAATATCTGCTAACAGACCCGCCTGGGATATTGTATCCCAGTAGCCATCAAGGCTGAATGGTCCTAAACTAGTACCTGCAAATAACCATATATGTTTATTTTATTTATCACAATTTTTAAATTGTGGCTTCAAATCTGGCCCACATCCACCCTTCATCGGTGTTAAATCCAGAGAGCCTAGAAAAATAAATGTGGTCACATCAAAGGGAGTCATTTTACAAGCCATTCAGAGATTGAACCGGCTTTATCAGCCCTTGTTTGGTCAGAAAATGTATGTCGTGCTTTGGTATTCACTTGATTCCAAGCTACTGTTGCTGTTAATTTGCCACAGATTTTTTTTTTCCTTTTGAAAGCTCAACCTGTTGGCACAAAAATGCTGTAATAGCAAAGTGTTGTTGAGAGACAAAAATACTGCTAGAATTCCTCACAAGATTTTGAAAATCGCTAAGCTGCTTCCTGATATGTGAATTCACAGCAGTCTGCACCACCTCTTCAGAGCCTGAAGAGCAGCTATCCAAGGCTGCAACTATACTCTAAACTCTACTCTATTTTGGTGTATTCAAACAGAAAATAATCCACATTTGTGACCAAATTTGTGCTCAGTAGCTGCATTGTTTGCAGGCTAGCCAGCTGATCTTTTCTACATTTTTACACAACCTTGTTCAAAGCCCCTGATAACACTCTTCTCACAAGGTGAAAGCTGTTACATATGAGAAAAAGAAATGATATAAAGAGTTGCTCTCAAGCAACAACCGTAATACAAATAACTACACTGGTACTCAGAGGATTTATTTTTCATCCACACTTTTCTACAGTTAAGGTCTGAGGTCAGGTGAAACTATGTAATAATAGTCTCTGTACAGAACAGAACCACAATACCCTAGCTCATCATACTGTACCTCCCTGCTGTACATTACTGCTTTGTTTTGTTTTTAGATTTGTTTCATCCTTTTGCATTTTTAGCCTGCTAGCAGCGCGGCTGTGGGATGGCAGTGTTTGTTGTTGGTTTGTTGGTTTGTTGGTTCACTCCTCTGGTCGAGACTGAAGTATCTCAACAACTGTTCGATGGATTGCCATGAAATTTTGTACAGACATCCGTGGTCCCCGGGGGTTGAACCCTCACAACTTCAGTGGTCCCCTGACTTTTCCTGTAGCGCCACCAGCAGGTCACAGTTTTCACTTGGGCTGTGAAATATCTCAACATCTACCAGATGGATTGGCAGACACAATTTGGTACAGACATTCATGGTCCCCAGAGGACGATGTCTTATGACTTTGGTGGTCCGCTTACTTTTCCTCTTCTGCCAACATGAGGTTGACATTTAAGTGAAGTGAAATGTTTTGGCAACGATTGGATTGATTACCGTGGAACTTGGTACAGACATTAATGTATGAAAACTTTTCATCCAGTGCCATCATCAGGTCAAAATTTAATTTGTCCAATACTTTGATTTTTGATCAAATACCTGCAAAACTGACATTCCCATCTGCCTCTGCTTTACTTCGTGTTTAGTGCTAATTAGCAAATGTTAGCTTGCTAACATGTTAAACTAAGATGGCGAACATGATTAACATTATACTTGCTGAACGTCTGCGTATTAGCATTGTCTTTATGACGTTAGCATTTAGCTGAAAGCACCATTGTGTACAATCTTACAGCACTGCTAGAATTGCATGGTACAATCTTTTTTTTTCTCAAATTGTTACACTGCATGACGTTCTGTTGTAAGGAACCCTCTCTGTCTTGCCATCATATTTGTGTATGAAGAGAATACAAATAGTCAAGCAGCATGTCAATATACCAACCCCACTTCTGTCCATTAATTCACTGCTGGAGCTGATCCACTGGGCCCATTAGCACTAATGAACGTCACAGCAGCCACCTACACACACTCAAGCATTCATCTGCAGAATCAGACTGTTGAAATGTCATTGAAAAAAGTATTAACATCTAGACAAAGAGCTGTATAGTTTCAAGTAATGTTTATCTCAAGTTGCAGACAAATGTGAAAAATGTGTATGTGTGCACACATCACTAATGCATTTACACTTTACCACCCAGTTAAATAAAAAGAAAACACGTCTCTCTTTGTCTGTCTTTCATTACACATACCTGTTTGGGTTGATTTGGGTTTATTATTTAAGTCCATGATATGTTAATGAGCAGCACTGTGGTGAATTTAAAATTCAGCAGCAGCCTTGGAAAATTAGTTTTCATCACACCTAGAGTTTTACAAGCCTCAGGGAACCAGAGGTGGTTAAACTGCATTGTCTCGTCCTTTTTGCACCAAGATAATAGTCATTTAAAACATTTTACAGCAGCAACCACGTCTCGTTTTACCCCAGTTACTAATCTGTCCGTCTTGTAGGCGTCTTAACACTTGATGGCTGACAGGTTTGTGTGGGGCGACTGTGTTGCTGTAGGCTCCAGTCTTTGTAGGTTCGACAATTCAGGGAATGTTTGAGGTATGCATATGTGTGCGTGTGTGTTCTTGACACAGTCGTGTCTTTCCCTGTGTATTTATAGCGATAATTTCAAGCACTTGTACACCTGGGTCATAACTGCGGTCACATTCTTGCGTCTCCTTTTATGAGTTGAAGTATTACAACAAAAAAGAATTTCCCCCAGCTCTGTGATCTACTCAGAATTCCTCCAATGTTTTCAACTTGTATGTAGAGAGAGGTGTTTCTGTTATTTATCCTGCAATCATTGATGTAAATGGGGTGGACAAAATAATAGAAACACATGTCAGTATAACACAATACAACTCCAACAGCACCACAAACTACATCCTCCAAAATGACCGTACAATTGGATCAACATCTCTTTCAAGCAGTTTAAACAAAAAATCGAACATTATATGATGATTTCATGATTTATTGGAGGACTGTTGTATTAGATGGTATTAGTTAGCTAGGTGTACCTAATAAACTGGTGTTTGCTTCACATTGTTCACTGAAAGTCAGTCAAACAACCTGCACTTGAGCAAGGCTTTTACAGCCAGCTCTTAAATAGTAGAAGACTGTATTTGAGTTACTTGTAAAGTTTAGAAACATGAATTGGTGCATTGCTGCAAAACAAGGAATGTATGAACATCTGGTCCCAACATCTGGTCATTTACATTTGGTTAAGGGCTCTGGAAAAGGTCATTGAGTTACCATAGAATATATACACTTAGTTGCCAGTTTATTAGGTACACCTAGAAAAAGCCAATGCAGTGTAATATACTGAGGGTAAGGTAAACTAACTATTGGAAACACCTCTCAATATAACACATACAACTCAACAGCATCACAAACTACCTCCAAGTGACCACACAGTTGGCTCCACACCTCTCTGAAACCGCTTCAACAAAAACTTCACATGGGTTTATTGTTTTAGCTTGGTGTCCCTAATAAAGTGGCAACTGTTTGTATGTATTCCACTGTAACATTTGGAAAACATGTCTGATCAAGACTGTGTAGATTCACATACAGTACCGTGGGTGGGGTTTTTGCGTCACTGCCATACGGGAGATTGATGTAGGACGTCTGTCCCTCCTTCCCAGAGCTTCTTGTATGTGTGTGTGTGCTTGTGTGCATGGGTGGCCATGATGCTTATTTGATTTGGACCCACTCAAACACCGGGCCATGCCTCTTTTCTTTTTTTCTTTTTAAATCTGAACAATGAGCCGTCTGGGAGGCTTTTATATAATTACCCATTCAAATTCTCTAAGCTTGATTGTACATCTGTAACGCATCATGGATCTGTTTTCTCTGGATTTAATTTCAGACTTTTTCTGGACATAATAGACTCATTCATTTTTCAGATTTTTCCCCTTTCTGCTTTTTCTGTTTGTCTGCCTGCTGCAGGGATGTAGTGTACTTCTGCTTCTCTGCCACTTTACCTCGTCTCTTTGTCCTAGCTCTTTTCAGGAAGCAGAATTGCATTTTCAAGCTCTTCTGAAGCCTTATTGGTGTTTATTGAATTCAGTGACAAAAGATATTGATTGCTGTATCATAAACCAATAAATTACAGTTTCACTTTTGAGGCAGTAGCTTGTGAATGGACTCGATCTGTCCTGTACATGTGTTGAGTAAGTCTCGCTGTGAGCGTGTTTGTGCCAGAGTTCAATTTAAAGTATCTGTAGCTCACTCTGCCTGCTCGTCCTAACACCCGGCTGGCAGTGACCGGTCTGTGTGACCAGCCTGGAAGCCATCTCCCCCAGCAGATGGCCATTATTAGTGACAATGAAGACTAGCCTGCAGGGCCAAATAGAATAACAGGGAGCCCATTTCCTTCTTGGCTGTGTATGAACCACCTATACTGCTAACAACCTCTCTCTCTCCCCTCCACTCTCTTCTTCTGCTGGGAATGTATTGTTTTTCCATCGCTGTATCCAAGTTTTTTTTTTTGTTCCAGCCACAACTCTAAATTGTTTCCTGTAGAGATGTTAGAGGAGGGGCGGTGCACACATGCGCAAGCACATGCGTAACAAACGTGAATTCTCTTAATTCAACACAGGTTCCCTGGAGATGGCGTTTAATGGGCTCTTATTCAGTACAGAGGGCTAATAACAGTACGTTGATGTGTTGGCCTGAAGTTCAGTTCACATCAACAGTGGGCAACTGTTGCACTCACTGCACTGTACAATGATAGTTTGTATCGTCCATAACGTCTGTCACTGCAGCACAGTTATCCACCGCTTATCAAGTTTCACTTTAAGCAGAAATAAAGGAACATGTTCTCATTATTATTATTAGCGCAACTTAGCAGATTTGAGACATAATTGGAGCTAAAAGTAAATCACGACTCAAAGTTACCAATAAAAACGCATTAACTGGGTGAAGAGAATAGACTGTCATGTAAACCTGTCACAGAAAACAACGTTTGTGTACAACACTGTATTAATCACATGTAAAAACATGCATGCTTTCAAGGCAACTTAATTTGTATAGCACCGTTCAAACACAGAGTTCAATTCAAAGTGCTCAACACGAGGCAAATAAATGCTTTTGAATGAAAGAGGTGGGTCATCTCAGGTTTAATCCCACCCAGCAACATGTATCAGCTATAATAGAAGTCTAGAAGTCAGCACTTTGAGTTTTTAAAGCCACATGAGATGACTTACACAGGTCCAAAGTGTTCAAACTGCAAAGTAAAAAAGAGCAAAATGATGTCAAAGAGAACAGTCCTGAAAAACAGAGACAAGCTGCATTGCCATAGAGGAAGAGAGGCCACAATTGAAACCCACCGACAGGGATATGATGACGTAATGACACATACAGTGTCGAAGGGGCCGCAAACTAACGTCTACATCTTCTCTGTCTCGTGTCTTTTACAGGAACAGTAAAAAGGAGTCTGATCTGGAGGGGGCTCTAGTCAGGCTGCGGGACCTGGAGGCCCTGCTCAACTCTAAAGATGCTTCCCTCAACACTGTCTTGGGGGAGAAGCGAGCCCTGGAAGCTGAGGTGAAGGACCTCAAGGCCCAGTTGGCCAAGGTAAAAACATTTTTATTGGTACTGAAGTCTTACATGGTTGTTGTGAGCAGGAAAGGCACGTTTCATGGCTCAGAGCAAACACAAACCCATTCAGAAACCATGGAAAAATCAGAAATGCATTTTTATTTATACAGAGGACCACTTCCCCATGACACATCACTCTGAATTGTATCCAGAAAACATTGTGTTTTCAACATCCTGTTGCTGTTTACATCTGGTTAAAGACTTCCCTTGATTGTAACAGGGGCACAAGTTGTAAAATCTTTGGTTGCTACCTTGCAGTAGTTGGAGTTGCAGGGTTAAGTAAAGTTGCAGTGAATGTCATTTGAAATAATTGTCTCAGTGTGTTTCTCTGCCTCCTGTGTGCAGAAAGGCCTCAATGGAAGTTGTGACTTTACGTTAACTCTCCATGCAGTTGATTATGAATGACGACAAGGTGGTGAGGCAGACAAGGTTGCATTCTCTGCTCTTTTGTTTTATCAATGAATTTTTCCATAGGACTGACATATGTACAGTTGTGGCTCTGCTCCACCTACTGGCCACACTTACAAACTGCAGGTTTTCTCTTAAAAGAATAGTTCATAGCTCAAACAAAGCTGCACCTTGAGCTGCGTTTGAAACATTAAAGAACATTTTTCTCATCTCATTTCTCTCATCTTGTCTTCCTCTTTCCTCCTCCTCCTCCCTCCCAGTTGGACGGTAACTTAGCCGATGCCAAGAGGCAGCTGCAGGATGAGATGCTGAGGAGAGTCGACGCTGAGAACCGCCTGCAGACCGTGAAGGAGGAACTTGAGTTCCAGAAGAACATCTACAACGAGGTTCCCACTCTTCACCTTAACCTCTCTATTTTTATTCATCTGTCCTACTTTTCATCTTTTCCACAGGATATTGATTCGCTCCCAAACACCTGCTTGTTTGTTTTGCATTCCTGATGCAGATCTGTCTCGCAGATGCCCTTTTTTGCTTCTCTACTCTTTTATTTTAGTTTATTCTCACAGAAATTATATAACGGTGCAAGTAGAAATATTTACAAATTGTAAATTAAGTGCTTTGATTTAAGAGAAGTCACAATTTTCACAATATTCTGGTCCTGACCAACACTGGCCACAGATGTGTGTTTTCCAAATGTAAACATAATGATTAGGAGTTGCTCAAAGGTCACCAGGGAGGTAGATTTCTCTGCTGGAGCTCTGTACTTCTAAACAAGCAATTACTGCACAGGGACTGACTAATCAATGCAATTAAGCTCATTGACCAGAGCAGGTTTCTACATGTGGAGTCTCTTTCAATTGTTTGTAGTGCCTGAAAGAAAATAAACCAAACATCAATACAAATGACTCTTTTTGTAGTCCAATAAAGAGTTGAGAAAGTCAAATTAGCTTCTAATCAACACAAATCCAAGTTAGACTAGTCATGTGACAAAGGCTAATACAGGAAACTAAAAGTAAGTGCTTTATGAGGCTGATAACCATCAACCTGTCTGTCTGTAGGAGCAGCGTGAGTCCAAGCGCCGGCATGAGTCTCGCATGGTGGAGATAGACAGCGGGCGTCAGCTGGAGTTTGAGAGCAAGCTGGCCGACGCCCTGACCGAGCTGAGAGCCCAACACGAGGAACAGGTCCGCCTCTACAAGGAGGAGATCGAGAAGACCTACAACTCTAAGGTACGTCCAGATGCTGCAGGAGACTCTGTCGACACCGAGAGTCCAAGTAGACTGTTACTCAGTTGTCTTTAATAGTAGTTCAGCTTTGTGTTTGGATGTTAACTTTAACAAGCTACAAATAGTCCCTTTTTTTTTATCAGTGTAAACATCCTTTCGTTAGCTTGTCTCTTGCCTTTTATCTATATACAGGAGGGAAATTAATTTAACATATATAACCACTGTCTTGTGGGAATGTAGCAGCAGTTTTTGTCATTGGAATTTACTTGTAAATGAAACCATCGCTAAACCAGTCTTTGTTTTACCAGACCCCTTGAGAAAATCTATTATGGGAATCACTGTTTCTAAATAGGAATGAACTTAATAGGAAGGATTGCAAGAAGTAACAAGCTGAAGAGTTATTTCTGTTTTGGTCTCAAAAGAGCGTTAATTCATTAAATGATGACGTCACCTGAAATACAGTAAACACAACTCTGTGTTGATAATCTGTATTTCGAGCAGCACCATTTTTAATCCGGTGGTTCAGTGCAGTAAACCACTGCTGGTAGCTGACTCTGCCATCTCTCTCTGTCAGTTGGAGAACGCACGTCATTCAGCTGACAGGAACAGCCACATGATGGGAGCCGCCCATGAAGAGCTGCAGCAGACCCGTGTTCGAATGGAGGGCATGTCAAGCCAGCTCGGCCTGCTGCAGAAACAGGTACACACACTCACAATCAGAATCAGATTTATTGCCAAGTAGGTTTTCACATACAAATTTGTTTTGGTGCAAAACAATAAACATAGTAAGAGAAAAGAAAAAAGAAAAACTACACAAGTCTAGAAGTATAAATATAAAGTATATATATAAAGTGTAAAACTTACATAACGATAACATGAAAATATTATAAAATGTATGTCCAAGGATTCAGCCAGTCAGTAGTTTTTTAACTTCACCAAGCACCAGTGATTCATTTGATATTAAGCTTCACCTGATTGAACAGTGATTGAACAGACTGCTCTTAATTTACTAACCTTTGCATGTGTGTTCTCTCTAAATCAGCTGTCAGCGAGCGAGGCCAAGGTGCGAGAGCTGGAGGAGTCTCTGTCGAGGGAGCGGGACCTGATGCGGCGGCGTCTGGAGGATAAAGAGCAGGAGATGGCTGAGATCCGAGCTCGGCTGATGCTGCAGCTGGAAGAGTACCAGGAGCTGCTGGACATCAAACTGGCCCTGGACATGGAGATTAATGCTTACAGGAAGCTGCTGGAGGGAGAGGAGGAGAGGTGAGGTTGTTGTAAAACAGAAGACGATTGAAAAACAGCCACCTTGAGACAAAGGAAGCAAGGGAGGAATCACTCACGAGTCAGAATACAAACAGCAAAGTCATTAATCTCTCTACTGACTTTGCTAATCAAGCACAGATCAGATGAAATTAGCAAACAGTGTAGCGAATAACCACCAGCCGCAAATGTCTGCATGAAGGGTAAAGCTCAAGTTATACTTTGTCAGTGTGGCATTAATTTCATCATCTGATTAAATTTCATCCTACCTGCTCTTTTACAGCAACGCCCTGTTAAGTACAAAAATACAAACAAAATAACAGGAAGAAACAGAGTCAGTTAATATCACAGAAAACAAGGTTCAGGCTCAGTGAAAGCACTCACAGGCAGAGAGCGGTTATTATGAATGGTCTGAAAGTTACAAAGACGTGTTTTGATGCAGAGACTGCTACAGTAACATCAAAGGCAGTTCTTCCTAGACTGGTTCTGGTTTGGGGCTCTTGGAGCATCACCCAATCACTGGAGCAGGTTGGTTACAATAGCTATCGGTAAAAGTGTCCGAGCAGTAGGGATGAGATATAAAAAGGCACTTCTGTATCTGTACGCTACACTGATTGCTCCGGTCTATATCTACCATCTAAATCTCCTCCTCCCTCTTTCCTCAGGCTGCGTCTGTCACCCAGCCCCCCACCCACCAAGGTCACAGTGACACGGACCTCGGGCTCAGGCCACAGTCACACCAGCCGCCTGGTCCAGTCCGCCGCCACCGCCTCCAGCAGCCGCAACTCCTCTGGCACGGGCAGCACCAAGAAGCGCCGCCTCAACGACAATGACAGCGAGACCTCCAGCGTGATGGGGGGCACTGTGACCAAGACTCGCATTAGTCAGCACGCCTCGGCCAGCGGCCGCATCACAGTGGACGAGGTCGACCTGGAGGGCAAGTTCATCCGTCTCAGCAACAAGGCCGACGAGGTAAGTGACTCTGTCTAACAGCTGGCTTTTCAAACCCTTGTGACCTGGTTGAAGGTGATTTCACAGCACTTTTTTTTCTGTCCTCCATCTCTCTTCCCATTTCTCTCCTGCAGGACCAAAATCTGGGCAACTGGCAGGTGAAGGGACAAGTAGGAAATGCCACACCCATCGTTTACAAGTTCCCCCACAAGTTCACTCTGAAGGCTGGAGGAACTGTCACTGTAAGTTACACCGTGTTCCTTTTGTTAATTTCACTATTGTTTCTCTATTCATAAAGGTGCTCTATGAGTTTTTCCACCACTAGTATTGCTGTGGAGCAATAGTTTGTGGCTCCCTGATTTGTTTGTATTGTGTGCAATGCGCACGAGCATGCAGGTGACGTAATGCACATTCCTGCCAATTTCTTCACACTTTCTCACTGATCGACAGGTGGCAGTAATGCGTCAAGAAAATAATCAATGTGCCAAAATGCAGGGAAGAAGACTCCCAGCTATTAAATAGGGATATAAATATTTCAAAAATCCGCAACACACAACGCTTTTTGATGAGATACACTGAATGTAAACACGAAAAAACAAGAAAACGCCACCTTTTTTACATTTTTAATCCTTTGCTTTTTTGTCTGTATGTCTTGACCTTTGCAGATCTGGGCTGCATCTGGCGGTGGAACCCACAACCCCCCCACTGACCTGGTGTGGAAGAACCAGAACTCCTGGGGCACCGGCGAGCTCCTGCAGACCAGCCTCATCAATGCCAACGGAGAGGTCTGACTCCATCTGTATTTGTTTGAGCTTGTCTTACATTGTGGTTCCTTTCAACGGCAATAAATTAATAATTATATTACTTTATTCACCATCAGGAAATGGCCATGAGGAAAGTGACCCGCACCCTGTTCCATGATGATGACGATGATGATATGGTGAATTCCTCTTCTGTTTAGGCAACTCTTGAATAATCCAGGAAATCTGAAAACACAACAATTTAACTGTGACTGCAGCATCTCCCTGTCGAGAGTTTAAGTAACTCACCCTGTTGTGTGTTGCCCCCTGCAGGGAGCTCACAGCACGAGCGGCGCAGAGAACGAGTACAACCTGCGGAGCCGCAAGGTGATATGCGACTCCTGTGGGCAGCCGTCGGAGCGCGGCACAGGTGTTTGCAGCAGCGGGGGTCTACCTGAAGGCCTCGTTGGACATTCCTTTTTCATGGGCACCAACGAGCCCAGACAGGTGATTACACAGCATAAAGCAGGACAGCGTTGTATTATATTTTATGACAAAATATTACTTTATATTGTTTTATTACTGATTAAAATAGTTTGCAAGATGACATCACTAAGTGTTGTAGAACAAAGTATACAAGAAGAAGATTGGCTTAAGACCTCTGCAGTTCATTACAAATCAAATGCAGTTAAAAATACAAACCATCAAATCAAAACCAAACAATCTTGTGCGACCATCTAATCCAAGGATGCCAATACTTCGTCCGTCTTTGCGAGCGTTCTTGATCAAATTGTTCTTCACAGAGAAACTTTCCTCCACATCTATATGTAGAAATGCATGTGATGTACTGTGAAAATGAATAAATAAATAAAAAACAATAATATCAACGACCACAGCGGAAACAACAAAGCCACGTTGCGTAGCTTGCTATAGCAATACACAAACAAACGTATAAAGTTATTCGAGGAATCCCACAGCCATGAACTGTAAGTCTGAGAGAGATGAGCCCCCCAACAACAAACTGAAAACACCACAGAGCAGCTTCACCGGAGTTCAACCTAACAAGACACCAAATGAAACGTTGTGTTGAACACTGACGGAGTGTCAGTACTCCTGAGGTTTAGACCAGCTTGTGCCTCACACACCTCAAAGGATTAAATATGACAAAACGAGCTCCATATTTAACTCTGTGTGTAACGTATTTGCAGCAAAGAGAGCGAGGGACTGTGAGATGTTTGCACTGTTGGATAATATGCATCAGTCTTGCAGTAAACTTTGGGGGTGCCCTGTTTGCTTTGATTGGCTAAGTCACCATCTGATGCTTCCTCTGCTTTCTGCGTTTCTTCAGCGTTGATTTGATTTTTAACTACTAGGAGGACGGACAAACGGCTTGATTGCTTGGTGATATGAAATTACAGACCTCTGACCAGTCAAACCAGTATTAGAAACACTGGTAACGCTTTGTTTTACAGGTCTATAATTTCTTGAGGAAGTTTCCTGGAACGAAAATAACTGTTTAATTTGATATTAATTATGGGGAACATAAGATTTCCTGGAAAGAACTGGTCCATTCAAACCCCAAACAAATATTTAATTGTCACTCATCTATTACTGGAAACTTTATCCTCCATTTATGTTGAATTGTATGCTTTAGCTGTAGTGTTTTTTGCTTGTACGGCTGACCTGCTGCGCACTGTTGGCTGCAACAGCAACTAATTGAAATGAATTGTGAATAATTTGTGTACCAATTGAGCAGTTTTATTTTTGTGTATAATTAGCACCAAATTACATCAATATTTTCAGGAAACTTAGGAAATTATCACAATATTTATTTGAAAATTATGAATCTTTAGAATAAAGCGTTTCTAAAAAAACTATTAAAAATGCAGATAGCATAGCATTAGCAGTATTTTTTATACTTAACTTACTTACTCACATTAATGTTCATTTATAGAAACCAAGCAATCCCCTGTATTTAAATATTTAGCTATATTTAGACACCAACAAGAAATAAGTTGCACTTTTCTGTTTATTATATAGTGTGTTGGTTTACTGAGGGAGAAAAAGTTATTACATTAAAAACTAAATAGAACTGCTAACCAGTGACCACCTTACAAAAGTCATCTCATCATTAGCCCAGTTTATTTGTCTGGTTTTGTGTGTTAATGTCCAGTTTTCTTATTTTCTCTGTGTCACTTCCTCCATCAGGGCCGTGTGAAGCCGGAGAACTGCTCCATCATGTGAAAACCAGACCTCACCTGAACCCACCACCTCCTGTAGCCCACAAAGGAGAACCGTTTTCTACTGTTGGGATGTTTGTCTTTATTTTTTTATATATGATCTCGTCTTATTTTGTATTCAGATTAATCTGCAGTTTGCTTCGAGGTTTTGGCAAAGGGCTCAGGATTTTTTCATATTCAGCTTTTGAGTTTTTTTTTGTATATTCCAGTTATGCTATTGCATGTGTGCCGTCGTGCTAATGCTTATACTGCATCCTGCTCTCCTTGCGCACACACACACACACACACACACACACGCACACACACTCTCACACAGCTCCAGTGACCAGTGCTTCGATCCGAGCCGGGTCATCACTCAACACGCACAGCTAGTGAACCCTGTCAGGAATAAGTCTCTGCAGCCATACAGACGACAGGAGAGCGAATCCTGTGGGGTTTGTTAATCATGTTTATCGCCCATCAAATAGATCAAATCTTTATGTAAGATGTTGGTGAAATTTTTGTATTTGTGACCTTTATATGCTACAGAGAAAATAAATTTGATTTGTTAGATTAGATTTTTTACATCTATGTTGGAAAAGTCAAGAAAAAATGCCAAAGTTCTGTAAGCTCAGGTTTTTTTCACCTTAGCCTTAGACATGTCGTAGTACATTTTCTATGTGGATTTAGATGGCTGGGCAGCTGTGGTGCACACAGAGAAAATAATTATTTGAGATGAATATATTTTTTCCTACAATTCACAGCTCAACCCCAGAGAAGTGCATTTGGTTATGTTTTTGAACGTGTGTAGAAATAAGGAATTGTTCTTTGCTGGATAAGTTGAATGTACCCGGTTAAACGAGTCACATGTGTATCTCAGGTTGATGTACATGTAGATGTGTTGCCTTATTTGTTTTAATTCCAAAGATTTTTTGTCGTGATGATAGGAAAATATGGAATTTTCCACCTGGGGACATATCAGGAATGGGTACTATATTTGTAGTCTTGGTGCCATATAGTCAGTATATATTTATAGGATTTCTCAGCTTATTCAACCCAATCAACACTCTTCTAATAGAGAACTGTAGCTGCTATTTACAACAGTGCAACAGTAGTTTTTGGAAACATTTTAATGCGTCTTTTTTTTTTTACAGATTATAAACACAAATGTGCCTTTTAGAATGCAGAAAAAAGAACAACAATCACTGTTCTTCGAGCACATGACTCCTATCGCAGTCTTGTGACTGTCAGCTGTCCTCTGGTTTGTGTTGCTCCTAAGAACTGGTCATAAGGGCTTTCTTCCCTCCACCCTCTTTCCTCTAAGCTTACTGGCTTTGCAAATCCCCCGGCATGATTTTGGGATCGGAGTAGGATTGTGGGGTTTTGTATACTTTCTGACTTTGGCTTCATGTGCTGCTTTTATTGAGGGCCTCGCCAAATACGCACAGCAGGTAGATTTGTACTGTAGTGTGGCAGCTTAAGTCATTTATACTCTAGTGAAAAGCATATCAAAGCATTTACGGAAATTACTTGATAGCTGTTTTTGGTATTTTGTTTTTTGTTTCTGATGTACTTAATAGATCATTTTTAAGTAGATGTCAAGTAGATGAAGTTGACACTAAGATCCCTAAAGTGCCTTAAAAAGTCCATGACAATTGTTAGTTAAAGAAATGGCCAGCTCCAAAGATGTTTAGTATTTGGCCTCTATGACACAGATTTATAATTAGCAAAGACATAGCATTTATCTAATATGTACATGTAAATTAAAGAGACATGATTACTGTATGTAATTGTGTAATTTCTGCAACTATTAACTGAATCATCCCTCTCCGAACAGGTTTTTCAGAGGGCTGTCTGACTGATTATAAATTATGAACCTGTTGTAGTGTTTTCTTCAGAAAGGGACAGCTGCTCTTTGACATTTGTGTGCAATGTTAGTTCAACCCTTTCTGTAAAAGTCTTCATGGAGGCCTCATGAATCATTTGAAGGACTTGAGGATTTAAAATATTACTGAAAGGGATTTCTTGTTTTGAGTCTTTAATGCCAAAGATGTCATTTGGTTTAAGTTGTCTCATTTCTATCATAACGATGCTGTTAACGTTATGGAAAAGCCATGCATTCAGTCGATGTAATGAATTGTTTTCTTTTCTAAAACAATGTTGAGTAAAAGTCTTTTTTTCCAATGACTGACTGCAGTTATTTCCTTTAAATACAGAACATTGTCATTCAAAACCACTGACGAAAAGTGCAGCCATTTTTTATTTACATTATATACACATGTTCCCATGGTTACATTCAAAAATATTTGGCCATACGTTAAAAAAAGCTGAAGCTCTACCCAAAACTATAGCATTTAAAGCGCAATGTACATTCTTTCTGGTACTCAGGGTTTCTATTATCTAATTGACAGGACAGTTAACTTAATTTTATCCAAATTTGATACAAAACAAACACATTAAAGCATTTCTAAAATTATTTAGAGGCAACACAAGACTTTGGTTGACAAAAACAATTTAGAAATAATGACTAACTTAAAGGTTGGCCTACAGATTAATTCCTCACTGTTTTAAAACATTTTGAACAGTTTACATAGTTTTACACACATTTGGCAATTAAACAGTCAATTCATCCACATTACAAAGAAAACCTTTTATCACCTTTAGCAGTATCTAGTGCCTCCACGCCAATAAAATGGAAGTGAATGGAATTTCATTTGTGGTGCTCACAGCACTGAAAATTAAATTTTATTTTACAGCAACCAGAAACAGTATCCCTGTTACTGTGGATAATCACCAGAACACACTGTCAACAGTTTTCATACAAAGTAGTTTAAAACCACTTCATGGTGACATGGGGTTGACAGCAGAAATTGCAGAGACAGATATCAGCATGTCTACAATATATACAACTAGGATTTACACATCAAAGTCTGTTTACAGTTCTTGGAGAGTACTACTGCATATGCGAAAAAGATTGTATAAAACCTTTTGTGGCTCCAGAGGGAGCCTCAAGTGAGGCTCAGACTCAAGAGTTGAGTCAGCGGTGGTTGGGGTTGAAGACTACAAATTTGAAAATGACAAAAAAAATGTGGGGGTGTGGAGTTAGAAAGAACCTCTAGCAGCTTGAGGCTACATTAGCAGCTACTAGCATAACACACCCGAATCTCCAAACAAACTGCAAACGGCGGTCTAGTTGCATTGTGGGTAATGTAGGCACAAAGTTTAGACAAGGAAGAAGAACACATTGACTCAAAAAGATGGTATCTCTGGTTCTGCTGCATCGATTTTGATGTTTTTTTAACTGTACATTGTGAGTCCCACAATGTTGTAGAGCTGCAATGTTGAATCGGTGGAGTACTCTTTTGTGTTTTGGGTGAACCGGCCCTTTAAATACCACGCAAAGACAAAAGTTGCTGTCGTACACTGCATTGACATTCATGGCGCTGCTTTGATTTGGTTTGTAATCGCCCATTTGATGAAGGTTTATTTACGCTGTGCTTTTGGTATCTATTATTGAGCAAATGCATATCTTTGGTCACACAAACCCCTTAAAAACATGATCATCTTAAATTCGGGCTGTTCTTCTACATTACTGTGAAGCTAACAATATATTCATTTCTATATTTACAAAGTTTTCATCTGACAGCAGCAACGAGTGAGCCACAATCAGGGGATACGTGTATCATTGTGTATCTAAATGCCACATTTGGAGAAGACGGTGATATGAATTATCATGAAAAATGCTCTTCATCTTGGCTTTCATGTGGTAAACAACCTGACTTCTCCAGAGTCCGGAAACACATTTTTTTAATAATGTGTCTTAAACAAAAGACTCAAACGCTGGCAGGATTCTTTTGCAGTACTTAGATTGCTGTACAAAGTGAACTCATATCTTAAGAAGGTCCCATGACCTTTGTCCAGCTATAATGAGTTCATCCACAGCTGCCTGTTAGAAATTTGGATTTTGAACATGTAATATCCCTAAATTTAACCAAAAAAAAGCAAAATAAAAACCTAAAACAATGTCTCCATTAGTTACTTTTGATGATGGAGACAGAAGGGGCATTTTAAACATGCACACCAGCTGATCAGTAGCAAGCAAAATGTGTGGAAAACTTCAATTACAGCATGTTAAGATGAGTTCAAACACATAAACATTCCCAAGTTGCTGGTTTTAACCGTGAAGTCTTCTGGGGTGTTTTTCCCATGGGACGTGAATGCAGCTGAAGCCCCGCTGGCGTCGCCACAGTCCAGCCTTCCTCACCGCAGCCTGCTGGCTCCCCAGTCTGGATGACAAGTCTGTCACGGTGAAGCAAGTACCACTTTAGCCCACAGAGGGGCAGTGTTGAGTTGAAAGGGGGTCATCCACAGTAAACAATAGCTCCTCGGTGGGACAGGTGCCTCGCTGCTGCTCTGTGGGAGCGTAAAGTTTGACTCTGTCTTTGCGAGCCCAGGCTTGAAATCATCCCCAAAGTGAGGAGGAGGGAAACTTGCTCTGCTGTTGTGACTGTCACTGAGGTGTTCTCCTGGGGGAGGGGGGTCTGCGGACCGGCGGCAGGTCGTAGTGTCCCGGGATGTGGCTGTTCACGGGGAGGTCGTAGTGGCTTTGGGGGTCCTCGTGTGGAGCGTGACCGAGGGAACTCTGACGCTCTGGGACAAAAGATGATAATCAGACACTGAGAGGTGCAGTTTTTATACGTCTAAAGGCAATAACCCACCTCTTATTCCACCACATTTATTGAAAAAAGGTCTCCTGATCATCTTTTGGGTGTTTTGGTTTTAGACTGGGCAAAATGATGACTTTGAAATTATGAAATTTTATGTTTCAACAACTGGTTCATCTTTGATTCTTTTTCTTTTTGGCGGATTACATCTGTGTGTTGTGTAGTAATGGTACTGAGACTTCTTTGCACTGGTTAGTTTGATGTTGCAGGGTGGTACTAGTATGAAAGGATTTCACATGTTTTAATATACAGATTTATAGTAGAAGGAGTACAAAGTGACGCCTCAGAAAAATAAATGTAGACATACATATTTTCATATCATTTGTTCTGCATTTAAAAGCAAATATCCTCCTTCTCACACAACAAATAAATTTGATTATCCTAAAACTACGATGACACACATCTCCCATCATCGTTTATTAGTCTGACCTCGTGTTGATGTATTACTGGTGTCTACATTCAATAAATACAATAACACGCAGGACTAATAAAAGAACAGCCATCCTCTCTCCTGCTATTCCTCTTCCCCTCACGGTCTTTTCTTCATTTCCATGTAAACAGTCGTTCATCTATCAGGCGTTTTCACGAGGAAGCCCATCCTTCCCATCTGTCAGAGCTCAAATCCCGCTGTTTGACTGATCGGGACTCTAAAAGAAACTTAACGAGTTTTTCATGGTGACGAGAACATTCTTTCTCAGATGCGTCGACAAATGTGTAGTCTGATTGTGATTAACGGTGGAAGGATGAGGCATTTTTTCATGTTCTGCTGTTCAAAGGAATTGCACCAACTGACCTGACAGGGTTCAGAGTTGTTCAGTCTATTTATTGATTAGTCCATCGACAGAAAGATATTCAGCAACTATTTGATAAACAGTCATTTTTCAAGTCAAAATTCAAAACGTTCCCTTATACCTGCCTCTGAATTGACAGGATTTGCTGCTTTTCTTTCTTATGTGATAGTAAATTAAATAACTTTGGGTTTTGGACTGCTGGTTGGACAAAACAAGAAATTTAATGACAGCCCCCCGGCCTTTTGGAAATTCTGATGGGCATAACGAAAATAATTGTTAAGTTGTAGCCCTACGAGGGTGCTACAATTATGAAACTCAACAACACGTTATTACTGAGGGCATGTTAACTTTTGTCTTGTTTCACCTCTCGTCATCTCTTTAAATTCTTCCTCATCGTGCTTGAATATTATTCTTTCTTGAGTCTTTATTGAGGTAAAAGTCTTAGTCCTCATACCTCCTTACATGTGATTGACTCACAGGAATATGAAATGTGACCCTGACTCTTCCTAACAACCTTTTTCTTGTAACACTGATGATGTAGAGGTAGATTTTTATTTACAGGCAACAGTAAAAACTTTCTAATGTGCTGCAGCCTTCGTCCCCACATTATAACAACTTTTTACATCACTGTAGGAGGTCTTAAGTATTGCTCACCTCTGCGTAAGGTGGCCGTGTTGAACGGTGGCGGGCTGATCTCAGTGTACGCTCGCTCTCTGGGCACGGCTGACTTCATCTCCATGTAGCTGCTCTCTGGGGGGCAGAAGGGCAGGCCGGGCAGGTCTTTGATGGTGGCGTAAGGATTCTCGCTGTTCAGAGAGCTGCTGCTCACCGCCACCGTGTCCTTCAGCTCTGTCACCACACAGGAAGCAAAGAGAGAGAGAGAAGTTTAAGCACATGAACATTTGAAGTATGGATGGAGAGTCAGAACGCAGCACAACAGCAGAATCAAAGGTTAAAGTATAACTTTAAAGCATTTTCCTGCACATGTTTTTTATGAGTTATGAGTTCCTGACTGAGGAAAGTTTAAGACATTTTCGTTTTATGGGTTGAGATGATTTAAAGAAAGTCAAATTCCAGTCAAATATTCATTTTTATGAAACCCAAATGTTACTTTGGCTGGTTTCAAAGGTCACTTTTTTTTCTTTTTTTTTTACAAAAGTGATGCTCGTCAACTGTCAATTATGGTGAAACACAAGATTAAAAATGAGAAAAGCGACTGTGAGGCACAGCAGTGCTTTGAGCTAAATGCTAACATTAGCATGTTAGCATGCTGATGTTAAGCAGGTGTAATGTTTACCACATTCATGATCTTAGTTTAGCATGTTGTCATGCTAACATTAGCTAATTAGCACCAAACACCAAGTACAGCTGAGGCTGATGGGAATGTACTTTGTTTTGCAGGTATTTAGTTTGAAACCATCAAGTATTGGACACATTTTGAGCTGATGATAGTTAGATAGCTAGATGAAAAGTACAGAGATGACCAAATTACTATAACTCATTGCAATGTTTAATGTGTGCACCAAAGTTAATGGCAATCCATCCAATAGTTGTTGAAATATTTCAGTCTGGACCAAAGTGGTGGACCGGCCGACCGACTTACTGGCAGACCATCATTGCCATCCAAAGAGATATAATGATGGGTTATAGTTTCCTTTATGGGTGTATGTCAAAATAAATACATTTTAAAAAGCTCAAAATCTTACTTTTTGACAATTTACAAAGCTTTATGTAGCAGCCCCTCGCTGATGTTGTTTTAATGTCCCTACTTCTCTACAGTCGGCCATAGGAGAGGAAAAGGGTGAAAATAGGGTGATAAACTACCTTTGTTGTAATATTTTCCGAGGCTGGCACTGTAGCTGTAGCTCCGGTCGATTCCAAAAGCTCCTGTAAACAATAAAAGACAAATCTGGCGTCTTCATTTTCATTTATGGCAAACTAATCAAAAGCAGATATGCCGCTTCGGAAACCTGCAAAATCAATACCAGGTGAGTAAAAGCTGGCAATGCAACTATAGCTTTTTATGAAGTACTTATTGTTTTTATACTCTTATATTAAATGTGCATTGCTGACTAGAACAATAACCTGTCCAAAAGAAATGTGATGGTCGATAAATTTTGGTGTTGACTATATAAAAAAGAACTTTCTAAGTTTTCTCCTCAGCTGTTGCTCTCTCAACATTTACAGTCTTTCTGTAGTTTTGTTACATGTGGTTTTGAAGGCGTTTATCCATGCAGGTATTTTTTCACTGGAGCCACTGAAAGCTGATATTTTCTGCCTGGTTTTCAATGCCTTTAAGAATGATTATTTTATTGTTAAACACTGTTGTTCTGTGCAGGTGATAAAACTCTTCTTTCCTCTGGCACTCAGAATGAGGAAATCCTTTTAGGTGTGTTAGCAGGAGGTTACATTAGCAGTAAGTTGCAGGTTTAACAGATTATTTTTTATGCAGCTGTGGTCAGGAGGTCAGGAAACCAACTCCTTGCTTTTATTGGCTTGTAAATGTTAATCCACTCATTTCATTTTAATCTACTGCGGCAGGTCTCTCTGCATCAGTGTCTCCTCTGAATGGATAAATTATCCTGAATGTGAATCACACAGTGGAGAGTCACCCAGACGGACCTGAGTCTTTGCGGGGCTCGTGGTGTTTCCAGTCTGCAGGTAGAGTGGCGTTGCTCTCAACCCCAAACAGGCCCCGCCGCTCCCTCTCCATGTTCTTCACACTGCAGAACAGCTGGTTGTTGGTGTTCTGTATGACAGACAGAATAACAAAGCAAGTCAGAAATCATCAATGCAAAGAAAATTAAATTCAAACATGCTTTTGACATGGAGTAACGGCAATTAAATGCAGCACTAATGAGCTGTGACTCACTGGGGCAACATTTTATGGTTTATGATTTCATGGCTCTGAAAAAAACAGCCAGCTGTTGTTGACCGGATGAATTATATATCTGTCCCAGTACTATACTACAGTTGCTATGAGGCCTGAAAACTGCTCAAAGTATCAGATCACTGAGATGACGTGACAGAGTTGACATTCACCTTGATGGTGCGGTCATGGTTGTTGGGGAGGTGCGGCAGTGGAGGCCTGTTCTGGCTCAGTGTGTGGTAGCTGGGGTTGGAGTAGTAGTGGTGGTAACTGTGAGGAACATCTGCAGGCCAAAACAAACACATGGAATCACGTCTGCTGCAGTTAAATTACCTCAAGGTCAATAAAATGCATCTCTGTGGAACGTTAATTACAAAAACCCAACAGTGAGATACAACCAAAACCACATTATGACCAAGAACAACTATAAAAACATCAAAATATAATGATAATTTCTTTTGTAAATGCTAAATATCCCCTGAAGAAAATTAATTGTTACCTAACATTCACTGCTTGGCATTTGGCAAATGATTTCACTCTTTTACATGTATATCAATCGGCATATTACCATTTAACAGTGCAACTTGCATCACAAAATAAGTCAATAACTCTGAAATAGCACCATGCTTTTGTGAAGCAATGAGATTCATAGAAATTGTGATCCACAATTTGAGACACACAGGCACTAAAGACACCACACGATTTGCCATGGTTTAACTTGTTGTTACATCTAATTTGTCATTAATATATAATGATATTATTTCCAGTTATTAAATGCCAGCATTGTACCTTTAGTCTCCTGAACTCTCCTATATCAACCAGTGAGTTCATCGTTACAGATACAGGCTGTGCAGACAAGCCTAGTCTAAATCCTAATGACTTTTTCTCTAGTCTTTGAGTCATTTTGGCAGTCAAAAATAATGTCAACATGTAGTTTCACATAATTAAAAGTAAGTAAAAAGGTTTTTGGAGAAATATCACAAATGCTCATTTTCCTCTTCACTGCTGGACGGGCGTGTGGCAGGCTGAGCTCTGGCAGGGGAACCAGAGACAAAGTAAACAAACTCAGCTGTAGTTAACAAGTCAAGAGAGTGTGTTTCTAGCAGTGGTATTGAAGAGTAAGAAACACACCACCATCGAAACTGACTGAAGTGACATTTGCAGGTTTATAATGCTGTTTAATGTGCTGCAGCTGAGCAGCTAACACGCTATCTAGCCAGCAAACTGTTGATGTTAGCAGTGCACTTTTCCCCGATGAATGTTTGTTTGATTGCTCGCTGACGTGTGTTCATGTTTGTGGTTAGATAAGAAGGAGACCTAACGTGGCTCTTGTGTTGTGTAGCAGGCTGCTGTCTGGCTGTTAGTCAGTGCAACCGTTTGTCTGATGGAAAGGTAAACAATAAAAAACCTTTTGGTGGGATTTACAGAGCAGATATATACATACAGCATGACGTTGTATTTTTTCTAACATAATACGTACTTAACACTGTATGCCCTGATGGAAATATCCTGTGTACTGTACCTGGAACAGCGTATTCAGAGTTCACCGTGCGGCTGGTGGAGAAGGAGACGGTCGGCGTGTTGTTCTGCTTGTCCTTCTGCCTGCGGCGGTAGAGCAGCAGCAGAGCCAGCAGCAAGACCACCAGGATGACGAGCACCACGATGCCGCCGATGGCTCCCCACGACTCCCTCTCACCAGGAGGAAGAGGAACCATAACGCTCCCTGAACGCTCAGACGAGTCTGTCAAACAGGAGGTGGAAAGAGAAATCAGTTTCCACCTCTGAGGTGGAACAAGGACAGCCATAGAAGTCACACGTTCTACAAGCGGAATATCAAGGCAGTGAAATTAAGTTTTCTTCACTTTTCAAGAAAAAGGCCGACTTCAAAAGAAGAGAGGCAGATTGCTGTGCGCGGCCAGTGAAAGTCAGTGCTCCCATATTAATGGGAACAACCTGTTTGTGTCTATACCTTGTTTACAGTCATCTCCTCCACTTTCACACACACAGTCTCCAGTAAATCGGTCACAGATGAGGTTGGTCGGACAGGAGCAGGTCTGAGTACAGAACGGGCCAAAGCGTCCTGGACTGCAGGCTGGAAAACACAAGGTACGTATCACATCCGTGCATTAGACACATGTAACAAGTATCTAACTATGGTGCAAACATAATGAAGCTCCACTTGTGTGGTCATATTTCACCAGGTTTGGGATAAATAGTGGAAGTGGGTGCAACGTAATACAATCACAACTTGTTTCATCTGTCTACATGAATTTTGGTTCAAGTTCTGGAGAAATATTAGACCGTAGAGCTGCATTATACAATTAGTTGACAAACATTGCTTCAATCACTTCTCAAGCAAAAATACTACGCTCTAATTTCACCTTCTCCAATGTGAGGATTTGATGCTTTTCTTTGTCAACTGACGAAGAACAGATAAAATGATAAATTGAGAAAATAATCAGCAGTTTGATGGATCGAATAATCGTTAGTTGCAGCCTTGTCAGACTGTCAATATCTGGGTAATAACAAGTTGCTTTTGCACCAGTAAGTTAATAACATGAGAGGACCCTCTTGGATGTTATGTTGTGACTGATGCAGCCGTATTCCTCTCTCAGCAGTCACATTTCATGTTAGTCACTGGGACATTTCCTGCAGAAGAAGCACTTTTCTAGCTGCTCTATGAAGTTGCACTCACGTATGGAGCAGTCGGTAGCAGTCCAGCCAGGCAAACATTCACAGTGACCGTCCCGGTGGTCGCATGTAGAGTTGTTGGCACAGTTAACACACACTTCAGAACACTGTTTGCCGTAGTAGCCAGCTGGACAAACTGTAAAACACACAAATGTAAAAGGACCTTCACTAGCTTACACTGACATTGTATGTAGAGGAGTTATGTAACATCTATGCCATGTGCCTATGGGTGTATGATTATTGATGTTAATGCCAACCTTGATCGCAGTTGGCTCCAGTGTGTCCAGGTAGGCAATCACACTCTCCTGTCACATGGTGGCAGCGGTAGGACTGGCCACAGGATGGGCACGACATACTGCACTGGTCACCATACATACCAGCTCTGCATTCTGGGAGACAAAGAGATAAAGAGTGAGCCGAGCCAGATGTCAGACTGCGAATCCAGTACACTTCTGCTTTTGATGGGATCATATTTTTTTTGCTCTCTGTCAGCTGGCTGACAACAACACTTACTGTTCTGACAGGTGACTCCCCAGTAGCCTGGGCGACAAACACATGCTCCAGTCTCCCTCAAGCACGTGTCACTGTTGGGGCAATGCTTGAAACAGGTCTGGTTACAGTGGCGCCCCCACAGGCCCTCTGAACATGGCTGGTTACAGCGAGAACCTTGAGGGAAAAAAGGGAGAGTGGATGAAAGAAGCAGTGCAGGCCTGCTCTCAGTGTGTTATAAGAAGTATTCATATCCTTTATGTAAGTAAAAGTAGTCAATGTGAAGAGCGGTTCCTTTAAGCGTTTAAAGTATTGATTCAATAATCTGTAAGTGTTCTGAAAGAAGAAGAAGAAGAAGAAGAAGAAGAAGAAGAAGAAGAAGAAGAAGAGGTTTTGCATGTTTCATTCAAAAAAAAAAAACCAAAACATAAAAATACTGTCCCTATACGTATAAGTTTTAAAAATTAAAACTAATAGCTGCAGGGGAAGTAGAAAATCAGACCGTAACACCTGTGGTATAGTATAAAAAATGGTTGCCAGTAAAGTGAAGTATATGTGATTTGAAGTTAATGGGCAAAAATATGCAAAGTCACTGGTGTTTCCTTTAAGTCAGAGAACAGAACAGTCAGAATCAAAGACAGACAGAGTGGTTTAAAACCTGTGGCTCACTTAGTCCTGTTGGACCAGACTTATCTGTGGTGCCAAAGCCAAGCTGGCAGCGACACCAGGAGGACGTCATCACTTACCCCACCAGCCTGGCAGACAGTGGCACTCCCCTGTGGTAGCTTGGCAGCCGTTGGCATGAACACAATCACACCTCTTCAGGCAGCCTGGCCCAAACGTGCCCATCTGCACATGTGAACAAATGCCAACGGGCAAAGAATTGTCAGGGGAATCTCTTCAACGTTCGGCCAGCTCAGTCAGAGTCAGACAAAATACTACAGTGGCAATGTGTTGTCGTAGAGACAGCCTGGTGGGTTGGCATGGCAAAGACAAGAGGGGCTCACGTCCAAAACACAGATTAAAGCATACAGAGGGTGAAGTAAGGGATGAAAAGCTGGACCGCATTTCTACAGACTGTCCAATCAGAACTGACATGTTAACTGTATAATTATCATCCTAATGATTTGTATATCAGCCTTATCAAAGATAGCAGATCATTTGTCTACTCAGTTTGACATAGAATAAACGTAAAGTTCATTTTTCTTATCTTCTACAGTTAGTTTTATTTTAAGTGGCATGTGTTTTCATGTACTGCTGTGACTTGAGTCCAGGATATTTATTGTTGCTTTGGGAGACAAACGGAGAAGAAGTTAAATATATTGATTATTGTCTGTATTTGTTATTTGTGGTTGTTTGCAATCTACTCCCTTTGCAGAGTGATACGTATAGTACAATTAGTAGGTCTCTAGACATATATATTGTTTTGTATTTGTATTCAAGGTTCAAGGTTTGCGACTGGTTTGACATTATCTGATGTTTCAATATCAGTGTGCCCACCTCTTTACCACTTCATTAACGAATAAATCAAGCTTTACAGCCTCATATCCAGGCATTTACCGGGCACGGTTGGTCACAGCGCGCCCCCTGCCAGCCGGCTGTGCAGGTGCAGGATCCATCTGCAGGATTACATTTTGCCCTGTTGGCGCAGTGGCAGGTGGCGTTGCATCCTGGGCCCCAGGTTCCCTCAGAGCAGGGGGTGGAACAGTCCGGCGCTCGCCAGCCTGCAGTCACAGGTAGGACATGGTAACATGAGAACATGGTTGATAGAAAATTATTGCACCAATTTTGCTCCAGTCATGCATTCGCCAGTCTGTCAACAGGTCAAGCGCTGTCTCTGTGTGAATCTTTTACCCTCTTTGCAGAAGCAAGTCCCGTCAATTGGCGAGCAGTCGACAAAGTTTTTACAGGAGCACTCCAGGGAGCAGTTCTTGCCGTAGGTGCCACTTTTACATGGACTCTCACAGTGAACACCCTGCAATAATAAAACAGGTCATTAGATCTGAGAGCTCCTGCATACCAGCACAGAAAAGAAAATCAAATTGATTGATAAACTTGATTTAGGAATTCATCCACTGATTCCTAGATAAATCATGCTAAACTCCACCACTCACCGTGAACCCGGGGGCACACTGGCAACGGCCGGTGGCACTATCACACACCCCTCCATTCACACACAGGCACGGCTCCAGGCAACCGTGACCGAAGAAACCGTGAGCGCAGGTCTCGTTACAGAACAGTCCTGCCCACCCTGGCTGGCATGTGCATTCTCCTTTCATTGGGTGGCAGCTGGACAATGAAAATAGAGGGAAATATGATGAAATTGCCACAAAAATTCATAGAATTCGGTTGATAAAGATTTGTTCATACATGTACTGAACACTTCTAATACGTTGGGTGTTCCCTCATTATTATCATTATTATTAGGATATGTGTTTTCACTTCTACCACATATTTTTATAGTAATTTTTGACCGGCAGAGCTCTTCTGAAATCAGAAATAATCTCACTGGTTGGAAAAGACATCCCTTCTGGTGGAGCCAATGAATGTGAGGACAATTTGCACACCCACACAGGTGTTTTCAATTATTCTGGTTGATTGGAGAATGATAAAGGTGTGAATGTCCCCACTTTAACTACCTATTAGCCAATCTAGTTAGCTAGCCTGCTGGTCTTCTGTATGACGAAGGAATGAAAATAATCTTAGAAGTCAGCGCTAAGTTTGACCACATTTAGCAAACATTAGCCCTGTCCAGAAGGGGGAAAACCACCCAAGACTGCGGCCTTCAGCAGTCCTTTTTCCAGACACAGGTGGCAGCAACTATAGTTCATCAGCCCCACCAGCATGAGGTGTTGAGGACTTGAGAACACACTTACGAAGGTAAGATTTAAGCTTTATTGGAAGCATCTTCACACAGTGTGCTTCACATTTACAAGAGAAAAGTCTTGATGAGTAACTGAATTTGTAAAACACCTTCAATAAAAAGTAGCACCAATCTGAAACCCTACACCGTGTAAACCATCCAGGACTGGCTTCTCAGGAGTGGATGAGCTAAGGTCTAGATGGAGCTACCAGTAGCAGCTAACATGCCCCAAATTGGCTCTGCTCTCACTGAGGTTTAGCTCAACCACAATTGGATTATTTCTGCCTCCACACAAATGTTTGCATAGCTTACACCCCTTCTTCTTCTTCTTCTTCTTCTTCTTCTGAGAACACCCACTCACCTGAGAGTGTGTTTGTCCTGGCAGAGACAGCTGCGTTCACAGTGCATGCCGTATTTCCCGGGTGCACACATCCTGTCCCTGCAGTGTGGACCACTGAAGCCCGGCTCGCATAGGCAGCCTCCATCGATGTTGTAGCAGCGCGCTCCGTTAGCACAGTCACACACACCTTTACAGTCCTGACCATAAGAGCCTGCAGCACACTCCTCATTACACCTGCGGGCCGGAACACAGACGGTTGCATAGTTGGACAAAAGGAAAGTAATGCATAAGTCTGTTGTTGATTTGCACATGAACCACGAATCTAAACTTCCATTTTGTATTGTGGTTAGTCATGATGTTCACCAACCCAGCTAGTCTGTGATTCTTTAATACCAAACGAGGAGGACAAAATACATAAACAAGGTTTCTCCAGACCGAGCAGTCACTGTCCTTTGGCATGAATCGAGCTATATGACGGCCCTGTGCACAATGATAGTGAAATGCGGCCACAAACACTTGCACATACACACCTGTTGCCAGTGAAACCTTTCGCACACTGGCACTGTCCAGTTTCAGGGTCACATTTGCCCCTGTTGTGGCAGACACACTCCTCAGCACAGTTTGGTCCGAACCTTCCCTCTGGACATCGCTCCGTGCAAACTGCACCCTGCAGTGTAACCAGGGAAAAAAATGTTCATGAGGCAGAAAGTAAACGCAGATGCATCATTGCAAAAACTGGAATGAGACACTAACATTACGACTTAACAATTTATGCAGTTATTCAGAAAAGAATCGGTCAATTTGCTCTCGGATGGGATCACAATCATGTCCCCTCACATTCCAGAAACAAAGAAACCTCCATGATGGATTTTTCCCATAAGTGGAAAAGCTTGCATCTGCATGTCTCCAGAGATGACATGTTGTCTTGAAAATGTCTTTAGAAATAAGTCAGTGTTAAGAAATAGAGACTGCTTGTCCAAAGTTTGGAGCCAGCGGGAACACAACACAAGAGATCATTTCAAATCTGGCAACCACCACGGATAACATAAAGGTTAGTGTCAGTGCAAACTTGAAAACATACCGTCCATCCATGGGGACAAGCGCAGATCCCTTTGCCCCTACAGATACCACCATTCTGGCAGGGGCATCGTGCCTGGCACTTCCGGGGACACGCCTTCTCACAGCTGGGGGGGAAAGGACAGAGTCGTTGCTTAATAACAGCTTAAAAAGACACTCTATGGGTCCTGGGATGAAATTGATTATTCAAGCATCAGCACAAACAGTGGTGTAAAGCAACAAAGTACTGCACTTAAGTACTTCTACTTAACTTGAGTATTTCCTTTTTCTTCTACTTTATATTTTTACTCCACTACAATTCAGAGGTAAATATTGTACTTTTTACTCCACTATATTTATTTGATTACGTAACTTTACTGACTAGTTACTTTAATCAATCAATAAATTATGATATATTATTACAGATTAAATGATGCAGCAGTATACGTAATTATAATTTTACCAGCTGCAAGTGATTAACACATTAATACATCAATAATTATAATGCAATAATATATGATACATTATTTTAAAATGGGCCATTTTGCATAATGAGTACTTTGGTACTTTAAGTATATTTCGATGCTAATACATTATGAATGCAGGACTTTTACTTGTAACACAGTATATCTACATTATGGTATATTAAGTTAAAGATCTGAGTACTTCTTCCACCCCTGAACACAAATATTGACATACTGATGTCACTACTTTCATAGCTTAAAACTGTGTAAATCTTGTAACTCTGGAGCAGTTATATACAGACACACTCGCCATATTATATTCTCTAAAACTACTCTGAAGAAAACTAGTAGAAAAAAGAAGAGAGCAAGAAGAAAACCCAACAGTAGCTCCCAGATTACTATAAAACTTGGCATAACAACAGCTTTGTGGGAGTCATCAGCACGGTTGGAACGTGTCTGCGACCAATCAGATTACTTGGCTGAAACTACCTGTTGTCCAATGTTGGGATATTACATTTTCTAATACACCCTCGAGGTGAAATAACATGGGCAGACATCAAATATACACAATTCATCAAGGAGCTTTAGCCCATAATCAGTATTGCCAAGCCCCCTTTTTATTTAGCTCAGAGCGGTGTGTTGTGCTTTCACATTGGCAGTATGAGAGTTTCCACTAATATGTAGTGGGGAGGAATTTTCATTGCTTACTCATCCTCAGGGGCATCTGAAAAACAGGGTGTAACAGATGACTCACGGATTATAATATAGTACAGCAGGGTCTTTTTTCCATCTTAAAATTAAGTTGTGGAAACAAATAACGAACTGACAGATCTGTGTCTGAAAGACCTCCTGAGACAAATTAAGATAATGAAGTAAAGCGTAATGAAGCGATGTGTTATGAAGTGAGGTATCAAGTGTCTCCTGAATTAAATAATTAACTGTACATACTGTACGTGACTGTAGGGATGGCAATGTCGGTCTGTTGGTTTGGTTCAGACTTAAATATCTGAAAAACTACAAGATGGATGGCCATGAACTTTTGTACAGACGTTCATGGTCTCCAGAGGATGAATCCTACTGACTCTGATGGCCCCGTCTTTTCCACTTGCACCAGCAAGATGTTAACATTTTTGTTTTTTTGTAAAATATCTAAATAACTGTTGCCATGACATTTAGTACAAACATTCATGTTCCTCCCAGGGATGAATTGTAATAACCTTGGTGACTGCTTGGCTTTTCATCTAGCGCCATCATCAGGTCAAAATTTTAATTTCTCGGATACTTGACCAAATACCTGGAAAACTAATGGCATTCCCATCAGCCTCAGCCTTACTTTGTGTTTAGTGCTAATTAGCAGATGTTAGCATGCTAACACGCTAAACTACAGGTGAACATGGTAAACATTATACTTGCTATACATCAGCATGTTACATTGTCATTGTGAGAATGTTAGCATGCTGATGTTAGCATTTAGCTAAAAGCACCACTGTGTAAGAAAAGCCTCACAGAGCTGCTAGCGTAGCATGACTCTCAGATAAGATTGTGTGTTTGTAAACCCGCTTATCTCAAATAGGCTCTTTGAGGGATGAAGAAAGTACTCTGACTTTAATTGAAAATAATCTGTATGTAATTTCAATTTCAGAAATATTAAAACTGTGAAAAGGGGAGCCGTTCCAAAATGCTATATTTATCGTTATTAATGTTTATCAGTGTCTTTCTATATTTACAAAAACAATACAGAATCTTTGTGCACTTACAAAGTCCCAGTGAATCCGTCCCGACATAAGCACTCTCCGGTTGCTTTATCGCAGGATCCTCCCGTCCCACACTTGCACCTCTGCGGGCAGCCCTTCCCGAAGGTTCCTGGTGGACAGGACTCCTCGCAGTAGCGTCCTATGAACCCCGGAGGACACTGACACCCCCCCTTGACAGGATCGCAGAGGGCTCCGTTCTCACACTTGCACTGCTGACTGCAGGTTGGCCCCCAGTGTTTGTCATCACAGGCTGAAAGGTAACAGGACAAACTGTTTATTGATTATGAAGAATACTGATCCAGACTATGTTTAGCTAAGACGTTGACACATATCCTCTAATTCTTCTGGTTTATTTGTGATAAATTGTCTTTCAAGAACATGAATTGGGACTTTAGACTTTTGATTTATGTGATTTGCTTTGTGTGTTTGTTTAATCTCAATCTCCAAATTTGCTTTGCTTTACTGGATTCAGTTTAATCTCAGTGACTACCTACCTACCTGCGGAAAAATGGATCCAATGAAATTCCACCTGAATTTTTAAAACTTATTTGTTCAGATTTTTTTTTTTTCAGTGACGCCACTACTCCTGCAGTTAAACAGCTACACACATTCACACCAGGGAGGTTCTCACTTTCATTGCCCACATTTTCCAACGACTCAAACCAGTCAGCTTCCAGTAAAACGCCTGCCTCTCTAAACATTGGGTCAAAACTACTCTGCAATGCTGGAAATAAAAACACTGAAGCAAAATAAGATTACACATGATTTTAGTAACTTGCAGACAGTGTATGTATGATCATTTTGTGACAGTTTAGTTTTTCTTTAATTAAATATAATTCCCAGACACTGTGGTGTACACTTACACTAGTATATGATGTCACCAAAAACAAATAAACAGCAACAAATCTGGTTAAATTCAATGCGTTCAGCAGCACAGGGAAGAATAACAGGACAGAAACAAGAGAGGAAGAGTGCATGGGGGAAGTACTGACTCTTCCACACATTACTGTGTATCCCCCCCCCATGCCTCCACATCCAAATCCTCCCCTTTAGCCCAGGAGTGTTATATTACCAACAAATAATGTCAAATGGGCAGGGAGATTTGCATGGAGCTCACAGGACGGAGGAGTTTTAAATGGTTAATTTTACAGAAGCCTGAGGGTCGGCTCCGGGGGGGTTAGCGTGCAGTGGAGATTCACACAAGGTTTGGATTTCAATTCACGATGAAGAGATCTCAGTCCACTGGGTCGTGTTATGAGAGCCCAAATTGGTCAAGGATGCATTCTTCAAATTTCTCATCAATAACTTGAACTGTCTTGGACGCTGGACAACATCGAGAAACTGTGATATCCAATAGCACCGACGTAACACATGCATGGGCTTCAGTTATCTCCTCAAGCTCAAAACGATTCCAACGATTTCATGCTGACCCCTCTGAATCTTCCTTTATGAGAACAGCAGATATTCATGCACAGAATCAACTGGCCTGAGCTACATGTCTTAAGTGTCCATGTTCCCAGTTTCTACCTTTGCCTCTGCTGCACATTAGGCCCTGCCACAGCTTTGAAAAGTACAAGGACTGCTTTGACATTAATTACACAGAGGGTAGAGTAGAGCCAAATTTGGCCTGGAGCAAAGCGCGCTGCCATGGACTGCAGTGTTTATTGCACTAACTTGGAGCAGGACCCTTGCCTCTTTTGTTTAAAGGAATCATAACTTCACTTGTGTTCTGTGTGGGCATGGGAGAGGGGGTTCTGCCGCAGTGTGTCACATTGAGTAATGAGAAACTCAGCTGGAGCAGCGATTATGTTTACACAGACATTCTCCAGGACAGCAGGGGAGATTTACTGAAGGGTCTGCGGGGTTGATACATCCAGACAGTACACGAGTGAATGGGTGAAATTTACCAGATTGGACTTTTTAGCAAACCAGCTGGCAGAGTCCAAGCCCTCCACTGACAAATATCAAAACTCTTCCCATCTGTTTGTTTATCTGCATGTAAACATACATCCTCAAGTACAAGACTTTCTCTAACAGTGTTGCTGAGTTTGGCCGCCTTCATTAGAAACACATACCGAAGCTTAAGTGTGTCTAACTTTGATTTAATAATTGTAATGGCAAACACGGATCAAACCCAAATTGCCAGAAGTTTGACATTTGACATCAAAGGAGCATTCATGGCCAATTTTCCCTCTAAGTGTTCTGCATCTGTGCATGATAGTTCAGTGACGTGTTTGATTCATGTTTGATTATTTGTCACAGTGACACAACAAAACACAGTGGTACGGAAGTGCAAACCATGACATTTCAGAAAGCATGACCTCTCTGAAAACTCTTTTTATGTTTATTTTACATAAAAAAAATTGACTAAACAAAAAACCTAAGTGATAGAAAACGAAACAAAAGCATAAAACCCAACAGAATGTAAGATTGTATTCCAGATAGGATATAAAGATCAATTAAAGACCCTGAAAACCCGTTTTCTCAATTAGCTTCCTGCTACACTTCAGTATGAGCAATGAGCGTCCTACATGAACACACAGTTTCTGCCAAAGTAAGATCAGTTTAGGTTGTTACACGTCTGTATTTGTGTTTTTGTCTGTGCTCTTCTTGCTGGCTTAGAGTAACACAGGCTCAGTTGGAATAAATGTCATCTACTTCCTTGCTCCAATCAGGATTTAGCATTTCAGCCAAAAATCCACTGAGTCTTAATATTTAACACTTTTCTCAAAACTTTGACTTATTTGTATATATTATATATTTAGTGTTCTTTATAAAAACTGATTGACACACGCTTTAGAACTGGCATCTCTTGACTGTCCTGTATGAGGAATGCACACTGATATGGTGGGAAAATTCTTCCTTTTCCCCTGAGAATTGTCAAAGCGGCGGTTTGGGTTTTGCTTTGCGTCCAAAGTCCACATAATCTCTTGGACATCTAACCGACCTCCAGCTCTCCGGGTCCCTCTTTCAAAATCTGTTCTGAAACGAGGCTTATTTAACGCATAAAACACTTTGACATGACATTTTTTAGCTCCCAATGAGCCACATTCCTGCCTTTCTCTTACCTCAATCATTGTCACTACCACCATATTCCCATTTTTCCATCCCTCCTCTCTTTTTGTCACCTTCTTTCATGTATAGAGCGAAGAGTATTGAGTATACTTGTCCCTCCTCTCTTCTATTCTCCATATTCAGTCCTAAGAGTGTTCAGTATGGAAACCTCAGGCCCCTCTCCTCTTTCCCATAGCTAGATAGCTAAACACACAGGCATCCAGGAAGTGTCAGGGCTTATTCTGCCAAAAAAGACTATTGGACGATACAGTGGAGCCAAGGCCGGAGAGAGGAGGAGGAGGAGTGGAAGAAGAGAAAAGAGCAGAGTGAACAAGTGAAAACAAAGGAAAAAAATTAAGTAAGGGTTAGGGAGTGTAAGGAGAGACGGAGAAAACTGAGCCATGCAAGAGAAAGAGAGTGGGGTAACATTTTCCATTTCCCCTTCCCATCGTCCCCCTGTCAAGACGTCAACCGCTACCCGTTAGAGCTAATTCCTCCTCTCTGCAGAGGAAAATGGAGGAGGGCTGTGTACTATTGACCCAGCTGACTGCGATGAAACCAGCTGAAGGTAGTGGAAAACTTCATTTTAGTGAGGGCAACAGCAGCCCCGCAAAATGTGGTTCTGGTTTCACACTCCACGTTTGTTTGGACGATCAAATTTAAGGAGATTTCAGACAAGACAAACTGGGTTAGACTCACTGCTCTGAGTTGGTGCCTTGAATAACTGTTATATAACCATTTCTGCTGACTTCAGTTTTGTAAAATAAGTCATAACGAGTGGAAGGAGCAGGTTTAATGTCTCTGTCTTAACTCTGTTTTATTGACTATGGCAACTTTCAGTATATCATACAGTATTACAGTATAACTTATTGCTATTTTGTTTCATGTTTGTTGGAGTATAACTTTTATTACACATGATTGTTTTATCCTTTTTACTTTAGAGCACCAAATATTGCTCAAAATTAAAGATATTATTGTTACTATTACTATTATTAATTTTGAATAGTAACTGTGAGTGAGAGGTGGAGGTGCAGCTCGGTGTCCCTCTGGTCTAGTGAACTGGTTTCTGGACTGAGGCTGACATCAATGACTCATTGCTGTGCATGCGGTAATGCTCCCTTGCTGTTTCCAGTGGAAAGGCTTTCTGCGTGTGATGGATTGGAGCATGTGAAGATCAGCCACTTGACTAATGGCCAGTTGTCATTTCCTGTTGTGTATGTGAAGTTTATTTGTGTGTGCGCACCTGTAGAGACAGGGGAAAGAGAGAAAGCGATGGGAGGGAAAAAAGCAAATGAGAGAGTGAGAGTGAGGAAATGTCTGTGAGTGAGAGGAAAAGGCTGATTCATACCGCTGGAACAGTCGTCGCCTCGCCAGCCTCCCTCACACTGGCAACGGTCTGGAGCGACACATCGACCGTGGACGCACTCCTTGGTGCAGCGGGCTGTTGATGAGAATCACACTTTATTAACTGACCAAGCTTGGTGGAGAATAGTCAGCTGAACATAAGAGTGAGGCGTGCAGTCGTGTGAAGCTGCTGCACAGCATAGAGTGCAGATCAGATTGGATAGGACAGTGGTTGCCAACTTTTTCTGTCATAGCCCAATAAGATCATCAACACGCACAAATAATTATATAAAAGTGGATATTGTTACAATAATTGTTTTTCACACAAGACATAGTGATTTTTTTTGTCTTTTTTTCAACAAGCCCTCCATATTAAATGAAAAAATACGTCTGCCACTATCAGCAGGACGAATTCGTCTGTCTGTTCCTTCCAAAACTGTAACAAATCACTGGTGACGAACTGTTTTATGATGGTTAAGGTTTGGTTTAGGCACAAAAAAACAACTTTGGTTAAAATAAGTACTTTGTTAAGGTTAGGGAAACATTGTGATTTGGGTTAAAATAATGTCTTCGTTAAGGCTGGGGACCTTCGTCGTCACGGTTACAACAATAACCACGTGGTTAAGGTTAGGCAACAAACGTGGTTATGCTTAAAATGTTGACTGTGGGTTGGAAATGGGAAGCGAACAGCAGTCTCCCATATTAAAGTCCAGTGTTTCGGTGTTTTGATGGTATTACTACCACTTAGTCCAAATGCTTTTAGCTTTGTATTTTAACGTCTTTGTTCATGTGTTAACTAGTTTCCACACAATCTCAAATGCAGCACAAAGTGTTCAGGTGTTCCCTCAAGTTGGAGGAGGTCCTTTGCAACTGACCCTAGCGTAGCTGGTAGTTTATTTGTTATTGTGACAATAAATTTCACCAATTTGTAATCCTATTTTTGTTTTTTTTGTTTTTTTACCAAATCCTACTTGTTATTTATTTTTGATTAGCTGAGCTTCTCCACAATCTTTCCACATACACACTGGTATCTGCAGAAGTACCCACTGGTTGGGAATCACTGGTATTGGACATATAAAACTATTATCACAGACTATAACACTTTGACTAAACTTCTCCTTTTCTGATATATAGAACACCAACTGAAAACTCATCAGCCAGCCATTAAAATATAATACATATTAAATATTAAAAGTCTCCTTTTACACAAACTATGTGTGAAATGTGAAGCACTTTGTATGGAAAGAGTGCTACAGAAATGTTCATTATTATTATTATTGTTTTTATTATTATAGTTATTATTAAAGACCAAGCGCCTGTTAAATCTATTTCAAAAGTGCACTATTTCAAGGGTGTTTTGTATTCTATCAAAAATCTATTTTTCCCTCTAAATGTTTCCACCCATCATAAAGAGAGCGACAGCTGGGCTCAGCCGTACAATAGAAAGCACTTGTGTTTGATGCCATTCATACTGTCAAGGAGCTTCCTCTTAGAAAGAGTGTCTTTGAGTTGTGTGCTGCTATTAATTAAGTTAATTCAAACATGCATTTATGGCTGACGATTAATAATTCTGCCAGAGATCTCTTTTCATCTGTTACACTAGACAAGTGTTTTCTAACCACATGCCACTGAGAACTACTTGTTTTTTTCTTTCCATCCAAACACAATAAACAATAATTTCCCTGATTATTTTCCTCTCTAGTTGAAGGTGTGTGAGGAGTGGAGGCTGGAAATGTGGGGGGATCTAAGAAAGGACTAACATGTCATCAAATGAAGGAGGTAAGTGTAATTATATCTAATTATATGTATTTAAAAAATCAAAAAAACATTGTATGGAAAGTGGGTTTAGGAGAAGTCATAGATGACATGTTGGAAGCAGAGATATTTCAATTATAAAACTCAAAACAGCGATCAGTGGGCTCCAGTTTGGCTTTTCTGATGTCAGTCAGTAAAATCAAAGGCTTTTGTGTTTGACAAGAAAAGAAAACCTACACACACTCACACATAAATACACACACAAAGGCAGTGTTGCATGAGACTGCTGCGAAAGGTGGCTCAATAACAAGTGACCAAAAATGCATATTATCTCTGCCGAACGCCAAACATTTATCTCCAAAATGTCAGTTTTTCAAGCACAAAGCACAGAAACCTTGTTATTACCATCATGCATGTCTGAGTTCATCCACTGATGTATGAGACGGTTTGTAAAGCTATGAGGCCATGTATGGTTTCACTTTATTTATATATGTCACCGCTGACTGTCAGCAATAACAGTCTGTCAGTTCGGTATTTTCAAATCTATCTGTCGTTTATCTTAACTACTGCACCCATACATTTACTGTGACCATAAATTGACAATTAACTTTACCGTAAAATGCTAAAAGTTAAGATTAGGTTGATGATTACTTAAGTCACATAAAAAGCTGAGTTTGTTAGGCTGATATCATGGTAGCTGAATCATGAATCAAACCCATATGTAGGAATGCTTCAAACATATTTGATTTTGATTTATTTATGGATCTACAAAACATACTGAATTCAAAGGATAATATGTTAAAGTGAGGACATTTATTTTTTTTATTTCCAGCATGGGCCAAAGATATTAGAAGACAGACACAAAACATGCAATGTAAAATTAAACAAGAAAAATCTGAAGATCCAAAATGATATCAGTCCAAACTAAACCAAAACTAAATAAATATCCACATCAAAACACCTAAAATACTACACAAAACCCACTGATGATATCCTTCATATGATGCAGTTTCTGTTGATCGACCCTGAGCAGTACAGGCAGCCGTGCCACACCTCTGAATCAGTAACAGATGTTTAGGTGATGAAATAATAGTTGCTGAAATGATGTGAAATCCTTGAACTGAAATGAAAATGTTAATGTTACTAAGACGAAGGGTTTTCATAGTGAGAGAAACAAACACTTCACAGTTTTTAATTCCAGCTAGCACAGCCTGTATATATTGTACATTTCAGCACGAGAAGCGGGAACAGAACCCATAATTGTGGTAATTCCAATGAAATGTGATGATTATATTCTCTCGTTGCTTCAATTGCAAACAGCCATTTTGGTTACTGCCAATAGGGTCTCCTTCACATGTGCACCCATGGCTGCACTGTGCAGTACAGGGCTTCAACATCAAACCTGCAAATGGATTGTTTTATATCTCCTAACAAAGAGCCATGTTTTCATGGTTTACATGGAACCAGAATACTGCTGTAACTGGGAAATAATCAGATTAAAGAGGAATCAAACAGAAAAATGCATATATCTGCATATTTCTTGACTTCATCTATATATTTTTCTTATATTTTTTGAGATAGCCCTTCATGATTCTGTTTATACACAGTGTTAGTTTTCAGTGTACTACTGATTCTGGCTTAGAGGTATGTATTGACCATGTGTGGTTATAGCTACACCCATGGGTGGGACCAGGGCCGTAGCTACCATTGAGGTAACTGATTTCATGTCCTCTGTATTTTTTCTGGGATTTTGGGCAACCAAGGAGAAAAGTACATTCTATAAATAAAAAGTAAGACTTTGTGGATATTTCACAGGCTCATTCCAATAATTAAAACATCACACTTTCACTTTCAGATTTCCTGCTGTCTGTCTCACCAATAAAAAAGTATGCAGGCAAGTGGATTGTTAAAAGGACTCCATAATTACTTACGGACACATTTGTCTCTGCTCTCGTAATAGCCTGGGCAGCACTGGTACCTCTTCCGGTAGTCTGTCTTCACCGCCTGCCTGTAGGCTGTCTTGTAGGTGATCCTGAAAGAATAACACAGTCAAACAGGACGCTTTGACCCTCCACTGACAGGAACAGGAAGTCAGCCCAACAGGAAATGAGTCATCACGCCGCTGCTACCTGTGGCGCGTGCATCTGTAGGAGGTCCGAGGGTCCGAGCAGGGCTCCTCTGTCACGTGGTCGTAAGGATGCGAGTAGGACTCTTTCACTGAAGTGGTGAAGCTGAAAAGCAGAACAACGCACACACTATAAATCATTCACAGTCAGAGGAAAGACATATCCAGCTCTAAGAGAGTAGTTTAACTTTTGAACAAGGACCATGTTATTTGCCTGAAAAGGGGGATTTTTTTTTAGCCATGCTAGCGGTGTTGTTCAGTCTGGTCCACCACTTTGGTCCCACTGAAATATCCCAATACTATTAGGTGTGCCTAGATAGCTATGATATTTTGAATGAACAGCCATGGTCCAGATTAATGGCTCCTGTCAACAATTAGTCGACCTCTATTGCCTCTACTCTACTGTTGATCATTTTGGACATTTTTTAAGCAAAAATACTGAACCTTCTGTGGCTTCAGCTTCTCAACTGTGAGGATTTGATGCTCTTCTTTGTCATATATGATAGTAAACTGAATATATTTAGGTTTCATGCATAAAACAATTAATCGATTGATTGAGAAAAGAGTCAGTCATGACAATTATCGTTATTTGCAACCCTAGATGACTTTGGCGATCCCCTGACTTTCATCTAGTGCCACCGTGAGGTCGACATTCCTGGTTTTGAGTGAAATGTCTAAACAACTATTGGAGGGATTGTCATGACATGCGGTGCAGGCATTCATGTCCCCCTCAGGATGAACTGTAATAACTCTGGTGATCCTCTGACTTTCTATACAGCGCCATCATCAGGTCACAATTTAAACTTGACAAACACTTTGGTTTGTGAACAACTACTTCATAACGTTCCCATCAGCCTCAGCTGTACTTTACTAAATGTTAGCATGCTAACACACTAAACTAAGAAGGTGAACATGGTAAACATTATAGGGCCTACCTGCTAAACATCAGCATGCTAGCATTGTAGCATGTTAGCATGCAGTCTCACAGAGCTGCTAGCATGGCTGTAGTCTCTCAGTCTTATTTCAAAATACATTAGTTACAAAAGTTATATCAGTTGTACTTTCTTTGTCCACTTGTTAGGAATTATGCAAATTCAAAAACATTCATAAAATTGGCTCAGATGAAAGTAAAAACCCCATCAACGCTACTAAGACATGCTAAGACATGTCCTTCCACTTTTCTTGGATTTGAAAAGTGGATTTGTGAGCTGTTGCAAATGATTTGACAGGTATGGATTTATGTCAATAGCTATATATATATATATATCGGGTTGTAAAATAGCAATGGCCACTAGGTGAGTGCTTTTGAATTTAGACTTTGGTGGGTGTGATAGTTTACTCTGATAGGCAGGTAACCAACTATCAATATCTATTCTGCAAACCAATTTCCGTGGTAAAGCAGCAAAAGTGGCTGTTGAATTTTGCATAGAGGTGATAGAGAAAGTTAGTTTCCTGCCACTACAGAGAAAGTTCACACTCACATAAACACAGTGATGTTATGTCAGTGTGTTTGTTATGATAAATGAATGTCTTGACCAACTGCTGACCCTCGTGAATCCTGTTAAAACCATAAAGTAAACTTTCAGCAGTATGTATGCAGCACTGTATGAGAAAATATGTTTAATTGGATACAACAACAGCGACATTTATTTGTTTGTCACAGTCAAACAGGCCTCACCTCTCCCACAGGCTGCACACATTGGGGTCTCTTGGGTTCAGAGAGTAGCTCAGACCAATCAGGAAGCTAAAAAGCAGCAAGACGGCGGAGCTCTGCAGAGTCGGCATGGTCCTGAGGGAAAAAAAAGACAAGACATTTACAGAGGGATGCAAAAACCCAAACATTACAACAAGGACGGCACAGAACCAAAACATATTTCATATTGTTATCAGGGGAAACAAATACAGAAGGCGGACACAATAAAAGCAACATTTGTACAATGCAAAGCGGCCTGGTTCTGCAACAAATACGTAAGCTTTTGATGCTTTGTTTAACTCTATGGGCATTTCTGAGGTTGTTTAATTGGATTTCATTATATTGGAAATTATTAACAGTATTCTGTTAACCTCAGGTAGATTCATATGCCTTCATATATATGTTTTTTTCACTCCGTGACAAATCTTGGCAGCCTTGAAACACAGAATAACCTCAGTAGTGCTCTGTGAGGCAAACGCACAGTGGAAAATGTTGCACACACATATACAAAAAAGTTCCATTCAAGCTCTCAACTAGAGATTTACATTCATTGTTTTTGTTTTTCATTTACTATAATTAACATTTCCCAGCAGGGCGGATTGAAAGATTCATTGAAAACTGGTTCTCAGTACCTATAAATTGCGGTTAAGATTTAACCTCTGACTGTAAAAGAGTTCATTAAACGCTCAGCAGAGGTGAGGCAAAGAGCCAGACTTGAAGTGTAACACTGTCTGCTCCCCGCCAAGCTCCCCACCGTCTCAACAGGGTACATAAAACACAGGCATCAGGAGACAACCTGACAGCAGACAGGATAGATGCGGTAGAGTGAGAGCATAAGAAGGAAAGAAAACGACAAAGAGGAGGATCAGAGTCAAGAAATGTGACTCCCAACTTCATCCTGACCCCTATCAATCAGTGCTGCTGTGAAGCCTCCACGCTCCTCTGCTGTCCCCTTCCACACTCCAGCAGCATCTGGATCCGATCAGTGCATCGGCCCAAGAGAGCGGCACAGGGTCGGCACGGGGACCCTGTTGGGCTCTCAGGGAGCAAAAGGGAGGCCATTTTTCCCCCTTAAAAATATCCCATGGAAATGAACAGAAGTTCAGCAGACCAGTGGTGTGAGCCCTCTGGTAAAAGCATCGTGGGAACAGCATTTCTAGAAAACGGGAACGTCATGTTGACACAGGATCGGTCAGGCCTCTTCCCCTCTGTTTTCTCAACAAGTCCCGTCTGACAGAATTACTGTACCGCAGCTTCTCATGTCATCTCCACACGGCCTTAGGGAGATTTCTGATATGTTGGGACAGTGACATGGCAGCCACGGATCAAGATTATCTTCTTCTGTCAAGCGACTCGTGAAAAAACATCTCAGGTCTCAGAAGAATAAGTAACAACAAATGTCTCTTTTTGTTTCACAACACGTTTCACAGATTGTGTCTTCTGAGAATTGTATGATCACTGTCACTTGGCTGTCATCACATCTAAATTTAGGCAAAAGTAAGATACACTTCAACCTAACTCAGCAGTCTGCAGCCCTACTAGCAGCTCTGTGAGGCTGTTCTCAGGCACAGCAGCATTTTGAGCTAAATACTAAAGTCAGCATGCTAAATGCTCACAATTACAATGCTAAAATGCTGATGGTTAGCAGGTAATGTTCACCATGTTTGCCATCTTAGTTTAGCATGTAAGCTTGCTAATATTTTGTAATTAGCAGTAAACACAGAGTACAGCTGAGGCTGGTGGGAATGTCATTAGTTTGGCCGGAATTAGGTCACAACCCATAGTCTGTATATAGGACAGAATAAAATTTTGACCTGATGATGGTGCAAGACAAAAGCCCTATAAACGTCAGAGGATCACCAAAGTCAATAGGATTCATCCTCCATGAATGTCTGTACAAAATGTAATGGCAATCCATCCAATAGTAGCAGCTACAGACTAAGAATTAGGGGTTTAGTTAAGGGATCGTAAGATAAACTCAAAACTAAATAAAAAAACAAAATAACTATGATTTGTAGATTTGACCCTAGTTGCTGGCAGTAGTCGCATCACTCCGCTGCCAAACTACATCCCTTGCCTGTTTCCATTTGTGGTGGAGAAACGTATTCCTTGCATTGCATTTCAAGAGACGCTCATTTTGGGGAACAGAACCTGAAACAATTGTAGGACCATTTTCACCAGCTGTTGTCACATGAAAAGGTTAGTAAGAGTTAAGGTCAGGTGACTAAAACTTTGGTAAGAATCAGGATATGATTTTGGTCAAGGTTAAGTAAGACAAACTAAATCAAAAACTTTGAATGATTTAGAGATTTGACCCTGGTTCCTGGCTGTAGTTTTCACTCATCATTCCACTGTCAAACGATTTTCTAGCCCTGTCTCCTTCATGTCATCTATTTGTGGCGGAGAAACATATTTCTCTCACTTTTCATGCACATATTTGCATTTTAAGTCACTGTGCTTTGGGAAATTTGGGGAAATTTCCTGAGATGAGGAAAAGATTTGCCTGTGGTTTGGTGAATAATGCATGCCTCTAATACTGCCAAGGTCAGCGGTTCAATTCCCATCAGAGCCACTTCATGTATGTTTACAAAATGTGCTCTTTATAGTGCTTTGCAGAAGGAACAGAATAAGGATTATTTGATGCGTTTGTAGGAGCCGTCCACCATAAACACCTCTGCGATCAATCAGAAGCTCATTTAACAGATTTACATCGACATTAACTCTGTCCAGTGGCTGGTTATCACTGCTGGAGATTTGGCATGGTGAGGACAGCAGCATACATCAGTGTGAGTGCACAGATCTTCTGCTTCTGATAAACTGCCTCTCACTACTCTCCTACCCACTGTCAGGAGTTAATTCACTTGTTGGCACAAACGCTAACGCCTAAGAAATCGTGCCACAAAAACAGAATTTTATGAGAACAGGCATATGGCTTTTATTAAGAGGAGTCATCAACTTCACCAGCCACTTCATTGGACTGGGGGTAAATATTTTTCATTACCTTCTTTTCATTTTAATTGTGCTTCATTAGAGAAAGGCTTCAAACCGCATGGGAATTCTTAAACGCTGAGAAAGAGAGCTTAATGAGTGCAGACGGAGTTGTTTTGAAGTCGGGTGCAGCCGTAGTTTGCATTGCATGTTTGGGTTACCTACAGCGGGGGGGGGGGGGGGGGGGGGGGGGGGGGGCAGGTAGACGTCTGGGGCTCCAGGTGGTAGTGTCATCATCCGGATACTGGATCCCCTGATTTTTAGTAGAATAAAGGTGGGGGGGGGGGTACTCTAAACTAAAAACATGAAATACCACAACTGTGGACTGATTGATTCGTCCCCTTTCCTCCGTTTCACCTAATAGCCTTCTACTCCGTTACATTCAGCCCAAAGCTATCATTATTTCCTTTGAGCTTTTTCCAGACTGCAGCTCTGAAGCTTTTCTCTTGGACAAGCAGCAGAAAAGCACAAGTTGCCTGATCTGTATCGCAACAGTTTTTTCCATTCAGTTATAATGTTTAGCTAACAGCTAACTGGCAGTAATGTATGCACACCTCCACAGCTCACACCCACTGACCATAGAGGTAAAGTCTGGACCAAGATCAGTGAAAAACCACAACAGTAGAGGTTGCTCCAGCATATTTTGGTCTTGTTTGTAATGAAAAAAGCAGACAATCTCTTTCAGTGCAAAGAAACTTTCATGTGGCTCTATAAACCAATAGAAAATAAGCAATACACCACACACCCAGGCAAACGTACACACACACACACACACACACACAAACACACACACATAACGTCCACATGCGTGCACATGCACACTCCAACACAGTTTGTAACTCTTTCAAGGACTGATCATGTGTTTTCATGTTCTGGAGACATTACACACACACATCAAATGAGTCCCACACGCTGAAACGAGTTCAGAGAGAAAGTATTTTTAGTATCTGAGGACATTTTGCTAATTCACTGAGCTCTTGAGTCATACTGTCAAGGCCCAAAGCAGCGGCCCACGCGTACATGCATCGTACCAACTGTGGAATGTTTAAGGGCCCCACAATGCTCTTTCCAGAACCGCACAGGGGCTTCAGTGAAAACAAAGCCCAAATGAAAACAGATGCCCTGGTTTTATATTAATCTCGCTAGACACTCGTACCCATGTTATTACCATATTCTGTTTCAATCAAGGGTCCTTCAGGACGCATAAGTGCTGACAACTAAAAAATTATTTTGATTCGATTTCATGCAAGAGAGCCATTTTCTTGACAGATTAGTATTCCCATCGAACTGCATGTTCATATTAGTTAAACGGTCAGGACAGAGGCTACACCCATGTAGAAACAGGACCTCCTTCTTTAATGTGATTATCAATAGTAAGTAACAACAACCTGTCAGGGGAACCGTTTCTCATTTTGGGAAATAGGATTATTTACTTTCTTGCTGAGAGTCAGATGAAAAGATTGATACCGCTCTCATGTTTGTATATTAAATATGTAGCTGGAGCCAGGAGACGTTCAGCTTAGCTTAGCATAGCATAAAGACTGGAAACAGGGGGAAACAGCTAGCCTGGCTTTGTCCAAAGGTAACAAAATCCGCCAGCGAGCACATCTAACTTGACTAATAACAACACGTTGTGATTTTACAGGGGATTATGTGTGGGACTATTTCTTTGCCGAGTACAGTGACTTCTGGAATATTTTGACCTGTTGGTGGTGCTAGAGGAAAAGTCAGCGGATTAGTCAGTACAATTCATCCGCTGGGGACCATGAATGTTTGTACAACATTTCTTGGCAATCCATTTCATAGTTTAGTCCAGGTTCCATAGAAAATATCCTTTTTTTTCATTCTGGTGAAATTTTAAGCAAAGCACATGGCACTGATCAAACTGTTTGCTTCCTTTTTTATTTCCATCTAACCTCAAATTTCTGTCTCTCTATGTATTTCTATGCTGTTGCAGTGCTAATTGAGGTAGAAAATATTAGTCACCCACTGGAAGGGAAAGTCACAGGGAAAAGAAAAATAAAATAGACGGAATAACATATTGGCCGGGTTGTTCAGGCAGACAGCGAGAGAGAGCGTGAGAGACGGTCCTGCCAAATACGAGTTCATTTTCATGTCGAGGTGTTCTGATGTCAGTCAGACGGAGAAACTACAGAATATGCCTCCATTTTCCAGACTCTTTTTCTGCTTTTTCAAAGCTATTTCTGAGCTTCTCTTGGTGTTGCAGACTCCAGCGTATTCTTCCAGAATCAATATCATGAAAAATTTAAATGCCTTTTTGCTGTGCATTATTTTAAAACTCCAACCAAAGTCAATGAGGCTACCAAAGAAAGGCAACATTGGGAAATACTGTAGGTTTTCTTCCAGACTTTCTGCTCTTGAGTTATGACACATGATCCTGCAGGTGCAATGCATTCTTGTGTGTCGTAGAAGTGTGAATCAAACTGCAGATCATTTATGTCTTGTTTCATGCTACCCTGGTAATAAGTAACTCTAACGTCTGATGTAAAAAAGTTCATAACAAGGTCTGTAATAAAACAGACTAACTTGACAATGATGGATGCGAGGTTAGAGCAGAAAGCTTGTTTTCTGTTGAGAGATTATTTTAATAGAAAACAAAACTGGAACTGGATATTGTTGTATATTGTAGAATAAGATGCATTCAATTATAAATGTTTTGAAAAACATTAAAGGAATTCTTCTGGGAATACTTTAAAATAAAATCAAGAAACTTGGAAGGCCGTTTAAATGAAGGCAGGTGTTCTTTATAAAATTGTGTTTTAAACATGATATCAATTTCCTGAACTTCGTCATAGCAGCGCAAATAAAAAAGTTAAAAAATTAAATGACAGTAATCAGAATACTTTTTTGAGTTTTTGTAATCCCTTGGATTACTGATTACAGTTTTAATGAGGTAATTAGTCAAACGTAGCCTTCCCAACCAGTCAGCAAACTGCTGAACTTTAGGGAGTGATTTAATCGACCCAAAGGGAGGGATAAGGAGTGGTTAAACTCTATTATAATGCCATTAAAACAATGAGAGAGCTGAAATTAAGAATCATTGCTCTTGTATCAGATTTTACTCCAAAGTGCTCTGCCCACCCAAGGTGAGCTTGGTACTATGTCAAATCTTCTGTGCTCCCTGACACATTAAGGGTCCTTTAAGGGGCCCTTGACGTGAAAGAGTAGATGGGAAACCAGTGCAAAATTGTGAGCATTGTAAATTGGCAAAACCTCCAGCAACAGACAAAGAAAGGGAGACCAAAGGACAAACTCAACTCAAATGTTTCCTGGCAACAAGATGGTCACAATGCACATGATTAAAGCATTGCTGTGCACCATTACACTTAAAAGTTGGCCTATAAAGTTGCGGTGTGTATCACAGCCTTAAGGAGATTTAAATGGTCACCCTCTGATTGTGATCATCACGGGTATCAAACATACCCTCCATAGGAGACTGGAGCCAAAAGTTTGCATCGCAAATTTACAGTTCAGCTCTTAGAATAACAAATCTATAAAACTGCTCGAGGGCAGAAACTGACAGAAACTGGGATAAATTAGCCCGAGTCCTCCATGTGACACATCGACCGCAGTCCCCTCTCCCCCTCCTCCCCATCCCACCCTCACATTAAACCAGAGTTACTGTAAACTGAATATAAAACCCATAATCCTTTGCATCTGGGTTCTCGTCTTGGCGCGCAGGACGAGTTCGGCTGCTAGACCACAGTTGGCTGGCACACACTCCCCAGTTGCTGCTATGCCTCAAGTCGGGTGGGTGGCTGTTTTTTTTCGGGGAGGGGTGGGGGGGCTTGACAACACACTGGGGACTTGGAGAAACAATTACATGCCACACCCAAAAACGTAATGTGAGAACACGCGTTAAACTCCAGAAAAACTCACCCACGTTTCATGGTGTTCATCAATTTTGCCACATTATCAACCTTATCCTGTGAAACATCACAACGCCTACATCAACACGTTTCACTCTGTTTACAGTAAAGACATCATATACGGTAAAAGGTGGTACTCTGCCACAAAAGCTGAACCCCCACACTGGAAAAAGGCTTCTGAGTGGAAAACTCTTGGCATCTCAAATGTAGTTGACGGTTCTCTGGGGAGTTGCGTGACAAAAGGATGATCTAGCGAGGGAGAGAGGAGGGGGAGGCCTTGCACACAATCTGAATTTCGCTGAGTGCGCTCTGCAGTGTTTGCTATCTGCAAGATTGATGCAAGTGAGGTTAGAATTCTTGAATTTTTGACCTTTTGAACTTTAAGCAAATCTGCACACCTTTGGTTTTTTTGTCTCCTTGTTCAGACAGTAAAATTGTCTTAATTTGAGCCCTCACTGCAACTGTATCTTATAATTATGTCGGCAGATCTGCCCGACAGTTTTGCAAGAATTTCCAGTAATAACATGGGAATAAATAATTTGGATCCTCCTCAACAAAAGACCTCTTACCAACAGGCTCCTGAATACAACGACAGATGCCCAGTGCAGCCTGCCAATCTGTCCTTGGGTTCGAGTCATTCGAAAGCTCTGTCAATTAGCGGAGCTGCAATGGAAAAACTAATGAAATCACCTCATGTCAACTCTATGTCATCTCTACGGCAACGTCAGGCCAGCTTTCATTTGGCAAACTCAGGCATTGTGGTCTGGGATTTTTCGTTTTAACTGAGAAAAACAGGATACAGTCTGTGCCCCCCCTTCCTGGTCCCCCTGTTACATTCATTCAAGTTTAGGTTCCAGGAGGAACCAATGACTGTGAGGAGTGCAGCTTCATCAGGCAGCAGATCTGAGGTCAGTTAGCTGTCTTACACATCAACTCACTTCCCTCCATTTCACTAATTGTCCCTTCATGTCACCTCACAGAGGTCAATAAAAATAAAACTTAAGACATGCAATCAAAATGTAAAATGCATACTTACACCCAAAACCTAAAAACACAGCAGCCATCAAAAAACAACAGACCAAAGACTCAAGAGAGGAGACAAAAAGCGAAACATAACAACCTAAAAATGTACTTTAACTACATGAACTTGAAAGCAGAATCCGGTTTAAGATGATGGGATCCAAGAGGATGTAATGTGCGATGTCCACACCTTTTCCTGTAGTGGTCGATAGCTAGTAGTTTGATAGCTGGAGCTTGTGTGTGTGTGTGTGTGTGTGTGTGTGTGTGTGACTGTTTATGTTGGAGAGTGTCTTTATGAGTGAGGTCAGAAGGTACTGGAGCTCTGTTCCCGCGGTGATGGAGAGCAGAGCCTGTGGATAACAGTGGCTGGAGTGATAAGGTCACCATGGTAACGCTGTTGTTTTGGACCGCATGAGGACATCAACATGAGTTCAACATAGAGCAGAGGTCAGGCGGATTTTGTATTGACTCCTATATGCAGCCAGTGGGAACGACAACAACACTGACAGAACTTGAACTGAACATGTTTCTGTTGCAAAATACTGGAATACTTTTTAGCTTCACAAATCCAGTTTAAGACTAGAAATAACCCCAGTTAATTTTTTTCCTGATACATTCGTTAGAAAACATCCACCAAGAATCAACTGAGATGGAAGATGGGCCAATCGGTGAGCTATGGGGAGTGGTTTGGATAATGTATTGTATCTTTAATTTGAATTTAGTTTATTATTAGTCATCTCTGTACTTTTGAACCTTGTGATTAAAATATGACATCTTAAATTATGCATGATTCCGCAACAGCATTACCTAGTTTTCACCCAACAAGTCCTCTGAATTACATGAGAAAATACATTATTTGTATTCGGAACAACACATAGAAGCGTTTTCTGATTTGACGCCACAATTTGGCAGGAAGACATAATGTGTCTGAGCCTTCCAAAACCATTAAAAAATAAATCTGTTTTATGGTTATGGTTTGGTTAGGTTTACGCACATAAACAACTTGGTTAGGGAAAGATCATCGTTTGAGTAAGAATAAGTCCTTTGTTAAGGTTGGAGGACCCTCAATGTCATGGCTATGATAACAACCACAGGGTTAAAGTTAGGGTCGCGGTCCCGGTTTACAAAAAATGTCACTTTTAGTTGGAAACAGGAAATGAACAGCAGTCTCCTGATGTTTTGTTGACCCAACCATCCTCTTCATCCTCCTTCCTACTTCAACTTTGTCGCTCTATACTGTCACCTGGCTTCCTCCTTTGCTCCAGACGGACAAGAGTCATAATTCCTATGGCCACTTGAGGACTTGAACGTAAACAGATGCCGTTTTTTGGGGTAAACAACTGATTCTGTAGTTTTGCTTGGGAGGCCTCTTTTCACTATACGTTGTAATTAAAACAGTTTTGGTCGATAATTTATGTGAAATTTGACAATGTTTGCCAAACAGGTGTGAGATTTGTCTACATTTCAACTATTAGTAGCCTTTTCAATCATCTGTCATTTAGTTGAAGCTTCATCCAATCGCCTGCAGTTCAGGTCTGCACCCATTAATGATGCCCCCCACCCTAACAAATGCCTACTGATCCATGACAAACCACAGTTACAGAAGACAAATTAGTGGTCTTGCTTGCTCTTAGCATTTGTCACAAAAATGTCTTGTGATGCAGGTCACTAATACTTAGCACCATCCTCCATCAATGAGCAGTTGTAAAAGCTTGTAGTGGCTAGAAACAAAGTTCAAGACGGAAACAACAAGCCCACTTTATAACCTCCCCATAAAGCACACAAACTTATTTTGTGCTGTCCTGAATTACCAATGATACTTTTATATCCTTTCATACTCAAGAACAATGTTATGCATTAAATATTTAACATGATACAACAGTATAACTTTCCAGGGAATAAAATTAAAACAAATGTTGTAACTGCAATCTGTGGGGACATAGATGAAAACAAATAAATAATCCTTGTTTTCTTCTTTCACGAAATGTTTACTTTTTGCAGATGTGTGCGATCTGATGTGGTTTACAGTGAAATTCTCTTGTTGAGCCGGGCTTGCTGCCAGTTAGAGGCCTCTGCTCTCCCTGTTGTATTACTGTGACACGTTTTAGGCTCGTGCTCCCTCACACACAGACCCACAGTGCAAACTGCTGCCTGGTCCTCCACACTCCAGACCAAAACCACAGGCAGGATGGCTGTGGCTTCGATGGTCAGAGAAAGCCAAGGGGTCCACAAAAACAAACTTAAACACCACGACACTGTGATAAATACGCCAACTCACCTCTCAGGAGCAGAACAAACAAAAACACAGACTTAAACACCTTGGATTGAAATCATGTCTGGTGTCTTTCAACAAGCGTTTTATACAAACTTTAGTGAGTGAAATGGTGGAAAACCCAAAATGGAGGCCCTGGCTGAGGTTTCAGAGGGACATGACCATACAGCACTGTAATTATATGTGCTGTAATGCTTTGTGGATCATACTGGTGCAGAGACACATAGAGTTCTTATAAAAAAACACAGCTTTTCCACAAACCGTGACCAGAAAACATAGCTTTGCATTGTAAACTCTCACAGTAAGGACACAGGCGAAAAACCTCTCAGTCCACAACATTAGAAGGCTGCAGCTCGTAAGAAACGTAAGTAGCGTTTCAAAATTCACAGCATGTAGAATCACCAGAAAATAGTTTTATGTTCAGTCATTTGTCAATTGAACCATCTGCGGCCATACTGTGGCTTTATCACATGGTGACAGGATAGTAGGATAAAACTTGTGAATGTCACGCTACCAGATTCAGAAAAATATCCACAAGAATTTAGCATTTTTCTGCCTATTTACTGGTCATACCAAATTAAAATTTTGAACTGATGATGGCAGCAGATGAAAAGTGAAGGGATCACCAAAGTTATTACAACTCATCCTGACGGGTGCATAAATGTCAAATGATGCAAATTTATGGGAACCCATCTAATTGTTGTTGAGACATTTCACTCAAATCCACAAATGTCAACCTCATGGTGGCACTGGAAGAAAAGTCACCAAAATCAGAAGGATACGTTGTCTGGGGGCCATAAATGTCTCGACAAAATTTTGTGCCAATCCACCTTGCAGATGTTGAGATATTACGCTGAATTAAGTGAAAATGTGGCCTGTTGGCGCCACTGAAGGAAAAGATCCATCCTCAAGGCACCATGAACGTCTGCACCAAATTTCATGCCAATTCATCGAATAGTTGTTGAAATATGGGCTAAAGTGTTGGACCAACCAACGGATGTTGCTGCTAGCGTGGCTAAAAATAAGAGCCAAGTTGTAATGAACTGCATGTATCCCTAAATGAAAAACACATTGACAACATAATAGCACAAGAATTTCAAACCTCGCTGAATCATGTTGTCACTATTTGATAAGACTTCTGCAATGGTTCTATAAGCAGGATATTTCTAACGTCTGCGACACTCGATTGATCTGCTGGAATGTCCTCTGTGCCATTGTTTCAGCATGACTCTCAGGCCAGTTGTTGATTCAGACGCACACTTCCTCCTCATCTCTTCCTGTGCTTTACTGTCTAGCTGCTTCTCCCCTGCCAGTCAGGAGGCTCTCTACGCTCTGACTGTGAATGTTTCTGTGAGGAAGTTATTCTCTTGAATTTGCAATGTCATTGTGTTACTCTATGATGAGGCCATGATGCTGGTAATCTGACTAAAACAGTGCTATGATATTGTTTAATTACTTCATAATCTCTCTGTGTTTTTTATATGGCATGGGAGGAAAGGCTCCCATTTAGGGCAATTATTTCCATTATCTCAATTTATCAGTTAATTGTTTGGTTTACAAAACATCAGAAAACAGTGAAAAATCACATTATATGTCACTCAAAAGACTGCAGCTCTACTCCAATGGTGGTACTGCAACTAATGATTGTTTTGATTATCAATTAATCTGCCAATAATTCTCTTGATTAATCAGTTAATCGTTTGGCCTATAAAATGACAGGGAGAAATCACAATATCCCTGATCCCTAGGTGACTTCAAGCTTCAAGCATCTTGTTTTCATCGAAACAACAGTCAAAATTCTATTCTTCTATTCTATTTTCTCTAATGTCAGACCAAGAAAAGCAGCAAAGTCTCCCATTTGAAAACTTGGAACCATCAAATGTTCAGCATTTTTGCTTGAAAAATTACTTAAATGATTAATCGATTTTCAAAAATAGTTGCAGATTAATTTTCTGTCAGTTGTCTAATCAATTAATAGACAAATGGTTGCAGAACTAACCTCAATCTATCCTAGCAATACGTTAAATTACTTATCGAAAAGCGGGTATTTTGGAAGAAAGAACATTAAAACTAGTTGTTTGCTCTTGCTAGAAATGGACAATGCACAGTCAAACAACACATCTAAACTGTATTGTGTACAGCAACAAACACACAGTGAAGTTTTTAAGTAAAAATAAATCACATTTCTTTAACAGTTTGTATTAAAAATACCCAGAAACATCGCTCAGAAAGAGATGCAGCTGTACAGTGACATTTGAGCCTGTGGTCTGCCCTTCAGCATGTCAGTAACATTTAATTACACCATTGACCTCTCTGATGTTTTGGTCCTAATTCTTTTTACACATCAGAGCATCATCCTCATGCTCATTTTCCCACCATGACAAGCTAATTTCTTTAATCATAATGTCTCTCTTTCTCTTTCCTTAATATCGCCTTAAAAACAAATTATTTCTGTCCTCCTCTTTCAGGGTCAGAAAGTTGTGGGAAACGCTTAAAAAAAAGATTAATAATGAACTTTAGTCGCTGTGTCTTTAGCTGATCTTCCCAGGATAAAAGTATGCAAAGGCCAACACTTATTCATCCATATTTATTAGTACGCAGAGTTCCCGAAACACATACAGAACAGGCCACGAGGTCAAGAGCCTTTGAAATCTTCAGAGGAGTTTAAGAAAACAGAAACAACCTCCACAGAACTCTTACAACAATCACAAACCGTTGATGTTATTGTTGTCTTTGAGCAGAATAAAAGTCAGTAATTATATTAAGCAAGCGCTTAATTGAATTAGATGAAAGACCGTTTCTGCAGTCTTGGTTTGGTATTTTCTCTAACATTTATTTTGTCTTAGACGTGTATTGATCTGCAATAGCATATGGGCCCCTGCATTGATATTTAATTTATATTGTCCCCATTAATGCAAACAACATGACATCTCACCTGTAGAAACCTCTGTGTGCAATGCAGTTGTGCAGAGTTCATATGCAGCTAGATTAATGTCACTGTTCAGCCTGAAGAAACAAAAATCAGGACTTTTTACTAATAGAAACTGTTCATGCTGCAACTGTAGCTGTGGTTTATTCTCTGTCTTCTTTCATTATTTGTTTTCTTGTGTCAGAATAGGTCAAATCGATTTAAGTAATTCTAGTTTTGTTCTAAAATTGATCTCGAAACCCTCAGGAACTCTGTTTGGACCTGATTTGTTTTTGAAGTTGCTTGCAATGACCGTTTGTATCATAGCCAGGGGGAAACGTAATTCCTGTTGGCTGAGGGGTTTCTATCATATTTCTATCTGCAAAGTCTGGCAATATTCTGTAAGTTCCTTATTGTTAACAAATCCCATGAAAAAAACAAAACCAGCAATGAGCAGTGTTCTCAAAGCCTGATATACAGAGGCTTATTTCTCTGTTCCATAGAGCTCCATTGTTGTTCAAAAACTGTTAAAAACACACACTGAGCCACACTGTTGCTCTGGCTGACATGTCCCTTTATGATGATGAACACGGGGACTGTAGTTTATTTTGAGTCAGATCCACACACACCGTCGTGCTGTCATAAATACTCACTGGCGCACCAAATGTGTATTAATCTGCGGCTGAAAATAGTTCCCAACTAATGCATTATTTACTTTCTTGAGTAACATTTGCTAAAAACTACAATGCCCAGCTGTTTTTTTAAAAATGAAATTAAATGTTTTTAAAGATTTGTCTGGTGGTGAAGTCAGACAGGATTCAGAGATGGACTAACACGTTGTTGGTTTTGGTCTTTTCAAGGAGAAGAGAAATAATCCAGCAAATACTTCACTAACATAATCATTCAGTCACACTATGATTATATATTGACTCACTGGTGCAAAGACTCATATATATAATGGCTGTAGGGTGTCATATATGCATTGTGCACATCTGGATGTACTTCAAGTGTGGTGACATATGCAAAAACAATCTGAATCTATCTCACAGCTTTGCCAAACTTTACAGTGCGTCCCTCACAGGCCGGTCGATCACTGGTGTGCAGTTCTCCAAGCGCTTGTTTGACTTGTAGTTTCTTACGAGGGGAAACAGGCGATCAGACTGCAGCCACTAAAGGGGAAACGCTGTACCACTGCAGGCAGCCAAAACTGCCAAGTCATCACAAAACTCTGCATCGAACATCGACATAAACACAGATGTGCACTCATAGACCTTGCCTGTTCCATGTACCTCAACACACATACACACACACAGGCATGCTGCTTTTCTTTTCTTTCCATTACAACCTTTGTTTTGGCTAAAGACTGTGCAGATTGCTTACTCTTGTGGTCTTGACCCTCGTGGTAGGGGGGGGGGCTGCTGTCCAAACTCTGTTGCAGAGGTGTGAAATCAAACCCCATCTGCCTTGGCAAAACCTACCACCAGCACAGAAGCTGAATGTGCTACAGTGTCCGCAAAACCTAATTATAAACTTATTGTAAATAATTTATGCTGCATTTTCCTTTCTGAATTGAGCAAGGCCTACCGTGTAAAAACAGTCACAGCAATTCAGTGTTTTGTTGGTAAATGTTGGGTAAAATATGGGCTTCTTGGGGGGTCTATGGCGACTAACAACATTGTACTGATCGTTCTGAATGTCTGCGGTGTCTGAATAATCGCACGGGAAGCATCATCCTTTACTGAGACACAAGGTTTAAGAGAGACATATTTCATACTGCGGATAACGTTCCCATGCAACAGCTTTAATGTGAGTCTTTAAGTCATGGTTGTATGAAAGAGAGAGCAATTTACAGTAACAGACTTTAACCACGCTGCATCTGGTTTCGATTAAGACAACACTTCTAATGTGACTGGATGGCAACTTTTTTTTTTCTCTCTTTGCAGCTGCTACGACACAGCGAGCTGGGAACGATTTGAGCTGGTGTGGCCATCTTTTTCTGTTGTTGATGTTTTTCTGTCATTTTTTTGCAGGATTAACCTATAGTACCATTTCTTTCTCCGAGGAAAAACAATGTGACACCCGGGTGATTTACCTAAGACTCAAGTGCTGCTTCCTGCAGGGTGGTACAGACATTATGCGAGGAGAGTGGGAGCTGGACACTGGGAGACAGATGTGCTTCTCAATTAATGCCATGTGGTCAAGCGTCTGCTGTAACTGAGGTACCTAGACAACTAGGAAAGGCTTGGCAAAACATTAACATAAGCAGCAGCAGCAGCAGAGTACCAGCAAGGCAGGTAGAGTTCACCAGAATAGTTATCAGTCATTATCTCTATTGGCTTTCCTTCTCTATCTCTATTTTCAGGAAGTCCAGCCTAGGCCAGTAAATTCCTAAAAGTTAAACCCCATTGATTTACAGGCCTACCTCTGGCACATGGTGTGCTGCCTTTCTGGAGGACGAGGTGGAAACCTGCAACTTATTAAAGTGATCATTTTAGAGCTTTTTTCTTTCTTTTTTTTTTTAGCCCCAAAAGCTCCTTCTCCTTCCCTCTCTCCAGATGGGCCTCATCCTGCAAGCATCTGGAAGTTAAAGCCTTATTTTCTTCACTCAAAAACTTCGGCCACGTGTGCTACCCTGAAGGTGAACCCTCAGTGATGTTCCTTTACTTAGCCTCATTCTCTATGCTTTTCCCAGCAGTGTCACTAGACTGAAACAGTTTCTAACCCCAAAGGTGGTGCCATTAATTTGTTTGTTGGAGCGCCGTGTGGCTTAAGAAAGATAAAAGTAGGCCCTGCAGAATGTGGTCAAGTTAATTGAAGACCCTGGCATGGTCGTTTGCATTGCACAACACATTAGCCTCTAGGGGCTTTTTGGTTTGACACCTGCATATCTGTCCAGCACAACAGGAAGACAGGGGAGCAACGAGGAGACATGAGCCAGATACAAGTCACCACACAGGACATCCTGGGCAACACTGTGGGAGGGCAAACACTGTCGAGGGTAGAAGGGAGAGAAATGGGTCCAGGGGCCTGTCATCTTGTTTGGGTATGATGTTCCAATTCAAGGAAACCAAGTGGAGGGGAAACTGTTAATACTTCTCTTTTTCTGGATGCCCGGAGGCAAACAGAAGCAACGGGAAACACAGCAGGTCTTCTGTGAGTCATGGAGGAATATTTTTTTTTATCACAGTGAGGCTTCTTTTCAAAAACTGCTGCAAATTAGTTTGAACTATTTACCACTTAATGAGCAAGTAAGCAATTTTGTTGTTAACACATTGCACAAGTTACCACAGAGTATCTTGTCAGCACTTTATTGATGATGTCTTTGAAGATAACATGCTTTTCTCATTACTTTTTAATTGATTACAACTCCCTGGTTCATTATCGTCTGTGTCTGACATTTTAAGCTTTTCAGCTGAGTGTCTTTCAGTTTTTTTTACTACAGGGCAAAAGAAAAAAAAAGTCAAACCCTGTCCCCACAATCCTTCAGGTCCACGCTGTCTCCTCTGTCGTCACTCATCTTTGCAGAGCACCAGTGGAACGAAAACTGGGACAAACAATAGGAAGCCGATAGGAAACATCTTGCATGTACATCCAGGTCTGCATCTCAACATGCTCTTCCTCTGACATGTAAACAGAAGTGTGTTGGGAATAAAATCAGGCGCGTAAAAGGAAAAGTCCTTCAACGATGCCATCAAGCCTATACTCGCTCTACTACTCCCATTTTTTCCAACAGCAAACCTCTTTTTGGCTTCTGTGTCCATTTTAACAAAGAATCCCTTTTTCCAAACAGAGCTTGTGTTGTTTTGAGTAATGGGGACGCTGACAAATAGTGATGATCTGTCATCCTGCCTTTCCTGAGCCTACGTTTGTCTTTCAGAAGTGGCCAGGAAAATGGAATACAAAAAAAGAGAATAAGTCCTCTCATAAAATGCAAGATGGACGACTCCGAGAGTCATAGCTTAACACAGCTGGTGGAGTGGATCTGGATCTGAGCTCAAGAAAAACATCAAGAGTTCTAGCAGTTCATGGCTGCGTGGTGCCAAGCATGACACAAAGGCCATTTGTTTTTCACATGCAAGACTCACATCTTGTATGGTAAACTCATGATATTTCATCTCATAACTGACAAAATAAACATTATGTGCTCCATCTGCACTACCAATTTCACTTGGGCAAGTATTAAAAACAAACAAAAACATAAACATAACCCCATTTTCATCACAGAGATGGAAACAAAAAGCGAGAATCCCTCTGGGCCTTGACTTTGGTGCTGTATTTCCTCTAATTCTACATATCAGGTTTCACTTGGTTCCAGTCATCCTGCATAGACACCACAGCGAGACATAGACATCAGTGAAAGCCCCTGAAATCTTAATGAACAATGTCTCCACTGCTGCTCCACCCACCACCCCAAACACCACCCACCAACCACCAACATAAGCAACTTCAGGAAAGACCCTCACCACAGTACAAGTAGTCTGTGGTTACTTCATCAACCCGCCACTGGCTCCTCCTTCTGTTCCAGCCCCAAACCCCCCGACCTCTGCTTTTTACGATTGGTTATTTGAGCCAGAGCCCAATGAAACTGTACATGTTCCACAGCCAAAGCAGAGCAAGCGACCCAAAACCCCCGAGCTGGAGGGCTGCAGTCGAATCTGCTCCAAATTACTTGCGCGGCTGCAGAGCACATGGGGTTGAAAGACTTATATAAGCCTGTGGTAGGAATATTCATCCCGTGTCACCTTCTTTTGAATTCCCTGTGCTCTTTGTCTTTTTCATCACGACTGTTTTAGCATCAAAAATAGAAGCTTGGGGAGTAGACAAAGGTCATATTTTACATCTACTTAACTTTCATAAGGAAAACTTTGTCGCTGATGTATAAAAAGTGTGGGAGAAAATAAATTGAATTTCCAGTGACATTATGCAACATTTTACACATAAATAAGTCAATTTTCCTGTGTGCCACCCAGTACCTCCTGCATGATTGACAAGTAAAATGCAGAAACACTACTGCAATGAGCACCAAAAGTCACCAAAACTAAAAGAAAACAGACAAGACTGCAGCTCCCAGCTACCACCAATCCTACTAAACAGCTATACCCTACCATGTACCACACACTACAGGCTGCTGCTGTCCACCTACCACAATCTCATCATGCTGCTAAATGGAGCAGGTTGTAGCTTAAAATACAGGAAATGGTTATCAATATAACAGAGTTAATATAGCATTAGTTTTGCTGATGATCAAACTTTGATGTTGAAGCTGATGTTGCTCATTTTCCCTCATTCATCTGTTTGTTCACTGCTGGTGAAGAGGTGTAGCCTGTATCAGGGAACTCGGCTAATAGTACAATCAACTCCTGTCTGGTTTCCTTCACTTTAGTGTCTGTGGTTGCCACACGGCAAGCCGCGGCGGCAAGTTGGAAAAAGTCGAACCAAATTCCATGTCAATCCATCCAATAATTGTTGAGACATTTCACTCAAAACCTCAAATTTGAACCTCGTGGATGTTTAGAGGAAAAGTCAGGGATTCATGAAAGTCTTGAGGATTCATCCTCAGGGAACCATAAATGTCTGTACCAAATTTTGTGCCAAACCGTCTTGTAGATGTTGAGATATTTCACTGGATAAGTGAAAACTTTGACCTAAGGTGCTACATGAAAAGTCACAGCATCACCAAAGTCAGTAGGCTTCATCCTCTGGTGACCATGACTGTCTGTACAAAAGTTCATGGCCATCCATTAGATCAATAAATGTGTTGAGATGTTTCAGCCTGGACCAAAGTGGTGGATCATTTGAGCCCAAGCTTCAAAGGATAACACAAACAAAGACCTCAGGCTGTGATTTCACTTAAATAACACACAAATGGTGTGTGGCCATCGGGTATAAACTTGTCAAGAAGAATTGTGGCCTTCAAAAGACAACATGCAGACACTCTGGGTGCCCTGTATGGGTTACAGTAAACTTAAAAAAATGTCCAGGCACTAGGGGATCAAGTTAACACTAATGCCTCTTACCTCAGTTCTACTTTTTTCTACTTCTGTCTCATCTCTTTGTGTCTCTGGCCAGTGTCATCTCCAACCAAAACATATCCAATAGGTCGCCTGAGCACAAGTCCTCTCCTGGACAAAGAGACGGTAAGTCAGCCAGATCTCCAGCTGTCAGAGAGAGAGACAGGCTCGGTTGCCCGACCGGCCCAAAAAAAATGGATCACCATTGCACCACTGATAGCTGTAACAGTCTGGAGGAGGGCAGACACATTTTCAAGGGGGAGATGCTATTTTCCACTAATTAGGATCTCATAAGAAGACACTGAAGAAAAAGAAAGATGGTTTCAGGGAGGCACAGTTGTGTTACTTTTCACATGCAGAATTCAACTCATGAAATCAATATATGTATAAAAATGGCACAAAATGCTTTCAGGAATACTTGGAGACGGACAAAGGAAAGTTCAGTCTGCAGTCAGAGAGACTTCCTGGCGATTTTTGGTTGCCAGAGCAGATGTGAGGTCAGGAGTCCAAACCAGGTGGCTGAGATTTACTCTGAGAATTCATCATATCTTGCCTTCCTCACAGATGTTTTTTTTATGCCTTAAATGGTGCCAGAGTCTCCTTAATCAAAAAGCCTTCATTCACAAGTCACAGACAATAAGTTCAAAAGTGCAAACAAATGCTGAATTTATGGGGTGATTTTACAGCTCCCCTGAGGAAAAGATATGAGGAGTTTGTGTCCAAAACAGTACTCTTCGCTATTTATTATTTAATGGCTCTAAACTTACAGAGGATCAAGGCTGTAAAAGTGTCAGTCAGTTTGTCAACAAGTGACTCTGAACAAACTGGTGACCTGCAGTAATTTCTCTTAAATCTGGTGCTTCTATTCAATTTGTCTTTTTACCAAAACTCACACAGTCAGTTCATGAAAGCATTTTTAGTTTATCATATTCCCTTTCATCAGTGGACCCTTACGTCTTGTACACAGCGTCACACTCGGTCCTCGTATGTGCAAAACAAGCGTGAAAGCATCAACAGCCCACTGGAGCCTCTCATATTAAAGAAGAAAGCACTCAATCTCCATCTGCTTCACCTGATTAACTTCACTGACAGGACATGGAAGTCGAGTCACACCATCACACACTCAGGATGTCACACAGTTTTATAGCTGCAGTCACCTCCCTGCCACGTTTTATTGGCTTGAGTCACAGCTCCCCAGTGACCTGAACACTAAGACTAAGAGATGGATCCAGAACTTGGATTAAATGAACAATTTAATGAAAATCAAACACAACAGAGGCGGAGGAGGAGGAGGAGGAGGAGGTAAGTACTGAGGAAACAACAGAACTACTCCCAGCAACTTCCTCTGCCATGAATCGATAGAGGAGACATGCCAGAGGAGCACAGCTTTTCTGAGTCATGCTCTCTTGATAGTAGCAGGAGAAGTTTTCAGAGCAGAGCCAGAGATGCCAAAACACTCAGTCAGTGCATAAAGTGGTGACACGATGCCAGGAACGCACTTGAACAAGTGGTTTAATTCACTCACTGACAAATGTCGGGTGTTATGTGTTTGTGTGCTGACTTATAGTAGTCTGTTCGCTGGTTGATGAACAAACAGATGATTTTAATGTCAGAGTGTGTTAACTGGACACCAAACTGTGTTGAGAAATCTGCCAAAAATGGTAATAAAATGTGATCCACACACTTTCACTAAGCACATTTACTCAAGAACGGTGCCTAATTGTGAAATACTTTACTTTATTATTTCCATTGTATGCTGCTTACCTTGTTATAATATGAATACTACTGTAATATAACTGTTTCATAGGGGCCATTCTGCATAATGAGCTCTTTTACTGTTAATACTTGAAGTACGTTTTGCTGATAATACTTCTGTACTTTTACTTAAGCAGTGGTGGATGAAGTATTCAGATCCTTTAATTACAGAGACGTGGCCGGACTGCAATATAAAAACACTCCATTACAAGTACGAGGTGCATTGAAAATGTCACAATTAGATTATCATTACTGATGGACTAATGTGCAAGTAGCATTTTACTGTTGTGGCTGGAGCTCATTTGAACTACTTTCTATATTGATGAGTAGTTTGATCTTTAACAGCATCAGATTTCATGAGCTCAGATGTCAAAGTATGTTATTTCCCTCTGAATTGTAGTGCAATAGAAGTATAAAGTAGTATAAAATGGAAATAATGAAGTAAAGTTGTGTTTACAGAACTTGAATAAATATACGTATAGTTACTTTCGACCACTGCTCTTTGGTAAAATTATGAATGTAAGACTTTTACTACTGATGGAGTAGATTTTACATTGTACTTTTTACTTAATCTGAATACTTCTTCCACTATTGTTCACAACTACGTGCAAAAGAAAAACACATTTAAAAGAACTGTTCCTATAGAGCCAGTACCTTTTACATGGATATTAATGTCAGAAGACGCGTTTTAGAAAATTAAACCCATAGCACATGAAAGCAACATTCATAACAGTAACTATAAACTCATAATAGATGACTACAGTTGCAATATAAATCCCTAAAAGGGAATTTTTCACAATGGTCGAAGTTGCATCTTTCACCATCCTGGGGACAACATGCGGCACTATTTTCCATAACAGCACATTCCCATACAGTACGCGAAGGATTACACAATAAAATGCATCTGTCGAGCCTATTAACCACAAACATGTGTCATCTTAATTATCATAAATAAGTTTGGCTTTCAAATAAACCGTCAAAGGCTCCGTTAGAATCCCGTTTTGTTTTGTTTTGTTTTTACACATTGACAGGGTTTTACTCACCTTGCCGGCCAAGAACTCCCGCAGTATTTGTCGCTCTAATATTGCAGTTAGAAACCAACTTCCCAAGGACGAAACTGAGAAGATAAAGCGGCGTTTGTTTTAAGGACTCACACAAAAATCTTCAAGCGGTATAAACATTTAGAAGAGCGTAAAGAGAGAGAAAGAGACCAGTTGCATCCAACGGGGGAGGGTCCTGAAGTGGAGCCAAATAAACTGGAAAAACTGTGACAGCGAGGGGACTGGAGGAGGAGGAGGAGGAGGAGGGGGAGGGAGGAAGAGAGAAAAAAGGAGGGATGGAGCAGAGAGGAGATTTAGGGAGGTCATGGGGGAGATTGAGTGTTGTTTTTGTCTTCAGCAGGCCTGCAGACCTTGATCTGTAAGTGTGTGTTTAGGATTTTTTGGGGGGGATAAATGGTCCAGTGGGATAATACCTGATGGAAAACAGAGGAACTTTTGTCTGAGTTTTGCAGGTGGAAAAATATGGCCCATTTCATCTCTATGGAGATAGATAGATTCTCTGATGATGAATAGCTGCAACAAATTTAAAGACATAGTTTGAAATTGTGGGAAATGTGCTTAATCGCATTCTTACCAAAAAAAAAAGCGAATAAGCGTTTTGACATGTATGTCTGTGCAGTAAATATGAAGCTACAGCAAGCAGCTGGTTAGCTTAGCTTAGCACAAAGACTGGAAACAGGGGGAAACTGCAAGCCTGGCTCTGTCTAAAAGGTAACAAAATCCTCCTACTGTAGCAGCACCTCTGAAGCTCCAAAATTGACACCTTATATCTCGTTTGTTAAAATCATACAACAACTGAAGTGAAAAACAGCAATTTGTGGTGTATTTCTGGACTATTTCTCGGCCGGGGGCAATGACTTCCTGGGGTCTCTGCTGGTTGCCTGGCAACTGTAGCCCTATATTGAACGGACATGATATGAGATATGAGAGTGGTATCAATCTTCACATCTAACTCTCAGCAAGAAAATAAATAAGCGTATTTCCCAAGATGTTGAACTGTCCCTTTAATGGCGATCAAGGCGTTAGCTGTTGAAATAACTTTAATGCACCAAAGTGTTTGTGTTTCTAACCTGATGATGGGACAAAGATTCAGAACAAGATCATTAGGTATCATTAATATCTACCAAATTTCATTTAAGTCTAGCCAGTAGCTGTTAGAAATATTGGCCAACATCTGCACGTTATTACGTATTGTTACTTTTCTGCTATTCTTTTTTTTGGCCAAAGGTATGTGGACGCCAGAACTTTACACCCGTTTGTGATTGTTGAACATAACATAACCAAAACCATGCACATTAATCTGCTGCTATACCAGCCTTCACTCTTCTGGTTTCAGGCTTTCCACACGATTTTGGAACCTGGATGCAAGGATTTGCTCCCATTCAGCCACAAGAGCCACTGATGTTGGGCGATGAGACCTGGCTCACACTTCCAGTTCCAGTTCATCCCAAAGGTGTTGGGTGGGGTTGAGGTCGGGGCCCTCTGCAGGCCAGTCTAGTTCTTCCACACCTAATTCGTGAGCACATTTCTTTATGGATTCGGATTTATGCATGTTGAAACAGGAAAGGGCCTTCTTCTTCAAACCGTTGGAAGTACACCATTATCTAAAATAGTTGCATGCTGTAGCGTGAAGATTTACCTTGAGATAACTGTCAGTCAGCCTTTGCAGCCAGCAGTTGGAGGGCTTCCTCCCAAACAGTACGCCAGCTATGATAACCAGCAAGTTCAGAACGGGCACCCCCCCCAACAACCCCTGCTGAGTGCTGACACAGATAAACAACTCATGGATGGAGGCCTGGTGGAGCAAACATCCTCACTGCACGGAAACCAAGAGCGGGGGGAAATAAAATAGTTTCCTGCAGGCCACATAGGGCCGACCAGCAGTCCCATGCTGAGGACACAGAGCGGGGGTGCCATCATTTTAGTGTTGCTTTTAGTTGTCCTCATAAGGTCAGAAAAAGTATTCAGTGAACAATCCAGGATGTCACTTTTTCTTACACCCAAAGAAACATCAAATCTTGATTTCTTCAACCTGGAAACATCATTATCATTTGCAAGTCTATCGACTGATTTATGTCTGAAATGTGACTGACTGCTGGTTGAAATGTCAGATCCAGATAAGCAGATTCATGTAATAAGAAGTAAGTGTGTTAATGAGTTTTTGGGAGAGCCTGCCGACTGACTAAAAGGTTGAAAACATCATCTATAAAATATAAAAGCGGTTATATTAAATTACTAATAATGCATAATGTTTGCTTTTTGGATAATTGTTCTTGAATTGTTTGGGAAGTCTGAACCTTCTAGCTATTTGTTGAATAATGCATCCATCAGATATGTTGTGATCAGAGAGGAGTACAGCCATTAGACCAGTAAAACTCCCCTTATTAACGCTACTTTTTGCAAATGGCTCATTTAGTGTATTTTAAGAGCTCATGCCGTTGATGAAAACAGCACTTCATGTTTGCACCTTGGATATTTTTGAGATAATCACTTGAATATTCAATATATTTTATTTTTCTTGTGTGAAATACTGCCACCTACTGACATCCTGGTGTTTTATATCTACTATGTCCTCTCATCCACCACCACTCCCAAATGTAGTGGAGTCGAAGTATACAAGCTTAAAATGGAAATACTCAAGTAAAGTACAAGTACCTCAAAACTGCACTTAATTAGGCTACAGTAGTTAATTATATTTCACAACTGGCCTACAGCATAACCAGCTCTTCTTGTTTTTTAGTGAGAATAATTTCCCATTATCTCAACCGAAAATAAGGTCACTTATTAGGCCTATGTTATTACAGTGCACCAGGGGAATATTATATAAAGTATATAAAGGCTTCAAACAGGATTTAATTCATAGACTACGATTGTTTTGCTCCTTTTGTTCTATGGAGAGAAACCACCAACACTCCGGCTGTACGCATCTGCTCTGCTGCAAAATTACACCGAGAAGAAGAAAAAGTTGCCATAGTGACGTATTTCCGGTGTCATGTCAGCCTTCTGCTGAATCCGCATGGCTAGCAGCCCCAAGCTAGCGACGTTGCCGCATTTAAATATATGTTTTTTCCCCCCGTCTGGTGATTTTAGTGAAGAAGACGTCAAGAGGTATATGAGACTTTTTATTTCTGATGTGTTGGCGTTGTGTGTAAAGTGGCTTTTATGTTAGCTGTTAGCATCAACTCAGTCCTGTCAACGTTAGAGTAGACAGACCGGAGAGAATTAAATTTAAAAGAAATGCAAGTCAGCACAGTTAACATGGCAGTAACATGTGTACACAGATCTTTGACTTGGCTGTTTACATGAAAGTGTTCAGAACAGTGTGTCTGTTTTTGATGGCACTGCAAAGATTATTGGCCATGATCATAACTTGTTTAAAAGCTATTGAAAACTAAGCAGCAGCTTAAAAGATAAATACTCACTACCCGCACACCTCTGGACATTACGTTTGACTTAAAAGTCGAAATACAGAGGTATAGAGCTGGCAAAAGTAAACTTGATATTAATTTAGTTTAAATAAAAGAAGTACGAGTTACTTTATTTGTCAAATGCATGACCCACGAGTTTTTACAGGGCGATTGTTTTCATTTCAAATAACTCGCCAATTATTTTCTTTTTAATTAATTTATAATTTAGTCTTTAAAATGGAAAAACGCACAACACAAGATCCCATAGTCCAAGGCGATGCCATCAAATAGATTCTTTTGTCTGAGAAAGTCCAAAGATATTCAGATGAAGAACAGCAGCAAATCCTCACATTGTACTCAAAGAAATTTGATGTACTTTTCTTTAAGTCCTGCTTTGACTTTGCAGCTTTCGTTCTTTCCACTTTTTTTTCCAATTTTATCAGGTTCTCCCACTTGTTTGCGCAGCACTATAAGATGTTCTAGCGGTGGTTCTCAATCTTTTTGGCTTGTGACCTCTTAACTTACAGTCCTTCTCACAGGTTGCATCAAGTTTCAAGCTCTTTATTGTCATTTGCACAATTACAGTGAAGCAGTCGTTGGCAATGAAAATCTTTGTTCTTAGGCTCCTTCCAACAATTCTCATACAAAATGTATAAAAAAGAAACACGCGCAAGTAAAGAAACAACTGTCCAAACACATAGTCAGATGTCAGTGTGTACCATACTCATACTGTTATTAGTAAAATATAATTTCAGATCCAAATGCTCAGTTTCCTGCCAAAATGCCCCTTTTGGTTTCCACACATTTAAATATATCATTGTGTTTTTGTACAAGAAAAGAAGTAAATTCAGTTGTGAGTGGTCCTGCCTAACATTCTACAAACTGCCCTTCATACAGATGGCAGAAGTTGTACAAGAGAAAAGTCGTGGCTTGAAGTTTGCAGAGCAGCAACTCCTGCGTCACGGCTGGGAACACGGTAGGATACTCTGGATTTCTCTGACATGCGTCAGACTCGGGCGCAGATTTCTTAATCAGTACACTCTGTCCTCAGGTAAAGGACTGGGGAGACGGGAAAATGGCATATCAGAAGCTATCAAGGTCAAAGTGAAATGTGACAAAGGAGGAGTGAGTGACATTTTGTTTTATGCAGCATTTGCTCTCATTTTAATAGATTAATGGTGCGCAGCTGTAACTGTTTGAAAGTTGTTGTTTGTAGACTCACATGTTGCTCTTCTCTACCAGGTTGGCCATAAAGAGGGGGATCAGTTCACCTTCCACTGGTGGGATCATGTCTTCAATAAGGCCTCTTCTAGTCTGCAGGTGGAATCTGATCAGGTAAGTCCCACCTTCACGAGGGATGATATCACACATTTGCAAAGGTTACCAGCTGATTCATGACTGGGAAAACTTCTCACTGATTCACCTCCTCCACTTGGGAATGTAGCTGTATTCTGCTACTCTGTTGGGTCGATGTGTATTTTTAGGAGCCGTTTGGTGTCAATTAAAGCTATGTTTAGGGCCTTAAACTCTGAACTAAAATTACCTTTTAAAATAACTTTTCAGTCACTAAAAACAACAATGCTTCGGCAGCTGATCACACTGATTAGTTCGGCCTGTCTTGTTAATGAGTGAAATCAGCTGGTTTAGTCTTTGACAGAAGTGTTTTCTGATTTTCTGTGTGACCCAGAACGGTATTCAGTTGAAGAAGACGGTGGAGGAAGATGAAGAAGGTGGCATGATCTCCAATAAAAAGCCACGGAAAGCCACGCTGGCTAAAGCCAAACTTTATGGATGCTTTGTCAAGGTAACCTGTTTATTTGTTTCTTATTTATTGGGTAAATATCAATGGATATTTGACAGTAGAGGTCTACGGCACAGAGAAACAAGGAGGAAAATGCTTGTTAGTAGGATCATTGATGGTTTTGGTCTTTTCATGGACGTAAGTAGAACATCACCAGACATATCCTTTTGATAGTTAAAATAAACTGCTCCAAACATGCTGAAAGAACCTGCGCCAGCAAGACACATTTCAAGACAAATAATTGTATTTTCAAATATGACTGCGGTCTGAACTGATGCTGACTGCCACTGTGTTTTGTTTTTATTTCTAGTCCGCCACACTGCTGTCTGGTCAGGAGCAGCCAGAGCCAAAGTCTTCCAGCTCAGAAGACAGCAGTAGCTCAGATGAGGAGGAGGACCAGAAATTGGATCTTTCCAGCACCATAAAGTAAGAACTTCATCTGATGCAGCTTTTTTTTTTTTTTAATCAAAAGCTGCATAACATTTTATCACCGTCATGACTAGTTGCTGATGTAATTATTCATATGCTTTGATTTATCTGTAACAGTGCTTTACAATTTTGAGTTATTCATTGATACTCAACAGGCTTTCTGATGCTGATATCATGAAGGCTTGTGGAGGACGCACGGCTCACAAGTAAGTTCATTCATTACAAGTATTTTGTAACATAAGTAAAGTTTGGAAAAAAGGATTTCTGATCCATTTCTGTTGTGTTTCTCTAGAGGAGCCAGGCATGGCTTGACCATGAGCGCCAAGTTAGCCAGGCTAGAGCAGCAGGAGGCTGAGTTCATGGCCAAGTATGGCAAGAAGAGCAAAACAGCAAGTGCTTCACCAGTTTGTGTCACAGCGACTCCACAGACCCCCCAGCAGGACGACACGGCCGAGGACTCTCAGAGAAAAAAGAAGAAGAAGAGATCAACTAGGAGCATTAATGAGCCAAATGGTGTTGAAGTGTCTGAAAGTCCTGAAACAGATGTTAAACCCAAAAAGAAAAAGAAGAAAGTGAAAGCCAACGAGGACACTGAGGAAATAACTGATGCTGTTTCCTCTGATGGGGACGTGATCTGTGTCGAAAACAGTGAAGCAGACCATTCTCACAAAACAAAGAAGAAACATAAAAAGAAGAAAAACAGTGCAGAAGAAAGCGTGACATCACCTGCAGCAGAGAGCGAGAGTCTGGAGGAGACTGCGGAGTTGCACACTGACACAAAAGTGAGGAAGAAGAAGAAGAAATCCTCCAAACACCACAGCGAACCTGCTGAGAAAGTGAAGAGTAATGGCACAGAATCAGAGCCAGTCCAGGACTGTGTCCAGAAAACCAAAAAGAAAGAAGCTGCGGTGACTTTGGAGGAAGCAGAAGTTACAGAGGAGGAATCAACATTAAAGCAGACAAGGAAAAAGAGTAAAAAGGACAAACCATCAATAGATGGCAATATAAACAAGGAGGCACTTCCTCCAAAGAAGAAAAAGAAGAAGTCTAAAGAGTAGTTTGTTTTTTAATGCTTCGGACATCATTAAACAGGTTGTTCTTGGCTGACTGGGAAGTTGAATCAGCTCTAGTGAGTTATGTGCCGAACATGGACTTTATGTCATGGCTGTGCTCTCTGATTTGACGGACCTGAATATCTTTAATTAGTAATTCAGACCAGAGAATTCAACAGTTGTGCCTCTTCTGTCTGTTAAACAACCTCACTTGTTTTTTAATCAATATTGTCTGAGTTCTTGAATTTCCACGGAATCAAATGTCCAAACCCAGCTTTTCTAAACTGAGACTAAAAGTCAAGTCAGTGTAGGTTAGGACATGTTGTCATATAATTATAGCTGGAGCCAATTAATAAGCAAGTTGCCTGTGTTGACCACTTTATGTGAAATATGCATTTTATTGGAAAATGAATATGAATTCAGCGTAGTTTCTGCATCATGAATAACTCTTCTTGAAGATGTTTGACTGTCATTTTATTGAAAGGAGGCAAAACATGGATGTGCATATAAGAGAGATGAACCACCCGGTATTACATGAAATTCTGAACTTTATGTGCAAATTAAATGATGTGATGCGTCAAACTGCACTTGTGTGATTCTTTCAGATGTACAGATTTTACTTTTCTTATCCTCTCTGTTAGAGGGGATCAAAGAAATACTGAAATTCTTTAAGTGGCACCTATTTATTTAACTTTTTTTGCTCTCAAACACGATGAACTTTCCTGAATGAGTCTGAAATGTCCTTGAATGAATAATGTGTAAAAAGGTGTCTCCTGACTGTTTGTGGGGAAGCACACGTCACATTTGTAACTCTGTCCTTTAGTTGTTTCATCAGTTCATAATCCAACTCTTTTACACAGAAAATGCTGAATAATGTTCTGTGTTGTAGCTCCACATTTAAAATATAGATGATTACCTCAGATCCTTAGCTTTCCCTCACTTTGAACCTGAGTTGCATCTGATGATCTCAACTGATACAAATGGAGAAATGAAGTTTATGACAGGAAGGGCAGAAGGTCATGAACCAACAGTTTGACTCAACTGATGTATTAAATGCATGAACTGTTTCTGGCTGTAAAATAACCTCCTCACAACACATGTTCCCTAATAGTTTTTAGACTACAGACTGGTGTACTTCCAGCCTAAAGTGAAGTTTTAAACTCAGGTAGAGTGAAAATGTAACAGGAGAGTTGTGCAATACCACCATCAGGCAGAATAAATACAAACTTTTACTGCCTATTGTATCAGCAAAAAAGTAATGAAAATAGTAATTTCATTTATATAGCTCAATTCATGCCATAAATGTAGCTCAAAGTGTTTTACACAAAAAATACGGAAAAGTATAATAATAATATATTTAGTAATAAGAAGAATAAATGAACAAGAGCGACACACGGGATAAAAACAAAAATACTTAACATACAACAATATCAAAAGTGACTAAAACATAGGTGAAAATAAAATGTCAAGGAGCGTAAAAGTCCTCCAAGTCATGCACAATACATTTCAACACACTGGTCATTACGTAACACCGAGATCTTCTGCACTTGAGTCACACAATATGCAACAACTCGGCCACAGAAACAGAAATTTGTTGTATCAGTTTGCAAATATTTGGGATAGATCTCGCAAGTCCACATGTTTAAGGGATTTTGAAATTTGAAAAACTGAGCAGTGATCAGATGTTTCATTGACTTACATTCAATGATACTACATTGAACAACGTTGATATTTGGGTATAATGTACAGTATCTTCCAGGCAAAGGTCACTGATATTTAGTTGCCATAAGATAAGACAAGATGCCCTCAACAAATCATCTTCTTATATTGTGAATCCTAATCTCCAGTGAAAATCAGTAGCATTTACAGGCTTAGGCTGCTCTTGTGAGAGTGAATGCAAACAACTGTAGAGGATATTATCATTATATATCATTTCACCTTTTCACCTTCAGTCCAACTAGATATCTGTTCAGAAAGACACCAAAATGTAGCTAATGAAATACATAAAACACAGTGATGAGCATTTACAAATTAATCCATCCGAAGGCTAATTCAGCAACATTATTAATATATTATATATTTGTTTGAATTTTCTTATTTTGCGCACAACATGAAGAGAACATGAACAAGAATTCTTGCAAACAAACAAAGCGCTAACTAATTAGACCCCAAAATCAGAATTCTGATTCTGATTCTGATTTTCTGATCAGAGCTTCACTCTCACAGATGAATTTGCTCTGCATGACACAGCCTGCTGGGTCCCAGCTGGCTGTAGGTATCTTCCCGGGGATCACCAGTGCACATGAACCAGGACTACCAAGGTCCTCCTTGATCCAGTACCTTCAACAGGAATATCAGCACCTTTAGTAACATTTCTACAGATGCTGATACAACTGATAAACCAGAACAAACACAATGAGAATAACACACAATTTTCCTCAGCAGATTCAATTTGCCCACCTGTCATGGAATTAGATATAATTAGATATAATTAGGAAGGGCCAGAGCCGTCTCTATTTTCTGAGGCGGCTGAGGTCCTTCAACATCTGCTGAAGATGTTCTATAAGTCTGTGGTGGCCAGTGTTATCCTCTATGCTGTTGCATGCTGGGGCAGCAGGCTGAGGGTGTCGGACTCCAAGACTCAATAAACTGATCCGCAAGGCCAGTGATGTTGTGGGGGGGGATGCTGTCTAAGCTGCGGGTCATCTTGGACAATGTCTCACATCCTCTCCATGACGTACTGGTCGGACACAAGAGCAGCTTCAGTGGGAGACTCATTCCTCCCAAATGTACAACGGAGCGCCACAGGAAATCATTCCTGCCTGACAAATTTATGCAGCTTTCTACTCTTGAATGGGAGCACCGGTACTGTACAATTTCCCCCCGGGGATCAATAAAGTGTTTCCGATTCTGATTCTGAAATTGTCATTATTTCTGAGCATTTCAAGGACTTCTTGTCCATGTTGGCTTAAAGCTTGAGATTGAAAGGATAAATCTCAAAAAAAGTAATTAAATCACTAAAAGTAAGGCGGACGTGTTTGTGGCATCTATACAGAAAATATACAGTTGTGGAAGAAGTACTACTTAGGTAAACATAGTAATAACACAATGTAGACTCTGCAAGTAAAAGTCTTGCATTCAAAAAGTGAAACTTGTATATCATTAACATTTTCTTAACGTATCAAAGGTAAAAGTACCCATTATGAAAATGATATGCTATAAAGTGGATTATTGTGATTTATGCAATAACATGAAAGCAGAATTTTAATGATGTAGCTGGTTGAGGTGGAGCTAATTTTAACTACTTACTATACTCTTTGTAGTCTCATCTGTAGCAATGTATCCTATCGTATAACATGATTTTATATATAAAACTAACTAGTAACTATAGCGGACAGGTAAATGTATCGGGGTAAAAAGTATAGTATTTCCTTATGAGTAGAAAGTAGCAGAAAATGTCTACTGACAGTACTTGAGTAAATGTAGTTAAGTTATTTTCCGCCACTGGCTAAACATCAATTCACAGTTTTAGGGGGAGGTTATGTACCAGACTATTTCTTGACCGGGACCAGTAACTTCCTGGAGTCTAAAGTTAACCTTTGTTTCCAGTCTTTGTGCTAAGCTAAGTTAGTTGGATAGCTGCCTAGCTGTCGCTTCATATTGAGCTCACAAACATGAGAGTGGTATCGATCTTCTCATCTAGATCTCGGCAAGAAAGCAAATAAGCGCATTTCCCAAAATGTCAAACCATTCCTAAAGGGACACTTTTATTGGGACTCTGTGGTTTTGGAAGACATAAAACTTGTGTTTCCCTTTTTAAATTTAGTACAATAAATCAGTTTTAAACTTATATTTTAGTATGCACGTTGTTTTGTTCTGCGGTAGAAGTTGTCCTCATTTTAAAAACATACTCCACTTATGTGACAAGTTATTAACTGACTGCACCTTTATTCACACTTGCTATTTTTCAGCAAAGCTCTACTTCTCATAGACACAGTCCCACAGGTTGTAGGTAGTTCACTGCTTTGCTTAAAAGGGCGCCAAACTTCATGTTCCTGAACAGCCTTTCATGTATTCAAAGTGTCTAAAAAAAACCAAAACAGTCTTGTTGCAGAGCTAACAAAACTGGGTTCATCGTATGTTTGTTGTCAAGTGAGGCCTGCTGGATGCTCTGGAGGCTGAGATGAGTTCGTTAAAATAATAAAATAAAGGCTTGCTCACTTTAGAGTGTCATTACGTCCATCAACCCAGAGCCACTCGTCGTCAGTTTCGTGCAACCCGAACCAGAATCCATGGAAGTGGTCGTAGTAGTACTCAGTATGATTACTGATGAATTCCTGTAAGTCATACCGTGGCAGATCATCAAAAACATGCACACTTTCACACTTCTAGGCATTAAAAACACTACCGAATAAATAAATGCATAAAATAACAATAGCATTGCATGAGGTTGGAATGTGAATGTATTTTTTATTTCTGAATTGTAATAATTCTGTAAATCTGAATCGAAACACAACAAAAAAAACAACTCTCGCCTGCTCTTGTAGACTATCAATAACAACCAGATCTGCAGTTCTTTGTTGGCAATACTTCTGGCTATTTCCCCATGTCTTCCAAGGAGCTAATTCATTGTAAAACAGGTAGCACTTCTCCTGGAACAGAATCCAGTCTTTCTGACACGGCTGACACTCTGCGTTCGTGAAAAACAAACACAAATATTGTGAAGAAAAGAACAGGTTAAAGTCCCAATGACAGAACAGCTTTCTCTACATCCAGTATACCAATACTCACACCAATTAAAGTTTGAGTCACAATTAAACAAGCCTGTTATAGAAGCTGAGGTTTAACATACATGCAGGGGCACTGTACCCTTAATCATCCCTATGGACACTTCTTTAAAACACATATATCTATACACAGTAAGCTTATATTTGTGGGTTAACAACTAGACATACTGTATTGTCAACATAGCAAGACACACTCACTCTTTTCTGGGCAGTATTCAGTTACTGGAAAGGTATCAAATGTCAGGATGAAACTCAGCATCCACGTGAGATTGCTTGTGGCTCTGCTCAGCTCCTCTGTCTGTCTCTCTAAGATGCTCTTCTCCATGATGAGCTGCTGTTTTTCTGCTGTGAGGTCCCTGAGGTTTGCTTTCTGCTCCGTCATTACCACTCCGACTATGGTGAGAATGAGAAGGAGACGGCCGTCAGTTAATCAGTCAGTGGTTGTATTATTTATCCGTAAGCCCACATGCTTTAGTCCTGATGTTTTTTAGACTGATTTCCTACCTACAGTAACATTTTATTGTCATGTGGTAGCCTGACATACTGTAGCGGCCGTCTTAAAAGCAGCCAAAAATTAAAAGTCAGCTGCTGAACAGCATCCATGAGTTAGATTATGTTGTCAGAAAATAAAGGAGCAGATGTAGATTCGGACTACATGTAGTTCAGGTTAGTTTCTTGCTTTAAGAAGGTTGCTCTTTAGCAGCCAACTCTCAATTCTCTGATGTCAGATTGTCCTTAAACACAACAGCAGGAAGAGCTTTTGAAAAGGTTTCTGCTCACTGCTGCATTACCATATGATGATAACCAAACTTTAAGCAAAAAGGTGATGAACTGACACCGTGACTGATTGATTATCTGTCTTAAGCAACTTTTAAATTTCTCTGTAAGTTGATTTAAATAGGTTACTGCAATCTAAAAACTTATAGTATCCTTTAGAAAATGTTTAGAAAGAATGTATCCTACAATAGGCTATACATGGCTTGTAGTTAGTAGATTAAGCATGTCGTATCTCCATTAATGTCAAATTGGATCATAAAATGTACTTAACCAACCAAAAAGTCAACCAATCAAAACTACAAGAATAAAATACAGACTGACTCCTAAATGGCAGCAAGAAGGCACAAATCACAGAAAGCTGAACTCACGTTACGTAACAAGCTGCTCAGATTGTTCACTGAAATGTGCTCAGTGTGTTGAAATGAAACTCACTGTAGACGATGGCACTGACGCACACCACCAGGAGGACGCAGAATATCCCCAAACACACAGCCAACACGCGGAAGTCAGAGTGCACAGCTGCTTCAACATCTGCTTGTAATGAGAAAGCTCATATTCAAATCGTGATTGTGATTATAATCAAGTTGTCAACATTATCATGGATGCAAGGAAAATGTATTGTTGTTAAGTGTTAATATTTTTTTCCTTTGGGATTAGATGACTGAAATGAACCACTGAACAACTGTGACTTCTTCCTTGTGACCAATCTACGTTCTGACATGCGTTATTTGGTTTTGTTTTCTCCTTTGTGAAGCACTTTGTAACTTTTTTGTTTATATATATTCTTAAAATAATAATAATTAATCATTTTCATAGTGTGAATTTGCAATTTTTCCATAAGTAAAGCATATTGTATGGTTTAACATGCTGGATATCTTCACTGATGAAATTAAATTAGGACACTCCACAGATTTTTTAACTTACCTGTCAAAGTAGAAGAAGGACCTTCAGGTTTTAGTTTGGAAGAAATTGCCGGATCCCCTTTTTTCTCTGTACGACAATAATAACAACATGAGGAAATGATATGAGACAACTGGATTAATAGAGATGATGAGAAAGCTCATATTCATTGTAATTATAATGAAGTCATTCATTATCAGTGTTATTATGTACCTGTCACAGTAGAAGCAGGATCTTTAGATTTGACTTCTGAATAAATTGTCGGGTCCTCTTTTTTCTCTGGACGACAGAAATACCAACATGGGGAAATGATATGAGACGTCCGGATTAACAGAGATGAAACTTCACAATGTCACAATGCAAAGTGGGAGTTTGGTGTAGACCACTTTGTGTTGAAACAGGAAGGGATGTAACATGATTAACATTTATGTGGAGGTCCATAAGGGTTATTGGATGGGAAGTTCAGAAGAGTCAAATATTATGAGGGTTTTTGTTTTGATGACGTAATCATTTCTCTCATTACTTGGATGCACGTCTGCTAACTGTGTGATGCATTGATCACAACCTCAAATGCATTTTACTCAACTTTTAATGATTTCTGGTTCTCTCCACACAGTTCTCTGCACACAACCATCACATAAAAACACATGCACAACTGTGTATATTATATCATCAGTATAATGGTACATGAGAAGGGACACAGGTTTGTTAGCTGATGTTTTCCAATAATACAGAAGCAAATAGAGTAGGTAATGTAGGTGTAGGATTGTGTGACTAAATGGAGGGACAGCAGTTGAATTCCAGTGAAAACAATGTTTAATATTAAAAAAGCCAGAGTCACTTACCTTGTGGAGCTGCACCACCACTTTTAAAAACCAAAGTAGAATAATTGATTTCTTCCTCCATCCTTAAAAGTCATACATCGCCGTACTCGCGTCAGTGTGGAGAACGAGAGCAGGCTTCAACAGACGCTGGTGCTGATGCCGATACAACGGTGTGACTGAATCAAATATTACAGCACTACTTCATGGAGATCAAACAAGAAGTTCCTCTTCCTCCTGACACAGTGATGCTGAAGGTGGTGCTGTGTTAGTGTTCACTGATTACACAAGAAGTTTGTTTCCTCTGTCTCTGGAAGTACGTCTGCTTCTGTTATGTGCACGTTACTGTAAAAAAGAAGAAGTGGACAAGCATTATCTAATAAAGACCCTTTAACCTGTCATGTTTATTTCCAGTGGGTTAACTCACATTTCGATTTCTTAGTTGAGGATCAGTCAAGTTTGAACACACTATTTCAGGTGAACAATCATCATTGTTGTGACGACATTGGGGACTATTTTCAGTGGTGGATGAATACACATTTGGTGCACTAGAGAGTATTTATGGCAACAGGACCGTGTATGTGGAATTGCCTCAAAATAAGCTATAGTGCCCATGTTCCCTGTAACGAGAGAACCCAGGGCTCAATGATGTGTTTTATATGTAATAGTTGTAACGGTTTGCAACTACATTTATAGCAGAGCTGTTGTATTGCATTAGATTGTGTGCTTTCTTGTCTCATAGTACATTCAAACCTGCTATGTATAACTCAAAGGTGATGGTGTACTCTGCAACATTTGTAGAAATGGACACTTGCAATAAATTAGACAATTATCTTTAGTTGTGAATTCTCCTGGAAGTCACAGCCAAAAAACACTACCACACATAACCTCCCATACAATCACAACTCGTTGGTTTTACTCTTTGGTTTTTGTGAACTTTGTGAGGTGCTGGTAGGTGGATTTGTTACCTTTGCACAGAGCCATGCTTGCTGTTTACTGTTCCCAGTCTTTATGCTAAGCTAAGATAACTGTGTGAGCGTGTGAGTGGTATTGATCTTCTAATCTAACTCTCAGCAGGAACGCAAATATGCTTATTTCCCTGAAAGTAAACGGTTCCCTTAATCTTAATGTACAATTAGCTGTGTGTCAGTTGTTTTCTGACTAATTCCATGGTTACAGTTAACAAATAGACCAACCTTGCTTCCTCCATCTCAGCCATATTTGCTCCTTTTGGCAAAGTTTCTGTCTTTGGCGTTACTGAGGGGGATGGATAAATTAAATGCAGGATATAATACAGTTTATGAGGCATCTATAATATCTATATCCACAAGGGGGAACTATAGAGCACAGTCATACTGTGTGAAGAATGGTTTGATCTTGGGCTGTACTTTAATTTGGAAATCCATCTTTAATGAAGTAAACAAGTGAAGTAATGAAGTAAACACAAACACTTTGAAAGACATTCAAACTAATGTGAATACTTGTTATTCAGTTGTGTTGTGAAATTATTTGATATCCAGTGTTTTCACGTCTCGATCCAATTAATCTGTTATATTTATAATAAAAATGGAAAAAGTAGAATCAAAACGAAGACGTAATGTTACCTTTTACCTATACTGACCCAATGATCTGGGTTCATTGCTCTCTGATTATCAGCATGAAGAGCAATGAGTGAGTCATGTGTAACAAACAACTGACAAATCAGCGAGCAGGTTCAGTCCAGGAAACGCTCGCTGGTGTTTCTACCTGCAGACAAGAAGCCACGGAGCCGCAGCACCGACACCGTCTCACTGAACGGCTGCAGGAGTAGAAACACAGTTATTTTAAGGACCGTCCCGGCGAGCAGCGATGGTTTGCGGCGGATTTATTTGCACCAAGAACTCACTCTGCGCTCTCAACATCCTTTATGTTGTAAGTAGGAGTTTGCTGCTGTTGTAGCTGTGGAAACTTAACAGAGCTGTTTCTTAAAATAACAGTGGCAACAAGTAACTCCGCTTTCGTTTTGACTGCGACTCAGAAATGCGCCACATACCTGTTAGTTTAATAGGAAATGAGATAAAACATGTTTGGGCTGTTTTCTGACCAGTTTCCTGGCTGAGGAAATGCAACAGGCAGGTGTTGGTGGTAAATGATTAGGCCCAGTTTAAGGCAGCCAGTTGCTTTCGCCAGTGGTGGTATAATCGGTAGTTTTACTCACATAGATATATTAAAAAAAAATAAATAAATAAACGTATTTTTTTTTCAACTGTGGAGGGAAATGAATCCCTGAACAATCTCTGTAATCACAAATTGGTGGTTTGTCAAGTCTTTATTCTTTTTCTTTACTATACCGGTAATTCATTTAATTAATTTCTTATTATGACTTATGTTGTACAGTAACTCTGGAGCTTGTATGTATGTGCAGAGGTTTGTCTGTCATCCTCAGTTCTGCATGCTTTAATAAAGAAAATTAAATAAACATATAGATATTTAACGAAAAGGCTGACTTATAAATAATGAGCTCAGAGACAGATACGTTTTATAAAAGTCCTAAGCCAATAATAAGATTTGAAATGGATAGATTTGACTAGAGCTGCAACGATCAGTCAATTAATCGATTAGTGATTTGACAGAAAATCATTTTTGAATCATTTTTAAGCAAAAATGCCAAACGTGCTGGTTCCAGCTTCTCACTTGTGAGGGTTTGATGCTGTCCTTTGCCATACATGATAGTAAACTGAATATCTTTGGGGTTTGGACAAAACAACATTTGAAGACGTCACTAGGTATTTTTCACAATTTCTGTCCTTTCAAACCAAATTATTAATAGTGAAAATAATCGTTAGTCGCAGCCATAGATTTAATGTCATCTTTAGGTGGAGAAACAGCTCTTTAGTCCACTTATCCACTTCTAAATAGTGTTACTAAAAAACACATTTGTACACAATAACTTAGTTTTTCCTTTTTTTTTTTAGCTTAATCAAGGGCGCACTGGTTTGGTTTCAGTGGTGAGGACAATATGAAGTCAAAGGAAAAAAAACAAAGCAAGAAACAAGTGGATATATATATAAACATAAATCTAAAAAAAGAACAAAATATGATGAAATTAGTTATTGTGATTTCCACAATAGGAGCACAGAAAGAAATAGAAATGTTATGTAAATCTCTTGAATGTTGATGCACTAACCATACTTCAGTTTCCTTGATAGACACCTGACATTTTATGTTGAATAATTTTGTAATTTTTCTTTACATCTTTTTTTTTTTTTTACCCAATAAAAATGCAGAAGAAGTCAAAGTACTTTTTTCAGCCCGAGTGAAGCCTGCAGTTTTCTCTGCACACGGCCCAAACAAGCTCCACCATTAAGGAAAGGGAGCCTTCATGGAGCCGAGAGAGATTAGTAAAAAACTGAAACTGTAAATGTTGGGGGACTGTCACCAGCATTTTAAGATTTATACTCTCTGGAAAAGCAGTTTTTGTAATGTAATGTAATTTCAGTCTGGATGGCGGGCTGAAACGGAGAGATGTTTATAAATTTAACCGGCTTTGTGAGGACGTACTCTTTATTATCTCAGAGCATCAGTGATCAGCAACCATGTGCCATAGAGTGCAAAAAGGATGCCGTTTTTTTTACTCCAACCAGCTGTTATACAGTATTGTCCCTCCATGACATGCTTGCCCCTTGTGTGGAGACTTCCTTAACAAACGTTCATTGATTGTACTTCCTTCTTCTCTCATGCCAACATTGTTTTCCTCCTCCTCAGCTGGTGAGTCTGCTGCTGATTGGAGTGGCAGCCTGGGGGAAATGGTTCGGCCTGGTCTCCAGCATCAGGGTGGTGGCGGGGGTCATCGGCGTGGGCATCTTCCTGTTCCTGGTTGCCTTTGTGGGCCTGTGCGGCGCCCTGAAGCACCACCAGGTCCTGCTCTTCTTCGTATCCTTTGGTTTCTCTGTGTGGTTTGTTTGTAGGAGCGCAGGGAGTCGACCCACTCCTTCTGGTTGTTGTTGTGTGCCAAAGCAGAATGAAAAGTAAATAACACAAAGCTCTTGGAGGATTTCATTCCTCTGTTGCGCTTGTGTTTTAATGGTTCTTGTGTAGCAACAATACAGTGAGATTTCAGAATGTTCTCATGATTTTTAATCCAATGTAAACTTCCTTAACTTGGTCCAGTACATTATGATCCTGTTCATAGTGTTTGTTGTGCAGTTTTCTGTGTCCTGTGCTTGTCTGGCCTTGAATAAAGACCAACAGGTATGTATATTTTGGCCTGCGTACAATAATTTACCTCAGATTAACATGAATGGGCTCACATTTGTTTAGTGATCCTACCGGTGTAGATTTTATGCAGTTTTTTATTCATGTTGGACACAACCAGTCTGTGTGATTTCTCATTTACAGAATCATCTGCTGGAGGTTGGATGGAACAAATCTGAGGCCACTCAAAAGGACGTGGAGAAAACACTCGACTGTTGTGGCTTCACTTCTGTGAACTACAACGGCTCGTGTGCTGCTGTGAGTGAATCTTTTTCTTCTCAGCAGCAGGTTGATGTAGATCTGCATGATCACGTCTCTGGCAGTTATTGCATTTTCTCTCTTTCTCTCTTCCTCTAGAGATGCTTTCACATCCCTTCACCGTCTTGTGAGAAGTGCTCCAGCATCATCCAGCAGTATGCGGGAGAGGTGCTACAGTTTGTCGGTGGTATCGGACTCTTCTTCAGTTTTACAGAGGTCGGTAAAATGTCATGGCAACAAAGCTGTTTTTAGAAATGTGGAATTTGGTGCTGATATAGACATTAAGATATATTGCACTGGGATGAAGTTTACTGTAAATTCAGAAAACTGACACATTTATCTCTCCTTTTCAGATCCTTGGAGTTTGGCTCGCCCACAGATACAGAAATATCAAAGATCCTCGATCAAATCCTGGAGCCTTTCTATAACCTCTCACAATTTAATAAACCTAAATAATCGCACTGCTGAATAACAGTTTTTCCTCTTAACTTTTGTAAATCACACTTTTGTAAGGTGTAAAGCGAGACTGTAACTTTTCACTGTAGCCACAACACATTACAGGATAAAGATGGTAACATGTGGCTGACTCAGTAGTGTGTGTATTGAACTGAGCAAAGTTTGGTTTTATTGCTTATAAATTCAACTTTTTGTGTGTAAAAACAGTTATTTCATCTTTCAAAAGTTATCGTCTCGCTTTAATATTTGCTGCTCGATTGACTTTAATTGAAATGATGCGATATTTGCTGTTGTGAACATTAATATTGTCTCTTTTAAAGGAAAAGTTTAGGTATTTAGGAAATTGAGCTCATTCACAGAGTTAAATGAGACGATCGATACCACTGTCATGTCTATAAGGTAGATTTGAAGCTATAGCTGGCTGCCGGTTAGCTTATCTTAGCATAAAGAAGCAGGGGGAAACAGCTAACCTGGCTAAGTCCAAAGGTAACAAGATCCACCTACCAGAACATCTAAAAATTAACAAGTTTTTAAAGTATCGCCTCTTTAATTCTAATCCGTCTCAAAGTGATAGACGTTAACAGCAGCTGTGTATGCTCACCATGCATACACCTTATGCAAATAGTGGCTGGATGACTGTACTCACCACTCCCAGACCAGCTAGTCACGGGTGACCACACACTGTGTTTTGCAGGCAGTGTATTTGGGTGTTGGATGTCCTAACAGCAGGAAAAGGTTTAGATCAAATTTAAGTCAAGCCTGTTGCAGCTTGAGAGACATACTGTTATGAAACCAGGTTTGTTTTATATGTGTAGTTATTTGCTCTTTGTTTCCTGTTTAAAACACATCTGAATAATATGAATTCATCCTAAATCATGTTTCATTATGTTCATCCTCTCACAACTGTAGTCATTTTCCTTACTTGTCCAAAATAAACACGCAGCGTTGCAGCACATGTACGGAAAATGTTGTGTTTATGCTTTGCTTGTCAGATCCAGTGCTGATAGGGAGGCGTGTTTTCACTCAGGAGCAGATAACTTGGTGCCCCGTGACTCGCTCACATTCCTCACCCCAAACAGGATGCCAACCAGGAACTGCACTCGCTGTTCAGACTCCTCAGGCGGTCCAACCTGTTCACCAAGGTCACTGGGAACTCAAATAGCTCAGCTGCTGCGCTGCCAACTTGTAAAATAAAGTCATTGTCTGCACAGCATGTAATTTAAATGCAATCTATATTTAGCTCTATGTTAAGAGATAATTATGTACTATTCTAGCATTCATTAGCAGACTAGAGCCTATCACACGGCTGTATTTAGACACTGGGATTTGTCTATATTGAAAGACAAACGTATATGGATTGTAGTTTAATAAATAAAGATACATACAGTATGTTACAATTGCTTTGGCTCAGTTTTCACAACATAGTTTTAGTGTGAAAAACTCTTAATGCACCTCTTTTTTCAAGTTTTCAAGCTTATTACAAAGCGCACAGATCACTGAATCAATGCAATGTGTCTGTCATTGTTTTTACTTTAACAACATTACTCTGGCGAGCAGCATTGCAACATAATTGTTAATTACTTCACCACCACTGCCATACGTTCAAATGTGAGACATACGTGGAAAAGGAAAAAGGGAGGAAAAACAAACATATTGAGCGTCTGTTACACAGTAATATAAACTGTGTTTTAATGCTGTATGCTTTCCGGCATTATATCATTAATGTAGCTGACTGAATATCTAAAAGTGATTGAAACATGTATGTTGTGCTGTCTTGAAAAATGACACATTTTGTGGTCGATGCGTATTTCGAGGCTGTATTTCGGCACGGCTGTGCACGTTAACCACATCCATGGAGCTAACATACTTGCAATGACAATGCTAACATGATGATACTAAGCATAATGTTTACCATCTTAGTTTACCATTTGCTAATTAGCCGTACAGATAAAGTACAGCTAGCTAGGGCTGATGAGAATGTCATTAGTTATTAAGTACAGCCACAATAATCATTTTGTCTTGTATGAATGTAGGATTTTCTGTGGTGTCAAGTCAGTACAGTACAGTAATACAGCATGTTTAATAAATAAAGTTCTTAAAAGTTATTCTTACTCTACATCATTTCAGATACTGACTTCTGCATAGACATCTATTTGTATAATTGTAAGGAAGTGACCACTGCAGACTTGTTACTGTTTATAATAATAACAGTAAAGCCAGTGATTACAATGTGCTTTACAGACAATAACTCAAAAAAGCATTATTTGATTATTTTCATTTTATCTTAATATTCAGTATTGATCAAAATTCAGTGACGAACATATACAATGTTGTGATGCTCTAAGAAAACTCACTGCATGATGTATTACCTCATGCACTATGTGAGAGTCTCACATTTTGAAATTGAGCTAAAAGCATTTGTAAAATACTGTCATACCCACAGTTCTTGGAAGGAAAAGCTTGGAAGTACTTCCAGGGTCAAAGGTCATTTGGGGTGGAGAAGCAGAGAGGAAGCACATGGTGAGTGTGTTCACAAATGTAAAAGTTTGTAAATCATATAATGAATTATAGAGACCCCTGCTGACAGCAGTTAGGGGTGATTGATAATGAAATGAAATGAGCACAGATGGGAAAGGTGGAAGGTACTTCCAGGAGTTCACATGTAATATGTAGAATTCGACAGGCAAACTGGGTGCAGTCCAGCTTCATCACTGGAGGGATAAAGTGTCACTTACATCTCAAGAAGTCACTTTGATTTATGTCTTCTGTCTCCTTCTTCTTACACGTATTCTACAAGTATTTTATGTTCCACCAACCTCAAGTTTCTTTGTATTTGCCATATTAGCAAATATGGCAACCTCTTGTCAGAACACTTCAAATTGTGTCCCTCGGCTGATAGCTTCAAAGCCAAATCTTGTAGTATGCAAGACCATAATCTGCTTTAAGGCTGTTTTCAGAGAGGTTTTGGATGATGTCTGAAGCATGTGCAGCACTCTGAGGTTGTTATCTGGGGAGCTTTTATTTAAGTACAACTTTGATGTAATGTTTTCCTTTTTAAGCTACTTGATACTTCTAAATATTGTACTTTTTACTCCACTACATCTGTTTGACAGCTTTAGTTACTAGTTACTTTTCGGATTAGGATTTTACATAAAATACAACACATTGTTAAAAAACAGTGGTTCCCAACCTTTTTTAGGAGATCTCAGTGTCTAGTTTGGGCCCCACGTCACACTTCAGATGTGTATGAGTTGTTAGCAGTTACACCAAAGGGATTTTTACCCTCCAAACTCTCATTGAAATAGTTGTTTGAGGCCCAAAGTGGTAAAATCATCCAATATTTCAGAAAACAGCAAAGAAAAGTCTGAAAAATGAATTCAAATTTATAAAGCTTTTATTTATGATTTTTTCCTCTTTATCTCCCGTTAACTATCTCACGACCCTTCACGTCTTGAGACTCTTTGGAAGGGCCCGACCCTTAGGTTGAGAACCACTGGACTAAACTACCGAACTGTACATAAAGTAGTTAAACGTGTAGTAGTAACATGCTGCGTACACATTGATGCATCAGTATTAATAATGTGTCTAATCTATCAGTCACAGGGGCCGGTTTTCTGCAAAATGAGTAAATTTAGCTGATAATACTTCTTTTCTTCTACTTAAGTACAATTTTATATGCAGGACTTTTACTTGTAATGCAGTATTTTTACATTGTAGTGAATTGATCCTGCATTTCCATTTTTCCCGTTTAGTACCAAGTGATGAGAAGCAGAGAAGAAGCAAAGGGAGCTTCACAATCAAGGTTAGTCGACATCGACTGGGAAATAACTTTTAAAAAGGTAGAAGTGTAGAAATAAATGTTGCTTTGAGAAATTCACCTTCACCCTGCTTTATTTGGCTACCAAAGCACTCTTACCAGAGATGCAAATCCAGTTTCTTTGTCTGTCATAAAATTTAATGTTTTCACTATCAGTCACGTTTATGTACTAAAGGGTGGCCACTGACTTGTAGTGCCACAGCAATCCCAAGTCTCGTGTTTCTGTATGTTGTATTAAAATGATTCCAATGAGCTCTACGCAGTGTGGAATAGATTTTAAATTTGGTATCAGCTGGAAACCCTGAGTTGAGTGATAGGAATCGGCATCCCTAATCGTTACTCCATGTAAAGTGGCAAAATTATGTTTATGTTTGATGTTTGTTTAAAGCCAACAGCAGAGCGATATGATGACTTTATAGGTGGAGATGATTCTTCATAACTAGAACTAAAAACATGTTTGAAATGTCAGAGGCTGCACAGTTCCTCAAGATGTAATCCTGTTTATACATATTTTTCTGATGTTGTGAAAACAGATTCCTTTTCCACTTTCAACTAGAGCCTGACGAATTATCGCAACTTTTAGTTTAACATAAACATGACAAACCATTTGGATTAGGATCCCTTAAATTTGCTGTGAATTACAAAAACTTGTCAGTGCTCTCTGGTGGACAAACTATGTAACAGCAGTGTAATAGCACTGTTTCTAAATGACCACATACTGTACGTTTGTCATTTTTATACTGAAATTTCTTGTTACTTATCATCAGACATATACGCCAATACTGACACCAGAGATAAGCTAATATCTGCTGATAATATGGGTTCTGGGTTCAACCCCTCTCAAAGCCAAAAAGAGTGCTCTTGTATTGTATCAAGATTTTTATTAAGCTTACTGTACAGTCATGTACCAAACAGCATGTTCATCACATGAAAGTATACTCTTGCGCTTGAGAGGAAGCAAAAGTCCACTAAATAATGAGAATTCAGGCTCCATATTAACAAAGCAACACGAGGATAAGAGGGAAAAGAAAAAAAGACGTGTATCCAAGCAGAAGTAAAGTGACCTGATTTAGTCAAACTTAAAATCTGATACCATACCCTTTTAACAAGGAACATTCTCTCAGCAAAAGTTGGACCAAAATTAACACAGAAATAAATAGGCACTGGGGAAGTAGTCACATTAGCATTAGGCAATTAGTCAAGAGAGCCGCTAACTGCTTAAAAGGCATGAAGACAGTTTTGGGGGTGAAGCTGCATGGAGTGGTAGTCGAATGAAGATCCAAGAAATAATAAAGACGAAGATGGAAACGGCTAGAGTCTTGCAGGTTTCTTATCAGTTGAACTTGATTACGAGTCTGATGAGAAAGCTCTGTGTGCGTTGGGGAACTGCTGGGAGTTGATGTCCGGGTCTTCCCTCACCCGTTTCTTGATGTCTGCTTTAACCTGAGAGGAAAAAGATATGATTGTTGTCATGGTCGGACGTACAAGTAGTATGTCAGAAGGTGAGTTAGTGGTTAGAGAGGCAGTCGTGTGACCATTGGTTTGTTCCCTGCGACTGTCAAAAGAGAGACGAAGTGAGACAATCCCACTGACGTTTGTAACTACGCTAATAACTAAAAATCCAGCCTTGGAACAGCCTCTCTGTCTGTCGAGTCACTCGCTTCATATGTTTAGAGAAGGACTGTAGTTTTTTGAAAAACCATCTAATATGTTGTTTATTTGATATTTCTGTTTTTCAGCTGTCAACGAACACCATTTCCTATAAGACCTTAAGGTTTAACATCACGGCTCGACAGTCTATGGACATGCTGCCGCTCTTATAAACTTAAAATCACAAAGGCTTCGACTTCTAAAAGCAAGTGCTGTAGTGGATGCCAATTTGTCGTAGAATATGGAAAATAAACGTTAGGAACATGCTACATTTTTTCTGAAATACAGAAGTGAGTGTAACAGAAACTAGCCAGGATCAAGATGACGTCTTCAAATGTCTCATTTTGTCTGACCAACAGTCCAAAACCCAAAGACATTCACAATTAAGAAGCTATAACTACTGATATTTTCTGCATTTTTGCTTGAAAAAGTCATTATCAAAATAGCTGCTGATTATCTTTCTGTTGAATGACTAATTGATTTGTTTCAGCTCCACAATTATCTTGCCTACTTGTATGAAAGTGAAAATAAAAGATAATAAACTTTAGATGAACATACCAGATACGTGTAAAAACTGCTCGTACTCATAACTACATTAAGTTTGGTTCAAATATGTACCGATGTATATTTATGTATATATATATGTATATTTTCAAAATTGAATCGAGATTTGATGTTCACCTTTGTCTTCACTTTCAAACAATGTTTTAGATGTTAAGATGAATTGGTTAATACAGACTTGTTTGTAACTTGTCTGACCACTTGTGTTTTTAAGATACAGCTAGCAGTGTAACCATGTGTCTCTGCTATAAAGATGGAGAGAAAATGTTATGCTAACCAATAAATCATGGTTAAAACTGTGGTCATTATTAGCCTAAATGATCTGTACTGTGTCCCTGGTTTGTTCTAATGTGCATGTAAGGTTTAGTTACCTGTTCTGCATACGCTTCCTTCAGCTCCTGGGTCTCCAGATCGTCTTGTAACTGCTCAGCAGAAGTGATGGGCTTCACTCCTGCTGCCCTGGCTGCTTGACTCACTGCATCGGAGAGAGAGAGGAGGCTTCCACCACCCAGTCCTGTCTGGAAACACACACACACACACACACATATATATATATATACCTTGAAAAAGGTGAGGACAAGTGACATTCATACGTAATAAGTAAAGTTATAGCTGATCTGATTACCTTCCTGCGTTTAGCTGGCATGCCATGCAAATAGGCATCAGACAACGGAGGCTGAGCCTTCATCTTCCTCTGGGTGATCATATCGCACCTGATGATGGGAACCCATTCCTACAACACACACAGTAAATAAACAGGGAAGATAGGAAGTATGAGTTACCAGGAGTATATTTTAAAGGATAGGTTCACATTTGAGTTTCAGTCTGTCTTAAGACAATACTCAAAACCTCTTTGTGTTACTGTTCCTCCACTGCAGCTCAGCAGGGAACTTTGGAGGACACCTGCTTGATTCGACTAACTCAGACTGCAGAAGCCTCATATTAACTTTGACTAAAAGTTTAAGATGCGTTTTTGCACAAAACGATGACTAGATTTTGTTTCTTATCTCCTACACTGGAATTGCTTTGGGTAGGGATCTTCCAGTATGGACACAATTGCAGCAAAAACTGTTTCCATGGAGATGTGAGTATTGTTTTAAGACAGACTTGTAAAACTTTTAACCTGTCCTTTAAAGTACTAGTGAGAAGATCATAAAAATGACTGACTGATAAAGATCTAATTTGTGGCACTCACAGCATTAAAATTTAAGTTTAAATCAACATCTGTGTGTCTTTCCAGAAACAATGTCCCATTAACTCTGGATAATCCACAGACTTCAGTTTGAACAGTTTGTTCATTGGATTATCCAGAGTAATGAAAACACTGTAAATGTGAAGCAGGGCGGTGCTACAAAAGGAGTCATGAAAACCCTTCCCTGGACAAACAAATAAACAAATGTTAAAACAGTAAACAAACTGTGGGGGCTCTTACAGGGGGAACAGCAGCCGCCCAGGCCTCTGTCTCTCGAGGAGACTCCTCACTCCCTCCCTCAGCTCCCGCTGCTGCCATGTCGCCACCTAATGGTGCAGCTCCTCCCGAGGCTCCGAGGTCCCCAGGCAACACCCTTGGTTCCCGTGATGACGCCCTCGTGTCGAGTGACACCGACATGGCCTCCTCTGCTGTGGTGGCTGCAGCTGGTGAGAGGGTGTCCCCAATCTTTGAAAGTGGAGAATAGCGAAATGAGGGAACTAAAAAGGCAAAGCAGTACCTAAAATGTCAAACTGAGTTTATCTGAAAAGGACATCAAAGACACACCATGCTTACCGTTGCACTTTGTGCTCGTTCAGGCTCTTGTGTGCCAGCTGCAGAAGACTGATCTCTCTGTGAAAGAATGTCATCTAATATTTATTAGCCATTTCAGACGTGCCGTCCAAAGTAACACGATATTTAACAGCCTCTCAGATAAGACGGACTGCTTTCTCTGCATGTAACTTGTTACGTATGCATGTGCATTCTGTTTTGCAGAAACTGATAGTTTTCAGATGTAAAACTGAGAAAGTAAGACACAATTTGGGGAAAAGAAACAGATTTTAAGTTCCTGAATGTAATTGACAGCCTCAGACGTGAGCGGCTACATCGTCAGGTTTGATTTACTTCAATTGCCAACGTGTGTCCATCCATATTCTGGGAAGGAGCCATAGATACTAAGATAAAATGCAATACCAGTTTTGACAAAAAAAGAGGCATACAGCTGCTCCGTTACCTGTGTGTGAACTATGTAGTTCTGGATCTGCTCCTGTGTGATGGGGATGTGCTCCAGAATGACCTGCAGCCTCATCGTCATCATGCTGGTCATCCAGTTGACCAGGCTGGGGCTTATGTCACTGGACATCCTCCGCTGGAACAACAACAGAAAATAAAACTTTTACTTTACAGGCACAACAGCTGTTTCTTCTGTATTTTGTCTTTTTGGAAACATTCCTCTCTTTGGATTGTTAAAATGTTTAGTGGTTTTTGTTTCATCTCCTATGTGACCGTTCAGTAGGTGACTGCTGCAATCTTTTTGCTTGTACATTTTAAGTCACTCCAAATAAGCGTGTCAGTTAAAAATTACAATGTAATGTCTTCTCTACTGCGAATAAAGTTGGCTTTAATTATCCATTAAATCTTGTCTTGTCTTTCTGACTCACTGGTTGTAAAATTTGGATTGTTTTCTGTACAAACTTGTCAGCAACACTACGATTTAAAATATGAACATAAACTGAAATTTGTAACACATGAAAAGAGGGTTACAGGTGGATTAAATGGAGGGGGAAAGGAGAAATAAACAGTGACTGAGTAGCTGTAAGGGAAAGGTAGTGTACTCCAAAATGTGTTGTTTTTGGAAGGGCATAATAGCGACTTTGTGACCAAAACAAAGCTTCACAGGCTTTGTTTGCTGCAGGCTGGTTAGGCAAAACAATAGAAGTTTTTGCACAGCCACTTTCCCCGCATAAACTGTTGCCTTCAACTGGTCGAAATTTTTGTTTGGCTGGTTCTTCTTTTTCGTTTCCTACCATAAGCACTCAAAAGCGCCGCCCACTGCAAGTAGACTCACGTGTACTTGCATTTGCACAAAGAACTGAACGCCAAATTCAGTATCATCTGCTGAACAGAGAGCAGTGTCCAAGCAGAAACAAACAGTGAGTGAATTAAAGATTGTATACTGACTATTCGGTGGTTGATGACTGCAGTGAGGGCCCTCTGGTCTCCTCTCAAGCAGTGCAGGTTGAGGGCAAGACACTCAAACAGTGCCTGGTTACACATCTGTAGCAGCCGGGGCCCAAATGAGTCATCTGGATGAGAAAAATATTGATATTAGATAATTACCAAAATAAATACAATACTACAAATCCTACAGGGACTACTACTTCACCTCACAGCAGTACACCTGATAAACAATCCAAATATGATACCCTCTAGTGCTGCAACCTCCACTGATTACCAACACAAATGGAGTCTAAACTGGAACCAAAACATCCACAAGACCAATTGATTTAGACTGCTGTTCTTAAAGTTTACCAGTGCAACGCAGAATATGTGTGGCAATGTGCATCAGCTGCTGCCTGAAGAAGGACATGTTGGTCTGAGTGACGTCAACACCCTCCAACACTGTGACTGAAGACTCTCTCTGTGGGAGTTGAATAAAGAGGCACTGTCAATACATTTAACAACTACACAGGTAGCACAGCATTTCCACAGTTAATAGGTAAACCAACTTAAAACTAAACTGGCTTTAAAAGTTCAACGCCTTAATTCATGGTCTTCATTTTTGGCAAAATCTGCTGTCTATTGATGTGCATTCACTTGTGTTCAAGTTTCCACATAAAATTGTTGTCGGCTTGGCCTAGTGAGAATTATCTACCTGATACAGCGGGTTCAAATTATACTTAAGGCACACAAAAGTGGTTAACAAATTATGATCACTACCAGGTCATCCAAGCACCAACTACCATCAACTAATGTGATCTGGATCTAATTCATTGTGCAACATCACAGGCCTGAACAGTATCCAATATTGTCGGTTGATTTTCTGCTGACACACTAAATATACCATGTAATGAATAGTGACACAGCCTTAGTTGTTATAGATGTCATGTTTTGGCTTTGGTAAATTAATATCTTATTGAGTAAATAAATGTTGTGGTAACATTTAATTAGGCTGTCCCTGAATCATGATTTTCAGAGTCAAGGGCAACCCTATATTTGATCAAAAACTGTTTTGTATTTTAGCGATATGGGAGGAGGAGGAGTGGACTTCAAGGACTTACAAAGCTCTCAGTGATATACTCCTCCAGTTCGTTGACAAGACTGTCAGCCGCAGCCTGGGCGATGGAAACAGAGGAAAAACAAGAGAGTGACGGCACATAGAGAGAGAAGAGGACAAAAATCCAACGGTTATTGGTCAATTACGCAAAAAGGATAAAAAAGACAAACCATCAAACATGGGATCAATAATGAAAAGTAAATTAGCTCTATCTATGCTTGAGTATTAAAAGATGGAAAATACATCTGAAAAACAATTCAGTATGTTCAATAATATATTCAACTGGTGAGTGGTACTGACAGCAATGTTCTCATCCGTGGGCTCTCTGCCGCTGAGGTAGTTCTGGGTGAAGAACTGGGACAGTTGAGGCTGGATGCGGCCAAGGGGCTGGTGCTGGCCATGAAGCAGCATCACCAGGTCTGACATGGTGAACGTCTGGCACACCAACATCAGCAGCTCCCCAAAAAACCCTGAGAACAAAAAAAACAAAAAAACACAATTAAATCAATAAATCAAGAGGGGTGACATTTAAATGAATCCTTTTCTGATATGCTCCTTGACAGAATGACATCATGGTCTGTTACCCCCAGCTGCTCTATTGAAAACTTAATGTACTTATATGTTTGTTCTTTACCGGTAGGATCCTCAGGGCTGATGAAGATGTTGGTTGCCTGTGACAGCCTCTGCATGAACTGGGCGATGCTCTCTGTGTCGTTCTGGGCCTGGCCCAGAGAGCCCATCATGGTGCCCAGGACGCCACGGACAATGCCCGTGAACAGCTCCGGGTTGAGGACTTCGGCTGCTCCGGGGGGGTTGGGCATGGGGTTGGGCCCTGCAGCCTGAGCAGGAGTGGTACCAGAGGGAGGTGGGGGTGGAGAGAAGATGGGTTGGGAGGCCTAGAAATTAAATGGAAATGGGAGTGAGGGTTTGTTAACATTACGTTGCTTTACTTGAAATCTATTTATATCATAATTAGATCTGTATCTATTTGATGTGACATTTTTACTGATGCAATCCTCTCACATGAGCAGGTAATACAGAATTACTCATATCCAAATGCATGTGGAATTTTCTGTTTAAGAAGTGCACTCAAGTGGAACATTCAAACACTGACCTGCTGCATGAATTCACTCACTCCCTGGATGAAGGCTGGGACACCAGATGTGGTGACAGTAATTGAAGGGGCCCCTACAGGGCTCGCACCGGCCCCACCGGCTACCCCCAGGAGAGAACCCAGAAGCTGGCTGAGGTCTGGGGGCATCTCCTGAGAATGGGGCTCACTGGTGTTGGTCTCAGGTTGGCTCTGTGTGCTGGTTGTGTTTGCAGTAGGTGGAGGTGTTGGACCCGAGGTGGAGAAAGAAAAGGAGGAGGGGGATGAGGAGGTTTGAGAGGAGGAAAAGGAAGAAAAGGAAGAAGAGGAGGACGTAGACGTGGACGAGGAGGAGGAGGATGTGACTGTTTGACCAGCTGGAAAAAAACAGATCGATACATCACTGATTGACAGCTTGAAATGTAAAAAATATTGGTCAAGGATTGCTATCATAATTACGTAAAAAGCGTACCCATTTGTCCTGGCAGCAAAAGCTGTCCAACCAGTCCACTAATCATCTGGTTGAGAGCAGCAGGGTTGAAAGCCTGTGGAGCAAGATTCTTTAATTAGTCTCAAATGTTGATCGTGTTGACAATCAGCCTCAAAAACAGGAACTAAATCAGAAAACATTATTCCCACCTGTCCTGGCTGCTGGCCTGGCATGGCAGCCCTCACATTGATGGTGGTTCCCCGGGTGCCGAAGGCTGGAGGGGGCATGTTGGGTGCAAAGGGGGGTCGGGTGAACACAACCCTGGCCTGGGGCTGCGGGCCTGTATGGGGAGGTGGTGGGGGAGCAGTAGGTGTGGTGGTGGGTGTGTTAGGACCCGTGGTGGTAGTTGAGGAGTTGGCTGTGGAGCCGTAGCCAGGAGGGGTGGGCTGGGGTGGGACTGGTTGGCCAGTGGCAGTGGCGGTAGCCGTGCTAGTAGCTACTGCAGCAGCATATTGGCTGATCTGTTGCATGAGATTCCGCATAAAGTCAGGGGGTAGGGCACCTGCAAAGAGGAAACAGACACTAATGAATTAGAGTACCATGAGTTACCTGTGTTATCAGCAGCAAATGACAAGGATTTTCAGGAGTTAGAAAGAGAAGACTCCATTTTCTGATCCAAACTAATATACACAGTATTTCATTGAACTTTACTGTTGCAAGTCAGAAAAAAAGATGAACTGGACTTAAAGGGGTTTTACATGACCAGACTGTGTTATGTAAAATGTAGTATGCCAAATGTACTACCAACTGGCCTTTACCTGGTTGTCCAGGCATTTGCTGTCCAGCTGCAGCAGGGTTTGCACCTGGGCCTGCACATACACACAAAAACAACAACACACACACAGTTTGAAGTATATTTGCCAGTATATTACTTTCCACAGAAGTGCATTTGCAATAACACAGCCATCATTCGACAAACATTGGGGGAAAAAAATCGTATGACTCAATAAATACTTGTGGTGCATAGAGGATGCAGTAGTGCGGTTTGTGTACACACTGCTGCCCAGTAATGTGACACACAAACAGCTTTGATATAGTGGAGCATTCAATCAGTGGCGGGTAGGGGACAACACACCGTCCGCGTTCATCTGCATCATGACCACCGGGACTGCCTGGTGGCTGATCCTGATGACCCGGGGGCCAGCTTGTCCCTGTCCAGCCTGCTGATTGGACGGGGAAGTCTGTGAAGGGAGGGTCTGTCCCTGACCTGCCTGCTCCGATTGGTTGGTCGACTGGGTAGGTGGGGCTTGTCCTTCAGTGCTGTTAGCCGCAACAGTCACTGTGGCACCCAGGTTCATCTGTTGGTGAAGATGCAAGCACAGTCAGTCTGATGAAAGTTCACATTAATAGATTTTAACCCCAGAATGCTTGCATTCACTTACTTGCACTGGGATGTGGTGGTGCACAGCTCCAGGCAGAGTGACTGGGGTGGCATAGTGGGAAAATGGCCGGACCACATGTAGGTGGCGTGGCACAGGGCTCATGAGGTTCAATCGCAGGTCACTAAGGGCCACAAGGGCGTTGCCAAGGAGACGGAGACACTCCCACGTCATGATGAGAGTGCGTTGGTCCTCCTCTCTCTCCTGTGGAAAAAAGAAACCTGCTAAGCACCTCTAAAACTCACTAATTGACACATATCTCATAGTTTAATCCTTACAAACGACTAGCAAAGTTACTGTCCTGTAAAATAACGGTGAACCTTTCCTTTAAAAGATAACAGAAATAGACTATAAACAAGCAAGGGTTATACATATATTTAGAGTAGAGTATTATTATTTGTACTTTTAGTATTATTTGACTGTATATCAAGACAAAACCTTGCTAACTGCTGATTTATTCCATACATCCTTTCGGTTCAAACATCTTTTTTTTGTCAGGTATAAAATCATTTGATTGTTTGTATGAAATAAATCCGGTAGCATGTAGTCAATTACTGCATTTTTAATAATCCTATTAATACAAAATAATCACCTGATATTTAAGTTATTGTTGCCCTTGAACCCTTACGAATTTAACAACTGAGGATGTGATCTTGGAATTTTTTTAAGATATGAAACATTTTAATAGATGTCCTAGAGTCCTGATAAAAAGCACATGTTCAGAAATATACCAAAGACCACTAGTTAATTGTTATGTGGCTGTTTAAATCCTACTCTATTATTGTTGTATTCTGCGGTGGTGGCTGTCTCCAGGATAGTGTGAGCTCTCTGAATGAAGGGCTGCAGTCTCTCCTCCACCCTCCGCAACTCAGACAACATCTCCGCCAACTCAGCTGGGCTGGGATGACTAGGGGGAGAAAGGAGAGGAAAGTCGATTACAATCAAACAAAACAACTGTTCACAAAATTAGTCAGTGGTCATGACAGTGACACAGAGTTACAGCATCACCACATATAAGGACGGAAAGATATTGACATGTTAGTTCAATAAAAGATAGTAGAAATGACTGCTGTGAACCCTATGATCTGCTTTATATTTGTAAAAATTCAGGAATTATCTTCATTAATTCTATACTAAATTATTTCGTTTGTTCAAATTCGCCTGACTTAAAAAGGTTTGGAGCAAAAAAAAAGAAGTCTCAATTGCTGTGAATTCTCAGGTATGTGGCATAAATAACGATCGGAGTCACTGAGAGAGAGGATGTCTCACTTGGGTCCAGGTTGGGGTGTTGGTCCCTCAGATTGTGCTGAAGAGGTGGGTGGAGGTGGGGGAGTTGTTGGAGGTGGGGAGGTGTCCATGGGCTGGGCAGAGGGAGAGGGAGTGGAGGTGGTAGATGAAGATGAGGGAGGAGGGGGAGCAGAAGCAGCAGAAGTTGTCTCTGTTTGGGAGGATGAGTCGCTCGGCCGACCCTGAAAAAAGACACAAGATAGCAGGCGAATTTGTTACTGATAAGGCAGTGATTTCTCTGGAGACTCGCTACTTGCTAATTTGAAGGTCGAGTTCTCACCTCCATTCTGTGGATAACATCATTGACGTCCCTCAGCAGGTTCTCAGCCAGCACCAGCCTCAGCCTAGGCTCACTCTGCACTGGTTGGTCCATATCAATGTGCACATTCACGGACCCATTGCTCTGAAATAGAAAAGGTGACAATCAACAAAACACTTGATAATGTTATGCGGGTTTGTATGCTATCAACAGATAGAGTGTCTTACCCCAGAGCTGGTTGTGACTCTGGCATTCCTGGCATTCTCTCCCATGCCGGACACCATCTGCTGAACTGACATCTAAACGAGAAGAACACCGGCACAGAAGTAATGCGTCTTTGGAAGACAAACTGACGGCCATGAAATGAAACATGATTAAGACTGGGCAACATACTGCATATTGAATATATATTAAATTAAACAAATCATAGGACTGTCTTCCACTACATATGTGTTACGGTATCTGTTCAGGAATAGATTACACAACTACAGCTTTTCATGTTGCTGTTCATCATACTGGACAGCTTGAAAGAACTCAAACTACCTTTTGTTATAAGCATGCTCGGGTATGTCAGAAATCATTGGGAGATCACTGGGAGAAATCTGACTGAGCAATTGTTTTGTTGTATGTTGGAATTTCCATCTATCCATCCATAACCACTTATGCTTAGAGGGTCGCTGGGGGTTAGATGGGGGCTATATTATCATTATGGTAGGACTCAATAATAATAAAGGGCACCAGAACCAGAGATGTCATCTTTTTTATTCCACACATTCTTCTTCCTGGTCAAAACCTGGCACCTACATTACCCACAATGCAACATAACTACCGAGATTCCCTACACAAGTAACAAAGCAGATCTACCTGTATCTGCTGTGGGTCCATGATGTTGACAGGGAGGTTGAAGGTGCCAAGCATTACGTAGCTGTTAGCGTTGCGATCATGTGGAGGCACTTGTGAAGTTCCCTGGGAGGATGAGGAGGGCCCACTGTCTGCTGAAGTCCCTCCTGACCCTGAACCAGGCTGGGAGGGTGGAGGAGGCGCCCGCTCCACGAGGTGTATCACTTTGCCACCCACATCTGGGACAACAACAGAGAACTATGGTTACATCTGTACACATGATAGTGTGTTGACTTCACACTTTTGTTTTTGAGAAATGAGAAATTCTAGCTATATTCTACATTGCTGAAAGCCGTAAAACTTGACAGCTGTCATGACTTTCTCCAACAATAGTGGTCACCTACAACAGCAAAATAACACCAAAGTAACAGAAAATCTTCCAATAAAATAACGGCATCCCTAAACGTAAATTCCTGCTTACCTACTTACTCAGTGTGTGTATCCCAAATGTTAAGAATCAATGTGCACATAATGATAAATAAATAAGAAAACATTTTTATGAAGCTGCACCTGTAGTATTATACTTGAAATCACAAAACAGGAAGGAGTACAAAAACTAATCTAAAATTGCCCTTGAAACATTCAATAACAAAATCGAGTTCCTTTTATTACTTACTGTAGTCTGCCAGAGTCCTTTCATCCTGTAAGACTCTGCCCTGGTAGATCAGCCGCTGTTTGTCCACAGGGATACCCACTGAAGGAGCAATGTGCTCCTTGAACTCTTTCACTGTCAGCTACAGAAAAACGACGGAACAGAAATGAGTCGGACTACCACAAAGGCAGACTGAAAATAAAGAATCCACTCCAGAATTTGCAGTATGAACGGATGAATTTACCTGGGCACCAACAGTGTAGGTTCTGCTTTGGGAGTCTAATGTTTTGACTGTCACCTCTATGTCTGCAGTTTGTTCTTCCATGGTGTTCCTGTATCATAAAACAATGTGTTCCAGTAATTATAGCCCAACTGATACTGGATTCTTGAGGCCGACACCAATATCAATATTTGAGAGTTTTACATTTTTGATAACATCATATCAGCTGGTATTCATTTAACATAAACAACCCTTTTTGATTAAATATGTAATAACAGATTTAAATCTAATAACAGATTTGAATCTGTTATTAAAGAATTGTGACCAAGACTGAGTGGGACATTTTACAGTTGAAAAATACTCCTCAGTGCTTTCTGGTGGACACACAATGTAATGAAGGCATTGTTTATAAATAACCTTTTGATATTTAACTATTTAAATCTGTAATTGATTTCTTTCTATCTGATTTCTGAATCAATTGAATGATCCCAGTGGTGTATTCATATTGCTAGTTTTTTTATGACAGTTCAACACCCCAAAAGATTCACTTTACAAAAATATATAGAAGAGAAAAGCAGCAATTAAGAGAAACTTAGATCAATGGATGTTTGGCATTTTTGCTTAACAGAAAAATAAAAATTAATACTTACTGTTTATCAAAATCTTGTTGTTTTATTCTGATAAATAAGACTAGATTTGTCTTGAATTCAGTACTTCTGCACACCTACACAAAAAAAGGTAGTGCTTATAATTAATCTATTACTTCTAAAATGATTTGTCAACTAATGTGATCGACTAACCGTTCAAGTCACTTATGAAGGAAACTTCCAGACATTCACTGGTTCCAGATATTTAAGTGAGAGGATTTGCTTCTCTTATGTCTTTTATATCGCTGTAAATGATGTCTTTTGGTTTTGGACTCCACTCGGACAAAACAGGCAGTTTTCACTTCTTTCTGAAATTTTACAGCATAAACAACTATGTAATTAATTGAAAAAAATGATTGACAGATTAATTGATAATGAAAATAATTGTTAGATAATGAAAATAACAACGAGCACCCTTAAGACACACCTTACATGTATAAACAAATCTGCACCTTCAAACAAACTTCAGTATCACAAACAATATACACAACAATAAAATATACACAGAAATTAACTACATCTTTACGGAACTGGTCAATTGTTGCTTACTTAATACAAGTAATAATAACAAATATAACAGATCAAGGAAATAAACTTTGTTAACAAAAACCATATAGGTAAAACAGAAGAAAGTAGCAGAGACTGAGAAGCTAACTTTGGCTTCCGCTTGCTAGGTAGCATCATAATGTTAACGTAATTAACTAACAGCTAAAAGGGGTTACCGTTAGCTAAGTTAAGTTAGCGTAGGCTAGCTGCATCCTGCTGGGCCAGTCAACGGTAAGGTTAGTTTAGATCTTTACATTAATTTAACTATTTGAGCAGTGACATATAGTATAACGGCAATTGCGGATTACGTTAGCCAGCAGTCGTTAGTTAGCATTGACTTGCTAGTAGGATTTAGCTTAATTTGGATACCAGGCAAACGTTTGCAATGAAGCTAACTTTGACTAGCTATGCTAACTAGTAAGGAGGCTAAGCTAATGCTAAATAAACTAAACGTTACAATAAGCTTATATCAGAGGCAATAAGGTATTTCATAAAAAACACAGTGTGTTATTTAACGGTTACCTTAAAAGTCACACTATCCTTTCAACTTATCCAGTGTATGCAGCTGTTTCTTATCATCAAATAACATGCAAATGATTTCCTAGTACAAGCTCTGGTACTTGCTAGAAGCTACCAGGCTGCACGGATGTGACGTCTGGCCGACACCGGAACCGCTGGAAGGGGAAAGAAAAATGGCGAATCTCGTGGAAGCAACAACCCGCCAGCAGTTTGAAGATTTCTTAGCCAAAGCTGGAAAATGTCTGACCGTAGTGCACTTCCAGGCGGCTTGGGCTCCTCAGTGCGAACACATGAACGAAGTGATGGCCGAGCTGGCCAAGGAATACACGCACACCACGTTTGTCAAGCTAGAGGCGGAAGCCTTGCCGGAGGTGTCGGAGAAATATGAAATCGCCTCTGTCCCCACTTTCCTTTTCTTCAAGGGAGGAGAAAAAGTGGACCACCTGGACGGGGCCCATGCCCCGCAGCTGACCAATAAGGTAAAGCACTTGGCAGTCACCGGCAGTCCGAGTGGAGCTGCGAAAAGTAGCACCACAGACCTGAACCAGCGGCTAAAGAAGCTGGTCAACGCGGCCCCCTGCATGCTCTTCATGAAGGGATCCTCGCAGGAGCCCCGATGCGGCTTCAGCCGGCAGATAGTGGCCTTATTGAAGGAGCACAACATCCAGTTCAGCAGCTTCGACATCCTGTCCGACGAGGAGGTCCGACAGGAGCTGAAGACCTACTCCAACTGGCCCACCTACCCTCAGCTGTATGCGAACGGAGAGCTGGTGGGAGGACTGGACATAGTGAAGGAGCTGGCCGAGTCTGGAGAGCTGGAGAACACCTGCCCGAAGGCTGTCACCTTGGAGCACCGTCTGAAGACCATCATCAACCAGAACCCAGTCATGCTGTTCATGAAGGGCAACAAGGAGGCTGCGAGATGTGGCTTCAGCAGGCAGACACTGGAGATTCTGAACGCCGCCGGGGTGGATTATGACACCTTCGATATTCTGCAAGATGAAGAGGTGCGTCAGGGGCTCAAGACATATTCTAACTGGCCAACCTACCCCCAGCTCTACGTGAAAGGAGAGCTGATCGGAGGTTTGGACATACTCAAGGAGCTGAAGGAGAGTGGAGACCTGGTGTCAGTGCTGAAGGGGCAGTCATAGGTAGAGCGCCATGCTATCAGTGAGGGGGAACAAGAAACTACGCACATACCCAGATCGGCCCTCTGTCACTGATGTAACATTACACAAGGGCCAAGCAGTGAAAGAAAGAATATATGAAGATAAATTAGATTAAATAATAAAGTTGTTCATTAGTAGCATTTGGATAAGTTCACATTTTGTTTAAAGTAAAATTAAAACTGCAGTTTTGTGAGAATTGACTTTTGGTTTTCAGTCTGAAATTTTCATAGCGTTACTTGAAAGTTTTGCTCTGAAGTAGTTTTTGAAAATACATCTTAGGAAATGGTTATGGTGAAAGTTAAGCAATGCCTGTGCTTGGCCTAAATCCCTGTCTGACTCTGAGAAAATATATAGAGAACAGCTGATTATCTAGTGTCTGCATTTTTGGGTTACATCTGTCCTTCCAGTATTCACAGTGTCGCACTTAAGAACTGGTTTACATTCAGTTAACCATTATTTACCTGGGTTGTGCCGTCCTGTCCAGCTCCTGGCCACACTTTCCTTCCTGTCCACTTGTCTTGAAAGACAGAAAACCTGTATTTATCTATATCCAAGAATCACTCTAAATGCTTAAAACTAATTATATGTGGCACTTATTGATACTTTGTTCATCAACACGATTAAACAATAAAAAATACTTAAGATATGCTGTTGTTTTTGGTGCTATTTCCATGAACTAGCTAATATGTGTGAAAATCATTTTTTAGAATTCATGGGAAAACAAACAAATCACATATTCAAAAACAGGAATACAACAAAGGACTTCTAACCTCATAGGTAACAGGGAAAGTTGTTGAAATTAAGAAAATTTGCTGTGTCTGTAACCATAAATATAGCACATCCATAATTCTTAGCTGTAATTCAACGGCCCTTAAATTCAAAGTTTGCAAACTGGTAGTAAACAAACCAACAGGTACACACAACAAAATATGTGCTTTCTAATACCACAGCACTGCAAACTATCGCATCAAAAATTTAAGTGGGGTTAAATCAACAGCTCTCAGACAAAGTCTCAACAATAATCAAATATAAAGTTCACAAAGGTAGTAATTCTCTGCACACCATAGTGTTGTGGTGTGTATGTCAGGAGGGAAAAGGGTTGTCTTGCTCACTTCATTTTAATAAAATACTTTAGGATTAGGTGTGCAGGAACTAGAAGTAGTCCAATACATGGAGGAACAGACTGCAACAAAACAGAAATTTAACTATGATTTTACACAGCATCATATGCATAATCTGTGTCTGTGATGTAAGTTTCCATCAAGATAGCAACAAAAACATTTGCAGATGTGATTTATTTGGATACAGTCCTATTATGTGGATATGTGTAGTTCAGTGGGTTTGATGTAGGAAGTCCTTGTCATCAAAATGTGTGATTTCTGTTTAGTTTATAGAGGTATAATGTGTGCAAACAAGCTTGTTGTCTGACTCCACCTAGTGGAAGTAAGTACAACCTGATCTCAGTCTCAATACGTATGAGCTGAAACGATAAGTCGATTAATCAGTTAGTCAATCAAAATAAAATGAAATCAGCAACTAATTTGATAATTGAGTAAGTAATTTTAAGCAAAAATGCCAGAAATCTACAGGTTTCAGTTCTCCGAGTGAATTTTGCTGGTTTTCTATAATATTAAACTAAATATCTTTGGACTGTTGGTCAGACAAAACAAGTAAGTAATTTGAGTCTGTCAACTTGTGCTGTGTGAAATATTTATACTTTTCTGACATTTAATGGACCAAAAGATTGAGAGATTAACTGAAAAATAATAATCAACATATTGTGTCAGCAATTCTGTTTATCAAAACCACATTAAGACAGACAAACACTAGTGTAGGATGATAAAAGTCACGGTTAACTTCAAACAAGTAGTTAATGATTCCTAGCAGATGTATGTTGACACAGAGTGTGCGGGACAGACCGAACTCAAACAAATTAGCAATGCTCTTTTTTTTTTTTGAAACAGGCACTTGAGGTTGAATGTTAGTTAACTTTCCAATAGTAAGAACATTTTTATAATTAACCGTTTCTTTGTTGAAGTTGTTTAAAAGAAACCACCACCCCCTACATCATGATGATGACTCAAAAGGCCTCATGAAGAGTGCTTGTAAGTCGGTTTCTCCTTTGAGCAGATTTTTGGAACATGAGTAAGGCTTGCTGTATGAAAGAATGATTCATTTTACTATAAATATGTTAATCCTAAAGCTGAGAATTTACATTAAAGGACAGGGACTCCCCATATGTGACCCATTGTTCACGTCCTTTAAAGATCAAGGGTATTGCAGCTATACATGTTAATAATTTACCTACACCCACTCTTTTAATGTTGAAATGTTACACAAATTCAGAGTGTCCTGAGGATGAACAGACATTTGGATCAGGTTCATTGTCAAGTATTAGCTCTTAGGTTGCAGTTATGTTGAATGAAGTGTTGTCACATTTTCTTTATTTATATAGTTTGTTGTATCAGGCCATTGTTCCTTGCTCATTTCCTGATCTGTTGCCGGCCAACACTGTCCACCGTCAGCAGGTGAGAAACAAAAATCTGATTTTCTGTTTATCAAAATAAAAAAGGTACAGTGTGAATACATTTGATTACTGGCACTTAGTTTTGGATGTTCCAGGGAAACAGAATTTTATGACACATTTTGTAATTTGTGATAGATGTATTTCAGCTAATTTTAGTAGTCTTAATACATACCCTCTGGTGTGTGTGTGTCATGTTAATAAGTAATGCACTGGCATTTCACAATTAATGCAAATACAGAGATATTTACTGAGACAAATATATGATGCGGTCACACAGACGCACTTGCCACCCCCTCTGTTCTTTCTATCTGTCGGTCTGTGGGCTTATATTTTAAAATAGGTTCAGTTCCTGTACTGTTGATGGCCCCACACTTTGATGCCACCTCTCTGTGTCTCCGTGTGCTTTAGTATCTGGGGAAATGGTACTTTAAAGCAGCAGTCAGTCACAGAGAGGCTGACATCCAGAAGTTCAAAGCACTGGACAACATTTGGTTCACCATGGAGGAGACCGCCAATGACACACTGCTGCTGACCGGACATATGCGCATGTGAGGCAGTAAATACAGGCTCACTACCTGATAGGGAATAAATCCCAACATCTGAAAGTATAAACAAGAAGAAATGAAAGTAAAAGGAAGTTCAAATGTTTCTTAACTCACATCATGAGGTCAAAGAACCCTTCTCCAAAACTAGTACGAGATGTAGCAAGAATATTATAATGTACAAAAATATGAAGCAGCTTCTCTCTAGAGTTGAGGTTTTATGATGGGGGATAACTGATCTGAACTACTATGTTAGTAATAAGTCAATACAGTAAAGTGTAAATGTTTATTATGTCTCAGCACTTTTTGCCTTTTTCAGAGGTAGTTTGCTTTAATTATAAACTGTTTTATAATGTACATTTTATGTGACTGTTTGAACTCACATTAGTAACATGTTTAAGTTTGGATTGGGTCATAATCTTATTAATTTACAATATCCAGGGGTGGAAAAACTACTTAGATTATTTACTTAAGTAACATGGGATACACCATTACAAGTAAAAGCCTTGCATTTAAAATCCTTTACTCAGTAAAAACAACAAACTGGCGGTCTCCTATTGAGATCAACCACTACAAAGGGGATGCATGGCTCTTACCAACTGAGATGTGGCCAAAGTCACCAATTACATGCACCAGTACTTACCTTAAACTCACAGACAAAGAACAAATGGGCTTGCAAACTAATCAAATTGGGGGCTAATGCTACTCCCTTCAAATATCCACCGAAAATCCACAAAACCAAAGTAACGAGTCTAAACAACAGAACAAAAAACCTTGCGTGATACTCTCCAAAATATTACCCACAATGCTGAATGTCAGCTGTACCTCACTTCTAAAAAACACCTAAACTCAACAAACCACATGGTTAACAAACCAAACTGGGTTTAGTTTGATCTTTCTGTTAATGAACCGGATTGTCTTACAGGATAGGACCGTCATGGGTTTTCATCTGGGTATCCAGCAGGCACATAGTGGCACACTGATAGAAACCAAAGACGTGTCGTTTGTGAATGTTAGTCTTAATTGTTTTATAGTGTGTGTATTATGTTTGTTATTACCTTAATTTATGTGCAAAAAACTATGTTGTTATGAGTTGTAAGAGCTCTGTCTCCCTCATGTCCTCGTGTGTCTCATACAAAGTGCCTTAAGAAATCTCTCTCTCTCTCTCTCTCTCCATATACAGTATATATATATATATATATATATATATATATATATAGACATACACACACACACACCCACACACACACACATGAATGAAACTGCTTTATATTTAAAACAAGGCAGGGTCATGAGAAAGAAACAGAAAGAAGAAAACCCAAGACCATAAATAGACACCAGAATTAGGGAAGTGATGTTCAGAAAGTGTAAAAGATGTGAATGTTTCTCTTATTATGTTATTATATAATGAAATATAAAACTGCTTCATGCTAAATGTGTGTGTATTTTTAACATTTCTTTTAGGGGAGATAACTGCATAAACCAGACCTGGACCTATCATGTGCATCCTGAGAGGGATGATTTGGAACTGGAGGGTAACAACAGTACCATCTGCATTCACAGATGCTCAAAACACACATACACATGCACACAGAAGAGATGAATAGGTATGGGTTTCTGAAGGCCCAAGCCAATTTTATTTTTAAACGTTGCAGATGGAAATTTTGTGCCTGCGTTGAAAGAAAAAGTAAAGCAACTTCTCATCAAGACATTACAGCGATTCAGTAATTTTCCCAGAATTGTATTTTTAGCAGGGTGGGAAAACCCCTGAGCATCTCCATTAGACCATCAGTAACTCCATAGCTCACCACTGAAATTACTGTTGGGTGGGTTTTCAGTTTTGAAAACATAGCCCCTTGAATAAATTCACAATTCACAAAAACATTAGATCAATATAGTTCCAAACTTTTCAAGTCTAATTATTCTTTACTCACGTTGTCTCATGTAAAACAAAGTAGGTAGTAGTGTGACATAAATCCTTTTCTTCACACAGCTACAACTCACCAAAGATTATTTCCAAAATGTACAGTTTTTATTGCTACGGTGAACTACAATAGAGCCTACAGTACAAAAAAGAAATTTCAACAGGTGGATACCAACTGGGCAAAGAGAGAGAAAGTACCTCATTCAGCCATAAAACAAGACATAATGTGTTCATTGGTGAGCTTTAGAGGTGCTGTTAGTTGGGTTTTGTTACAGTCATACAGAGCCAGACTAGCTGTTTCCCCATTTCCAGTCTTTTTGCTTAACTAAGCGAACAAATATGAGAGTGGTATCGACCTTCCTCATCGGATTCGCTGACACAAAGCAAATGAGTATATTTCCCAAAACGTTGAACTATTCCTTTAAGACCTCAAGATCAGGTAACAATGCAAGATCTACCTTAAGGCCTTAATGTCAGCTGGTGCTGTGCTTCTATGGTGCATACTCCATACTAGAAACCAGTTGACATCCAGTAAGCCTGAATCTGTCTGCTTAGCCCAGTTGGTAATCCAGCATTGACCAAGACCATCACAGTCTGTTGGCCAACTGATCAATTAGGAGAAAGCAGCCTTAGGACAAAGACACCTCTGTTAATAATTAGCCTTGTTGCCTTTTGGGAGTAAACTGCAGTATATTGACCTTGTCTTGTGTCACTCACTGGTCACCACTCTTGCTGCCTTGCTGGTGTTTTGATCCAGGAAGGACGAAGCGGAGGAACCTTCTCTGGAGCGGCAAGTGGGCCAACTGCCCCGAATGCATCGTTTTCCAAGAAGTAGAACCACCTCTAAAGACAACAGACACAGAGGACTCCCTCAACAGACACATGCTGTATGGTAAGCCATTTCAAAGGAATAGGTCACTCCAAATAACCCTAATTACAATTGCCTACAGCTAAAGTTAGATACCCATGAAATATCTGCAAACAGCTTGTCCTGCATAATCTGTGTTTTGTACTGTTTTACAAAGGCATAAAGTAGGAAAATGGTTAAAAACTTTCAGGCTATCCAGCAAACTGCTTTAAAGAAAGATGTTCAGGTTGATTAAGAACTTTTATAACCACCATAGTACCACCATAAGACCTAAAAATGATTATCTACAACATTATCTTTAGCTTTATTGCACATTTAAACTAGTTTGCTAGTGTCTGTTTGCCCGTCTGCTTTTAATATTTACAGTATATTGAAACAAATGATAAATTAATCTACAATTTTAAACATTTAAAAGGTAATTTAACTACACCATGTCATGTGAATTCTACATGAAAAGCTGAGATGGCAGCTAGCTACTACTGCTCTGCTATTGAGCTGCTGGCCACTGCAGGTAAATTCAGGAAATCATGGAGGTAAAAACTGTGTCTTTGATTTTATTTGACTACGAAGCATTGAGATCATAACAGACATGAAGTTGACTATTTCTTTAAATAACAACTACTCCCAGAAAGGTTAAAGATAACACTAAATGTGATTGTTGTCTACCTCGCCTGCACATGAAACATGAAAACTATTTTTCAGCTCGCCAGAGGGATGTCGACAATGAAGTGGTGACAGCTTTTCTGAAAAACGCGGCCTGTCATAATATGTTGGCAAGTGTCAGACTACTTCATGAGAAAGGTTTGTTGTTTAGATCATTTACTTTTTTCTTTTTTGGAAAAGATGATGCTTTTGAATCTCAAAACGTTTCTTTTTTAATCTAACAATTATGTCTTTATTTACAGAGTTTTGCACCTAAATATTAACATTGAGGTAGGTACGGCTATTACAACTTCCATTCTTAATTTAATGATCTTTCACACTTAACTTGGTCTGTCCTTGCTGATTGAAATTACAGGCTCTTAGTTCTACACACTTTCTTACAGGATGTTGCTGGAGCCATGGGCGTCCTCGATGATTATACGATGATTTCACGTTTTCCTTGTGTAACAGTGAGACAAATAAAGCTGTTTTCCCTTCAAGAAATGTGTTATTTTATTCACCTTTACCATAGACTGAAAATGAGTACCAACATTTTTTCACATCAAATTATGTCACAAAAACCAGTGATTTGTGGCGTTGAAAATATGATGCTATGATGAAAAGTGAAGGCAGCCATGATGTTGTTTTGATTGTTTGCTCATCCACCCATTATTCCTATCACTTTCCGTCCAAATAACCAGAGGCACTTTAGCACATTTTTGTGTGGGAGGATCCACCCACAACCACCCAGCAAAAACCCGGGGAATTCCCATAATGCCACTGAACAGAAATACCTGTTCACAAAACCTGAATGAAGGCAGCACGACTGTGTAGTGATTTTATGCTGATTTTACATTTATTCAGTTTGCTGGATCACAAATCCTCAAAGAAACATTTTTTTTTAAAAACTGAAAGTGACAGGGAAATGTGTGTCCTGCAAAAGAAAATGTTGGTTCATTAATTAAAGTAATATTCAGGATCAGTTTCATATAAAAAATGACTTGTTTGCTACGTTACTATGTTGTCAACTGATGTAATACAGATCTTGTTGTTAACACCCAGTTTCTGGTCAGCCCCAGTTCCAGTCCCTGGAATAACATCACACCTGTAAATGAAGTGACAGGTATTACGTTTCCAAAACAAGCAACAACAGTTTACTCAGAATAAAAAGAAGGAGAGTAATCGTAGCAGCAATGTGTTTGTGTTTATGCTCTTGTTGTTATCACAGCAACCAATATTTCACAGTCACTTCCAGCTTCTTTGTACTTCACCTTTACCCTCAGGCTAAACAAAAGACAGCATCATTGTGAAATTAATGTTTTGCTCTTCCTCATCAGACACATCCCAACTGTTATACATTTGTTCAAACATGTATTTAGTAAACAAAGCACAGTCACTTAGTAACACACATAGCTGTGAGATTGACCAGGGTGGTGGAAATTCTCAGGGAGATGAAACCATGATGAAGTACAGAAGTTGAATTCCGCTCTTGGTCTCTGCTTGGTTAAAGCACTCCAGTGTGCCAACGTAAGTAAAAATACAACCAAAAACAACCAAGTGAATAGCGATAAGAAAAAAACATTTCTGAGTGGAGGGGAACATGTCAAACATGATTCTGTTGTCGGAAAACAAGCGAACTGTACTTCCGTCCGAAGTAAACAGACTTCACTTATAGAGTGATTTTCAACCTTAATGGTTCCCAAAGGGCTTTACAGATTGGTTTCATTCACCCATTCACACACTGACGGCGATGCAGCTGCCGTGCAAGGTGCTGGCCTCCATCGGGAGCAACTTCGGGTGCAGTGTCACTAATACATAGTGTGTCCACGAGAAAGCACTGACAAGGTGATTTGTCAACTGTGAAATGTGTATCTAGGTCATAATTTAAAAAGAAACTAATCTAAGGGATCCATATCAAGGTCGTTTGTTATGTTACGTGTTTATCTAAAAAAGAATCATTATTGGATTGTTTAAGCTCCCAAATACCGATATCGGCCTTAAATTCCCTGTATCAGTCGGGCTCACAGGAGACAACTTTGAACAACTGTTTGTTCCCTTTGTTTGTTTTGAGTGGGGACAGCACCCAACAGCCAGCATCCAGCCCACCTGTCTTTCATGTATCGCATGTAGGTTTGTGTGTGTGTGTGTGTGTGTGTGTGTGTGTGTGTGTGTTTGACAGAGATAAGGTAGGAGAAAGTTAGTGACATTTACTGATCCAGGAGAACATAGTATGGTTGGTTGGGGATGTCCCATGGAGCATGAAACCAAGCACAGTAAAGTGAGATGGAAATTGATCCTCTTGCTCTCTGTCTCACGCTGCATTCTTCAAAACCCAACTGCAACTTTCACTACCGTTTTCATACCAGGATTTCTCATCCTCATTTCTACATTTACATTTGAAATACTGTAACCTTGTTCCTCTTACCTTACCATCAATCCATTCCACACCCTAGACAGCATTTCAGCAATAAAGTCTTCTCTTCTCTTATCTTATGGTAACGTTGGTTACTCTTAACTGTCACTGCATTATGACAGCTTTCAGGATGTGGGTCAAAGTAAAAGCAGGGCAGCTTCTTTAGTGAAATTTGGTCCACATTAAAGGGTAGGTTCACAATTCTTCAAGTGCATCTTAAAATAATATTTCCCTTGGACAGTGAAATAGTTTTTGCTTGCTGTGATCATTCATCTTTGCGACTTGCCAGATACGTTAATGCACAACATTTCCTCATTATGTTAATAGAAAACATAACCCGGTAGACATCAAAATGTTCTTGCTGTTGCAAATTAGTTGTATATAAACATAATTTCTGGGTTGAGACTGGGTTGCATTGAAAGATCCCTTCCTAATGAGCTTTAAATGTAAGTGACGGGGGACAAAATCCACAGTTCTCTGTGTAAAAAAAAACAATACACTCCACAGGTCCCTCTTTGTGTTAGTATCCTGCAACTCATGGAGTGTCACTCCACCTAAACAATCACTGACACCAGAGGCAACATTGCAAAGTGTTGTGTAGTACCCATCTAAACCCAAAAATAAGGGTTAGGGTTAGACATCTGAAACAACAAAATATAGATAATTTCATTAATTAAATTATGTAAAGCATCCCAATAAACATCAGCCAAATAAGGTAATCTACTAAATAAATCTATATCATCTTACATTATATTATCTTAATATGTGATTCATACAGATTGCTTTACCTAATGGACAGGTTTTGGCAAATAACGTTAAATGAAGTGCTGATAAAAAAAAACCTAAATGACACAACAAAACTAAACAGCCGAAAATTACCCAAAAAGATTGAGGTAAAATTTATGGGAGGGAATTTACACTCTGCGCTGACAGGTGGCATATCTTACTCATACTGTCCTCTTGGTAGTTTAAAGCTAAAAATCCCATGCCAGTGATTTGTACTTATAAGATCAAATTAAATGCATGAGAAACCTTCAAGTTAAATTAAAAGCGTGCAGTTTGTCCCATAACATGTTCGTCAAGGAACAGGAAGGAAGGATGTGGCTGAATTCTATTTAAGTGTGATTTCAACATCAAACTCTGGGTTATGTTCAAGAACCTCATGAAGCAGAAAATGACTTTTTTGGAGCTCAAAAGGGATGCCATAACTTGCATTACACATAAAAGGCAGCGTATTTCCTCATTGCACATCAGGTCAATTCACATCAAATGCATGGTGTGAGGAAAAAGTCCCTGTTGTGTTTGTTTGGGTGTTAAACTCTGACAGTGACCTATAAACGTGGGAAAACACAAACAACCCACAACAAACAATTTGTCAGTGAGGGGCGACACCACAGACATATATCGCATACCTACGCTTATTCATCTTATTCAACATACTTAAAATTATTAACAATTTCTTGCTAAACATTTTACTCTTTTAGAGGGATTAAAGGTCACCATTTGTTTCGTATAAAAGTTAGTCTTTATGAAACTGTATTTTGGTTTCATTAATCCAATAGAAGTTTCACAACAGCTCTTATTTGGCGCTTCTCAGTTTCGCCCCGCATGCAGTACACTCGGCCATCCACAAGTGAAGCCACCTACACCACAGCCTCCTTCCTCCTCTCTGTCTAACCTACAGAGTGAAAAAAAAAAACCTCATCCTCACTACAAGCCCATGTAAAAGGAAAAACCCTGTCAACCTGTCATGTCTCTCAGAGAGAAGCAGCAGATGAATTTGGACACTGAGAGTTCAACACACACTGGGTGAGTCAAGATTTTGTGAATGAATTTAGGTCCTCTGTTAGCGGTGTGTCACAATATTGTTTTACTTTCCAGTAATATCTCTGAGAAAACTAGGCTAACTCGTGTTTTTATTCAGTGGCTTGTGAATAAGGTAATTGCTATTGAGAGAAAAACTGTTGAGATGCTGAAATTCCAAAACGATGCAGGTATGTGTAGACAGGGGAAGACACGTGTTCACGGATGGGATTTTAAAATGAAGCCATCATTTCAGCATTTCTGCAGTATTTTCCTCAGGGTCACTGTCCAGAGGAAATAATAACATTTTTTTGGTAGAAACAAAACACATAATGAAATGTTGAGTTTTCAAAAGCGTACATCTTTAAGCATCAGATTTCCTCAGTTTCCATAGTCAGTGGTCAAAAGTCAAATGTACCACTCATATCAGTGCAGAAAAACAATAATAATAATCAATAAGACTTGATGGGATATTGTTTGGGTTTATTTACTGTGATTAACCTAATAGTGCTTAACCTTTATGGGGCACTCAGTACAAATGAGGATGTGATGTAGAATCAGATTCTTGATGAATCTAGTAAACACAGTTACACAAAAGATGCTGCAGTCCACTGTGATTAAAGATTTTTCAAATAAGAATTAGTTTAGTAGTTTTGTTCCCACTGCAGAGATGTAGTGTTGGTCAGAAATATAGTTTTCCAGTTCAGATTTTCTCCCATAATTCATCAGAAAGGGGCAAAAACAATAAGTCATTTTAGCCTATTTGTCAGTTTACATAATGAAACATTAAGGGATTTCACTGTCTAACCTGTCAGCACCTGAAATGTGTTACACCTACTGCGAATCATACATCATACACACAGGCATGTAAAGCAGAGCAATGTGCTTGGACCAGTATGCTACAGGAAATTACCCAGAGACCATCGTAACTTTCTTGTTGAAAGTTCGGAGTTTGATTGACAGCCGCCTGACACACATTTCAGGGTCAGTGGTATTTTAGCAACCACTGATAACTTTCAGTCTTTGTCATTACAAGTAAATAACCAAAACCAGAAACTGTACACTGATGCCACCCTCTGTGCCGGACCAAAAAAACTCCCACTGAGGTAAAATCCCAGAGAAGCAGCAGCATGGTGGCTATGAGCTGAGGGTACACACACCCATGATGCAATGTATGCAATGCAGCCATACATTTGGCCCTGTTGCTGTATGTAGTCTAGTTGAGTTATACCTGTCATGTCAAACTCTTACATAAACAGCTAGAGAATTTAGAGTTAGTGGTTAAAGGACAGCCATTGTTATCTGAGTCATGTTATGATTTTATTTACCAAATAGAGATAAAATGCCACAGCGACAGAGGAAGTAATTAGGAAGAGCATCACAAGCGGTCAGACAGGTTTTCCTCACTTTTCCTGTGCACTCTCCTTTACCTTCTCTCTCAAATGTGTTGCTTATATAATGTGGTCTGTCTAACCAGTTGCTGTAACAGCAGTGGTGGAAGAAGTATTCAGATCATTTACTTAAGTAGAAGTATCAATTATAAAGTATTACAACGCATTACAACAGTCCTGCATTCAAAATCTTACTTAAGTAAAAGTACAAAAGTATCATCAGCCAAATATACTAAAAATATCACAATAAAAGCACTCGTCCCGGAGTGAGTGATATATTATTATGTATAACATTATTAGATTGTTAATACTAATACACCAATGTGTAAGCAGTATTTTACTGTTGTTTCTGGTCGAGGTAGAGCTAGTTTTAACTACTTTATACAGTTGTGTAGTTTAGTACAGTGTTTTTTAACCTAGGGGCTGGACGAAGAAAAAGAAAGTTCTGCTAAACACAATGTTTTAGACTTTTCTCTCTTCTTTTGTGAAACACTGGATCATTTTACATCTTTGGGCCTCAAATAGTTTAACTGCAAGAAATGTGACAAGGCGCCCCAACGACAATGCCTTTTTTCTAAAGGGTCACAAGCCAAATAGACTGGAAACTGCTGGTTTAATCTTTAACAATGCGTTGTGTTTAATGTGCTCTTTGTGTCAGATACATGTAGTGGAGTAAAAAGTACAATATTTCATTCTGAAATGTAGTGGAGTGGATAAAGTAGCATAAAATAGAAGAGTTAAATACAAGCACCTCAAAGTACTCACTACTTGAGTAAATGTACTTAAAACTACAAAAATAAGGGTCAGGATGTAAAATGGGTCAGACTTGATATCACATTAAGCTCCAGGGAATTAATTTAAATCAGTACCATCTCCTCAAATACATGTCAAAACTAATGTTCGTGTGTGTGTGTGTGTGTGTTTGACAGAATGGATGGTCACTCGAGGTCCTCTCATAAGTACCTGCTGCTGCAGGTGTGGTGTGGTCTCCTCACTGTTGCCATGGTGGTTATGGCTGCACTTCTGACTTCAATCAAACCAAAGTCCACAGAGGTCAGTACATCTGCCACAAGACGAGGAAATTACATTTAGATTCACATTCACTGCTTTATGTGTCATCTATTACCTGACAGTTTACATTATAGTGACTTTATAGTGACTTAAAGACTGAAGAGTAATGCAGTCGGAACAGTTTTGGACAACTATGTCAGACTTCATATTTCATGTAGCTGCCAACACATGTGAAGTCACGCCTCAGGTGTGAAATTATATTAAAACTATATTAATGAGTCCCAGTCTAATCTCTGTCTCTTTTACAAGTTGAGACACCCAGTGGGTGCCCTTAGGTGGCAGTGACATCATGATTGACAGGATCTGGCTGCTGGATCAGAGCTATGTTTGAAATAGGGGTACTCTAAGATGCCTCAGTGCAGTACATGTCCACTTAAACAATAACAGAACACTTGTACAATAACAATGCAATTCAATACAAACATCACCACAAACAACAACATCAAAAAGTACCACAGAGTTTGATCAAGACTTCTTTGACACAAAGTTGTATTTACTGTAGAGTACTGGATTATATTATATTGTACAGGTGTTCCTATTATTGTATCCATCTTCAGAGTAATTCCCTGTTTTAAACCCCAGGACTCGACCATATTTATATTTTCCAGATACATTTTTACATGTTCCTTTATTGGTTGAGAAGATTCTCCTGCCTCATAATTGAATCATCTAAAAAAAAAACGCACCAAGTTTAAAACAAGGCTGCGTTATACTGTAGTTGATGGAAAGTTTATATTTTGGAGACACATGATTTTCACTGGACATATAGCGCTCCATTGCCAGTGAGTAGACATAGTAACAAGGATGATGAAGATGATTATGATGATTATGCAGCTCATGATTGTTTTTCTTTCTATCTTTTCAAGGACCAAGTCTCTGCACTGAAGTTATGTAATATCACTCCACCAGGTAAATAGATTATATGTCAAATTTGCCCTTTAAATGCCTTTTAAAGTAACCTCACATTATTGCACAAATTAAGGGTGTATGAGTATTTTTATAAAACATGATTCATTTACATGAATGAAGCTGAATTTAACATAAATCTTTTCCTTAGCCGTCAACACTTTTGTTGCTCCCTTAAAGTCAAAAGGTAAGTTAGATCATTTTTTACTTAAGAAATCACATCAAACTAAAAGATACAACGGGAGGACTGAAAAATGAAATGTACTGTGAACACTGCCACAGTTATTGCGTCAGTAAATAACCTCTAAATGATGTTTTTCAGGATCCTCTCTGTCATACATCCAGCTAATCAGGTGTAAGTACACTTCCTCTTCTGGTTAATATTCAGATTCATTCTCATCGCTTCTTCCTGTGTGGTAAATTGATGTGTTTTGATGATGAGTTTATAAAGAAATCATATTCACGTATATTGTGAGAGTTTTAGATGTGTGTCTAAATTACTACTTTACTGCTTTAAGACATTGAGGGTGAATCTAAAGTGAAGTAATCTGAGCTAAATACATTTCTCTGTTTCGTTGTTTGTTTATTTCTATGAAAATGAAAATCAAGCATAAAGGATGAGATGACAAGTTGAGATATTTCCAATGACAGCAGAAAATGTTTTTGGTTTTGGTGTCAGTTCCTAAGATTTCAAAGAGCGAGTACTTCTTTCTAAAGCTGTCATTTTACACTGGCTTTCAATGGACTCACAGAGAAAACTCCATAATAAAAGAGACCAAGATACCACTTTCTTGCCCACAGAAGTCTCAACTGGCCAAAATGCAACATGTGTTTTGAGGCCTGACTCTCACTTTTTACTGATCTCCCATGCTGTCATTATGCTTCTACTGCACAAAAGCCACACTTGACAGCTACAGATGCTGTGTGCAACAAGTTCAGACATGCTCTCTGGGAGCTGCTGAAAGTCATTCTGAGAAAGGCAGGAAGTCTTTAAGTGAAGCAGATAGAGGCAGGTGCTGCACCAAAGAGTAAATAACAACAAAGTAGGTCCTGATTTGAATCCTTTAACTGATTAAATGAGAAATTCAGATTGAAACTGATTTCAAAGAGTGGGTCCCGTCAAGTTTCATCATTAAACTTAAAAGCCCTATTTTCTGAATCAGCTTCCTCCAACATGAAATCATGTTCTTTCTGCCAAAGTTTTGTTATTTCTCATAAGAGATTCCTGTATTTCTGGTTTTTGTCCATGCTCAGTTGGAGAAAAGTGATGCCACATTTTCAGTGAACAAATCAGGATTTGGGCAACATTTCAACCAAAATGTAAAGTTGTGGGCTTATGTTAGGTTTTACAGTTTAACATGAGTTTTTGAGTCTCAATAAATAATAACTAAAGATGTTATATTTATGAAATGTAACTTTGTCGCTTGTTATAGAGAAATTTGAAACCAAAATGAAAGGGGCTACCCTTTCTACTTCTACACTTGAACAGTAAAGTATACAGTAGATTTGTCACTCTCCAATTGAACTATTACATCTAAGAGACACTCACACACTATTAATCTGCATGCACACACAGTCAGGCTAAACCACTGACTGAGAGAGACATATAGCCTTGTCATGTTTCCAGTCTCATACATTGCGTTCCTCCCACTCCACTGCCTTTTTCCTCTGTGAAGTGGGTTTCTAAAACCTCAACAAACCTGAAGCAGAGCTGTAATGTGGGCTGCATCGACTTAATTACAGCCCACGGCAACAGACAGCATCAGTTTGTCAGGGGATGCCTAGTCTGCCAAATTGGAAATAGAAGGAAGGAAATTAGTCATTAATTTGAAAGATCAACTTTGTTTACCTGATGTCTTTATTCAACTTCAGATGAAAATTGGAGTGTGAATGTTTCAAAGCGCCTTGGTAGATTATAGAACTACAATTTGAGCCAAAGAGGTCCGCCTAAAGTTTCATGGGTGAGGGGATAATATTTTTATAGCTGAGCATCTTAAGAAACGTTTGACAAATCTCCTACAGCTCCGGACAATCGCTCTTGGCAAAACTCAGCCAGATGTCACTCCTGCTCCCTTGACCTGCGTGATGGCTCTATCTACTGCACGGAGAGCAGCCTCTACTTCATCTATGCCCAGGTCACCTTCAGCAAGCACCCTATGAATCGTAAGGCTAAGTCTGTGATTTTGAGAAGAAATGCCACGTTTGGTAGAAGCATGAAGAAGCTGGTTGAGGGGACCTTCCCGCAAACGACAGCGGGCTCTGTGTGGGTGGGTAAAATCGTCAGCCTCACAGAGGGAGACAGTGTCAGCTTAGATATCACAGATGATTTTCTAACAGACAACACATTCTGGGGCGCTTATCAGCTTCGTTAGCACCAGGATTGGTTACAATACAAGGGAGTTGGACTGGTATGTTGTTAGTGCGCCTATATGTTTCAACAAAAGCTGTTCAGCACCTGTATTTTGTTCCAATATTTTGTGCCAGATATTTAACTCTTTAATTTTATGCCAAAATATACTCAAGATCTCAAGGACTCTTATTTTGTGCAGGGTAGTAAACCTTTGTGGCCAACATGGAACACTAAAATGCTACAATCTCCATCAAGCAGGGAGAGGAAGGTTTTAACTACAGATTTTACTGACTGAATCCTTTTAATAAAATGTTACATCCTATTGACTTTGGACAAAAATATCTTGGCAAAACAACATACTGTGTCACTCCAACCTTAGCTGAGTCTAAATATTTAAGCTAATTGCATTTTAAATGAATGTAAACT